>NC_046358.1:23752336-24419836 GCF_004027225.2 Strigops habroptila | reverse complement strand
ACCCCGCCGCCAGTCCCCGGCCGCGGCCGCCGCGCCCCGTCGGGAAGATGAGGTGAGTGCGGGCGGCCGGGGGATGCGGAGCGCACAGCCTGCCCGCGGCCGGGGGTGCCGCGGGTCCCCCCGCGCTGGTGTCACGCCGCGGGGGGTGGGGATTTCCTGTGCGAGGAGAAGGCGGAGGAGAGGTTAGGCAATGCGGCGCTTCCTAGTCCTCCACCGGATGGATAATGCGAGTGGGTGGTGACATTTCTGGCGCGTTTGACTGCCGGTGCCTAAATCCGAGTGACAGATAATCGGGGCGGTTGCAGGGGGCTGTGAGCGCTGCGGGAGCGGTGCTGCGGTGCACGGCCGGGCACCCCGGGCGGGGAGCTTCGGGCGGCACTGGGGCTGTGCGGGGAGCTCCGGAGGCGAGAGCGGGCGAGGCTGCTCCCGAGCATCCAGCACAGGTCGTGCCGGCTCTCCCGGAGCCTCTCCCTCGGCAGGCAGCGGGTGCTCCAGCTCGTAGTTTGACCGAGGTCAGTTTGTCTGTTGTGAATGTGAAAAGCAAAACAACAAAAATACCCCCAACAAAACCAACCCACAGATTTCCTGCAGCCAGTGAAGTGCCTGGTGGAAAGAAGGAAGGAAGGAAGGAAGGAAGACATTATTTATTTTAGTTCATACTCTTCCAAATCTCTCTCTTCCCTCATTTATTCAAGAGTTCACTGGAGCTGTCAGTATCTCGGAGCAACCTAGCCTCTGATTCATTTTCTAATACTAGTGCTTCTTTCCACTTAGTTATTATCTTTAGTAAAGTAAAACAGCTTAAAAATGGAAATAACAGTTTGAAGCCAGTTACCTTTCCGTGGTGCCTGATCCCTGTATTTCAAAGTTGGTGTTGCTCCTAGGATGCACATTGGAAGTCTAAAAGCCCTCGCCTGCATTTACAGTTACCCGGGACACTATGTGTGTGAAGGGCTTGGAGCTACACTGATTTATTTAGTCATTTATGTTATCATTGGTTTTCTTGAGTTGCTTAAAATTATCTTCTTGGGAAGGGGCAAAAGCCCATAAGCCAAGAGTGTCGTGGTGTGACTGGTGGCCTAGACCCCTCTGATCTCCACACAGAAGGGATATCTGCATCAGTCTACCCTTGTCTGATCATGATGCTGCTCAGAGACCTCCAGTGATAAGTCATCAAACACAACAGATGGCAGTGAAGTTTTCCCTTGCTCCCTCCCATTAGTTAGTAGCCCAGTTGGTAGAGCTCTTCACCACGATGAAGAGTTGGTAGAGCTCTTCCCCCATGAAGAAGGGTTGGTAGAGCTCTTGCCCATGAGGATGGGAGGCTGACTTTCTGACTCTTACCACATCTTTCACCCCTGAGGAGGCACCACGCGCTAGTTGGAAGGCTGCAACAATTTTGAGTTTCTCCCATTGAAGGTCCCATGCTCTACATGAACTTCTGCAGTTGGTGGTTGTGCTTTTTGTTGGAAGAGGTAGCAGGAAAAAGAGAGACCCACAAAGATAGGCTGTGAATTAGGGTACTGTAATGTACCCAAAGTAATCCCTACCATGAGAGCTAGGGTGCTCTCAGAGAAGGTGTGAGCTACAGGAGTTTTGGAAAGAAAAAGCAGCTTAACTCCAGGAGGGGCTTCAGGACTTCCTCATGTCCTCACTTTTGAGGCTGATGAGGCTAATGCCGGGCTGTGTCTGGTCTAGATGGGGGAGCTAGCACCCAGAGCTGGTCTGCATGTGCTGCTGTGTGTGAATGGCTTTGTACAGTGCCATTCCCTGTTTTCTCTGTATGATGCTTGGCATCCGCAGGTGTGTCACACTTACAGTATTTTTTTCTTATTAATGCCACTTGTACACTTTAACATACCTGCTTGGTTTTGGGGTTTTTTTTTTTTGAATGAATTCCTGTTTTTAAAGGTTTCCATTACTGACTTTTTCCCCTTGCATATACAGATATTTCTGAATAGATTGTACTTATCAGTAAATATATGTCTGCAAATCACCTAAAATATTTTTAAGTAACAATTCTTGTTCAATAAATACAGGCTATATAATTCCAAAAGACGCTGGCAGGCTATATAAGCCATGTGTCTTTTATTTATATTGTTTTTTGTGGTGAATAGATTACAGTGCTATTCTTTGCACGATTACATTTATGTGATGGTTTCCATTTTTTGATAATTTCTTTATGCCTTCACTTCAAAGGTATAAAGTGTGTGCATAGTGGGTGTACCAGAGGTCTTAGTAATAAAACAGATTATAGTAGATGTTCTATCTCAAAAATGGGTTAGGATTCCTGGGTGGAAGATGCTAAAGAGCAGAGGTGTAATTACTTCTTAGTGTTAAAAATACTGCTTTGGTACAACAAATGTTGAGGTTATTCTACAGCAGATATTTATTCATGGAAGCAACAGAATTAGCTCATATTTGGGAAAATGTCTGTGAAAATTGCCATAGATGAAAATAAAGATTTTTTTACGTCTGTCCACAGAGGTGTAACCTCGCATTTCTTACTCATACATGTAGTTTATAGGCATCTGTGTTTCAGTGGTCTCTGCTTTTAAAAATAAAAACCAGCTGCAGCTTTTTGGGTGTATCCCTGAAAGAAATCTTCCTTCCCTCTCCTTGCCATGACTGTGGTGAGTGTAAGTTGGCTCTCTGCACTGTGGTCCCGAGACAGCAAAGCAGGGGAAAGCCTCCTGCTTTAAGCACTTTTGTTTTTTTCTGAACGGAACATACAGTGAATATCCAGAGATGGAAACAACCTCTCAACAGGATTATTCAGGTTAAAACTATTACTTCCTTACTCTTTTGTGGTAACACGTGCTTTAATCCAACCCAAGGTAAGGACTTCAGAACTTGCTGGGGACAACCCTGTCCCTTAGCACCTTCACGTTTGTAGAATTCACTAGCTAAATTCTACAATGTCTTTTTGTTCTGACATTGCTGTATAGCTGCCAACTGGAAATCCTGAAAAGCTGTCATATTTAGCCCTAATTTAAAGGGATGGAGCAACACCCTCAGAAAAAGAGAACTGAATATTCATAGTATAAACCTGTTCTAATAACAGGAAGCATATGTACATCATTCTTAAACCTTTTGTTTTCAGACATAAGCAAGCAACATCTTTGAATTTGTTCCAATAAACGCAATGTATCGAGTATTTCATCATCTTCCACATTTTCTGTTCATTAAGCAGTTCATGACATAACTCAAGAGTTTTGCCAGTGCACTTAGTTTGCTTGGAGGGCAACTGGAGTTGTATGTATGAAGTGTTATTTTCTAAGTTGTCTTTTTCTTTAGTGTTTGTTTCTGTTTGCATTTGTAACAAAATAGAGTGTTATTTGTGTTTATAATGTTGCCAGAACTGAGGGCTGCTGACCTCACTGGGCTGGTGGCCTGTGTAGCCCAGTGTACTGTCTCCTGCAGGAAAACAGTAGCATCCCCTGAGATGGATAATAAAATCGAGTTGTCTATAAAGTTTCATTGAAACTTAGTAACTTTATTCTGAGCTGGAGCTGTATACTTGTAGCTTAGCTGATTTTTGCTTAATGTCCTGCCATGTTCTAACTCCTGCTGTGTGCCTTGGCATCATGGTGTGCACGGCTGTGGGTTCCTGGGGGTGGTCAGGAGTTGTCACACCCCATTTTGCAGTCATGCCTTTGGGTACATTTAGGTTTGCAGCCTCTCAAGCTGAATCTGTGCTAGGCAGTTCTGCTGGTGTCACCCAGCCCTTTGGCTGTCACAGTTTCATCAGCAAAATCCCAAGTGTGGACACTGCTGCTGACAGAAAATTGCTTTTGTTAGCTCAGCTTAGATCCATAGAGGGGTAGTTTAGCTCTAGCTGCAGACAAACTCCTCTGTCAGCAAATGTTGGACTCTGCTGAAGGTCACACCATGCTGGCTAAGGCCACGCGAAGGCAGCAGCAGTGGTTCACTGGGAACCAAGCGATGATGGGTTTCCATCAACATACCCTTCCTGTAAGGATGTATGAGTAGGCAGCCCAGTTGTACCTCCCTCATGCGGATTGTTATTCTGTATACTTAAAAAATTAGCTTATTTTCCCCTCTCTGAAAAAAAGCATAAACTCTGGATAACTTTTTGTGCGTTTCCTCTGTTGTGGAGTATTTTGTCTTTTATTCTTGTAGTGGTATAATTGAGGCTGAAGGTAATCTTTCAAGTGTGTGCAGGTCTGTTTAACTAAGTAAAGTATTGTGGTTTTGCGTGGTGTTTCACTTCCGTCCTTTCTCAAATCACCCAGACTGTGTTGAACAACAGACACCCTAATGCAGAACAGCTCCGTTAGAAGCGTTCCATGGTTAAAGGTGTCTGCATAGTCTTTCTTGGATAGGTGCTTCCTTTGGATGGGCTAACACTTCTCTTTGTGTAAGTATTTATGTATTTGTAAGTATTTCTTGTAAGAAACCATTTTTTTCCCCCAAAAAAAGTGCACAGTTCAGTTTCAAATAATTTCCCGTATCTTGCAAGTTAGCATCTTTGTGATTTTTCCTTTTTATCTTACTATCTGTCATACTTCCAGTTCTGGGCACTGTGTAAGGAGCAATAGTGAACCTCCTCAGGAGAGATTTCTGAAGCTGCTGCCAAAATAAAATGAATCCTGAGTAATGTTCTATCCTAATAATTACAGAATTAAAATAAATTGAATGAGCTATAGATTTTCTTTATCTGAGAAGGTCACTATAGCTATTTCAAGTTTCTTTGCTGAATCTCAATGTTAGTATTATCTCATCTGCTTTCTATTTACTCAAAAAAAGGAGAAAATACTAGCTGCTGCTTCAGCGTTGTTCTTCATTGCAGTAGATAAGCAGTAAAAGCTGCTCCAGTGTACACTGGTATCAATTCTACAAGAGGATGGGGAGTTTTGGGATATATTTTCTGTTTTCTTCACAGCCATTGCAGAACACAAGGGATCCATGTGCTTACCCCCCTTTTTCTCAGCCTCCCACCCAGGTTCAGTTTCCGAGGAGCAGGGAGGAGAGGTGGAATATCTGCCACTGTTTCTTCACCTCACCCTGTTGTTTGCCCTTAGTTTTCATCCGCAGTCACCTACCCAAGACTTCCACTTCATCTGCCTTTTGATCTAATGCACTGTAATGAGGGGAAGCAACCGAAAGCCACCCTACTACAGCTCAGAGCTTCCACCAAGATGCATCTGAGCCTTGCAAAGCCCCATCCTTTCAGCAGTACGGCTGTAATGCAGCCCAGGGAGAAGACACCAGACCCCCAGGCAGGCTGCCGTCAGGCCCCTGGGATGTAAAAGTCATGGCAGCACACAGCCTTGCTTGGGTTCATCTACCTCGCTCCTGGCTAATTAGCCCACGGGGAGCTTTGCAGTGTAGGCTGTTTCCCACTGCCTGGCCCAGCGGGAACGTTTCTAGCCTGCGTCGTAGGAAGTGGAGTAACATGATGGTTCATCCAGCCCGTTCCCCTGGTAATGGCTGTGTTCATGGGTACATCACCCAGTAGCACTCAAAATGTGTTTCAGCCTGGGTTGTGACTGTGTGAAATTGAAAACAGTTCAAATTAGGTCTTTCTTTTTTTTTTTCTTTTTAATTTCTTAGGTATTTAGCACTGCAAATGTTTCTTCCTATGAGACTTTGCATTTTTGCATTGAGCAAACCCTGAGGATGGTATTGACAGTCTTTCCGAAACTATTCTTTACTTGAGAGTTCTAAGAGTGTTAGAACTCTTAATCAGAGAAGACAGACTGGACAAGTCTTTACCAGAAATTTGAGCTGGGAAACCTCCTTCATATTTCTGATTATTCAAAGTGCCATTCTCTAACATCACAGCAACTAGAGAAGCATTACATTTCACAGGACATTTCACAGTCCTGGAGTGGGAGAGACATGTGGGGGCCAGAAACTTTTGATTTTCCTTCTTGATGTTGGCATTCAAGCCTTACATTTGTTTCAAGTTCCATGTTAGTTTATACATTTCTTCTGAGTTCTCAGTCCTGCTCCCCTCAGCTATGCCAACTTAGCCATTTGTGGTTTGGTAGGGAGAACCAGATCATGAAGTCTTTACATACAAAGACAGAAGAAAAGAAAATCCACACTTTCCATATGCAAAGGGTGTATATACAGGGTAGGAGCAAGCAGGAGGCTGAAAGGTTGAGGCAGTGCTCCCTGGAACCACCAGAAATGCTCATGAAACTTTTTCTCCAGGGAATGCTATTACTACAAATTAAAATTTGGCTTTTACTGAGATGCTACTCCTGCTCTTCCTCTTACTGACTGCAGACTTCCTAACTCAGGCTTCCCAGTGCTTGCACTACAAACTCAGTAGCCTTGCTGGTAGTATGGATGAGCATTTTCTAAATGCTGACCATGTTCCCTGTCCTTTCAGTTTAAAGCCATTCCCCCTTCTCCTGTCACTACAGTAAAAAAGCCCCCATCTTTCTTATAAGCCCCCTTTAAGTACTGAAAGGCTATATTCAGGTCTCCATGGAGCCTTTTATTCTCCAGGCAACTCAGCCTGTCTTTATAGGAGAGGTGCTCCAGCCCTCTCGTCATCTTCATGGTCTCCTCTGGACTCACTCCAACAGCTCCACGTCCCTCTTCTGTTGCAGGTCCCAGAGCTGAATGCAATACTGCAGGTGGGGTCTCACAAGAGCAGAGTGGAGGGGGAGTATCACCTCCCTCAACCTGGTCACACTGCTTTTGATGCAGCTCAGCACACGGTTGGCTTTCTTGGCTGTGAGCACACACTGCTGGGTCATGTCCATGTGCTGGTTTATTCTCTGGAAGCCACTCACCGTTGAGTGCAGATCTCATTTAGGTGAGCAATTCATTTCTCAGGCAGTAGGTGTCATTCCTGCAACTTGAGATCTCATAGGTTTCTTCTGTCTTTCTTCAGATTTACATAATGCCAGGATGGATCATTTCTGTGATTTACTGAAAAGAAAAAAGAAAGTAAGCTTCATAGAGCAACTCAGCTTAATGTAGTACCATGAACCATAGTGTGCCACCAGTGCAGGCATGGGTAGATGCTCCAGCAAGGAGGACATAGCAGTTTTGCAGCAAGGCTGTTCAGGCCTGGTCCTTGTCAGTGTAGTGAGCTCCACGGTGAAGACACGCTGTGCTTCCTCAGCCAGTCTGCGGCTGCTAAATCTCTTTACCTTTTTGGCTGCATTTCGTTATCTGCTGGAGGATGGCAATACTCACTTGAGAGGGAGTTAAGATGATTAAAGTAGCTAGGCCTCAGCCTAGCACAGGATTTAAGGGTATGCTTAAGCTTGGTCCTGTTGAAGTCCTTGCTTTGCTAGTATGGAGTCTCCTGTTCAAAAAGCATTTCTGAGGATGACAAGCACATTTGTACTAAGTGCTAAGCATTACAGTATAGTTCCTTGTGTATTGCCATCCATTCATTCCCTCCTCCCCTTTCTTTTCCCTTTCCCAACATTCGCTGCTTCTTCTTAGTCAGCATGTGCATTGCTTCCTTCCTATGCTTCCTTCCTTTATCCCTCATCAGTAAGCCACTCCCTCAGTAACGAGGAGATCCAGAAAATACACTGAAATGGTATTAGCCAGAAGCAGGGCCATGGTCACCATAATCCCTTTAATTGCATGCTGTATCCTTTTTTTCTGTAGCTGTACACAGATCAGGAGATTGGCTGCATGGGTGTTCCACGAGCGTATGTTTGCATACAGCAGGAACAGCTAAATACAACGAGGACTGTGAATGCTCATGATAAAAGGTTAGCGTAAATAAGTAAATTCAAGTGGAAAAGACTTAATTGGAGATAAGGCTGTTACATGTGTGCTGGATGAGTAGGAATAAGTCTTTAGCACGGACTAGCCCAGCGCTCTCAACTTGTGGTTTGTGGTCCAGAGGACATCAAAATAGTTCAAAAATGCCTACAAAAGCCTTTAAAAATCAGAAACAAAGAAACTAAAATCATCCACATGTGTGCATATTTTCATACAGTTTCTATGTATGTACCTGTGTCCATTAGTTCCTTACTGTTCTATTACAGTTCAAATATTTTTGATACTAAAATCATCATTTTATTAAATGACTGTTTTGTCTGTCACTCACTTTCCCACCTGCCAAACAGTACTGGGATTTGAGATAATCTGTGAAATGCTTTTTGAAAAGGATTTGTGATTTAAAATGAGAGAAATACTGGACTAGCGTATTTTGACAGAATGGGGTAACTTTAATATTATGACTTCATCATGAATTAGTGTTAAGTGCTGCAATACATTTGCATGCTAATCTTTCTATTAAATAACTGAATACATCATGTAGGTGAACCTAAGTCAATTTTTGATCGCACATTTGTTACATTGAGAAGTAAGGGTTTGAATCACCCAGGTCAATCAGCCTTGCTATTCTCAGGCAATTAATTTCTTTCACTTGTCAGATAAGTGGAAAAGAGAAAACATGGACTTATATATTCATTTTACCTATATGCTTAATAAAACGCCTTTTTATCTGTCCCCGTCTGTTGTTTTGCTTGTCTGGTAGTAAGAACCATCTGTGAGTAGGTGAAACGAGGAGTTATGTCCCTTCATTGTGCTTTGGCATGTTCAGTGTTTTCCACTAGAGGAGTTTGTGGAAGTGCTGCTTCGTCAGCTGCTGCCAAAGTGATCCATAACGCACAACATTTTTTTATGACTCCACTGGTAGCTCAGCGTTGTGATGAGTCCTCCCTGTGCCTCCCCTGGTAGCCTGGTGTTGTGATGGATTCTCCCAGAGCCTGACGTGCCAACTCTTGCCTTTGTATTTATTTGTTTTAATTGACGTTAGGCTGTTAAAAATGAGTTCCCAGCATATGAATCACATACAACTGCCACCCAGATTGCTGTGGTGAGTGGTGATCCCCAGGGCCCTCTAGTTTATTGCACATCCAGGAGCGGAGCAGACCAGAGCAGTGCCTTGCTCTGCCTGCAGGTCAGCCTGGAGATGGCCATCCCCCTCTATCCATGAGTGTTTCAGCTGCCCGCATCTGATGCTGGAAGCAGGAGGAAAGCCAGCTGATGCTATGGCATTAAGGTTCTAATCTTGAAAAGACTTGTGCACAGTCTTGACCTTATTACTGGGAACAGCATCCTTGATGTTTGTGAACCTAATGACTGTTGTGATAAGACCACTGACCGTAATAAATGTAAGTACATGTGCAAGTATTGACAGAATTGGGGTCTGATGGAGCAGCAAAGGCTTACTTCTTCATTTGAGGGCAGAGTGCAGCAGGGAAAATACTGTAGCTTTTAGGAAGGGGGCCAAAGGCTACTCTATTCCTGTCCTTCATATGGAAATCCTCATTTTTAACATAGGCAAATAGGAACATAAGCACCTCTTGTTTAGAATATTCCCTCCCCAAATAAACAATTATTAATTGAAAACCTGGCAGTAAGTCAAAACCAGCCCTTGCCCTCGAGGGAGAGGAGGAGGCAGGCGCATTGTACAAGGTGTGCTGAGAAGCTTTAGGGAGGGCTGGGGCTGGTGGAGCCATCCCGGTGAGGCAGGTGAGGTGAGTCCTTCCCTTTTGGGGGTTCATGAACACAAATGAAAGTGAGAAGAGAACAGGAGGATGAGCAGAGCGTTTAACATAACCGAGGAATGTGTGTGTGTGTGGTGGGGGTCCCACTGCGCCTGTCGTGTTAACCACAGGGAACATTCTGCAGTCTTCAAGATGTCATCCAGGGATGAAGTTCAAGGGCCTGCTTGTCTCTTCTGTCCTGCCTTGCTAAATCAAAATAGTGCCAGAGCTGCGTGACTGCAACCCTTTGCAGGATCTCAAAACCCTGAGCCAGCAGACTATTTTAAAATTTCATGGTATTAAATATGAGTGTTACAGAAATAGCAGAGGGGAGACGGAGCCAGGCAGCAAGCTAGGGAAATGGAAATGAGTTTGTAAGAGCAATAAACATGTCTCAAGCCACAAAGCTTGTTCAGAAGTGTGCAGGGTGAATGCCTTGCATCATGCATTTAGCTGTTACCACTGCCTTGAGCATGGTGGGGGCTCTGGTGTCGCTACTGGTGTGGGTCTGGTTTAGTCAGTGCTCCCAGACTGAAAGCAGAGTGTTGTTTTCAGCTGGCTCCATCCCCTGAACTAGTTCACCATGGAGGTGTATAAATGTCAATATCACACCAGTGGTGCTGCAGGGCATGGGAGGGAAGGCTGTGGTGAGGCCAGGGCAAATCAGGGCAGCCCCCGTGGAAATGATGCTCCATGTCAAACCCTCCTCTCGGTGGTGACTTCATGCTTCCGGAGCTCAAATTTAAATCACTGCATGGTCTGATTAACCCAGTGGTTTGGTAAGGATTGCCATGCTGAATTCCTTACTCAGGAATGCTTTCTATGGCTTCTTATTCTTGACACTGGTCTCCAGTCTTTGATGTCTTTGTCACTTTGGTCAAAATCTGTCACTTCAGACTTAGTTGCACCCTGATACCAGCTGTCATCTGTTATTGCCATCAGTATTTGTTCATCATCCTTTTGCTTCAAAGGATTGGACACCTTTTGTGACCCTTAAAAGATGATAATACTGAGTGGACACTGCAAAACAAACAACACAGCTAAGAGTTCCCTGAATAAACATTTTAGAGTTGTGCTTGGGTATTTTAGAGGCTATGGTTAAGCCTGACCTTGCTGGAGTCCTCATCTTCTATTTGAAGGCAGTGGGATTATAATCTAATATCAATTTCCATCTTTGATTCCCCAACACCCATGTCAGTATGATATTCCTGAATTGCAGTTCAGCTTCACAGATGGTACTTGCATCGCAGAAAATATTAGATGACTAGTGCCCTAAATACGACAGAGTGCATTTGTCTACACATCTGTGTATACAGAGAGATCTCTTTAATGGTAAAAAGCATAGTCACATAAGAGGAATGTGCAGAGAGTGTGCTAGAAGACTTGGTGACTTTAGAAGTGTTGAAGCAGAGTAAGTAAAAGTAGAACAAGATCTTAAAACTGTGAATAATCATGGCAAGTAATTTTAACACATCTGCCTGAAGAAGCACTTTTATGATCTTTGTTATTTTGTGAAGAACAACAACTTCAGTAACTGCTGTGTTTTCCTAATAGTACAAAACATGTCAAATACTTTAGTGCCCTGCTGTTTAAAAGATAACCACATGAAATACCTCAGCTTCCTTGAGGATTGCCTCAGTTTTCTTCAAGACATGCATTTCTTGTGACCCATCAGCATCTGTCCAGCTATTGCAAATGCAGGAGGATGGAGAGGACTCGCAGTCTGATTCTCTCTCTCCAGCCTCTGGGCTCCAGAAGATCTTTAGTAAAGATGGAGAGACGGGGGAGAGCCTTCATGGAGAGTAAGCCCTGCCAGTGTGTCATCAGCAGGATACACAGCTTCTAGTACCCCTTTCCTGGGGATTTAATTCTTTGACAGCTCAAAACTGTAGATTTTGGGGGGACTTTTCCAGCATCTCTTCTGTTCTCTGCTCTCGCTCTCTGTTCTAAAGCTGCCTGCACAAGGATGTGAAGGAAAATGAATCCAAATCACCTAAAATGTGAATGTAAAGTAAATTAGGTAAACTAAATTAAACCATTGTATATATTCTCTGATTCAGCATTCAAGTGACCTTGATTAAGCTTAATTCACATCAAAGCAAATTGTACTAAATATGAAATAGGGTTGATTTAATTAATAATGAGTGTGTCTGCAGGGATCTGATGTGGTTTGATTCATCACAGAAATGTTAATTCAGATTACCTTTCTAGAGTTTTCTCATGTAGATAAACCCTACAGGGCAGTTTATTTGTTATGCCTAAACTGGTGTAATTGTGTGTTTATTCCTCCTGGCTCTAGAATGACCTTCCCACCACTCTCCTTGTGTGGGACTTCATGAGCATTTTGCTGTGGGATGCCTTGTTAATCCAGCCAGAGAAAATTCATCAATTTTCCGTTGGATCAGACAGCTTTTGACCTGGTTTGTGGTTGCATGGTGCTCCACAGGGTAAAGGCAGGACTGTGAATGTGTAATCAAGGTGGAGAGGCGGGGACTCATTTCACCTCAGGTCAACCCTCTGTGCAAGAGACACCCTGCTTCCAGCACTGCTCATATGCTGCAAGTTCACTCTCTGTTGGGTTGCATAGCATATGAGATACTGGAAGAAGTGATGAGTCTTGCTGCAGTTGCTTGAAGTCAAATACCACCAAGTTTGATTTGCTCTGTGTTTAGGTGCAACTGTCATGTATTACTTGGCTCTGGCTTGTACTGTTTTTCTTTGGCTTTTTCTTTCCTTTGTGCCTACATAGTACTACAGCATGTACCTTTTGAATAGCATTCACCTAAGTATCTTGTGCTTTCAATATACACAAGCTCTACTGACCCACTTTCTTACTGCTTTACTTTCTCTTCTGTCCCTCGCTTTAAAGTTCTGTGAGTATATTTTTTTCCATATGATTATTATAGGAATAGACACATAATTGCAAAGATGGGATAAGTGGAATGGCTGAGACCTGCAAGTTTTTGCATATGGTGTTTTTTAAAGAGTCGTTTTATTTTCAAAGAACTACCAAAAAAAATTCTGATTTCATAGTGCTGTGCTTCAAGTGTAAAACAAGTAGCAGAACTGAAGCACCTGATCATTTTTGCAACTATTGAAGAGGCTTCAGGGGGAAAATGGATAATAAGTATGAACTAGATACAGCAAAATTGATCTAATGCCATAACTTTTTTTTCTTTCTCTGAAGATGAGTAAACTAGTATTTGAAAAGTAGAGTAATGACCTGAAACCTGGCCTGAACTTTAACATGAACTCCAAATTTGATGCAAAAGTCTTTCAACTTTGGGAGACTGGAAGGAATACAATGTTGTGCTTCAAAATTTGCCTGAAATCTATCCCCAGAGCACTAGGAAAAGCTGGCTGTCCCTGTTAGCATCTTCAGCCCAATAACATCCTGGCTCGTACCAGAAATAGTGTGGCCAGCAGGATTAGGGAAGTGATCGCTCCCCTGTGCTCAGCAGTGGTGAGGCTGCACCTCCAAGACTGTGTTCAGTTTTGGACCCCTCACTACCAGAAAGATCCTGAGATGACAGAGCATGTCCAAAGGGCAGCAAAGCTGGTGAAAGGTCTAGAGCACAAGTCTTATGAGGAGCAGCTAAGGGAACTGGGGTTGTTCAGCCTAGAGAAAAGGAGGCTGAGGGGACACCTTATCATTCTCTCCAACTACCTGAAAGGAGGTTGTAGCAAGGTGGGTGTTGGTCTCTTCTCCCAAGCAACAAGTGACAAGACAAGAGGAAATGGCTTCACACTCTATCACTGTATCCCCTGTATCAGGGGAGGTTTAACTTGGATATTAGGAAAAATTCCTCCCCCAAAGGGGTTGTCAAGCATTGGAACAGGCTGCCCAGGGAAGTGGTGGAGTCACCATCCCGGGAGGTATTTAAAAGACGTGTAGATGTGGCACTTAGGGACGTGGTTCGGTGGTGGACTTGGCAGTGCTGGGTTAACAGTTGAAGTCGATGATCTTAAAGGTCTTTTCTGACCTAGATGATTCCATGATTGTATGATTCACACCTCCTAGTTTCAACTTGCGCAAGGAATCACTCCAAAATAGTAGCCAAAGGGGTGCTGTTGGCCTCTAGAACCTTCCTGTGATTATTTGGTTCGTTCTGTCTGGAAAGCAGGCTTTGAAACCACCGACCTGTGCCCATCTCATCCTGTTTTAGTATCAGCACACCCAGACACATAAACAATGTGCTTCTTCATAAGGCAGTGAAAATCAATGAGGCTTTGAAAAGACATGCTCTTTAAAGTCATGGCCTTATTTGGAAAGTTGCAAGAAACTTGGCTGTCACAAGAGAATATTTTGGCTCTGTGACAGTTTCATTTACACGGTTCTTCAGCAAGGAATCTCCTGTGTTTCTGCACCGATAACTTGCAATTGTTGTGTGCCTTTTTTCCCCTCCCCAGGAATATCTGCTGGAGGAGAACTCAGTATGTTGGTCAAAAAAGGCCAAAGACCCCTTTGGATTCTGTCTGGTCCAGAGTATGTAGGTTTTCAAAGGTAAACGGAAAAATTCCTGGTATTTCAGTATCCCTGAGCAGATTCACAGATGTTTTTATCATAATTATTCCTCTATACCCTTCTTTTTTTTTTCACTACTCATTTGCTGAGTGCTACCTTCTGTTTATGTAAGTGTGGGATTGTTTAGAAATAATCCAGTCTGCCATCACCCTTTTGCTCCTTACACTCCTTGGGAATGTTTCCTTTATGTTCCTGACACTTTGGGAACTGTGGGGGGATAAAAGAGCCTGCATGATAAAGATTAATAATAAACTGAAGGGAAGGTGTCAGAGACAGAAGCACTTTAGACTTGGAGTTGTATGGAGAGACCGAGAGAGAAGAGAGAAGATTATCACAGCAGCATTTCCAAATGGTTTCAGAAGAGGTAGTTGAAAGAGAAGTAGGGATTAGAGAAGAAAGTTGTGATTATAAGCTAAAAATCACTGTGGCTGTTGCTAAATCTCCTGTCCATATGATGAAACAGTGGCATATAAAAATATTGCAGAGACTTAAGATGCACAGTTTAGTGAAATCCTGAGGGAAGATTGGGTATTTTAGAGGCATCCACACTGACGTTGGAGACCTGGGGCAAAACAGTGAGCAACATCATATGAATCTGTCATGAAACTGATACCAGAAAGGGCACTCTCAAGCATCAATGATACTGTTAAATAATACTAGTTTTTGGAGAGGTTGAGAAGTCAAGGGACAGAGGGTGAGGCAACACAGTCTGGCTGTGGGACTAGTACTTATTCATCAGATTTTACATACCATGAAGGGTACGTACCTCCCTAGGATATCAGATCCTCTCCTCCACTATCCTCACTAGGTTTCCTTTGATCTGTTCTCATACAGCCCTACCACTATAGTGCCCAAGATAGTATTGAGCTAGTGCTGGTATGTATTTGGAGAAAGGGCAGGTGGAGGGAGGTGGTGAGCCTGCAGCAGAGACAGCCCAAGGGTCCATCATTGCTTGTACCTACCAGGCACCAACACTGTATGATAATACTAATGTCACTTAATATTATGCTCATCTAATAGCAGTCTGAGGTAGCAAAGAGTGGTAGTACCCATGGCAGTGGATGGGAAAACAAGATACTTGTAACTTAAAGAGAGCTGGAGCTATTTGCAGCCTATATGGCGAATGCAGTTAGGAATGTGAGGCTGGAAGGAGCAGGCATCAGGGACAGGCTGATCTGCAGTGCTCTGAGATAGTAATGTGAGTTCAAAATGTGGAAGAATGCCTGTCTGTGGCTGGAAACTTAGTAGGAATTTTGTGAGCAAGAGGAGTAAGTTTTGGATAGTATTTGAGGTTTTGTGATTATCTCTCATTTTATGAGTCTCGGGAATTCATTTCCAGAGCCTTGCTATTTCTGTCTTCCATTCCAAGGTCACTGGGATGCACTGACTGCTTCGTAGCTTCATTCATTAGAAATTAGCTAAGCCAGGATTCGACTGGGATGTTTATCTATGATGACCTGACCATTTCCTTCAGGAAGTCATTCGTACTTGGAAAGACAAATGTATCTCTTGTTAAAGGACAGGTCATGCTCACCTCTTTTTTGCCTCCAAAGATGAGAGAAGTACGATTTGGCTCATGAATAAGTATTTAATACTCAAAGATATGAGTCTGTTGTCTAAACTGCATTGCTGCCCAGCTCCATTTCAGATGATCTGGAATATACAAGTGGTAGATGGGTGGCTGATGGTCATGACCTGTGGGACACCAGAGCCCAGCCGGATGCCGGACACTGTATATGTGCTTGGACACTTGGGTTTAGGCAACTGGTTTGAACCCCAAGCAATGCTGGGGAGGATGGCAGTGAGACTATGCAATGTTACAGCAGGGAGTACAGTTGGGAGAAAAAAGCTTTTGTTTGCTGCAGATTGCTCTGGTGTTTGGTGTACAAATATGAGTCAGTGGATCTAGAGCCAAGACCACTCTGATTGCAAATCCCACTCCTGATTTCCCCTTCTGCCCTTTCCTGGACCTCTACTCCTTCTTTGTGCAGTTTTGAAATGGACAAAAGTGTATCCGATTACTTTTCCCAAGGTTGCAACTCAGTTGTGAGACAGACTGGATGTATTCTGCGTGGGATGCCTGGTAGTCCAGCCTGAGGGATGAAAAGGACACACTCAGCACAGATAGGGAGGCAATAGGTGTTGTACTAAGCTTGATTCATTATAGTGTAGGGCAGTTTGTATTGCTGCTCCTTACTTGGCTGTAAAAATGCTGCTAGCTCTACCATAGGTAGCTAATTACAGTTGTATAGCCTAAGTAGGTGGTTTTTTAAAGATAGAGAAAATGGGATCATTCAGTTGACAAATGACAAGCTATAGAATTATTGCTGGCAAGAAGCACATATGTGTGACCTCCTACTCTGCTCTCGTTCCCAAGCTCTCCTGGTTTCTTCTGGCAGCAAGAAACATCAGTAGGTCTTGAACAGTAGTGGTGGATGGCCACAGCTTGGGGGCCACTGGGACAGGTTGCAGTACTGGTTTGATTTGTTGAAGCTACCCTTAGTGCACCACTATGCATTGAGCAGAGGTCTGGGAGTTGGCAAAGCCAAAATGAGAGTTCAGTTTTCAACAGTAACTTTACTACACAGTCCTGAAGCAAGCAGCGTGACTTCCCTGACTCTTCCATTCCCCACCTCAGAAATCTTGATCTTATTAAATATGTCACAAGAAAATTAGGAGAGGTATGGGCATAGAAAGCAAAGCAAGGTGCCCCAACCATGGGGTCTGTGTTACTGTTTGCTTCTTTGTGAATGTTAGTGTTTATCTTTTTGTTAGGAAGATGAATCTCGTCTCCGCTACCATTGGAAACTAGAGAAGTGATGATGTTCAGATGATACAGGGTCCTGAAAGCTGCCTGGTTTCATGGATAGTGTAATGGCTTTTGCTGTTTTTATAATTTAGATGAGTTTGACTCTAAAGAGTAACATGTAACATATGTAAAAAAGATTCTTCTGTGTTCATTTTGATACCTCCTTTAATTAAAGTGTCAGACCTAATACTGTTTCACTGAGGAAACCAGTGGAGCCCCTCCAGGAGTCCTGCGGGAGCAGCAAAGAGCAGGAGTTGTGATAGTTCTCAGGTTCTTAAAAAAAATAATAAAAATTCAGTTTTTCAATCTTCAGTTTTTCTTTATCTGAAGAAAAAGGGATACACACATGACATTCAGAACAATACTTTGCAACTTAAACTGCCTGCTATAGTTTTGATTTGCCATGGAATGTCATAAAATATATCTCTTTGCTTTAGTTGGCTCAAAAACATTGGGTCTTGCTGGTGCTTTGCAAAGAAATAGGTAAAGCTGGCAGAAACCCACACCTTCGCTGTACTGACCCTTTGCAGAGCACAGTGTGGCCAACCCATGTGCATTTCAGAGAAGAGCATCCCTGAGCTGCCTCCTGTGTTGTAGAATGTACTCATGGCCACCTGTAACTTTCCTCCAGCCTTATAGGAAGAAGGCGGTATGAAGTTTCAAAGTTGTAGTCTGAATGCATTGGTGGTTCTTGTTAATGATTATGTATAATCTTCCTCCACTATGTGTTCTTCGCTTAGGGAGCATGCCTTGTCAGTAAGTAAATCCCATGAGAGAGACCACAAAAGGAAGAGGTTGTGGGAATGACCTCCTGTTTCTCATGCAGCAGCTGCTGGAGCAGCCAGGCACACTTTGGGAACAAGCTGTGCTATGCCCAAGGGATGGGAACGTCCTGCTCAGAATCACACAGAGCTGTGGAAATTGGCAGGGACATCTGGAAGTCACCTAATCCAACCCCTGCTCAGGACCTTGTCCAGTTGAGTTTTGAATATATCCCAAGATGGTGATGCCACAACCTCTCTGGGCAACCTGTGCCAGTGTTTGACCACCCTCATGGTAGAAAGTTTCTTCTTATGTTTGAATTGGATTTCTTGTATTTCAAAATTTGTGCTCTCTACCTCTTGTCCTGTCACCTCTGAGGAGAGTCTTCTTTACTCTCCCGTCATGTATTTTTACACAGTGATGAATGGAGTCTATAAGGATGTGATGGGAGGCACTGTCAAAAGCCTTACTGGAGTCAAGACTTGTTGATGCAGAGTAGGCCAGAATTTGACCTGTGTCAAGTGATGGTGTCACCTTTGTCTGGGTAGAAGCATAGCTCCACTAACATCACACCACTAGCATCTCCTTCCTGCCAGCAATGGGTTAGTGTGTAAAACTGCTGATGGACCTTGAGGAATCAAAACTTTTGTATGTTCTCATGGGAGTGAGCAAATTATGTTCTGAAACTGCCATGGCTTATGTCCGGTGCTGCTGCCAGAAGCTGTTTCTGAACAAAGACTTCCACAGTATATAATGAATAATTACTTCACACGTTTATTCTAACATCTTTTGTGTCAGTTGCAAGGGAAAGAAAAATTAATTCTTTTTTTTGTTGGAAGCAGAGGCAGTGTACATCTTCATGCGATAGTAGTGCAGCTAAGTTTTGGCAAATTCTTCACCATCAGTGTCTTCCACCCTTATATGTCCCTGGTGAAATTCTGGGCCATGTTCTGATCTGAGCTTTGACATATGTCCATATAAAATCCGTGTAAGCTAAGAGCACATAAGACCTTGGTGCTGTGATCTTGTGCTGCAAAGAGCTTGCTCAACAGATTCGTGGTAACCATAGAGTGTTATCGACTATGGTGTGAAGTTACTTTTGGCAGACAGAAGCAGAACTATAAAACTTAACCTTGATTTCTCTCCTGTCTATGTTCTACCATTTAACTAGAGAGTGCAGAGGCATAAGAAGACTCAGCTGTTACTAGGAGTACTCTTCTAATGTTTACCAGAGAAGAGGTCAAGTAGATGCTGATATTTGCCATGCAGAATAAGTTCTGGCCTGCCAATATATGTGATAATGAGTCTCCAGTTCAGTAGGCATTAATGTGCTTGTCTGTGTGTGGGAAGTTGCTTGGTTGATGTTGGCTGCTACTTTTCACTACAAACATGCCACTGTATAATTTAAATGTTAGTAAGATCTAGGCCATTGACTCACTGGAAAATGGCAAGAAGTTAAGGTGTTTATGGTAGTATGTGAAAAACTTTATTTGTATTCATGTCTAAAGTACACAGGTTTGTGTTTGTTGATATATGATGTATACAAGCCACACAAATATCCAATGTGTGCTTCAGTAGATGACCGTGGTTTATTCAGATACTGCTTTCATATCCGTTAACATTTCATTTGATAGTGGTGATAATGTAAGTTTAGTTTCAGCCTCCCACTTCTCTTTTTTTTGCACTTAATCCCTCACAACTTGGAAAAAATCAAATTGACTGATTACAACTACCTCGAAGGAAGTTTCCAAATGGAAAGAGTCCTCTATGTCTTCTGCTTTGTGCTTGTAGAGATTAAGATACTATTCAGCAAAGATGTAGAAGGTATAAGATGGTGTAGCTATCAGGTGAATATTGAGGTAGCGTAATTCATAATTGCTAAGGGGACTTCCATGTGCAGTGCGATTCAAATTAATCTGTGCTGCATTGAAAAGGCTATGGTTGATAACTGGAATAAATAATACATTACTGCCTTGCACTTCATATTCGTCTAGCCCTGTATCTTACCATGGAAGGGATGCTGTATGCTTTGAAATAATTTTTCATAAGCAGGCAGGAATACCCAAGTCTTGGTCATATCAACTAATATTTGCAACCTATACAGACTGAATCTTAGTTTTTGGATGTTTGGTGCTTTGACCATATTTCTTCGTTTACTAATTTGACATTTATCTCAAATAGCCTTGTCTGTTGCTGGCTGTTACGTCTTGTCTATGTAAAGTGCTAGGGAACTTTTCCATTTTCAGCTTTATATGGCAATCAGCACCATACAGTCATAAAGTTGCCTGGATATTTCAGGCACCATTGCAGTGATCAATGAGTTAGCAATCCATATAGAGCTTTTAGTTTTCATCCTGACTGGCTCAGTTCTGTTGGACTGCAAGTTGTGACTTGGTGCTATCCCCAAAGGCTGATTAGAAAATCAGTAAGAATCCCATTCTCTCTAGTTCACTTCAGTGCATTTTCCCTTAAGCACTAGAATAAGGCAGATGGGGCTGTATTTGGAAAAACATCCCATTTTAGCACTTTGAGATGCTGCATGCTCATCTGCACCTGGTATAGAGTATCTGCTAATGAAAATGGTATGTGTTACTCCCAGTATGATAAGAGTAAAGCTGTGGAAGAAAAACATGGGGAAGACCTCACGTCAGCTGTCCTGAGGTCAGGCCAAGCCTCAAGAGTTGCAAGGCATAAGTCATATTTGGGACAAATATAATTTTTGCTGGGCAAATATGCATGTGCTGTGATACTTTCATGCTATATAAATGAGGATGGAACATAGGCAGGATATTTTTGGTGAAGGTTAACATCACTAAATCAAACTTTAGTGGTCAAACTGGAGACCAGAGAGTGAACAGACCAGTCTGAAATGTGGATCAGACTATTCTTGTGTATCAAAATTCACATAGTATTTTAAGGCAACATATAACAGAAATCACATTGATGAAATGAGGAAAAATAATGTTCATTTCTGCCCCACCCACCCTTTCCTTTAACAGCTGAAGGTTTGAGTTAATACTCCAATATTGAATATACCATTGCTTAATAAACTTTAGGGCACTGTAATTATTTCTACAACTTTCCACAAACTAAGGTAGCCATTCTGTCTTCTATTGCAATAATCCTTATAAATCTTATTTTCTTAAGACCAAGAAGGACTTTTGAACTCAGAGACAATCCTATTGAAAAGAGATTTTTCAGCATATTCTTGGATGCTGCCTGTGATCACCCTATCCTCCACTATGCAGAAATGTTTGTGCTGCGGTGGATGTATACCGATGATATGTGCTCTTGTTGGCTCATTTCCCTTCTCCTTTCTGTTTTCTTCCTCAAGAATGGAAGTAAATACTGGATTTTCCAGTGCAGTTGTGGGTTTTGGTTTTTTTTTAGAGTGGTCTAGGTATCACTTCAGCATAATGATAATACAGGCTTAATGACAGAAGTCCAGTCTGTTAGCGGCTTTTTCCCGCTTCAGCAAGGGAAGAAATAGTTACCTTATTAAAATACCTCAGTCTGCTTGTAATCTGATAGTGTCATCTAGCATCTGACCAAGGCTTTGGTGGAATCTCAGCTCAAAAGGACCAATACTGATACACAGATACACTGAATACCAATAATGCAAGATGTTATTCTTGTAGAAACAAGGTTCTTACGCAGGGTGTCAACACACACCTGTTGATGTGTTGATACCCTGCATAAGTATCATAATACTCTGTAGTATTTAAGTGGCATACAAGGGCCACTTAAATACTAGCTAAAGCCAGAAATTTCACTGTTATCCTCTGCTTTGTTGTGATTTGTCTATTTCCAGGCTTTCTTTATATCCTTTGCTTCTTTGTCAAGCTTTCATCAAGGACAACAACTTCTGTCACAGTCACACTTGTTTGTTAGAGCCTGGAATTGCATCTGCAATATGTTTTCCAAAAGCTACTGGTCATCTTATGTGGGAGGGAGCCCTCATTGTCACATCTATGTGGCCTTGGATCAGAAGGGGGATCTGGGTCCTACAGTTCCCATTACATGAACCGTCCCACCCAATGTTTAGTGTCATTTTAATTTTCTTTGACATAATTTGGTTTTGTGGTAAAGTGTGGGACACTTTTCACCAAAGGTCTGGGCTGATTATACAGCCAGGCAGGGAATAAACAACTCCTTCTTGTAAGAAATTTCATTGCTGATTGTGGTTTCTGTCTGCTTCTGGAGACCTTCAGTCTGGCTCAGGGCATGAGAAGTTACAGTCATCTTTGCTAAAAGGTCATAAGAAGGTATTATAATCCTGTATTTATTTATGTGTTTTGCCACTGCATGTGTTCATGTGACTTTCTGAAGCCTCTGTGGGTTCTGTTAGCTAATTGCATGCTGAGCCTCATTCGTGTCAACAATATGACATGATGGTCTCAGATCTTACCGTCTAATATGGTAATCCTAGTAATTAATTAACCAGAAGTGACACTACCAGTTATCTCGCAGGACAGGAGCCCTTCTCTTGCTGTCTGTAGTGCTATGGGGTGTTTCAAAAATGCTGGCTGAAAAAATTAAGTTAAAAAAAGTTATCGTACTGAAACCTTTCAGCAGCTGACCTCTACTGAATAGAAAAGCTTTTTGGAGGATGTTTGCCTTTCAAGTCCTTCACAGTGAACTCATTGATGATGGAAGCCTTGACTTGAACAGTTGACTATTTATTTGCATAGTGGCTCTTAAGAAATTGCAGAAATTGGAAGACCAGACTGTGATTTTGTCAACTGTGTTTCACGAAGAATGAATGCTTAGGGGAAACAGTACATTTGCTGTTAATTCTATAGAAGGGTTTTTATTTTAGCTAGCATGAAAAATAAACACATTTCAAGTAAAAACCAGCCTTCCTCCACTTGAATTCAAGCTAGAGGAAGATTGGGGTGAACAAGAAAACAGAAGACCAGACTTTCCTTGTTCACCCATGAGGAATCTTGGCTAGCTCTGACTTTGAAGGTAAAACCTTGTTTCCTACTAAGCCAGTAGCAGAACACTTGCTTGACAGGGACCACTTCACCCATGTCCAGCTGCTTGGGTACTGCGTACAGTAAGCATATTTCTGGTGAAGTTCAGCCTAAATATGGAAGATGACTTTTCTTGCCAGTTGTATTTTTCTCCTCTCTGCTAGTTGTAATCTTTTATTAACCTGTAGCCAGAAGCACCTACCTAGCAGTCCTTCTCTTCCTGGATGCTTATGGAATAATTAATTTCTGTCAGATGGTGTGACTGCATGTGTTTTGGTGTTCCTACAGCGTGCCTTTATTGTCACTTAACACTATCACATTTGTTTAAAAGGAAATAAAACAAAACCCAAGGTCACTTCTACATTAAAACCGCATGTCCCACATAAATGCAGATTTTCTTTGTTTCCAGTGCTGGTGGGTTTTTTTGCCATGAATGCCTTTTCCTTTCACTCCAGCCCTTTCTGCCTTTCAACGATCACTGTGTCCAGGAGATGTGGTTGGCTGTACTTCAAACGCTTTTCCAGTCTCTGAATCCCATAGCTCAGCGAGGCAGCCACTGCCCTAAAACAGGGTGAACCTCAGGCGCTGTAGTTGGGCCTGGATGTTTCAGACTCCAGCCAAAATCCTCCATATGAGAAACCACTTCCTTGTACTGGAAACCAGCCCTAGCAGTAAAAGAAAGAGGCAAGTCAAGGTGGGGAGCAGCCCCAGAGGATAGGTGTTTTCCCACTCCCCCATTATCTCTCCCACCCAGGTGAGGGGTTGATTTCCCAGGATTTGAATCTCTGTCGTTTCCAGCAATCCTCTCCCTTAATCTGCTCTCTATCCAGCAGCCAAGTGGCAGACCATGTTCCCCTTCTGCCTGACCTATGCTGGCATCCTTAGGTGGCTGCACACTGTCGTGGCAGAGATACTGAGGCTAAGATAGGGGGTGCACAACTACATGGTAAAACCTCCTCCTGCCTCTCCTGAGCACCACTGTGGAGATTCAGCTGGGGCTGTTGGCAGCCTTGGCAAAGTCTTCCCAGTCTCTCCCATGAATAAGACCCATTCAATCCCTAAACGAATGGGTAATGGCATTCATCTGGCCTGTGAGTCTTATACATCCAAAATTTCCAAGGGTCTTGCTGTGGGGATGGTGAGCGCTGGCTCCTGGTGTTTCGGGTCTGCTCCCCTGCACTGTGAGCTGTGTTTATTCAACCAGGGTGTACAACACTGCCAGGCCACATTATTTCAGAGGAGCAGATGCATTGTCCATTGCTGAGCTATTCCAGGAGCATGCCCATCTGCTTCCATCCTCCACTTCAGTGGGCCTGCCCTACATAGAGTAGGTGCAAACTTCACCCCTGAGCCTGGGGTGCCTTGTTGCTCCCAGTTCTCTCTGCGGGCACTGGGGCTGGACCTGCTGGTGCAGGGTGCCCGGCACAGGGGTGCTGTGCCTGGCCTGGGGGAGGTTGGCTCTGGTTTATCACCCCTGGGGGTGTGTGCAGCAGTGATGCTCTGAGCCCAGCGCTCGCTGCGCTGTTACCATGGAGATTGCGTGCGCTGTTGCTAGGCAGCTGAAGCATCTTCACTTGCACACTGCAATGCCACGAAATTCTCAACTTTCCTCATTGCTGTCTCCCTTCTTTGATTTCACAGCTATGACTCCTTTGGCTCTTATCCCGCTTCATTCAGTTGCACCGCTGTGATTTCGTGGTGTTAACCCTGTAAACCCTAAAAAGCCCGTATGGCACTGCAAACAGGATTTATGGCAACGAATTCAGGGCTGAAGGAGTTAAAGTGGTTGGGTATAGACTACAGAGGAAATGATTTCTAGCAGATAAACTACTTAAAATGTTCTGGCATTCATGGAAGGGGAGGTTTGTGCCTGCAGTCTTTTGTTCCATCACTGATGGTTTATATGAATAAAAACAGACTAAAATATCACTGCAAGGTAAGAAAATCAGCTTGAACGGGCCTAATTAATCTCTTTGGTTACGATATATACTGAGGTTTTTAGTATCCTCTACTTGCATTTACTGATTTTGATTTAGCATGTGAATGATAATTTAGCCGTGGAGCCTGTCATGAACAGTTTTTGACTTATTTGGTTTGAATAATAAAGATATCAGCCTGTATTCTTGGAGTATACTGCATTAATCAGACTTGCAGGAGTGATCACATGGTACTCTATCGCCTTTTCCTGTTAGCTGCTGCTTGTCAGCAGCTGGCTGAGCTGTAGGCTGCAGGCCAGTATCTGCATACCCTTTCTCTTCAGAATATTTCAAATATACTGTCTCGTCATTATGCATTTTGCTGCAGTTTGACAAACTAAATGGTCCTCCTGCACGTTAAGAAGATTATTTTAAATTTCAGAGCATTTGTGTAGTTACTAGGCCATGTATGCATTTGAAGAATTCAGGTAGGCTCTCTGTTTTATACATCAGTGTGCTTGGTTTTTGTTCTCACAAGGATTTTGCTGTGTAATGTCAGTCAGTTCTACAGTGAGTTCTTCATGTGCAAATATTTCTTGCGTTTTAAAATCTCTACCCTATGCATGGGGAGAAGTGCTTGAGGGATAGGATGCAGGTAACGGTAGCTAACCGCATGATGAAGTGCAAAGCTGGGTAATTGATTATATCTTGCACGGGTTTCGTCGCTGTGCAGCCAGAAGCAGCGAGTACAGTGTAGTTATAAATATAAACCAGAAACTGTTCTCTTTTAAAGGGGTCTTTGCTGGTTTTGGTTCTGGAGAATCTGGCAGATGCTCATTTGAGATAGAATACCGATTGTGATTGAGAAGAGAAATTTGATGTTTGGATTGTATATAGGATTATATTTTATGCTGCTGCAGAGTATACATGTCTTTTTCATAATCTTGTAGCTGCAGAATTCTTTGAGTTTAAAATAACAATATGGTTAAGTTTGTTGGGGTTGGTTTGTTGTTTGCAAACATTTGAGCAACTGTGGTTGTTAGGATATAAAATTAGCACCTTTTATTTGATATTGGTTCTGCTCAGTATTGCCTCTGCCCCCTCTCCTCCTCCATCCCCACCCCCAATATAACTCCATCCTTATGCAAGTATTGAGGTCTCTTAAAACCATAACAAATTTTTTAAGACATGAAACAGAATTTCTGCCCTCACTACCAGAGGTGATTATTTTATCTGCAATAAAACATTACTGGACTTGAAAAAATTCTGGTCAGTAACTATGGGGTAGGGGGTAGGTCTCACTTTTTTTTTTATTTATTTTGTTTAGTATGTTCAGTTCTTGTAACTCATGTTATAAAATTGTCCAGATAAAATGGTGACAAGGTTGTAACAGCATTAGGGATCACCTCATTATATGTTTGTCTGTATATCATTATTATAATGTATCTTAAAAATACCCTTTCCTTTTTGATTCAGAAAAAGAGATTATTTGGCCAAGTGTGTAACTAGAGGAGAGGATGAATTCTTTCTGTATATGCAATGTATATACAATGAGCATTCTCTACCAAATATTTTCAAATGAAACATTCTAACCTCAGATGAGATATTACTAACATTATTTCTACCTTTTGTTAAAGCATTTAATATGTTGGCAATTTCTCTTATCTTGTGATTTGGTGATCACTTCTATGTGGAAGTAAGTGGTGTCAAAAGCAGTAAAAGCAGGTACAAGGCACCCCCCACCCACCCAAATGTCCTGATTCCAGCCCTAAGAGGAGCTGGGGAGATACAGGCTGATCATGTCTACATCTGTTGTGAAATGCAGTATGATGCTGTCTGAGGGAAAAGATTTTACTGGAAGACCAGATAATGCTGTGTAACTGCAGTTGTCATAGGGCTGTCAGGAGATGCTTGAAATCTTGACATAGCTGATTGTTGGCAGTAAATTAATCCGCAAATGGGCCCCAAACTTACTGTACCATTTACTATGCCCACAGAGTCATTCGTATTTCACCCAGTTGGTTGGGTCTTATTCTTAATAGAGTGAAACTCTCAATAAATCTATACAAGAAGAAAAAAGGTGTTTTAAAAATTCTGTTTTAAAAGCTTTAGCTGTCTTTCCGTGGCTTTCCTAGGCATCTTGGGGCAGGAAGACACCTACTTTCATGGCAAGAATGGCCAAATGCTGATTACACACCCATTAGGCTTATTAAATTACTTGTCGTCCTCTCTTAGATTTGAATTGAAAATAGTATTAACATTTGATGTGCAGACTGGTAGACATTTTCTTTTAAATCTCAACTGGTAGGGCTGTGGTTTCTGTATAGCAGTGTTTAAATGGCATTTATTTTATTAGGCATTTCCATGGTGTTTTCTTAAGGTTGTATCTGCATATTGATGGTTCTTTTATGGTATGATTATTCTCATGCCTGTGGCTATATTACATTTTGATGGGTTCAAAACATAACTTGCAAGATGAAGGAAAAGAAAGGTCTATTAGAGCAGTGGGGTGTAAGTCTCAGTCCCATGGGCTCCTGGAAGCAAAGTTGATGGAGCAGTAGATGGCACTCTTCTCTGGACTGATGGACCCAGCTCCTTGGTGGCCCCATGTTCTTTACAGGTGCCATTTTCCATGTGCATGAAACATAAGCTTGCACTTCTCTCTCATCTTGACTTTAACGTGGAGCTGGTGCTCATGTGCATGCTGCAGAAATGCGGCTGTTTCCATCTTTCAGTGCAGTTGCGGGGCTTGAGTACCCAAGTATCTAGAGAAGCGGTGGCCCCACTGGTGCCTGCTCATGCAAATCCCTGCACATCATTTCAGTATGTGCTATCCTACATTTTCCTTTCTGCCTTCACACGGGCCTTAAAGACCTGCAGGACTCCCTGTATGGGTGGTGGGGGCTGTGGCACCCTGGCCCAGTGCCAGAAGGTGTCACCACAGCCTGGCTGCCCGAGTTCCCCAGTGGTTTCAGTTTGATGTAGTTTTTTTCACTTCCCCAGTGAAACAGTGCTGGGGTATTTTTGTGAAGTGTTAAGCAGTCGCTGGATCTCCCTGCAGAAGTGTCTCACTTAAGGGCTATATGTGACCCTGGTGTGCTGTTTGTGAAACACTTATTTGTAAAGCCCTTTGGGATGAAATACTAGTCCTGCAGTTACTGGCTGGATAAACAGAGACTTCACCCTCAGAAAAAAACAGTGGGTAAATCCATCAAATAATCTCATACTTCCTTGTATCAGCCAAGCTTGGTTTATCTTCCTCTTGAGAACAACCTAATATCCCCTGAAAAACTTCAGTTGCTTTTAAAGGGAGGGTTAAAGGAGTTAAGCCCATTCTGAGTTTATACAGGGCCCTGGTTTCTATGTGATACCAGTTGGGTCCATTTCCTTACTGATTTCCTGCTCCATCTTCGTAAAACCCCAAAGCTCACGTACATTTTGTTTATAATTGGAGGTAAGATTGCTCATCAGCCACAATTTCATGAGCCCCTGCTGACCACTCTGTTGTAAGATGACTTTGCACATGAAGCCAACCGGAGCATTGTACAGTTGGCCACAAGCAGCACCCCTCATTTGGTATCTTCAGTCCAAATTTAGCTCTCCAGCAACAGAACACAAATGAATTTTCTCTTTTGTTGTTGCCATGCCTTTATCTTTCTGGGATATTACTTGGTATTCTTTGCAGTGAGCTAGTGTCTGTCTATTTCTGCTACACCGCCCACCATAGCATCGCAGTATTTTTAACTGCATCTTCTATTCCTCCGTCCACTGAGCAAAACTGAGAATGCTACAGGAAGGAAAATGAGTCTCTCAAAGTAAGCTGGCTATGAGCAGAGAAAAAGAAACCTGCTGATGAATAGAAAGCAAAGTTCAAAATGAAGAGTGGCATACGTGGCACCTCTCACCTGCTGGTCTCCAAAGTAGCAGTCAGGTGGTGCCTCCTGGGAGTAGGTGATCCCCTGTGTCTTTGAGGAAATGCAGGCGTTGAGTTTACCTTAACTATAAACATTTCTTGATTGAGATTAGCTGCAGAACTAGATCAGCACCCAGGAATTCTGGTACCTTCTGAATACTTTCAAGGTTCAGCTGGACCATCTTGTCCAGACTGCTTTTGCCAAGAAAGGTTGGAGGATCCAGGCAGATGATCCTTGAGGTGCCTTCCAACCTGATTCTGTTCTGTGATTCTTTGAAAAACTGAATACCCCAAATTAGTGAAGAATTCTGGTTTTAATATGATTCTGCAAATTGAATTCTTGTGGCAGGCGCCCATCAGATGCCTGCTCTGACTTTGGCTGCAGCATTCACAGCATCACAGCCAACAGTTCAGGTACCTCCAGGGTAGGTGGCACATTTATTAAAGAACAGTATAAAGGGCGAGCATGATCATTTTGTGAAAGTGGACATGACATTAAAACATAAATGCAGGTGTCTTTTCCTTCTCTCTCCCCCAAAGAAATAACAAGATGATTTATGGAAGGGACAAAAGGCTGGTGCTCCAAAGGGATGCAGGACTGTCTCCTGTGGCTTTTCCTGCTGAAAATTCCTAAGAAGGGGGCCTTTTAAATAAACTAATTTTCAGAAGTGCAACTTCTGCAGTCTGAATAGACAAGCAACTTTAGGAAGCTGTAGGAGAAGCACTTGAAGGGATTTGGTTGTGTCATGAATTGCTCTTTAAAAACAACATTAAAAGATTGCTGTTCTTTTCTACAAGAAATATGATCATATTGATAAGCAAGAGGCATCACAAGAGTTACCAAAAGAGTATTCTGGTTGCTACAAGAGAGCAGCTTTTGTGGAGAGGGGTAATGGGGTTGCAGCACTACAGAGAAGTGGAACAAATTGTTGTTCCAAGTCGGCGATTTTGACCTGCCAGGTTAGATGGAGCAGCTAGTGAAAAACATGCCAAATAGTGCAGTTAGTCTTTTCTGACAAGAGGGAAAAAGAATCAGGGAGTAATTGTTGCTGAAGTCAAAAGGTGTTAAAACAAAAGGGAGAAAACAAGTTTAAAATTGAGAAAACCCAAGGGCAGTATTTTGGCAAACCAAAATCAGTATCTCAGCCCCTTCTAACTTGCATTGCTGAACTCACCAATTGCATTGTCATGTTTAAAATATCCTGCAAGTGCTTAATAAGTAGCCAGAAATGTGTGAACAAAAGCTTAAAGCGGCCAGCCCAGCTTCAGCAGGCAAGTGATGCTGCAGGCCTGCCCACTCTCTGCTTGCTCAATGCTTCGTTTTTGGTGGACTACCTCTACCAGCGAACCAGCTGGCTGTGTTCCTCTCTTTTGTCCTTAGGTGGATACAGGGAAATTGATACAAAACCTGATAAAAATACATTGTTGAGACAGAAGCTTTGGATTGCACACAGGAATTGGCAAGCCTCATTCACATGGCAAATTGTGAATATTCCATACAATGTATCTCATCAGAGAAAATGCATGTGGCTGGGGGGAGCAAGTTATGGTTCCTGTAGATCCATAAATACCCTTTGCATCATTTGTCTCTTGAGAGTTCACCCTTTGGTTTGTGACCAAGAAGCTAAATGCTGTGGGTTTGTTCTGAGACAAACTTGCACTAAATTTAAAAAGGAGGAAAAGGAACCAGTTTTGCATTTTTCTTTTGCTCAAGGTAGTTGCCTGAAATCTGCCCTTTGGTATTTGAAATTGATTTTAGAGCCTTTATTTTTGGACAGTTGTTATTTATCCACACAAACCATACACCCTGAGGAAATGTGGCTTCCTTAAACAGCAGATTGAATCAAATATTTTTGCTGACATATTTTTCCCTGTGACAACTGACACTGCAGTTGCCACATATTTCAGTTGTTTAGCACAGAGACATTTGAGGAGAAGGAGGGAAATACTTCTAAGGGTGTAATGTGAGAATACCATTGCTGGGAATAAAGATAAACACCTACTAGTCTCATAGTGGCTATGTTGTAATATTTCTGCTGAAGAGGAAGATAGCTAGAGACTCTTTGTTATTGATGGTGGAGTTAGGTTTGGCCAGATTTTAAGGGGAAAATATTCCGATGCCTGGGAGTATAATCTTATCCCAGATATAAACATGAAAGATTTATCCCAGGATATTCACTGGATTAGAGGAGCTCTGGTGTTCATGTTAGGAGGTAGTTTCCAGTAACATTAAAATCAGTGTAAATTGTGGGGTGTGTATTTGGTGCCTGAAATGTGGGGCTGTCTGTGGAATTATCAAGTATTCCCATCTTTTCCCTGATCCAACTGTATACCCTACAGAACAACAGCCTCACTGGTGCCAAAGGCTGAGTTTGACTACCTGAGATCTACTGCAGTAGAATTCGTTTGCGAAACCAAGAAATTTCTTCTCTGTTCCTTTGCGTTCTAGGCGTGGTAACCTGGTTTTGCATTCTTCTGTTTTATCTCTCATCTCCTATACGTATTTATCGCCCCATCCCCTTTTTTTAGCCATCCTTGCAGTAATACTCACAAACAAGAAGTGGCTGTTGTTGCTTGATGAGGATCCAGGCACACTTTTCAGAATTGAAGCTACTTATGAAGACACATGGAAATTGATGTTAGTCTTTAAAATGAAAACAAACACACAAGTACAGATGGTTTCTTTAAAGAACAGAATTTATGATAATTTTTAAATGCATCTATGGGCATCCACTATAACAAGTTGTTCTTGGTCCTGTCTGCCTCTTTTAAGCCTTAGTGTAAAGTCTGTAAAGGTTTGAAGCATGTTAGCTGAACTTTCATGGAAAACAGCTGCTCCCCACTGCTTCTTACTGCATTGCCAGCTTCTTAGGGCTGGATGCTTGATTTTGCTACTGTAGTGTCTTCCAGAGATGCCGATTATCTCTGTTCCTGTCCTTAACTTCAGCTGCATGATGTCATGGATGTCCGACTTCCCTCTTGCCTTTTTTCGTGCAGCAAGGCCAAACAGGTCAAATTGCTGGTCTTGCTATTTTTGCTATTTGTAAGGTAGATGCAGGATACAGAAGCATTTTAGTTCTTAAAGGTCATCACTGTCTTTGAAGGGGAAAACTTCTTTTTCTACTTATTCTAGCATGGACTGCTGACCTTGTTCTCCTCAGAATTTAGTTGATTCCTGCAGGAATCAGGAGTACAGAGCTGGACGGGGTGAGCCATGCCTCTGTCTTTTTACGCAGGAGGGAGGGTAGGACCTCACAACATCTGCTGCTAGCAGAAGCTGACAACAGATGATAGCATCAGCTCAGACCCTATCCTCATAAGCTTTATGTTCGTCAGCTAAAGGTGGAGAAGATATGGTGCTTATGGGAAAAAAAACACTGACACTAAAGGTGATGCTGTGTTATTAGAAGCACTTTTCATCTGAAGACCTCAGTGTACCCTTAAAGAATGAACCTTTGACTGTCCTATTGGGATTTTGTGTGAGAACAGGCAGAAACTAGGAGAAGTTGCTCCCTGCCATTCCTACACAAGAGCCTCTGCACAGAGCTATATCTCAAACCCTCCTTTAGCTTTAAGAGTTTTGCAAGCATGGGGCCTTGTGTCCTTGGAGACTTTCTGGGTAAGGTGTATATATTCACTTATTCTGCTCGGGATCATACAACCTTGTGTGTTTTAGATCAGCTGCCTGTAAAATGAGGTTGAAACCCCCATGATTTAAGTGATTCATACAAAGCTTCATGAAGGTTTGTTAAAACACACACAGGAGGAAAAAAAAAAAGGAGCCAACAGGACAGATGAAATATCAAAGTTCAAAACAAATGTTGAAGTTTCTTCATATCGATATGCTGCTGTGTTTGCTTATGAGATTACACAGAATTAAAATAAATGTTTAGAGTTTCTTCCCTTTAAGGTAATATCTATATTTGCAGAGTACTAGCTGACCAGCAGCTGGAGAGCTTCTTCATGCCACCCAGGGAGATCATGGGTTTAGTTTCATGCTTTGGACTGCATAGCACAGCTGGGTCTCTCTCCCTTAGAAACCATTGCTGCCTCCTGCTAGACACTAACGTGGCTCAAGTAAGGATATGAGAAGAAAAAATTGTTCATTGGGTGTTTGCTATATTACCTTTCAAAATCAGTTAGAGAAAGCTGACACTTGGTTTTTCTTTGTTGCAGCTGGTGTTAGAGTGGGAAAGGTGAGGAGAGTGAAAATAGCCCATTTCTTTCTATCTAAATGCAATGTTAGCAAAGCTGAGTTCTGAAGAAGAAAGGATGAGAGAAATGTAGAGGAAAACTTTCCCAGGTAAAAGATGCATATAGCAGATGGAGTTGATACTGTGAAATGCCATGAAGTTTGGGGGGTTATGGTACAGCAAAGATGATTGCTAGGCTAGGCTCGAGGATGATGGCTCTGTTTCACAGATGTAGAGTTGAGGATTTGAGTCTGAAACTGAATGATAATAAAGCTTTTCCAGCTCTTTTTTGGTGAAAATATGCACTTTGACACTGTCCATTGTAGTACGATTGCTTTGGAGTGGATCGGGTGCATGCTGTACCTGTCTTGGCTCAGGATATGAAGACTTAGAATTCTACTTTGCCGGATTCTGGATGACAAACTGTTCTTAAAATCACACAGAGTTTGTTTTAAATCTCAATTCTCCACATCCTAGGCAAGTGTCTTACGCATTTCGCTACAGAGCGTGAGAAATTGTGCTGTCTTTATGGAAACCAATGTATTTCCATAAAACATGCTAGTGAAGTGCTGTTGTAGTGGTCATGGTCGAATGATATAAATGAGGCAGTGTTCAAGAGGAGAGGGAATATCTCTTACTAAACCAACTTCTATAATTGGCAAAAAAAGGGAAGCTTATGGTTATGCAAGCCCTTTGCAGATCTGAAATGGAAGATTCAAACAAAGAAAAAAGTATCAAAGTCACCCAGAGAAGGATAATTCTCTGAAGTAAAACTTCGACTTCTCTTTTCATTAAAGTATCAATTATTAGCAATAGCGTAAAGCCTTAGACTGCTCTGATTATTCCAGGGAGGAGGATCAGCTGGATGCTATTTACATAGAAAATTGGCCTTTGTCTTTAAAGGCTCGCATAGATGTGAACTATTTGAATTATTTGAAAATTTATGTTTGTTTTTCAGTGCTAAACAATGTGGGAAATGTGATTCAAACTTGTCTGCGTATATTGCAGAATGGAGGGAGCAGCTACAGAACATTATAGAAGCTGCTATTTTCTTACATCTGTGATTTTTCAGTGCATCGTGTTGCAGGAAAATAAGTCTAATAGATTAAGACTTCTTCCACAGGAACACACTAAAACTGGCAAGCTATAACATCTCCTATGTGATTTCTACATCATCACTAAGATGTATCAGTATATGTTTGTGATTGATGGAGCAGTATAGGTGAGCAATGGTGGTCAAAGCCTTTTCAGCAGCATATATGAGAGGGACAAAGTCAAGAAAAAATTCACTTGTAAGCCAGAAGGGTGCTGTTAGAGCAAATGAAATGCATTTTGTTTGTGACCTTGTTACCAGAGAAAGAGGTTCTTGCCTAGAGCCTATGCCTTAGGTTACACACAGTAACAGTACCGCTTGGGCATAAATAAATGCATGTCCCAGGTAAGCCAGATAATTGCACCATCACTATACATCATTTGAAAATAGAAAATACAGCCCAAGCTTCATCATGTTTTAACGTGAGTAAGGCAGCTGTTAAGTCAAATGTAGGTGTGCTGTGCAGGGCAACTGGACTCATCCTGTTACGGTATTGGGACACTTCCGTTGCAAGAGAAACAGCAAATGATTTAGGAATCTGAAGTACTTAGAAATACAAAGGGTGTGGGGAAAAATCCACCACCACCTTTGGAAAAGGATCGCCCTCTGAGCTTGAGGATGACACTTCAAAGACTGTACTGGCTTGTTAGACAAGATATTTGGTGCTAATAATAGGTAACACATTTATGTCAATAGTTCCCCTATAGTCATTATTAGCTACTCCATGTAACTAATGGTATTTTCAAAACTCACTCAGAGAGCACAGGCTAATTAAACAAAGATAGGCATTTATGTAAACTATTTATAAAGTGCAGTTTGGAAAGGAGGAGAAAGAAAATGTCCTATTACAGAAGAAGGTGAAAATGAAGTACCTGCAGGGTGCAGCACATTTAGGTTATCTAGATAATTTTACATGAAAAAGATGTCTGATTAGCTGTGGAAAATCCTGGCATTGCTGACAAAGATGCAACAACATCTTAGGTTTGAAGGTTGCAGTAAGAGAAAATCAATTCTGAAATACAATGTGATTTCCTAGCTCTGAGATTTAGGAGATGGAGGGTTTCCTTGAGGGGAAACGCAGTGTGCTTGGCATTGCCTTTGTTCCTGCTGCAGTTGCACTCCTTTCAGGTACAATTCTCCCCACCCCCCAAAAGGGTCACATCTATGCTTCTGAGTGCACAAGTGCTGGGTGTGGGTGTGAGCTCAGTCACTGAAGCTTCCCACGTCCCTTCTGAGCTCTGGCCACTCTTGCGTGACTCTGGGTCTACTGTCAGGGTAACTTCTGGGATTTCACCTGGGGATTTCAGCTGGCTGCCATTGCACATGTAGGCGAGGGGAGAGAAGGGGGTCAAATACGGACCAGTTTTCCCTGTGGATGCACAATTTGGCTTCTGAGGTCTGGAATGTTGTTTTACTTTGCTTTTTTCTGGTTTGTTCTGTCTGCAGTATCTGAGTTCAGTCTGGTTGGCCAGGCAATGCCAAGGATAGCAGCCCCAGCGCAGGGGCTCAGGCAGGAGCTGGGCAGCTGCTTCCTTGCTGCCTTGCACAGGGATTGCCATGTTCGGGATCCCACCAAGGTCAGAGAGCCTGCTATGATTTTACTTCTTGGGCTTTCCCCCTCCATCAGTTTCACCAGTATGTGTTGCGATCCAAATACAGCACTCGGTCATTCAGCAAATTAAAGTTTCTGGTGCTTTCTCAGGACCTCTGAGGTTTCTTTATCTGCAAATTGAATGTGTATAAATTAAAACAACTAATCTATGAACACAGTCAGGTCTTTTAGTTGTTTCTCAGTACTTTCAAAGGATGATACAGAGCATTTTAGTAGGTACCATGAATAGAAACTTGAATTTTAAGAATGGATTTTGAGACATGCATCCCGTTTTATACTTTGAGTCCATCTGGTAGAGGAGCTGTTGAGAAAATCCAATGCAATGGAAGCAAAACCCTGCCATTGTGCTGCTACGGTGGAAAAAATACACACCGTACTGCAGCTTTGCATCTGTGGTTCAAGATGATGATGAGTAGAAAGCGTATTTCCAGGGCTTTCTGTGTTGAGCAGATTACTTAAACCCAGATTCCTTCAGATGTCTGACATCAGCCATGGAAGCATTAAGTAAAAAAGTCAGAAACTTGACTCAGACTGCTCACTGAAGCCATTATTAAACTTTAAAGGAGGCAATGAAGCAAGGATTAGATGTAGCTGGGTGCAGAAAATAGCTGTGGAAACAGGTGCTGCTTGTCACTTTGAGTTTTACTTTGATGTTCAAGCAAGCTGAGGCAAGCGGGGACAGAGCTGGTGGACAAGAGAGGAGGGGCAGGTGCACTGACCTGGCTGGAATCACAGCCTCTCACACCGGTGCTTGCTGTAACCCCCGAAATGCACGTCACTGGAAACCGTTCATCCAAGAACATGGGCCGGAGGAGTCATCTGGTTTTCATAATCAGTGTTTTGTGTGCAGACTCTAGTCTTCAGTCCAAAATCTCTGTAACCGCGAAAGGAGATCAAATCGGACAGTGGTGGTTGAGCCAGAGAACTGAAGATTTGTCTCTAATGCTGAGGTTTAGTGTAGATGCTACCAGAAATGGTACATGTGCGCTTGCGGACATGCGGCACTGTGCTTCAGGCCACAAGCACCGCAGCAGGTACCTGCCAGGAGTTCGGCCTGCCCCTCGCTGAGGACAGCCCTGCACGAGGGCTGGAAGCTTTCAGGGATTGGGGGCCTCCGTTCAAACAAAAAAGGGCAGCACAGCAGTGATGTGATCACAGCTTTTTGAGGACAGGGGGAAATTGGTGTCTGACGGCTGTGAGTACCTGGGCTGAAATTGGTCTCAGTTGCTGTCAGCACGCTGCTTTCACTGCAGCATGTATCCTTCATGCCATGAGTGTGGTTGCAGCAGTCTGCCTTGGCACCCATGCCCCTCCAAAAGTTTTCCTTGCTGTCTTCTTCCCCTCAACGTGGCAATGTGCAGCCAGCAGCCTGCCTTGATGGGGTGCCCCAGGCTTTTAGCAAGCCACAGGAACTCCCCCTCTTTGCTTTGCACAAGGTGCTGGGGTGTGTGTAGGATCAGTCCCATGGCTTTTCCCAGGGAGTGGTACTGTGGGGCAGTAATTAAAATGAGCAGAGATGTTTTCAACCATAAATGTCAAAGAAAAGGGAGGTTATTTACCCATATGTTAAAGCCAGAGAACTGAAGGTACAGTGTGTCCTAAATCCTGAGAGAGGCACTGACGAGTGAGGTCCTGGCTCCAGTGGCCCTGCCGTGAGTCTCTCTGGTCCAAGCATACCTTCCCTCTGAAACAAGACTGTATGTGTGTATATATACATATACATACTTACATGTCTGTATATTTTTGTGTGTGTATTTCTACATTGTGCTGTATATGGAAGCCATTTTCAGATTAAAATGAAAGTGTTTGTAAGCACTTTCCTTGAGCTTTCCTTGCTGCAGTCGTCAGAATTAGAAGATGGAGACAATGATACTTTATTTTGATTTCTAGCTCAAGTTACTGTGTACAGTGAATCAAGTGTGGCTTCTAGACAGGAATTATTCGTATTTGTCCATTAGATTTGACAAAAGGCTGCAGATTTGTTTACATTACCAAAATTCAAATCTATTTGTCTGCTAAGCTTAGTATCACAATGTGTGGGCTTTTATGTAAATATATAGATCTATTTATATATAGTTGTATTTAGGCAGAAAGCAAAGACTGCTTTTTTCCATTAGTACATGATTTTAACAGGCAACAAAAAAGGGAATATGTTGGTAAACTTGTAAAGTGTCAGATCAAAAGATACAAATCCCAGAGAAATAAGCATGTGAATACCGCTGACAAGGACTACCCAAAAAAAAAAAAAAACCCCACAAAAACCCACACATGCAAATCAAGTTCAGCTCTTTTAAAGGTAAATTTCAGATAAATGCTGACTTTGTAATGGTAATCATGATAGTGTTCATAACAGTGTCTCTGTTTTGATGAGGGGCACTGGAATCCCAGAACACTTTAAAGATGTTCATCCATTAAGATTCAGTGTTCTCGCGAAATTGTTGTAATTATCCCTGCTTTGCAGGTAGTAGGAAAAATGAGGTTAAATGACATGCCAAAGGTCAGATTCCACACTAGATGTAGTGCTGGGAATAGGGATCATGACTCAGATTCTTTCAAACCATAGTCTTAATTCAAATGTTTGAAATGGAAAGAAAGCCCCTGCCATGTTGGGAATTGAGATTTGAGGTCACTCTTCAGAAAGCTGGTTGCCTTCTGCTTTTGACTTTTTTCTGCAGTGGAAACTAGCCCCACTTTCAGCCATGAGAGAATAAGCAATGCTGTGGATGCAGTTTTGCAAATGTCTGAGATGGGCTTCATTTCCCCTAACTCTGAATGTCTACATCCGACCTGCCCCCTGTAGGCTCCTTGTGTAATCAATGGAGAGAAGAAGCTGCTGCTAACGTGATTCGTCTGACCTGTTTTAACTACCTACTTTAGGAGTAGATGAAGCATGCTCTAGAAACACTTTTGTTACTCCTGATTTTAATGGAGTCCAGATGATGAACTGAAACTTAGAGGATGTCCGCAGTGGGTGAGGTGAAGCAGAACTCAGGACAGTGTAAGTGGCTCTAATACATCATCTGGCCCAAACTGTGGCTTACAGCAGTTTAGCGGGGGTTTGCATGTGGCACTTTAATTTTCTTATAATCTTTACTCCAGCTTGTGGCCCATGTGTTTTAATGTCCATTAGCTTTAACTATAGTTACAGTACAGACATGGGAATGACCCAGATACTGTCTCATTGACTTGGGTGATATCACAGCTTTGAATTAGGTTTATTGCTTGAATGAATCTTTTTATTTCAGGAAATTGAGTAAATAAGCTCCCTTGTAAAATGTGGTGCTAGTCAAGACAGAACTTGGCTTGTGATTGGGGTACAATCAGACAAATACAGAATGGCTTCAGTGTTACTTGGGATGTTTCATGCAGCTCTGATTGCACCTCTTTGAACAAGATCGCCTACTGCTCTCTTGTAGTGAACATTTAGCAGTTCTGTCCTTTGTTTCTCTGATGCTTACCACATCCCCAAGGATGTTCTTGTTCTTTAAGTTTACTTTAAATTCTCCTTGGAATACATTTCTAATGGAGTGTCTGTGGTGCTTATGCAGGCATCTGAAGACCACCTTTATGGGGGTACCTGAAGCCCTACTACATCAATATTCTCAGGTTAATTTATCCTAACTGATCTTGCATGTCCTTATTTATTCACATAGACTATTTATAAAAAGCCCTCCCTCTGTGCTAAGTTGTATGATGTGCCTTGTAGTTTGCCAGCATTTTTTGTGCTTTGGCTCTATTTTGGATGTGTAATAGCACCTAAACCACTGAAATGTCTCTATTTAAAAGTCCAAAGAGCTACCTGTGCCTGGGTAGTAAAACCTATCCACATGAGGAAGACTCTGAGAATAGCTTCCTTCATGATCTATTTACCTGCTCATTGGGGTGGTGGAGAAGTTGTGGAGAGAATTGAAGGGGATTTAAGAAGGTTCTTGGTGTAGTAAACAACCGAAATATAAAAGTGGATATGTCAAAGCGTAAGCTGAGCTTCTCTTGGTCTGTGACTTACACTGGCAATCTGTATCTGTTGTAATACCAGTTGGGTGTTGCTGTCTTTCTGCTTTGAATCAATTAGTTAATGAAGTGGGATAGCTGACATTTGCCTGAAACCACTTGTTTTTCTGAAGTGTTTTGTTTTTAATGTCATCCTAGACCAGCCCAGTTTCACTGGTGCACTACTTCCCAAACACTAAGGAAATTTGCTTCAAGAAAATAATCCCTGTGCTCCTGTTGTCATCATCTTGTCAAAGTCTCAAATTGTTGTGTTTTGTGTAGAATAGCTGGGGATCTTCTCCACGCAGTACTACTTTATTCCTGTACTGGGTCTGGGTTACAATTAATTAACCAGTGCAATAACAAGGAATAATGAAAGCATACAGCTTAAGCGTGGATCTTGAACATGGCTCATGCTTTCTGAAAACTTGGGCAGGTGGCCTCATTACATCCAGGTAACATTTTAAATCCTTTCTCACAAGGATAACTGATAACTCTCTGTTTCAAAAGTTGAGCTCTGGGAGAAAAAATCCTATATCCCTTCTTACACCTGACTAAGCTTCTGCATCTCACTAATCTGAGAGATGCTGCCATGCTTTGAAAAATGCATGTGAATATCCTAAGCCAATAGTTACACCAACCGAGCTTATGTTGAACTGCAGGCTACAGCTACCTATGCGTCCCAGGAGCTGATCTTTTCCTCCCCTGTTCTTGCCAGCTTCAGTGACTGAACTTGAGTGTTTACTGGAGCATGCTTCCAACTGTCTAATTAAATATTAAGCAGATGAATATATAAATAATTTTTAATGTTACTGTACTAACATCTTTATCGCAGTTATAATGAAATAGTTGCTGTCCCTTTCGTTTGGTTTTTTGCTTTTTGTTTAATTTAGAAAAGAATTGATAGTTCTCTTCTTGCCAGTTATGGCATGGGAGAGAATGAACTTCACAGTGAAATTTGGCTATAATAAAACACATAATCTGTTTAATTTAAAGGCAGCAGTTGTTTAAAGCAGCTGGTTAAATACACAGGTGTTCTGGTTGAGGCAATCCAATATTAAAATGGCATAATGTGGCAACAAACTTTCATTTAAAATTGAATGGCTGACAAAAAAAACCAAAACATTTAGTTAAGCACCCTACCGTTAATTATAGTGCCAGATATTTTTGTTCTGTAAGCATGTGTTCAAAAGGTGCTGCACAATCAAGCCTTTTTTCTAGCAGAAAATCGTAGACTTCATAGAATCATAGAATGGTTTGGGTTGGAAAGGACTTTAAAGATCATGTTGTTCCAACCCCCCTGCCATGGCAGGAACACCTTCTACTAGACCAGATTGCTCAAAGCCCTGTTCAACCTGGCCTTGAACACTGCCAGGGATGAGACCTCAACATCTCTGGGAAACGTGTTCCGGTGTATTACCACCCTCACAGTAAAGAAGTTCTTCCTTATATCTAATCTAAACCTACCCTCTTTCAGTACAATACTGAAATTGCTCTTTCAGTAATAAAATATTTTCTATAAAAATACTCTTTTTTTAATTACAAGAAGCAATTACTCTTTCTTAAATTGAAATGAAATAGTCATTAGTATTACCCAAAGTATAAACTCCTGCCTAAAGTCTATTTTAATCAACTAAAAGGCTGGATCTCTGCAAGAAAAATCTTTGTGAGTTTCAGAACTTCTACAGTTTTGTTGTAATATTAAGGAAGAAAGCTTACTAGAAACCTTCTGTAAGAGGCCTACTTGGACATATAAAGAGGAGGATAATATAATAGGCCTAAGTGAAAGATTTCGCTAAAAGTTCCTTTCATTGAAAAGCCATGCTTTGGGTTTACAGAGACAAAGTCCTTGACTGCGAATTATTTGTTTCAAACTTGCCTCAAAAAAGGCTACTGTATGTTAGTGTAGACTTTCCTGGGTAACCAGCTGGTCTGCAACATGAAGAAACCTGCATTCCAGCATTTACAGTAACAACTGGTGTCCCTCAGGGATCTGTCTTGTTCAACATCTTTGTTGGCAACATGGGCAGTGGGATTGAGTGCGCCCTCAGCAACTTTGCCGACAACACCAAGCTGCGTGGTTCGTTTGACGCGCTGGAGGGAAGGGATGCCATCCAGAGGGACCTGAACACGCTCGTGAGGTGGGCTGATGCCAACCTTATGAAATTTAACCAAGCCAAGTTCAGGGTCCTACACCTGGGTCAGGGCAATCCCAGGCACAGCTACCAGTTGGGTGGAGAAGAGATTCAGCGCAGCCCTGCAGAGAAGGCCTTGGGGGTGTTGGTTGATGAGAAGCTTAACATGAGCCGGCAGTGTGCACTTATAGCCCAGAAAGCCAACTGTATCCTGGGCTGCATCAAAAGTAGCATGACCAGCAGGTCGAAGGAGGTGATCCTGCCCCTCTACTCTGCTCTTGTGAGACCCCACTTGGAGTACTGCGTACAGTTCTGGTGTCCTCAACATAAAAAGGACATGGAGCTGTTGGAGTGAGTCCAGAGGAGGGCCACGAGGATGATAAGAGGGCTGGAGCACCTCCCGTATGAAGACAGGCTGAGGAAGTTGGGACTGTTCAGTCTGGAGAAGAGAAGGCTGCGTGGAGACCTCCTAGCAGCCTTCCAGTACCTGGAGGGGGCCTATAAGGATGCTGGGGAGGGACTCTTCCTTAGGGACTGTAGTGGTAGGACAAGAGGTAATGGGTTCAAACTTAAACAGGGGGAGTTTAGATTAGATATAAGGAAGAAGTTCTTTACTGTGAGGGTGGTGAGGCACTGGAATGGGTTGCCCAAGGAAGTTGTGAATGTTCCATCCCTGGCGGTGTTCAAGGCCAGGTTGGACAGAGCCTTGGGCGACATGGTCTAGTGTGAGGTGTCCCTGCCCGTGGCAGGGGGTTTGGAACTAGATGATCTTAAGGTCCTTTCCAACCCTTACGATTCTATGATTCTATGATTCTATGATTTATATAGAGACTGATATGAATGAAAATGCTGCACTTGTTCAAGACTTAAAAGCAGAGGTGGGATTCCTCACACTGAAATTTGATGTCTACATGGTTAGCCATCTACTTCTGACATAGGATTGTGGATTTCCATTTTAAGAAATGGAAGTCAATACAGGCAGTGGAGTCTAAAGTGTATGGCTGTCTGCTTTAGGATAATATGAATTCCTTTCTCAACTCCATTGACTGTATTGACCTGATCTCTACCAATTAATGCTGTATTGCACTTCCTTCAGAAAGAAAGATGCATTCACTGGCTTGCTGGATTCAATTCCCCACTGCAAGGTGGTGCCTAAGTCTGCAAGTGTAATGACAGTGGCTATGCAAAGAGGTTTTATTCATCTAAAGACATAAGAAGGGTTGTGAAGTCATAGAAGAAAAGAAAGCTGAAGGTAACGTGCTTGTGTCAGGATCCTTCTCTACAGAGGCCACTAGAGTCGAATTCTTAGGCTGGGATGGAGACCAGCTCCCTCAGTGAGTTGCCTAGTGAAGACTGGGCTTTTTATTACAATATTTTACTCATCTTCGTGAATACCTGCCCAGTGAAGCATGGGCATGTTGAGCTTTCTCTCCCTGCTGCAGAAGAGGAGGTCAACTTATGCAATTTCCTTGCACTTCATTTCTTTGAAATTGCACAGCTGCCGTGAAATTGCACAGGACTGCAAAGTCTCTGGCCCTAGGGCCTGCCAATTCTGGAAGCTTCTAAACGTCAAGTCTAATCTCAGTTTTCATTTTTAAAAATACAAAGTTCCTTGACTTTTTGCTTGCAGTGAAAATGGAGTTATTCCCAGTAAATGAAATGTTGGTGCTGTTATGTTTCTGTAAGGTGGGAGACAAAATGAGATGTAACTATTTCATATTCCTATAACAATAAAAAGAGGCATGGTGTCTCCAGTTACACCGATTAAATCAATTAAACAGTAACTTTCCTTCTTATCACAACACCCCTACTTTGTACTGGTCTGTTCTCTTTTGCAGCCTCCAACTTCAGGAGCTCTTTATAGCCTGCCCTCACAGTTCAAAGACCAGGGCAGTTTCATATTGCCTTGTTCCCAAGGTGAGAGCTCCGCACAGAAGGCGCCCAAGAGCTTGTGGGAAAAGGGAGGACTAGGGGCACCAGAGCAGCTGAACCTGTGGGAGTATAGTACAAAGAGCAATTGTGGGTATTCTCCCATTCTCTCTTCTGGCTCACCATTTCAAAGCCATTACCGGAATAAAGACCTATGAGTCTTGTCAGAAATGGTTGGTAGGTAGGTAAGTGGCATGAAAAGTTTCATCTAGGACTTCTAAATTGTTTTGAAAGTAGGAAAACATTCCGTCTTCTTCCATGGCCTCACCTCTCAGCCTTCATGGCTTCCTCCCTTGGTGGGGATCATTTTTTATCCATCCCTGAACCCTGCCAGCTGTCAGTTCATCACTTTTACCCCCAGGGCTATCATTCCTACCTACCTTCCCTGCCTGTCAGCTATCTATCATTGACTTCAAAAGCCCTGTGGAGACCTTCTGCAGCTGTCAGTGGGGATGTGGTTACCTATGTATCAGTAGGCTGTTGTCTGATGCTCCACAGCAGTGTGGGGTTGTGCAGAGACTATGAAACTCATCTGGACAGATAGCACCCAACTAACCTGAACTTAGCATGTGCATTGGTGTGATCACAGCTTTATTAGTGCCGGGATAAATTTTAACTGAGTTGTAAGCACAGAACTTGAAGTCACGCCTCTTGTTTGCAGGAGAGGCGCAGTATTTGTCCTTCTGCCATCCTTGTCTGTGAAACAATTTGTCTTTCCACCACCAATGTGCGTCATCCAATGTTGTTTTGATTAACTGGTCACATTTTCCAGAATATATCATCAGAGAGAGCACCTCTGTGTCTGACATTATCATAATCTTGCTGTCTGCTTGAATGGTCTTGGAGGCACTGATAAGAGCCTTGTTCTAGAAGTGTTGTGTCTTGGCCCAGCCTTTGGAGAACATGAGGCATGTGTAGCATCTAGGAGCTCTTCTCTGAGTTTGAAGAGCTAAGGTAGAAAGTATTGATCTCAGCAACTTCAGCATTTTACTGCAGAACATTGTTGAATTTATTCTGATTCCCACTCTTGTTACAGAGACCTAGAGTCAGGATAGGTTTCAGAAAGGAGATGGTGGGATATGATGAGTGGTTTGGAGCAGGGCCTTGGGAAACCTGGGGTTTCTTCCTAGGTGTGTGCTAGCACTGGGACGACTTTGGGCAAAACAAGATTCACTGTCTGCAAAATGGGGCTAGTGAGACTTCTGGGGTGTAAACCTACTAAGGTTGAGGCACTCTTCTTCAGGAAATAGCTTCTACTTAGGCGTTTTTCTTTTGGATATCCCCTCCTGGACAAAGTTACTTGTGTATTTACATGTCACACCGCTTTATAATGTGACTCTCCAGAAAAGCCCATCTGTGGCAGGAGGTGCGGAGTTACAGACTTTAACACATTAATTCAAATTTAACTACCTTACCATGAAAATATTTAAAAGTACTTTCTCCAGATAAGAGGTTTTCTATTGCTAGATGTCTTCAAAATGAAAGTGCTACCTCCAGGCAAACACGGTATCTTCTTAATTGCTCATAACACAGTTACTTTAAATCTTCTGTCTTTACTGAGAAAATTATTATCCTTGTCGAGGATTCCTCCATTAGTCTATCAGGGATGCTGTTAGAGAAGTAGATGAGTCATGTGTAGCCTTGTATCTCTTTGTGCGTGTTTGCAAACCTAATTTTAGTCAGTCTACTCTATTCTCCTCTGCCAAAATTAGATAACATTGTTACAACTATGCCACTGTTAAAATCAAAAAGATTCTCCACATAAATATAATTAGGAAAACCAGTTTCCTTTAGCTGTATTCAATCATGGATCACAAATACATCCATTATATATATATTTTTAATAGGGTACCTAAATTCGGGGTTCTGAGACTGTTCTCAAACCCGTTATCTTCAGCAGGCTTTGTAGCAAGTCCCTAACTGTACACTCATCTGAAAGTGTGTCTTAACATTTCCTGTGAGTCTTCCTGCTTACAAGTAATTGTTATTACTACTACCGTGTTCTGTCTGCAAATGTTCTCATGGGGCACAGCAGCAGTTTAGGTAAAGATTTCTTGACTTGCCAGCAAATCATCCTGTTTAATGTTAAGCTTTGAGATTTCTCACTGCCTCCATTAGATTTGTATTTGAGTACCTCTCACACTAATGAATTGAGCCGCTTTGTCCTGGAGAAGTAGGGGATCTGATCCTGATTTTGCAAATCCTGCTAGTCTTACTCTTCAGCTGATCAATTGGCCTCCGTGAAGCCAGTGCTAGCTGAGAAGAGTTACTCTTCTTTTGGACAGGTTTGTTAACTCAGGGTCCTGCTCCATGAATCTGATATGGAGAGTATGCAACCCCGAAGACTTGTGGAGAAGCTCACTGTAATGACGAGGTTAGGTGATAGAGGTTGGGTAAGCACATTTGCCTATCCAGATACTTGGTGGTATTTTGTATTTACTTTGAGAGATGCGCAGCTGCCACAGTCCAACACTGTGAGTAAAGAAACACCCTGCAGATGTAGGTGAAAGAAAAGGGGAAATGGGAAACAGAGAGAGGTGTCCCTTTGGTCACAAATGGAAGTGAATATGGACTGGGACAGGAGCAGGATCTCATGAGAAACATCAGCTAAACACATCAGCTGTGCCGATAGCCTTTGCAAGTTGACTGTTCAGTGCTACATCTGGTGCCATTGGAAGAGGCTTTTTGCAGTATTAGTTACTTCTGATTAGATTTGTGAGATGTACTAGATGACAAGAGTCTATTTAAATATCTATTCATATTCTTGCTCTAATGTGGTTTAGAGTCTTGTGTGGATTGTATTTGGTGTTGTGAGGACACACACAGCCTCTGTTCTTTCTTCCTGGAACCCTTGGTCTGATTTGCCAGCCGTGGCACCTTGCTCCCAGGATCTCCTTGGCTTTTTGTCTAAAAAGGACCGGACTTGGAGTCTCTGGACTTGTGTTTCTCTCCAAATGCTCATGTTGGGGGAATGAACTAAACTCACAGAGTCTTCTTTGCAAGATGAGACTTCTTGCTCTTCCACTTCCTCCCAAACATATCAGTTGTCAGCCAGCATGCTTTATCTCTGAGCGAGGTATACTGGCTAAGTGTGGAAGAGGTAGCTGCCTCCAAACAGCAGAGGGTGAATGCAATGGTTAAAAAGAAGAAGCAGGACTGGCCTATCTCCCTAGTGTGCAGCCTGGACCGGGAACATGTGACTCATGCTTTGGACACCCATTTCACACTTCCCTGCAGCTGTGCCGCATCTCACATGCCTACAGAGCTGTGCTACAGGGCTCCTCGCAGCTTGGGATCCCACAGTTGCAGCTGGTCAGTGACCAACTGCCCAGCACGGCTTGAGTGCGGGGCCGTGGAGCAGGACAAATGCCAGGGTGTGATCCAGAAGAAGACTTCTGGAAAATATCCTAAAAATGTGTCACTTAGCAAGATCTTAATGCAAAAGGAGCATCATCTTATCTCACGGTCAAGGGTGAATGTGGGATCTCATCCTCTGGGATAGCAAGGACCTGGGGAAGGGAGATTGAAATCTTTCCCTCTTGGCCTTCTTGATCCTTCAGACCTGCTATCTCTTATCTTGGGGGCTTTTCCCTTTCCTTCTGCTGCCAGCGCCCTGCTACATGCCAAGGGAGGGAAGGGAAGTGCCCTTGCTTTCATTGCACCTGTTGTGTGGGTAAACAGGGATTCACTGCTGTTGACATCGGCCCACAGGCCCTACAGTCTGTTAAAAGTTTCTTTTAAACAAACAAAGCATATTTGTAGTTGTACGCAATGTTTGGCCATGGTAGCAGAGAGCTCTAGCAGGTGTCTTTAAGGCCTCTAGAAATGAGACAGCAATCCCCAAGCGGAATATACAGTGGGCTGGCTGCTTAGCTAATGGAAGCTGGCTAGCCTCCTCTGGATTTGACCCAGGACAACTAGATTAATGCAAACCCAAAAAGCCTCACTTGTTTTCTTTCTATCAAGCAATGTCCCCTTCTTTTCTGACTCTCAGCAATCTACCCTGCCCCTTCTTGCTGCATCTTTCCCCATCTCCCTTTTCCTGATCTTCTCCCTTCTCCCTCCTGCTGTGGGGAGCAGACCTATGAGTCCAGTCACTTGGCTGGGGTAGCTCAAGAACAATTTTGCCTTCTTGCCACTTCGATATTCCAGGAAGCAAATACTGCCTTTAGTTTTGCAAAAGGCTGGTGGAAAACCGCCATGAGGCAGGTGAACTTCTATGACACATGCATACAGCAGCTGTGCTGGCACTAGCAAGTTGCATAGGAGAAGCGTTGGTCTGGCACTGCAGGAGTGATCCTGTGAAGCTGGGCTGCGTGTGAGGTTAGGAAGAGCTTGAGAAGCACAAGACCCTGCAGCAGTCCCTTGGCAGGTCTTGTTCCTGGACTGCATGTGCCAGCTGGACATTTGCCTTCTGGGGGTGAAATTCTATCTACAAGTCCTAGTGGAGGACCCATTCGAGCTCTTCCAGGTGCAACCATCTTGCATGTCTGTGAAGTGTATTGCTGCAAAAAGAGTGTCTTGTAAGCCAGCAGAGAAGTCTTAGATGGGAGGGTATCACCATCCTAGTGTTGGCTGAGTTAAGAAATAAATAGCAAAATGCTTTATTCTCAGGATTTTTTTAATTGGATAAAAATACGAGCAGACAGTTAAAGAAGACAGCTAAATGTGAAACAAATAGAGAAAGTAATGGAGTTAACTGGGGATTAAAATTGATCTTGAATAGTGTGCTTGTAATTATTTATTTATCCTGGTGTCTCTATTAGTGGGACTTTAATAATGGCATACTCAGCAGGCTTGGTTAAAATGAGGACTTGAAGCAAATAGCACTTACTTTTATTTAAAAAGAGCTTTGAAATAGGAAACACGGCAGGAAAAACAGGTGTTGGAAGAATTGTAGGCTGAGAAAACCATTATTAGATTATATTCTGCCATTAATGGATCTGATTACCTGGTCATTATTCTGAACACTGTTTGCAGAAGGTGAGAGATGTAAGAGACACACTTTCTCCTTGAAGTCTTGCTACGAGTGATGACATACTTTAGCTACATGTCAATGCATGGATGAGCAGCTTCAGAGGCTGGGAGAAGGTTCTTTGCCTGATACTTGATTAGAAGCAGCATCTGGTGGTAAATTAAGAATGAAATCAGAAATCAGTACCCCTGTAAATGTGAACTATGGAAATGAAATTAGTGTGTAGGTCTCATTCCAAAACAAGAGGGAAAGCTTTTATTGAACATATGCTATTGTTAAAACTAAGTAATATGCAAATTCACCCAAGGTGGAAAACCAATACAAGGCGGCAGCCCAGCAGAAGGACTTAGGGGTTGGGTTTTATCTTTAATAAACCTCAAATATATAAAAGGCAATATCTAAACTGTATTTTATACTTCTTTTAGTCTGAGAGCCTTCGTCAGTGTGTGCCACAGCTCATTGCTTGGCTGAAGGTTTTTGCTTGCTTGCTTTTTTTGTACCTTTAAAAAAGAATTGTTAAAATCTGACTTCACTTTAGGATATTTTATAGTCAGTGCTACACGCTGGCTCTTGAAGTTATACAGAATATCTACTTACAGAAAAGGTGGCAGGCTGAAAGTAGTTTGTGTTTAAGTGTTAAACCACCATTACCTCTTCCTCCAGAAGGTCAGAGCGCGCTGCATTCATTCTTGTTAGTTCACCTACATCAGTTGAATAATGCAAATTCAAAATTTGGAAACTGAATAGAATAAACATAAAGTCAGGGTTTGGGGTTTTTGTTTAGTTTGTTTTTCCTTCCCCCCCAGTGTTTTAATTATGAGTAAAAATGTAATCAAGGAGAACTGTTAGCTCTAAAGCTGTGGAGGAGACCAAGCTTAAAGTCTGTCAGTTCAATGTGATGGCAGATGTTATTTTATCTTTATTTGGTAATATTTTTAAAGTTAATTTTTAGATGGCACTTAAGGTGTTATGTAGGCTTATTTTTCTATGTTGTGAATTAAAATTCAAATTTCTATCACTACATAGTGTGGCAAATCAAAACCAGAAAAAAAAAGGCAAATTGTACATAATTCACTTTTGCCTAAGTTAATGTAAAAATTCTAAATAAATGTATGTTTAATCTATGTAATTCCTTATTGCATTTAGATACAGAATAATGTATTCTCCTGATCACCTAAGAAAGCACAAAGTTTCTTCTAACCAATAAGAGTTTCCTTTGGGAAAATAGCTTAAAAAAGCAAAAATGCAAACCAAAATGGACATGCAGGAAACACTGTTTTAATTGATCTTATTGATTTAAATCATAATTAATATCAGTCAACCCATGTACTTATTGCTTTTGCAAGAACAACCTGCAGGCCCCCATGGAGATGAAGGTGGTGGGCTCAGAAGGAGCCTGGGCAGTGGGGAAGGAGCTCAGAAGGATCCTGGGCAGCAGCACCCACCCCAGCTCACTGCATCTCTGCAAGCATTTCTCACGGCCAGGAAAGAGAGTTGGCCAGGACAGAGACCTGCGGCGCAGACCCAAGGCAGCTTCCGCAGTGGTTGTGAAATCATGCTCTTAAGTCCCCTTATGAAACTAGCCTTTGCTTTTATTAGAAAGGTTTTAAAGTATCCCAAATTGGAAAGCAATGTTTAGTTTCTAGAATAAAAGGATATTGTAGCCAAAAATGATAGTTTTTATTCAGTTCATCCATAATAGTTCAATTTTTCTGTTTTCTGTAAAAGAAAGAAATCACCATTATGTGCTGATTTCTCCTTACGGTTGTTTATTGTAGTGCGATGGTTTGTTCTGCTTTCAAGTGTCATTAATCCCCAAGAAGTAAATCAGAGTTTCTGAATAAGCTTTTCTTTGTCGTATTTGACTGGGGTTTAATCCTCAGCCTTGTTAAAAAGGCTTTTCTTTTTATGGAGGTGCCTTGTTAGGAAGTACAGCATGCAAATGGTGAAAATTTAGAGATTGTAGTTGTCTCCTGCTACTACTGTTATTTCTCATTTTTCTTTCTCCTTCTGCCATATGTAGCTGTCTAGGGCTTGGGGTGAGGTTCCCTGTAAGTGTAAGGGTTTGCGTGAAAAGAGTGAGCAGAGGAGGAAGTGTGATGCAGTCTGGTCTGGAGGTCCTTGTCTGATTCTGGCTTTGCTGCTCACCTGCATGGTGCCTTTGGGTGAGTTTTCTGTCATCACCAACTGGAAATAACTGCAAGGTAGCATTTAGTCTTGGGTGGTGCAGCATCTGTGCTGATGTTTCTGTGCGATGGAAAATTTGGGCTTTCTGTGCAGGAAGACTTGCTTCATTGCTGACAGCGAGACAGAAAAAAACCCAAACAAAAACAAACAAAAAACCCTCAGTAAAACCAACATGCTAAGAAAGAACTACCACAAACCATATAAGTTGCCTCCCATGCTTCTTTACCTGCTTTTCCTAAGCAAAGTTTGTAGCACATCAGCCAAGAGGCAAATAATTAAAAGCACTCCAATACTGTGTCCTTGAGAGAGAAGTCAACAGAGAGGGGTTCTGTCTCATGGACAGTGGTGCCTTTGGGGGAGGGAGAATGATTCTCTTCTCTGTTCCATTCCCTGTTTCTGGAAGATGTTATAGGAGTGTTGTGGTGATGATCTCAATTTAATTCAAACAGAAATGAAAAATTGAGGCTGTGTGTGGCAGAAGTGGCTTGTTCTCACTCCACTCAGCTCCAAAGGAAAAGCTCTAGAAGGCCACTGGGCACTTGGAAAGGTTTCACATCTAGAAAAAGATTTCTGGTGGTAGAATCCCTGCTTTGCTGAAAACTTAGGGCACTCTGATGGTATGCGAGGCAGCAGTAAACCCTTACACAAAGTGTCAGAGCCCATATGGAGAGGACAGCATACATGAAATGACAAGAAAAACAAGGAGAATTAGTTTCTCCTTTCTGTCACAGGACAAACTGGGAGGGTGGGGGTGTTTGGTTTTGGGTTGGGTTTTTTTATTGTTTTTTGTTTGGTAGGGTTATGTAGATTTTACTTTCTCGTTTGCAAAAAGGACTCAATCTCTACAACAACAGCTTTTATCAGTTTGGGCCTAGTCTGCACACCTCACGATGATGCTGCACCATTGTGTCTTTCTTTCTGGGCTTTTCATTTGTCGCTTTATATCTAAAATTTCTACTTACATACATTTAAGTCAATGGAAACTAACAATATCCCTTGTTCTGGGGGAGGAGGAGAGCCTTTCTGTTGACTTGAATCCGTGGTGCAGGTTCAGACTCTGGATTTGGTGTGGATGTGTGATGTGGCTGCAGAATGAATGTTTGAGATGGGCAAAAGGATCTCTAAGAGGAAGAAGTGGGTATAGAAAAGGCAGAGATAGGGATATATTGCAAAATCCTCAGAAATGCCTCTGATGCAGAAGGGATATCTTTGTTGTTGGAGAGAGTTTGCCATCAGATTTAAAGAATAGTTATTCACTCTTTCTTTGAGACTACTACAAGAAATCAAAAATTACACGTCTACTTCTTTGAAATTGACTCTTCAATCTGCAGAAATAAAAGAAGAACTGGTGACTTTTCAATGTGTATTGAATGTTTTATTGTAGTATCTACTGTGCCTAGGGCAACCTTGCTAAAAACTCCAGAAAATGTAAATGATGTGCTATGAATAGGCAGATGATTCCTAAGCAATAATGTGTGCTGCATAACCCTTGTGCCTTAGCAAATCTGCAGTGAAATCTGGTAGCTGAATAATGTGTTGGGTTTGACGCTGCACCTGGTTCTGGGCATGGAAAGCAAGATCCTCCAACCCTGGCAGTGGGACTGCTCTGTGGAGGATGACACTGGAGGAGGTTCAATCACAGCATCTCAATGAAATTGGAGGGCAGATTTTCACTACAAAGCAGTGCTCAGGACCAGCTGATTTGGCTTTCTCTAGTTCCTTCATATTCCTTTTTAAAAGCAAAGAAAATTAGTTGAAATAGAATGTGCCCCTATGGCTAGGCTTGGGAGAAAAGACAAGATATCTTCTTATGATAGGAAGCGCACTGCAGCAGTGTCTACCAACACAAAAATGAAAGAACATAAACACAACTGTGTGTTGTATTATGGGCTTCTAAGTGGTTTTTTTTTCCTGTTTATTTCTAATTTAAGAATTGCAGTAAATCATTATAGGATGAATGTGTCTTAAGAAGTAACTCTTGTTCTAATAGGGATGTCTGTGTAAGCCATGCTATAACCTAAGTGCCACTTTCTGTCACTCTCTATGTCATCCGAGCTGTTTCAGAGCATGTTTTCAACAGTATCAGCCACAGTGGATATTTTAAAAAATGCTTTCCTATTATGCCATTCTGCTACTGACTGAAAGAAGGAAAATGTTAAGGCCAGCTTTCAAACTGATGCATACTCTTTCTGCTTCAATGAAATCAATATTTTTAGTCTCCACCTACCCTGGCCTGGGGTTATCTTTGTGAACTATGTATTAGAAGAACATTTTATCATTACAAGCATTTGAAAATTATTCTCCAAAATCAATGTTCTATTTTCTTTTAAATTTGCATTTAGTAAAAAATTCTCAACATTTCTTTCCTCTAAAAAAGTTATGGGCTATTAATTGTGGGAGAAATGCATCTGAAATTATTTTCCCCAGTGACACGGTTTCATCTGTACTATGGCCCACATAATTCTGTTCTTGCCACAGTGCTATTCCAGAAGTTACACCCAAGATAAATTTATCTTCATGTATCGTAGGTTACTTAGCCATGGAGATATGGGGGGGAGGGTGGGGAAGCCAACACAAGATCTGGCTGCTGCTGTGGCTGTGCACATGCTAGAAAATCTGCTGGCAGTAAATGTGGCACATAGCGAAAAGTTAGTTGTCCTGATTCTATCTTTTCCAGAAAGTCAGAGAGACAAAGGCAGCCCTGAGCCCCCTGAACCAGCAGTGCCAACCATGGGGTGTGTGGGTGTGCTCCGCTTGCTGGTGCAGCTGGATGGAGCACGCAACGCTCCCTGCATAGCACCAGCCATCATTCTTCATAACGTCAGTACCTCACAGAACTGATTTTGCACTGAGCTGAATGGTATTTCACTAAATTCACTATTACACTAAAGGTCATCTCCATTATCATTGTTCTCTCTTTACATGGCCCAGCATTGTAAAAACTGCACTGATGCTTGAGACTAGGCAGGCAGAGAACCACGCTGTGTAGCTATAGGAACAGAAACGTATGTGTGTCCCTGTAATACCCATGTGTTAACTTTAGAGCTGCTCAAGGGTCATATCTTCATCCAGTGAATGGACAAAAATTGCCATCCTCTCTCTCTGCTTCCCTCAGCAATTGCTCATTTTGGATTTTTTATTTCTCCAGCAATGGTCTGCAACCTTGAATTGTGCTAATTACACACATCAGATTGCTGGTCATGCCACACGGGGTTGGTAGCAGGGTTGCCTTAGTGCAGCCAGCATCCTCCTCATGGAGATTACAGCCATCAATTTCCATCTGCTGTGAGTATCTACAACATGATTCCTGGGTATGGGAACATCAGTTGGTTCCCAAGGCTGAACAAGTTTCCATTTGGCAACCATCCCTCCACCCCCAGCATCAGTGTTATAAAGACATCATCAACAGGTCATTTGCTTTGGATCCATAGTCTATAAGCCTGCAATTACATGTTTTCCTCTATTGCATTAGACTGGTACCCAGGTTGGTAGCTTTTGAGACTTTATGGATGCCTTATAGCTTTCAGTCCAGTAGCATAGTCATCTCTTTTGCTGGCTAATCAGAAATGTTATTATTCAGTATTGGGTTTTTGGAGGGAAAAAAAAAATAAAGAAAGCTTCAAAGCTTAATACCTGAATTAAACATGATGTGAGCCAAGCCTGGAATTTCAGGAGGACAATGGAAGAAGCAGATCCATTTGCAGGCCAGTAGGCTCACAGCCTCAGCAGCTGTGAAGTAACATCCCTTCTCGCCATGGCAGGCTCAGCACATGCAAAACTTATTGTCTGACTTTGGAGGCCTCTTGAAAACTTGACCTACATGCTGCTGTCACCCTACACCCCATCTGGCAGCACTGGTCCCTTCTCCTCAGCCCTATCTGCTGGTGACTGCTTAGGCCAAACCCCGATGGTGGCTTGTGAGCATGTAATTCTGTTGAAACACTGGTTTCCTGATGTGAGTTCCTGCAGCATCCTTTACACAGCCCTCCCCCTCACCATAGGCATGGTCCCATTAAGAATACTGGAAATGAAAAGAGCTCATAGATTTCCCAGTGGAAATCCTAAGAGCTGTGAACACTACTACTTCACGTATGTGACTGGTGTTATGGGGAAGTTGTGGTCTGGTCCAGCCCCTCCGGACGAAAGTTTGGATCTGAATCCCTGAAAGTTGTGTCTTCCTCTGTGTTCCCCCCACTGCCTTCCCACTCAGCTGCAGATACTGGGTCTCTCTTCATATGTGGTCCCTGCTTAATAGTTTATCTGGTCTGAAAGCATGCACAGTAGGAAGTGCTGCTCTGATACATTAATCTGAATTTTAATGTTGATTTCTGTCCAGGAAGACCTATTGCAAGGGTAGGGAGGAAGGGTGGGAACCTGGCAGGGAAAGGGGGAACCCTGGGTGAAGCATCTGGGGACTGTGGAGTTGAGACTGATCCCTCCATGAAGCATTAGACCCTGTAGGCTGCAGCCAGTGAAACCGATGCTCTGCATCTTTGAGGTGAACTTCGCGAGGGCTTTTCAAGCACTCATTCCCAGGATGTTTCTAAACAGAGCCTGTGATTACTCCAGAAACCACAACTATAACACTTGGAGGAAGAAAAAAGGCTTAATAAAACCAAATGTGTTTGTTAACAGTAATTCACAGCAGGCTCTGTGGCTGGTCCTGGCAGCTGCCATAGTCTGCAATGGTTGCGTTTAGCCAGGCTTAAAAGCAGGAGCAGGACTGGTTCTGGAGGAACTTTCTGCTCTCTCCTATTGTCTGGAGAAATAAATTGCTTTATAGTAATGTTTGGAAATTGTGTGCCAGTCACATGCTAAACAGATAAAGAGAAAACAGTACAAATTTGTACAATAAATTTGCAAAACTTTCTCACTGAGATATCAGTCTTTTGGGCCTCCTATTAATAAAGGGCTTGATTCTTCCCTGTTTTCTTCCACATGGTGGTTTGTCCCTGCAGGGACTATGTAAAGCACTGTCATATCAGATGCTGTTTTGTAACGCTTGGCTTGTGCAAGTGCTGACAGCAATACCGGAAAGTAGCATTTATTTCTTTTTACCATGGTATGTTCTAGATCCATCAGGAGTTGCAAATGTTCTAGGATAAATATAGCTTGTTCCTTTGCTAGCTCTGAGTCTGCTGTGGCAAAGCTGCTTTCCTCCTGAAAAAGGAGGATGTGGTGGAAAGGAAAAGTCATCTCCCATGCTATGACAAATCTGACTGGTGATGTGGGAAGTGGGTCTTGGACTTTGAATGCCACCATAACACCATCTAACCATGAACTAAAGCACGCATGATGGTGTTATACAGGTCAGTTTTGTCCTCTCACAGACTACTCCCCGGAAATGCTTGGGGAGTGTGTTTACACCATCCTCAGTTTCTCTATTGCAATGTTCATCTACAACCTTCCACACAAATCTTCTGTCTGTTGCCTCTAAAATATTGCTTTTGCCCTCTTCTCCAAAGACATAGTGTCAGCTCTGTTCTTCAGGAGACCGTTCTCTGTGAGCAGATGAATGACTCCATGGATGGCATCAGGAGCTTTGCATTTCTGAACTCATCCTTCTTAGGTCAGGTTCTTACCTGGGGCAGCTCTCCTCTTTGATGCCGATATACCTGCTGCATCACCCGCCTTGGCTCCCTTCTCTTGATCCACCAGTAGCAGCTGCACCTCCTGTGTCCTAGTATCTTGATGCTGCTATGTGTATGTCTACCCTTTCCTCTGGTGTTTGTGGTACCTGCCTTTAGTGCCCCAGTTTATGCTTAAATGGTCTGATTTTTGGAGCAGAGAATTTCAAGGAATGGAAGGATATGTCCTTGCAAATGAGAAAAAAAATTCTAGAAGATCAGTGGATTTCTGCCAGTATAAAATGAATTTGAGGGAGAAGAATCTCCTCCTTTCCTCCACATTCCTCTGTCTTTTTCCCCGAAGTATTGTAAACAGCTAAACTGCTGCTGGAAAGCACTGTCCTGGTGGTGGAAATGGCTTTCTGTGGCTGCTTACAATTACTGGGGAGATCAATAGGGACTAGCAGCAGTTGTGCAGTGAAGAGTGAATGACATGAACCTAACTTTCTCTCCCCTGCTGCAATGTATAGTGTACTGTGGCCCTGTTTCCTTATTTTGTTTATATACGAGTGTCATCTCAGGCTTGATTTTTCTTTATTATCAACAAACAAGGTGCCGATTTCACTGTATTGAAGCAATGCAAAACTTTTCTGCCATTCATAGGGGAATGTCTTCTCATAATCGGCCTTTCAACCATGTTCGCGGGCTCACAAGTCCTTTCACCATAATGTGTTTTAAGATCATCTCGTTACCTTTCATATATATACATCCACGTGGTGCATTTGGAGCTGCATGGAAAAAACATGAACTTCGTGTGCCTTCCCTTAGAGCAATGCTGGCCACATGGGATGCCAGGCAAAGCAAAGCGGAACAGACTTAAAAAGCCGGGGAAAAATTGAAAGTATTCGTAAAAGAATGGGAGGCATTTGGTGTAATCTACATACTACATAGTCTTAATTTTTTAAGCTTGGACAGCATGGTGCCTACCAGGTTAAATTGTTTCCTTCAGAAATCATTGACAGCAGCAGTGGTTTTGAAGGCTGGACCAAAGAGTAAGATAAATAAGAATTACATTTTTGGTTTGTGCATTATCATATTGCTCTAATTCAGCTTAATGAGTAAATTATCCACTTACAGAAATTAATTACAAAACAGGCTCTAAAAGTGTCCAGGATAGGTTGTGTCCATCCAGCAGCATACTGTGGGATGTGATGAGTGATGCTGAGTCTCTCTCCATCTCTGTACCTGTAGGAGACTTCTTTCCTCAGGATACAGGAGGTGAAAATGGAGAGCTTCGGTCTTGAACTTCAGTAGGAAACCTCCTGTCAGTCTGTTGTACTTAATATTCTGCTTTGCCTTGAGTAAAAGTGGGCTTGAGAACATCATATGTTGGGGAAAATATCTGAGGGGGGCTCCTAGCTAATTGAGCTGCAGTGTTAAGGGCTCTCCATTGTTCTAGGGTACTTGGGTGCTGCACAGAGAGGATTTCCTGCAGGGATTTTGATCTGTAAAATGTGAAGTGCCCGTCTGTAGCAATGGTGCGGCTCATGTCAAGGGAATATTATGCAATAGATCAGAGTTAAATTAAAACTCACTTTGTGTATAAATGAGCAGAGGTATCTGTTTCCATGCTTAGGAGAATTTGACACATGCAAATGTATGAACCACAGTCTCTAGTGGTTGTCATAATTTTAAGTGAAAAACCCAGAGAGAACAAATTGCTTGTGTTTCTTCGTGGCAAAACTGGATTACATACAATCTGGAAGGAAATACTATACTTGGCAGAATAAAACTGATTCATGTATTGCCTCTTAATCTTTCAGCATTAGCACTGACTGAAGTTGGGGTTGTTTTTTTGGGATTTGGAGGTTGTTTCTTGTAATCACTGAAAGAAGTTGAGCATTGAATTGATTATTTGAATATTTAAAGGCTGCATTGTGCATCACCATGAATGCTGTGATCTTTAGAGGCACTGACAGCTTTCCCTTTGGCTGTTAACATGTCCGCTTTATACAATGTAAATGTCAACATCACTACTCCTCTAATTAGAGCAGTAGGTCAAACAGTGTCTTTGTCTGTAGAGGAACCTGAGCCATTAGCCATGTTAAGAAGCAGCCCCTTTGTTAAACTGGATTTTTTTTTAAGGTTTGTTTTATCCCGTGACAACCTACAAATGCTGTTTTTCAGAGCGGGGCATTTTTGCTTTATGCAGAAAGGGAAATACATAAAAGAGGTTGTCCCTCAACCCGCTCAGCCCTCCACCTGAGCTGCAAAGCAAACCTTCCCCAGCAGTGCCAGCTCACTGCAGGTCTGACCTGCATTGATTTCGTTCTGTTCAAATACAAGAAATGTATGTGCTCAGAGATGCTTTAAATGCCAGTATTACTGTGAGCTGTAGAAGCTTATGAAGGTAGAGAAATATAGTGCTGTCATTTAAAACTGTTTTCTGTTAAATGATGCAAAGCAAAATTGCCATGATTGTCCTCATTCCAGTACTCTACTGGAGGCACCAGTTTGGTTTTGCCTTTTCTCATTTGTTTTTGAGTAGAACTTAGCACCACTTCCATAATGATAAATCTTCCATTTAAGACCAAGAAACTAGTACTGACCATCTTGAATATCTGAAAGATGTGATTGCTATTTACAGTTTATCACATTTGTTTTTCTGACAGTCTTTGATTGCTTCTCTTTCAATGCAGTACATATCTTGCTCACTGAAATTGCCTGTAGCATTATGGAAATAGATGGAAAAGTATTTTAAACTAGACATTGGGTTTAGCATTTTTTTATACAAAATAATTTTAAAATGTTTTAAAATATATTTAAATAAATTAATTTTTAAAATAATATTTTTATTTCTGTGATCTTGGTTTTTGGTGGATAAGTAGTTGGTGAGTCTCCAGTGGAAATTCTCAGGTTTCAGAACTGCAGGATTTTTCCTTAGTCAAATGAGCTAACACAGACATGAGCTACTTTAATCTGGCTAGTCGTTTCTCTGGAAGGTGAGTGACAGCAGTAGACAGAAGGTCACACTCTCTTTCCTCCTTAAGAAAGGCATGTTGAACAGTGCCTAGGACAAACAGACAATGGATGGTTTGGGCCTGGTTTCTCTGTTCTATGCTCTTATTAGCATTTGGCACAATGACTTGTGTTTCCTTTCTCCTGGACTCATCACACACGGAACTGGTACGTGAGAACCTGCAATTGCTTGCAGTGTCTCAGTCAAAAAAGTCTCTTCTCCCTTTCTGCTATGCCCCCTCAGCATCATGCTGGCATGCTGCCTCGCGGGAGCTGGGGCTTCTACAGAGGGGTGGTCTTCCATTTGTCACCTGTGCTTTACTACCATGGCTCCTTGAAATTTTTTGTTTGGTTTGGTTTGGTTTTTTCTGCATTTGCTCAGTGACCATTGTAATATAGAAAATGAAAGCTCTTCATCCTCCCAGAGAGAAGCTGTACTCCAAATTTATGATGCCCTTCTCTGAAGAGACAGTGCTGCTTCTGCCAAGTTAACTGCAGCAGATCTATGACCTGGGGGCTGCTCTTCAGTAGGCTGAAATTAAACTATTCAACACTTTTCCAGTATTATAAATACTGCTCCTATAAAGAAGCTCAGGCAGAGGATGCCAGGTGCCAAGTCTCCCTTGGATTTTAGAGTGGTATCTAGCGTACTTTAAGAAATCCCAGTCTTATCACTAAAAAACAAACAGAACTGAAATAACTGAATCAGGCTTAATTTGTTTTCATTACTGTAGGACAGATGTATCAATTTATGTCTTTTAGTTAGGTTTTCCACTTCTTATCGAATATAAGTTGAAGGACTAAGGTATACTATTTCCTTTTTTTTTTCTTTTAGAATAAGATTGTCCTTATATGTGCATCAAAATACTGCAAATGAAAAGGATGAAATAATTTTTTCTTTTGTTTGTGTGTAAAATAAGTTTTACATGGAGATCATGCATAAGTATAACTAGTTTCTTAGTTTGTATACTTTGGCTTATATTGGCTCAGTACAAGTATGGCCTGTGGGCTCTTCTGGCTCTTGGTTAAGTGATGCTCTCTGCACTCCTGAACAAAGGAGGCTCAGAGAGGGTCACAGATGGCTACCACATTGGCCAGTACCTTTAGGAATGAGCTGGGGAGCTTTGTTGTTTTGGAAATACGGGTTTCCACAGCTCACACACCGTTTGTACCCTGATTATTTGCTGGTACCCCTGCTCAGCAGGAGGCATTTCTTTCTCTCCCTCACCCTGTAGTAATGGCTTTCACGCTACTCCATGCAGTTCCTTAAGACTCCAAAGACAGAGCCAGGCACTGAGCATGACAGCAGTGAGTATGGCAATGTGCATGGCAAGGGCTTGGCAATACCTGCCTCAGGCATGTCACAGACCAACAGAGCCTGCACAGAAACCAAGACATAGAAAACCTCATGTATCAGCAGGTCTTACTCCTATTCTTATTCTTATTCTTATTCTTATTCTTATTCTTATTCTTGTTCTTGTTCTTGTTCTTATTCGTATTCCTTATTCTTATTCTTATCCTTATTTTCTTAAAATGGTGTGGACTTAACTAACTGGCAGTGAAAGTGAGAGACTGAGCGCAATGAGGCATATGGCACATCAATTAATAGATGTTGTTCTATTCTGTTTAGCCTTTTCTCTTGTTCTGGGGCAGGCGGAAGGAGTCCTGAAGAGCAAAATGCTGCTATCCAGGAGAAATATGGGGGAAAGATGGAAAACCAGACAGATACTAAGGAGTCCACTAGCTGTGTAACATCAAGCTACAAGCTGGAAACCATTCCCTGCGCAGGTTACCATAACCATCAGTGAGGCAGGGCAGTTTTGTTTTCACACATCACGTATTTCAGAGGAGCATTCCCCAAATTCACGGTCTGAGTTCCAGCTGTGGTTGTATTATTAAGTAAATAAGGACCATTCTCTGGGTGTTAGAAGCCAGTCAGCCTAGGCAGAAAGAGATGAGACAGGCAAGGACAGGCAGAAATATTGAAGAGAAAGGCTTGTGGCAAAAAATGCAGACAGTACTGAGGAAAATGATTCTTTGAAACTATGCTCCCTAACCCAGTTCCAGTGCCCATCACGGGAACACAAGCTGGATTTGAATAGGGGTCTCAGAGGTCAGTGTTTTATCCATTAAGCTGTAACTGCCTAAACTGAATATGCAGCCCAAGAGATGATTCAGAGCTTTGCCTGATTTGTATTATGTTTGCACTTTGGGGAGTTGGTTTCAGCAGACCAAATAATGCTGAAACGTTGCTCAGCTAATAACACAGCAATTATAAGTTCACTGTGAGAGATCCTGCTGTGAACTAGCTGAAGGTTTCTGCATCAATTCTGGTTTTGGTAAGCTTTTCAGCGTGTAGAAAGGCGGCAGCATGGATGTAGAGGGAAGATGTTGGAGGTTATGGCAATTTATTAAATATTTCAAAAAGTCTTGTGTGTTTTGGTTTGGTTTTAGTTTTTTGGTTTTTGTTTTGGGGTTTTTTATTAACAATTTAATCATAGTACAGCTTTGGATGCTGATTTCCATATTCTTGTTGGGGATGAGAAATGGTTGCTGCACCTGAAAGAGGAATTTGCCTTTTGACCCCACCTGGCCATGGCTGTTAGCATTACTGTAGAGGCTGGGCTACCTTAGCACTGGCCAGGTGGAAGATATACTGCAGGTAGTATGTTGCTCCTTCTTATAAATCCTCCACCACCTCATCTCAGCCCTCCTGAATTTGTTATCTTGGGAGATGATGGAGCTTTGGAAAGTTCAGGAAGGTATTGGCAGGAAAGGAGAGTTGAATTACTTTTGAAACTTTCCTGCTCTCTGTATCCACCTCTCCTTTCTGTATCCTGTTGACTTGTGAGTAATTTTTTGTTCTCTTTATTTTTTTTTTCAAAACATTGTATCAGTTATGCAAAAGAACAGTTCTAAATGCTTCAGTGCTGTTATAATAAAACCAGGGTGCTATTATGAAAAGCACATCTTGACACAAAGGCTGTTGAACAAACACTCCCAGTCTGTATATTGGCTCAAGGGCTGAACTTCTATATTAAGCTGGAAGGGTTATCTTTTGGCATCTCTGTCTGGAGTGCTGGTAAAAATATTGCATGTGTTAGGCAGTAAAAAAATGTCAGAGAACTAGAAAGTTATACTACTTTTGAAAAAGCGTGTAATTCCCAATAACAAAGGAGAGGACAAGACAGAGAATATAGGAACTATAATGAACTTTCACCCTTATAAGATGTAACTGTGTTTGCTGCAACGTAGCGAGTGTAAATTTGCAGTCAAAGGAATTTATGCGGTCTTTTTTTACAGCTCAGCACTACAGAATAAGCGAGTCTTCCATGTCTCGTGGTTATTCAAAGATGATTTGGTTCTTTATTTTTCTTAATCAGCATTAACTTGAGGAAAAATCATTCCATCCCCCTTCTTTTAGATTGTTATACCTTTCCTGATTGGCAGAAGGACTTTAAATTTCTAGTTTACAATTTTGGAACTTTTACAGATAATTGCTTCGCCTTAATTTTTTAATTTCCAGTCATGTTGTATTTCACTTTGCTGGACACTGTGGCTCAGTAGAAATAGAGAATCCTGCTTCACAAAGTCTTGACATTTTTCTAGACCTGCTTTCTCTTAGGGCTGAGGTAAGGGTCTGTATTATTTGTTGTCTTACCATGCAATGGTCTCAAAGTGAGGTGTGCATGAGACAATCCACTGGAGTATGGGAAGAAGATACTAAAACTTCAGTAGTACCTGAATATAATTTATAAAGAAATATATATTGGGGTGCATGAAGTTTTTTCTGATAGGAGTGTGGGGTCAAAAAACCCCACGTTTTCATTACAGGGGATTTGTTACATCCTGTAACATGTTCGTTACAGGGGATTGCTTTCATAAGATTTAATGAAATGATCAGCAGGCTACGTGTAGCCAAAATGCCTAAATTTACTGCCTGAAGTGCTTTTAGTAGAAATTTAGTCTTGGATACTATTACACATAAACATCAGCAGTGAAATTATATTGTATTTGGCAATAGCCTGAAGCTGATTTTAAAAGGGACTGTGCATGCCATTGTGGAGGCTTTGGCAGTTGTTGGCTGCAGGTGTAGGAGCTGAGAGCATAGGCGGGGGTGATCAGCAATTCTTTGGGAGGCCCTTACTACCAACCTCTCTTTAGATTGCTCTCTGAAGGAAATAAGGCTTATGCAGTAGCTTCAATTTTATGTCTGTTACATCCTTTTTGATCTCTCTACCACTGTCCCAGTAGCTGAGCAGCAGACTCAGAAGCGTCAGTCTAGTTTGACAAAGGAATAAAAGTCTCACTGGTTTGTGATACTCAGCAAGTGAGTGGAGAAGAGAATGATTCAAACTGAAGCTCATCCTGAGGTAAAGGCAGCACATGGTCTAGTTGACCAGCCACTTGCTGCCAACCTATATGTGTTGTGTAGCTGGCCATTTAGTAGGAACGTAACCCCTGAGAAGTGTTGCTGTACGGTGTATCTGCAGGATGGGAATGTCACAGGGGACATATCAAAGTCAAGAACATCATTTTAGAAGAAGTAAGGAAGGTTGCTAGGGGGAAAAGGGAAAAATCATGGGAAAGCAGGAATACTTCTGCCATTATTTGACAAACATTGCACACAAACAAGTCTGGTGCACAAATGTGCTCAGGGATCCTGTTTCAATTTTGGCTTTCATAAAATATTTTTATCTGCCAGGCAACGGGGACAAATCTTTGCCAAGAAATAATGGAAGGAGGGAAGCTGGGAAGGAAGGGGCTGCCAGGATGATTTTTGTTTGTTAAGTATTGTCAGTAGTTTTGGACAAGGAATTTTCTTACTGTACATCTCTGTTCACTGGCTTTCCTAGTGTTTATTTTTACTAAAATAGTCTGAAAATCATTCTTGTGAAATTAGGGACACACTCTGATTACAGCGTGTTAATATACAGATTTTTTTAGTACAGTTTATTTACATTTGCTGCTGGTTTATGCCCACCTTGAAGAGGGCTGTACCTTTTCCATGCTGTAAATCTACAAATGATCAGACCTGCAATGTTCACTTTTTATCAGAATGAAGATACTTAATCAAAAACCATACTATGACTTAGTTGCACACTGTTTTTTGTGCCCAGGCATAATCTGTTATTCTTCCTTGCTGAAGCATACCTGCAAATACACAGATGATACGAAAGATAAATTTCTGCTGGAGCTGAATTTTCCCACCAACTTCAGCAAGGATAGAGCAGGTATCAAGTCACATAAAACTAGCTCAACATCCTGTTAAATGTTACAAGGGAGTATTGTAAGAGCTACTATTTATCTACTATAAGACAAGGTAAAGGCGGAAGGAATATGGATGCTCTACTGTTGTTATAAGAGACAGCTTCCCTGTGTGTGCTCACCACAGTGTGTTGCATGGTGGTGAAGGATGTGGTGAGTTGACATGACAAACTGCTGGCTGTACCCATTCCACCTTCAGGGATCCTTCTGCAAGTTGAAGTTTCCCTTCAGACTACTGTTTCCAACCTGTCCTATTCCAAGAAGCACAAATATCAGAAACAAGGGTAGACACAAGGCCATTTTTCATCATGGTGTGAAGCAGTCTCTTGTCCTCCTGTAGTCTTAACAAATGCCATCCTAGCGCATCTTTCTTCCCTAAGCAGTAGAGATCACCAGCTTCTGCAGCCATCCTGCACAGCACGGCCTTCACTTTGCTGTTGTGCTTTGAGCCCTGACTTTTAAGGGATGGTGTTACTGTCCTGAAAAGTGCTTTCCCAATGAATATCAAATGTTCTCAGTGTGGCAACCTGAACATCAGGGAGGCATATGTCTTCAGAGAACTTCAAGTAATAAAAATGCAGTTAAATGTAAGTTCTGATAATTTTTTGTGAGTTTCTTGCCCTCCAATCTCTTAAGCTGTTTTTACATGCCTTCTCTTCACTCCAGCATCCCTTACACTGGAAAACCTCTCCTTATCTTCACACCTGCTAGGCTGTACCTCACCCATCCATGAACCTCTAAAAGACTTATGATAAAAATACTTCCACTGGGTTACAGTGCCCACAGCATGCTATAGAGGTATCTCACGATGCAAGTATCTTATCTGTTCAGTAAAACATGACGTTTCAATTACATTACTTACTGGTGGATAGCATTAAATAATAAAGGTTAGTACTAGAACTGAACAAGTGCTGGTTTGGAGTGAGAACCTCCTAACCTCTCTTTAAGACTATGGTAAAGTTGGTATTTCTTGTTTCACATTCAAATCCCAGAAATTTATGTGACCTCCCCATAAATTAGGAGCAACAAAAATAATGTATGCAGTTCAAATCACCACTGCCTACAGCTGCTGAAACCACTTGTGATAATCTGTTTACTAAAGTATAAGGAAAAACGAAAGCTGAAAATGAAAATACATCTGCTGTGGAACGATGTTGGGCGATAGCATATGTTTGGTGGCATAAACACGAAAATGTTTTTCAGCTGATAACCCCACTAAGTTTGTATTGACACTCAGATCATTGTTAATAGCTCTTCAGATCAAGGTCATTGCTTTGCTTTAACATAAAAATAAAAATATGTGGAAAAGCTAAGTCCACCTCTTAAAATTTGCAGTACAGAAGAGGGTTTATAACAGTCTATACTATAATTCACAGCCTTTGGAAAAGACAGGAGATCATAGCTTCATCTGAGACTGATGGGAGCAGTAACTGATCTTTACCTGCTTCTAGAGCAGGTGTGGCTGCTTCTATGAGCAAGGAGATACCTTCTGCCTGCTGCAGGGAGATGCCTGTGCTGGTGGCTGCAGTGAGATTAGAAGATACATGGAGGCTTAGAAGATACAGTCCTTTGTACCACTGGCTGTCATGAAACAACATGGAAGTGTTTGTTTAATACAGACCGTAAAATGTCCCAGGCACTCAGGACTGTTAAGTACTTTCATACTTTCAGGGGAACTTTTCTGGCAAACTTTGATCATATTAAATAAATTTCCTATGATATCATAACGCTCCATTTGTTATAAATGTGCTGATTTGCGGATGTGCAATTAGCTGACTCAAGCAAAAAAGCATTACAGATATCCTGTGTATGAAGTGGCAGTTTATTTCTCTCCATATGGTCTATAACTTGTTCCGTGCTGCTTAACGTGGGGTCTGGGCTTACTGCCCATTGCTCATCACAATTTATAGGGAGGAAAATTGAAGGCAGCCACAGAGTTAATTCTTTGCAATACAGTTATTTCCTTAATGCAAGACCTAAGCTGTTTGCATCAGCTAAAAGAGTCCCCTTGAAAGCAGGTGAGTCCTGACTGTTCCCTCTGCAGAGTGAGGGGTGGAGATGAAATCATCTTAGAAAAGGGCACTGCATGAGCTGAGAGTCAGGGTCTTCCTGATAAGAACAGATAGGACTCCCCAAATCTTGCATAACTCAAGCCCTTTAAAAGATTGGGTATAAATATCTATTTTTTTTCCTGCCATATATTGGTTTATCACTACTTGAATGGATCTATACCAAGGGTTAAGTCTTGTCCCTCTTAAGTCCATGCAAAACTTCCTTGGACCTCAGCAGTGGTGGGATTGCATCCTAAATTAATAGTATCAGGAAGACTCTTGTGTAAAATATGCTCAACACACGAATAATTGTTTTGCTGTCAAAGTGGCAGTTAGCACCTTACCTCATTCACATTTTTAACTCTTGTAGTACTAAATAAGTGTATTCTACTCTCCAGTATCTCTCCTGCTCCTTTAAAATGAGTGGAGAGCATGAAAAAAAAAAAAATAGATTTGAGAAAGGAATAGCATATATTAATGTACAGGGTTAAACTTCTGAGGGCAAGGGATTTTTTTTGTCTCATCAGCATGTTTAGCAGTTGCAAATCTCAGTGTATACAGAAATGTCTTATATTCAGAGGCTATTAACAGCTGTGAAATTAGTTTTGCAAATCTGAATATATTTACAAATCTGAACCGCATATTTTATGCTTTTATGTAGCATTTGTGCATATATTCATACAATTGCCTTGTAATTTATGAAATCCGAGTGTACAGTTTCAGTGTGAACTTTCAGATTTCTTAATCATGAGGTCATTAAATGAAAGACTTTGCCATATTCAAATTTGTAATTTTGTGCAATATAATAAGATGCCTTTGGGGAGTAACAGTGAATTAAAACCAAGAGATATACATGTATAAAAGTTAATTTAAGGTGTGAAATATATGCTTATTAAGAAAAGAATGTTTTAATCATGTCGGCCTTCAAATAGCTCTTAGGTGGTTACAGTATTATTTTTGTACTATGTCTGTAATAGTCTTTTTAGAGTACACACAACACATTCTACAGTGCATCTCCAAATCATTGTATTTGGAGATGAGTCATTTTTGTGGCTGAGATGCTCACCTTTCCGGGTTCAGCTTATAGCTCTAAGGATTTAAAATATGTAATGTTAGTGTCGTACACAAATCATGTTTCATCTGGCAATGAAACTCTCAAAAAAAAAAAAGCAAATGCAGTACTTGGATGTCTTTGGAAAATGAAAGCCTAGTATGTGGCGAGCAGACGTGCTGCTCGGAAACCTATGGGAATATTCACATACTTGCAACTAAAGCCTTGCTTCTGTGTTCAGGAATCCTGATCTTCTCACACAGATCTCAACACATGACTGAAATAATCTGTTTATCCAACATATGGTCCTTTGTGAGGACTGGATAAAAATCAGCTACTGAGTCTTATTTATCATTTGTCCCAGAGTGCTGTTTCCTTCTAAGTGCTCCCTTTCTAGTCCAGAGCAATGGAGGCATTTTAGCAATGCAAAGAGGTGATTAGAAGCACTTCTGCTGGAATGTATGCTGTAGCACTTAATGAAATTAATTTGGCTTATGACGGGGGCACTGAGAGACAGCGCTGGGCTTTGTCCCACTCACTGTCACTGTTTCCCAGCGTGACATTGGATGTGTCAGTAGTGACCTGCTCTTTGCTGTGCTTCAGGCATGCACAGTGCTAGCAGGAGCTGGGGGGAGGTTGGGAGTTTTCAAATGTGTATTTATTTCCAGGAGAACTGAATCTTTAAACCCAGATTATTCTAGCTGATATTATTGTAGCTGGTACTTGTATGTGTAAGAAGAATCATATCTGCTTGGTTTAGCAGGAAAACTATTCTGACAAGAAAGTGCTGTCTCCTTGCCCAAAATCGGTGACCATGTCTATCCCAGACACATGAAATCAGAGAAATAAAAAGGCTGCTCAGATCTTTCCTTAGTCCATTTTCCTGCATCTGTCTGCCTAGAACATTGGAGCTGATCTGGGCAATTAGTGATTTGAGTCGACAAGTATTTGGAGATGCATTTTTCAGGTTATGTCCTTGTTTTCTAAGACATGCAGTAAAGTACTATGTACACAGACAAACTTTACAGTAATAGTCTAAGCAGTGTATGAGCTATACAGAGGAACTGCCACTTGGCAAGTTGAAATTATAATAAAATGCTTCATTAAACAGAAGAAAAAGAAAAAAAGACATTAAAAAAAAAGGCACAACAGAATAAGCATTACTTAAATGTCAGTGAGAACTTTATTTCTTGTTGGGTTTTAAACTTCCCCCATCAGTTGAAAACTGAAACCCTTCAGTCATACAGAGATTTACTGCAGAGGAATCAGAAGCTGCAGCTGAACAAGTGATGGACTAGCAACTCTGAGATCAAGCAGATTTTAACACCCATGTTTTTACTAGCTGCCATTTCACCAAAAGTTTCTGCATGTCGTTCAGTCGGACCATGAAAGCAATCTTTTGTAACAGGAAAACCAGCAAACATGAAAAGCACTCTGCTCCTCTGCTCAGGTAGAGTGTCATTTGCAGCCCTTTCTCCCCAGCAGAAACTGAGCTGAAGTGTTTATGTAGCTGGTGTGCCTTGCCAAATTCAGCCTATTTCGTACACTCCTCTCTTCTTGCTATATTAAATGGAAATTCACATGTATGTTGCACTCTGAAACCACTGCAAGGACGTGAGGGATTGTGTGATATCCTGAGGACTGGTCTTCTCTGGGCTCTTCAGGTTTTGCTCTCATTAGTGGCGACTTCAGAGCCTTCAGTGCTGAGTCCCAGGGACAGCCTGTGCGCATGGGATGCTACATGCTGCCTCCGTGGTAAAGCCACAGGTCCTTGCTGTGTTTCCATCAGGCCTTCAAGAGCTGAGCAGCTCTGCAGTTTGTGGGGTGCTCTGGGAGGTTACCTGGTGTCAACACTCTGTGTGCCCCTGCTCCAGGTCAAGTTCGGGCAGATGGGCAAAAGGCATCAAAGTAGGTGAGAAAGATAAGATTTTGTGCAAGGGTTTAGAAAAGGGAGGTGGTTAATTTGCATTGCGATTAGGGAAACTCTGTTCAGATTAGGTAACGTGCCTGTTTCTGGTTTGTGCAATGTCCGGGTGGGCACAAAGTGGCTCAGCAAAATGCTGCAGAGACACAGAAGTGGGTGCAAACCCTCCTTCCTCCTTCCACATGCTGATCCTGCACTACCTTCCTTGGGTCACATCATGGAGTGCCTCAAGTAGCAGCATGGGAGAAGTGTTTTCTTAACTAATGTCTTTAAAAAGTGCTATTAAGGTGAAGGATGCAAATTTGCAATGTTTCAATTTGTGTCACTAGGCCATCTTTCTGTCACAGCTAAATGGCAATACCCAGTTAATGGAGTAGCAAAGCAAGCAAACAAGAGCCTGTAGAGATAGCAAAGGAGATGGAAGCATTATTGCAGGGACAACCCGACCTCCTTGTTATAGAGAATGTAGATGCATGCAAGCACCTGTGTGGGCAGCTCATGGCAGGATTGATACAAAGGTTTGTAGTCTCTCAGGGGTCTCCTGTGAGCACAAAATGCTCAAGGAGGCTTAAGTTTTGCAAGGCAGTCCATTAAAAAAGACAGATGGTAGACAGAATTGTCTGAAAGATAGCAGTGGATGGCACATCTTCTACAGCAGAAGCTGTAAGATAAGGTATCCTCCTGCTTATGGCTATGACCTCCTTCCGTGAAGATGTGTTTCTTAGTTTCTGTATTTATGGTGATGCCCCAAGTAGGATGTTAGGACTGAAGAGCAACAAAAAAAAAGCTTTTGCTCTGGCTGGGCCTTGAGTTATCCAGGTGTAAGGCAGCTCCCGTCTCATCTCATGAGAGATGAAAGTCAGCATGCAGTATCCTGGGTACTGTGAGGCACCAATTCAAGTTTTTGGGCTGGAAGTGGCCCCCAGCCAGCTGTTGGGCAGTGCCAGGTTGGCTGCAAGGCAGGACGGGGCCCTCGGTACCACCGGGGCCCCTGGGTTTGGTTCTGCACCATGCAAACGCCCATGCAATAAATGAATAATAGCGATTTTTTCTGTCTGGGATTTGTTTGCTTTTGGTTTCTCTTGGACAGTGAACCTGTGCCTTGAGAAAATAAGCGAAATGTTTTTAATATCCATGCCGCCAATGAGGCAAAGGCAGTGCATCTAATCTTAATCTATATTGTTTGGACTTTTACTTGGTAAATCAGCTGTAAGAAAGAATACATTTCTTCTTTAAAGTCCCTTCCCCGCCCCTGCTGCACAAGCATTACTTCCTGCCCTTCTGCTCTCTCAGTAGCGCTTCCCTTTCCTGTTTTGGTTATAAGCCTTCATAGAGACTCCTGGTTTGTATCCCTGCCAAATTTGTCTTCTGCTCAGTAATCAGGTGAAATAGCCTATTTTGATTTAACCACACGTGCTGGCTTTGAGCACATACTCCTGCAGGATTACCTGATCAGGTCTTCCTCAAATGGCAGGCACGTAAGTATCGGGGGACTGAGCAGGGTGGCAGGGAATTTGTTGACCACTGTTAATGTGACTGGATGGGAAGGAGAGGATGTATGTCATAAATACAGAAGGTCTGTGTTTTGGTTATGGCCTCATAGGATAATTTATAACTGTGTAAAATGGTAATTAAGCTTTTGTGGCAATGCTACATTAATATGCATCCCCTAGCAGTGAGGGAAAGGTTGACTTGACAGAGTGATCCTCTTTCATTCCTGGTCTGCCTCCGTCAGCTCCAGGGGAATTGTCCAGGTTTATTTGCATTTCTTCTGGGATTGAAGGGAAACCAAAGCAAAGCAAATCCAGCTTTAATGAAAGACGTTTATGTTGATTTCCTGTATTCATGTACGAGTCTGCCTCTCCTGATTATTACTTATGATTATGATCTTTCAAAACCTTTGTTTAAGGTACTGTTCTCTTGAAATATGGGTATGGCTAGCCCATGAGTGAGAGCCCTAAGTCATGTATTTTCACTTGACAGTTCAGTTTCTGGTTTTGCATAATGTGTATTTTAGAAGATTAGTTACTTCTTGGTTTTATTTCTGTAATTTAAGGGTGAGGGGAAATAGCTTATATTAGTAGCAACCTGATCTAGTCAAGTTGCTTTTTTACTGGTTTTGATTAATTAGGTTGATGGTCTTTCCCCAGGCCATTTGCTAGATTAATTTTTAGGAAATTCTAAATATTTACTTGGGTTTTATTTTTAGGAACTCCCAAAGTATATCTTCAAGGTGGTATGCAAAATCTGAAAGTGAACCACACTTCACTGCAGAAAGAAATGTTGTGTGAATCAAAGCATTACTGGAGCAGTGGAGTTTCTCCATTAGGAGACAGCAGTGACCCTACCTTATTGGAGCAGGTGGAGCTGAAGGGAATGTTTTCTGGAGCATGGCATGGCTCTGGGAGCCTTCTCAGAACCACTACACTTCCTCCATGAAGTGCCTTTTGCAAAGTAGTTCCCTTATAGCATGTTTTTAATGTATTGAGTTGAGATACTGATGGCTGGAGTTCCCCTTACAATCATTTGCATTCTTACGGTTCAGTTTGCAAAACCTACCAGAAAAGTGATGGGTTAAAATTAACTCCATTGCCTAGTTTCAAAATCTCAGCAACATAACCTAAGCAGATGTGCTGGCTTACAAGGGCATCAATCTGCGGCCACCCTGCTGGCCCTAAATCTCCGCTAATTGGCAGATGTGCTATTTACATGCCACAGCGGACACCAAGAGGTCAGGGCTCTCTGTGGACTTTCACTGGTGGTGCTGAGGTCAGAGCTGTTCTGGACTGACACTCAGGCCCAGGTGGAACATCTCTTTCCCTGCGCTATCGTTTTGCATACTTGATTTTTGTATTTCTACTCATTTCTCCCATGCTCAAGAGCACTGAGAGGTGACAGAAGGTTATGCAAGTTTCTCTGGACATGCCAGGATTGCATGCATGTTCCCAAATTTAGCAAGTCATCTCCCAAAGTCCTGGTTTAGTGTGAGACCTGGGTGCTGCACAAATTGTCTCTTTTCAGGTTTGCAACTGAAATATCTGCAATAGATGTCTACAACAGATACTGGACATGGGAATTCCCACTGGGTATGCCAGTGTAATAAGGGAGAATTCAAAATGAATGTCTCATTATTAGCAGAAAGAAGAGTAACTCATAGATACTCTTCCTTTTGGAGGTGAACTGGTGTTCATATTGCTCCTCTTAATGCTGTAGGTACCAGTATTTCCATTTCCTGCTCTGTAAAATATGTATTTATCTTGCAGGTGTGTCATGAATTTATTTAACAGCATCAGTCTTTTTTGAGAGCTGCTTATGAAGGAGGCTTTGTATTTGTACTATTTTCTTGTAATTATTTAGTATTAAACTGTTTGGATGCTGGAGTTTAACAGTGGAGAAGGGTGATGACCAGTCACCTGCAGCAGATGCTCAGTGCAAAACACTCATCTCCCACTGGTAGTGCAGCCAAAGCCCAGCACCAAAGGCAGGTCTGCAATGTGTACATGCAAGATGAGCAGGAGACAAAAAAAAATAGCAGCTCCCTTGGGAACTGAGCTTCACTTCAGGCTAATTGGGGCAAGGGCAGCACAGGCAGGCAACTAGGAATGAGTGCAAACTGAGGACTTGTGACCACTGGTTCCATGGGTTGGTTTTTCAAGGGTCCCAGGAAATGGGACTCAGAAAAGCAAATGGAGGTAGTCATTGTGGCACCTACATATTATATACGAAAATGTGACTGCTATTTTTCTGTATGTCTGTGAGACAATGTTCAGGAGTCTGCATGTCACTGAGGGTTAAAAGCTCCTATCTGGATGTAAAGTCCCTATGGGCTTCTGCTGTACTTTAGAGTGATCAAGTGGCTGGGTGCTGTTGTTTCACTATGAGGTTTTGCTGAGTTGCTGAGGGTGTAAGTTCTTCAGTGCTCTGGGGCAGAGGTAGAGTGAACGATGGTGACACCGACTGTCCTGCAGTTTGCTTGGAGAGGGAAGTAGACTTTGAAAAAGGAGGTCCCAGAAGGAGTCACAAGTATGACTGATGATGTGTTGGAGAAATGACACTCCCAAAGAGAAGTGGGGTCATGAGGAAAGCTGGCCATGAATCTGGTGGGAAAGCTGGAGAGCCACTGCACTACATCAGGTTTTATCTATAATGAGCTTGAATCTCAGATACGATCTATACAAGCCTGGGTGACCTGACTGACTTGTGTTCAGAGGGTCTCCCGGGCTTTTTTGTTCTGTAAATCCAGTTGTCAGAGAGAAATGTCTACCTGTTTCTATTAAGACTACTCCTGAAACACTTTCCCCGCATCCTAGCCATTATTGTATTTACTGTAGTGAAACTGATGAAAACGTTTAGCAAATTAGCCCATTAGAGTTTGCAGTACTCTTTAAATGCTCCAGGAACATGACTTACAGCTTACTCATTTCGAGGTTAGCACAGACCACACATCTCTCTATTCCAGCTTTTGTATTTATGTTAGCTGTTTAAGCTGACATTGAGAGAATTCTGTCAGCTTCGTAAATCAGCATCAGCACCTATTTCTTGCACACCAGGTTTAACCACACAACTGTGTGGTTTAAAAAAGTCACAACTGTGACTTTCTGTAGGCAGACTCAGTGGACAAGTAGAGTGAGATGTGTTAAATGGTTTGTGAATTACCTCACATGTTCTGTGTGAATATTATTATACTTTAATAATTGTATTATGTTATTATCAACTTATGACACCAATAAGGATTACTAGATAAGTCCCCCAAAAAATATAGTTATTAATCATTTAAAGATTGGAGGGGTGGATGAGTGGGAGATGGAAATAAAAAATAAGGTAAATGTAAAAACAGCTAAGAATACCGGAAAACAGCTTGTTTGAAGGTGAGAGAATCATGAGCAGCTTGAAACAAAGTAAATCTATAATAGGTTCAAAGCATGATAGCTTGATTTCTATCAGGGGAGCTTTCACAATGCTAAGTGAATGTCTGCCCCAAGGAAATGGTTGTGTCTGTAAATACAAAGGGTAGTGGAAGTCTCCTGGTCCAGCTGGCATGCCTGAGTAGAGCCCACAGAATTTGGCATTCAACTCTGAAGTTGATTAGTTAGCCCTAAACCATGGCTTCCCCACTTCCAGCCTCCACAATCATTTCTGTCATTTCATGCCCCACTATGTTTTTTCCTCTTAATTACTTGCAGTCAGCCAAGCAACCCCATCAAGCGTCATGATAATTCCTCAAAAATACAGGTATTTTCCCTAAGACTCCCTGTGTTATCTTTTCTATACTCCTTGGTGGCTCCGTTTTGGCTATTAGAGCTTGGTAATGAGAAATGTACTAAAAACCAGAAAGAAATAACTGCATTTTTCAGGTTCTACAAAGATGGAAGAGAAGAGACATTTCTGGATGAAGCCATCTTCATTGCAGCATTGTCTTGAAGTGCAGCCTTGCTGCTGCCCCTGACTGCTCTCCCAAATGCAGCAGTCTCTGTATCTCAACTGGAACCTTTAAGCTTGATGTGACTCATTTGGGGCTGGAAGTCCTGCTAGTGCTGTAGCTGGCAATACAAGGAGGATAAAACAAATCTGTGTGGCCAGCATATGCTTGTCTGCCCACTCTCACCAGGGCTGGGCAAGAAGGGTCAAAGCTGACCCTTCCAAGAAGGATTAACTCCAGATCAGCTAAGCTGCTAATTTGTGAAGACAGATCCTGAACAGAAGAGACTGTCAAAATGGGTTACACAAAATGAAGCAAACAGTATTACGTGCAAACACTTCTCTTTTTTAATTTATAGTTTTGTAATATTGAAACAATATTCTATAAATCTCAACAATGAATGCTCTGTTTTAGGTGCCAGCTGTGAACGAAGGATTTCCCAGTGCAGCCTGCTTCTATCAGATAGGAAGTTAAGCAGATTTGCTTTAACTTCAGGCACACAAGTGGTCCTGGTGCAGAGGTTTGCCATCCCACAGATGTAAAGCGCTAAGGAAAAACTGCTTTCAGAATAAATAAGGGTGGGTGTTAGGAATCGTAAGTAAGGCATCGCTAGGAAGAACCCCTTTCCCTCCACATTTAAATGTCTTAAATCTGCCCTAGAGCAAAGTGTAGTATGTCGGAGTGGATGTTATGCACAAACCTGAGCAATGATGTAATTAAGTTCCCTTTGAAATGCAATTTTTATCTTTTTTACACATAATTGCCTGTAGTGGAAATTCAGTGGATGAGCCTGACCACTTGCATGTTAATGTAACATAACAAAGAAGCAAGGGAGTTAGTAATATTTGGCATGGTATGTGGAACTTGATGGATCTTCTCCAACACACATCTATTTTTCAGTAACTTTTGTGTATTCTTAGGAAAATAAAGCAACTTCTAGAAGTCTACAATAATGATTTTGTGTATGAACGCTAATACCTGCCAAACTCTTCTCATGAAGGCATGTGGCTATGAACAATAGTTTGACTAAACCCCATATTTATTACCTGTTGTATGGAGTTGGCATAAGTATCAATGGTGTATGGTCCCAAAAATAACAGACAATTTTGCTGGATCTTCCTGAAACCACTCTTGCTGGATTACATTTAAAATTGTAGACTCCACAGAGAGTCAGAGAGAGATCCTCCCTGACCTTCGCAAGAGGAAGCTTTTCTGGGCTGTTTTCAGGGAAGTCCCTTGAAGTGGCAGTGCAACAGTTGTCCTTTTTGTGGGTAGGACGAGTAAATAGTCTTCAGACATACAGTTACACCTCCATTTAGGGTGAGACAGCAAGCTAGCAATGGGTTTCTGGGAGCATTTTAGGTTTTGAAAGATTGATAAAGTGCTTTGCAGGAAAGGACTCCCCTTGTACTGTACTTGTTGTGTTTTCCTTTCTGTTATTTTACTGGAGGCCAAGTAACAGGCTTAATCCTGTTTCCATTTAAATGAATGATGAAAAACTTCCATTGACTGCAGGGAGAGCAGGGATGGAGCATGATGTGTTGCTTTGTGTTACAGTAACAATTGGTTGTCATGCATTAAATATTACTGCTGGGGTCTATATCCATATTTCAACCATGGGGTTGTAAGGGGGTTCTTTGCTGCAGTTTTTAGTGACAGCGAAGTTTGAAGGCGAAGTTGCTGGATCTACTGGAATCTGGATATGGCATTATGAATAACATCACAATAAGCCCATAATGTCTGTATGGTTAGGTGCATTCTCTTTGTTGTAAGTAAGGATAATTTAATTAATTTTGACTAATTAAGGAGCCCATGGTAATTGTGGGTTCCAAAATTAATCTGAAATGGAGACAACATTGAGTTCCAGGCTTGCTCTGATGACACCAGTGATATGCTCTTGGTTGCTTCAGTACAGTGAGGCTTAGTAACCAGCAAGGCTTGAGGAGAAGGATGTGGTGTCACGCTGACCAAGTGTGACTCTCCAAGTAACTATGTTTCCTGGGAGCCTTTACGCTTGCTGGGCAGGGGGTTGCTGTGGCCTCGGCAGCTGATCCCTCCTCCAGCTCTGGTGCTGGAGGTGGCATGAGACACCTGATAGCACAGGCAGGTGGGCACCATCCGGCCACAGGACCACACCAGAGATTATTTTTGACCATTGCACTTCCACATGACAAGCTAATCCCATGTACTTGCCTTTTTGATGGTGCATGTCTCTCCTATCCTCCCCATCTGTGAATCCAAGGCTGACTGAGCATCCCTGGGCATGTCTGGAGGATGCAGGCAGTGCTGCTGCTGCTGCCAGTCTGTGGTTCTTGCACCAGTTGGAGGATTAGGCAGATTGGAGTGAGGTCAAATCCCTCAGCTGCTAATTTCAGATATGTAGAAGCTGCCACAAGACATTAGTTTACCTTAAAAAAGGGAGGGAGAGGTATTTTCTGGGTAAGTACATCAGCAAAGGCACAGCTGTTCTCCAGTTATCTTGTGTAACAAAGCAACAGCAACCAGTGGATGAGCTTGCTTTTACAAATTCTGAAGACTATAATAAAATAATGTTTAGTCTTTCTGATCTGGGTATATTGTTCCAGTACCAGAATCTAGCAGTTTCCATGCTATGTGATAAAAATACAATTTATTCTGAATTTTCTTACCTTCTTCTTTAGGGAGATGATTGTCAGCATAGTTGCTCCCTCAGTAAACACTGTGAAGAGTTTTCAGGCTCTTACCCACAGCCTGGAGGAGGTCTGTGGGCTGCCTGGAGGCTATGCGAAGTGACTGAAAAAACAAGACAGAGTCAGTAGGCTTTAGTTTGTAAAATGGGGAATGCATCTGCCTTGGAAATTTTTTTTGAGACCCACAAATCAGAAAATATTGTAAATTGCTGCTGTAATCTACCCAGATCCTCTTAATACTGACAGTAATGTGCTCCCTTTCATTAAAATGATGACAGTGATGAGGTTGGGTGGGTTTGGGTTTGCAGCAGTTGGTATAAATTACAAGTGGTATAATTTGGCATGGCGGCAGTGCAGCCAGGACAACAGTTTAGCACCAACCAGGAGCTTCTAATTCATTTCTTTGTATGTTAGTGAGGCATTACTGAGGCAAAACCAAAACAAAGGTGTATATGCAAGAGAGGGGAAAAAAGGGATTTTTGTGCAAAGCGGATTACCGCTTGACATTGCATTGCTGAAAATGATTTAATACGGCTTGGGCTAAGGAAGGCAGGTGTATGTAAATATATAGGTCTAAAGTTAATAGGATGGTCATGATTTTTGCAGGTCATAAATCTTAACAGTTTTATTTAGCCCTAAGATGCGCTATTTCCTTGGTGAAAATCTCTGTTATATTGGAAGACCTCAAATCTCCAAAGTTTGGAGGATTCATTTTTTCTATGTATAAGGAACTCCTGTATCCTCTAGTATAAGAAAAGTGGCTGGGAAGTCAGGAGAGTGGAAATTTGAAATCCTGATCCATATTGACATGTCAGCTCAACAGTATTTGCCAGTGGCATTTCTTGCACATGCAGGGTGTGTTTTAGCATGAATCAAGTATAGGTGTGTTAGTCACGAATACGCAAGCAAGAGGTGAAGAACTGATGAATTTCTGTGAGTCAACAGAAGAAAAACAGTTATTAATGCTATACAAAATAATGCAGGCATTTGTGGATACCCCTTTCCCACTTTCTTTGCTACTGGGGTAAAGGAAAAAAGAGTTCCTGTGTGTTTTGCACCGTGTATTCCGGGACTTCTAAGTGCGTCAGTGTGTCTGGGTATTAGGCGTTAGCTGGATTAACATAATTGATTTCTTCAGTTTACCTAACATGGCTTTTGGTTCAAGGTCTGCTTGCTTCCAGTTTTAAATGTGTAACTCAGCTGTGGATGTCGTGTTTATTTTTCCAGTAAGCTGTAAAATATTGCTAAGTTTTCATGCAAATGCAGAAGGCTTCACTTGCCAGTAGGCACATAAAATAAATGGAGCATTCGTACTGTTGGACAGTTTTCATAATGTTTATGTGATACAGGTTATTCCTCAGGGCCTAATATTTTTATATAAAATAGATTATCAGTTCAAAACAGCAGCATACTGGAGGGTTTTTAAGTCTATGAACACATAAAAGCCAGCTTTAGCAGAGAGATTGCACTCAAAGGATTAGCAGATCTCTTATGAAACATATGTTGTAAGCAGTTGTGTCAATTTCTGTTGGTTTCTTTTCCTTTAGATGTTTTCAGTAGTATACAGCAAATTCACTGCTTTTTTTTTTCCTGATTTTGTTATTTTTGCTCTCCAGTGAACAGAGTATTTGCCAAGCCCGAGCTTCAGTTATGGTCTATGACGATACCAGTAAGAAATGGGTGCCAATCAAACCTGGACAGCAGGGATTCAGCAGAATCAACATATACCACAACACGGCCACTAACACCTTCAGGGTAGTTGGAGTTAAACTGCAAGATCAACAAGTGAGTAACCGTATTGAGTTTCCTGTAAATTAACCTTTGATCTCATTTCATACCATCAGTTTTGTGCTTAATGAAGTCTAGCAACATTTCCTGTTCCCTGCAAGGTGCCTATGAGTCTGTTTACAGCACTTACTCGGATTTTGTATAGTTTTTTGCACATAGAATGTATCACAATTTACTGGTGCTTTTTTGTAAACAGAACTTTTAGTATATGCCAGAGATTTTAATTCTATTCCCCCTCCATTTTTGCTTGTGAAATGAGTCTTATTTCATTCTGCAGGTTTTGCTCTCAACTCCATGTAACTTACTTTCTGCTCTGTTTTTGTACCATAAAAGAAAAAAACAATTGTTCTGCACTGCAGTCTCATAAAGTGTGATTGTTACATTGCTGTGATAAGCAATTAGTTCCTTGTAATGCATTTTAAAATCCTAGGTGCACACTGTGATCTGATTTATGGCAGCCTAAGTCTGCGAGGCCTCATTAGGCATTAAAGGAGTTATATGGGATTTAGATTATCAGAACTGGGATCAGGCCCCCCTCAGCCACCAAAGCACTGCGCTCAGCCTGGGGCTGCCATGGCATGGCTCTGGGCAGCCTGGCTTGCAGGTTTGCTGGGCAGTACGTGCCATCAGAAGCTCTGTAATCAAAAGACGTGCTTAGACACTGAATTACAGTGGAGTAGCAGCACTATACATAGTGCCATTTGCATTTTAGAGCATAAATGTTGGAGTCAGGGACTCCCTCTTTATGTTGGCTTGGGGCCCGTACAGTGGTGACAGCCCAGCCTGCCCAGGCTGCCTGCCTTTTGTGCTCACCTTGAGCCCTCAACCTGGTAGAAGAATCAGAAAACAACGGGCAGCTGATTTCCTGTTGGTTCAGAGAGTGGTGTCGTTTCCTGGGAAGGTGTGATGAGCACTGCCATCAGTGTGAGACACGCAGGGGCAGGGCAAGCCGAGCCAAGCCAGAGCGCTGGAGCCAGGGCACTACCACCTCTCATCTGCCACAGGTGTTGAATTGACTTATCGGCTCATGGAAATGCAGATGATGTCCCACAGCTGTAATGGTACTTGGGCCAACTATATAAGTTAGGTTGCTTACTAGAAGTGTTAATGACTGCTATGCTGTCCCTATACAGAGTCATCATTTTGAGAAAGGAAAAGCAGAATAGAAATAGGTGGGGATTCTGAGCACATTGGTTTTCAGATCCTTGCAGTGCACTTTTGAAACGTCTGCCATATCTTTTGCAACTGCTTTTATCCTTCTCAGTAGAGACAGTATATTAATGTAGTCCCATTTCAAAAATAGAAAATATTTTGAACAATAAATGAAATACAGGGGCTGCTTAGTGAGTTGTGAAAGCCAGTACTGCTTTGTAACAGGCTAGCTGTTCATTTTACATAGCCAGCAGGTGAATGTAAATGATTTTCATGTGACTACAATCTAAGATGGGTCTGACTAGCCAGTGTAAAACAAGCAAAAGTCATGAAGTCCACATATATATGTAAGGGATACTATGTACCAAAGGTCTGTCTTCATCAACGTATACAATTTTAAAAGTGGTATATATTAAAAAATCAAATCTGCATCTGTACTTTAAACATGTTTTGCATTAACTGTAACATTACATTTGCTTGCAAGCATTCCTACTTATGAAGAGGCTGCATGCCATCTAAAAATCATCTCAATTCAGAAGGAATTTCTGTTTTTCTAGACTTTAAAGACTAAAATTCCTGCCTCGAACAGTTTATCATAGTCACTTAAAACTGTCTAAGAGAAAGTATACACCTTAAATATGATTACAAAAAAACCCCAGTATCATGAATTCAAGACAGCATAGCATAGTAGTATTAAAAGGAACATTCTGAAAGTCTCAAGAATCAGAACGTAATATATTTTATATGAGTCTCACATAGAATCATAAGCTTGCTAAGCATTTGCATTTAATGAGAACAAAAATGAATTTAAGTTAAAATAATTCTCTGTGCAAGCTATTTCATGCTTGCTCTCAGGTTGTGCTAAATCACACTGAAAATGAGGTTTCAGTCAAAGCTGTTGCTTTGCCAGGAAAGCTGTATTTTTCTGAAAAGGACCAATCATATGTGATTTGGCCTATAATGAAGCTACACAGATTTTCAAGAGTTGAGCAACTGGTTTAAAATACGTAACACAACAATACCACAAAGGAACAATTTTAAGTTATTACATACTGTTCATATTGTTTGGCGAGGTGCAGACTAGAGTAATCTTCATGACTTCACCCTTGCCTGCCTTTAATGACTCCCTTTTAATTTTTGTTAGTTTATATTATACCCCACTCTTTAACTTTCATCTCTTCCCCCCCCCCCCCCCCCCACATATCTTTTTCTGTAGACTCCTTTTGTTGTCTTTGTCTAGCTGCCTTTATGTTTTCTAGCCCTTTTTTGGTGCACGTGTTGGAGTTTATGATACTGTCTTCGCATTCTGCTTACTTTATCTGTGTTTCTCTTCATCTCTAGCTGACAGTGTCTAAAAAGTTCACTGCAAAGAAATCTGGTTTTCAGAGTGCTAGAATTTGAGCATCATTCTCACCACCAGGAAGTGGTCACCTGACCTCTTGTTCTCCCTATGTATGCGGGTGACATGCTCATCGTGTGCTTGCATGCAACAGCAGCTCCGTCACAGACCAGTGATACATGAATTCCCTTTTCTGCTCTGCACAAATGTGCACATTTGCATAGACTCATGCTGACATGAATGGTAATCTTCAGAAAACCAGAAATAGACTTTTGAATCTTTGAAGTAGCCATAGAGGCCAGAACTGGTTTGAAGCTAAGGCCAGATCAGTGCTACAATCATTTCATATCATGAGCTTTGATGTTTCCTTGCAGCCTTTGTTTTCTCGAAGCCCAACAGTCGCAAGTGATTCACCCTCATGTTGCAACTTGCCAGCTGTCCTTGCCTGTTGTAAAGGTGAAGCTTCAGTCATCATGCAAGAAGTTCACAAAACTAAAAACATGCAAGTGGCCCATCTTTATGGCTTAACTGACAAGCAGTACCTCCCCAGTTCAGAGTCCTGATCAACTGAGGGTTTAAAATTATGGTTTTACATCAAGTGACTTCAGCTCAGCATGATCTCATCACCGAAAGGCAGGTGCTGAACAAATAGGCGGGGAAGAGGGTGCAAGTCAAAAGTGAATCATACCTCCTCCCGAGGGTTTGGTGTACTGATATGGCTAAGAAGCGAATGTAAAAACAAGGCCTTGGGGAAGGTAGGACATTTTACATTTGAGCTGAAGCCAAAATTGAAACAGGGACAGCATTCTTGAGATATAAACTAAACCACGTTTTTTGAAAAATAAAGAACCAATTAATCACTGCTGTGACTTATCAGAAGTTGGTCAGGTTTGGGCCTGCTTACAGAAATAAAGACTCTGGTATCAACTGTAGCAGGTTTTAGCTGCTACACCATATCTTCCCTGTTTTAGGAGCCATAATACTGCTCCCCATGAGAGGAGTCTGACCCCTGGCAATGCAGCAGGCCCCAAGCTTACAAGAAACTTCTGAACCATTGCATGCTCTGGAGAAACAGGCAAATGTCTTGTTCCGGTTCAATAAACAAGAGTATGGGTGGTAAGACTTGTGTGAGAGCTCTTCCTGTGATCTTGGTTGTGGTTACACCTCAGATACAGACCTGAGGCCCACTTGATCCCTTCTAGCCCCATTCTTGTGAGTCCTGTCAACCACCACCATCATTGCTGCTGACAGTTTCCAACTCAGCAGTCTACGGACTGCAGTCAAAGTGAAGGGCTTCTTGGTTTTGAGCTTTTTAATAGATCCCAAAATTCCCTGCTGGCCCCAGAGAGCCTGTGTTTGAAACTGAGATGAAAGGGTGAAGGATAGTACTGGGGAGAAGTGAAGCAAATGTTTTTTTAGCATTATATTGATGGGAATGTTGAAAGGTGTCAAAATATTAATACTATGCACAACTGGTCTGTAAAACTCCTTGCCATACAAGATCATTGAAATCCAGAACTTAACAGGTTTCAAAACAACGCAGACATTTCTATGGGTAGTGAGAATACTGTGTTTCAGGATAGAAAATACTAAAAGGGGTTGGAAAAGAAAAAAATAGGCACATAAAATGTCATGTTTCCTCTTTTAAGACAAACTCTGGGTGAAGATTATAAGAAGAAGTGTTTGTTGTAGACAAATCCATTACTTATTTCTGCAAGATTTCCAGTAAGTTTCTCCAATTCATCTATTACAGACTACGGCTGAATATTAACAGATGAATTGTTCGTCTGCTCAGCATGGCAGATGCTATCGTGCTAACATATAAGCTTTAGAGTAAAGATCCCTTAGAAACACCTGTAAAAAACCTCCTATGATCCAAATAGGGAGACCTTCTTTATTTTAATTACTGTTCTGAAGCGCTTATTTATCATCATGTGCCTTGCAGAGTCTCCACACCATCTGTACGAGATACTGTTGTGCATTCATTCTTAACAACAGCAGAAGCAGCCCTCCTCTTTTTCCTGTGTTCTAGAAGCATTGGCCAAAGGAGATAACATGAGATTCTGGCTATGTTATGTTTTATTTCCTGTTTTTAAACTCTCTGTTTTGAGTTTGAAAACAAGATATTACATGTGTAGGCATCCTGATGATTATTGAAGGTCAATATTCAAATTCTGTCTCTATTAAACTGAAGGGATCAAACCCTCAGAAGAGAGTGGATTCTCTCAGTTCCTTGAGTTGGTGTTCTGGGAAAGCAAATTTTGAACAGTTTAGCTGACTGCTGTCAAAAAGTTTTTGGCATAGATTTTTACAATTTTTGTTTTTCATTATAAAACTACACTACACCTTCTTGTGCTCTTTGGACTTTAACAGTGCTGTCCTTTGAAACAGAAGATTCTTTTAGTAGGTGAGAAATACTTACTTTGCGAAGCCTGGTAGAAGCTCGCAGTCTTTCTAAACATTTCCTCAAAGATACTAGCCGTGCCTTCCCTTGCTTAAGCTACTCAGAAATGATTGGAAGACTTAAAAATCGGTATATGTTAAAACTGTTGGGTTGGTAATCCAGGCATGAGTCTACTTGATACTCCAAAGATCTTTTGATTGTGAACAACATCGATCCAGGCTCTCCCAGTGCTCAGTGTTAGAATGGGGGTGATGTCACCATTTTTCAAGAGAAAAGGGCTATCTAAGCTGACAGCTGTAAGAGTGAGTTCACGGCTTTGCTCAGTGATCAGAGCAAGGTGGTTTCCACATCGTTCTGGTTGGTGTGGGTGGCTTTCCATGCAGCATGCTGGCGATGTGGTTCCCGCTTTCGGGGACCAACTGTTTAGGAACCTGCGTACCAAATATAGACTGGTCTGCATCTTCCCTTTGGATCACAGGTCAGGAATCTCTCTATGAAACGTTGCAAAAAACCCCAGTGTAGGTCTGATTGCTGCCCAGTTCATTTACATGGGAATTTAATTGGTTTGAGAGCAACACTTGGACCAGATACTTGGATGTTCAATAACCATCAGGATAATTTATACCTAAAGCTAGACCAAATATTCAAAGACTATCTGCTGTCACTGTTTAATGCTGGGTCAGGTAAGTAAGTAAATGCATTATAGAAATAATCTGTAATTATCTGCTAGTGTAGTGGCTTCATTGCTGGTTTCTATATTTTTTATATGTTAATCTAGTATAGTTATCAAACATATTAACTATATCAATGAGACATCATCCTTCAAAAATAGGAATGTGTGATGAACAATTTGCTCCTTTTGTGTTAGGTGTTTGTCTAATGCTTTTCTGCCAGTTTAAATTAGCAATCCACTGGAAAGTCAAAACTCAGAGCTAGGAGTCATTCATCTTCAAAATTAGTTTTAAAACTAGCTTTTATAATTGAGAAGAGTTATCAGTCATCTAGCAAAAATATTGTTAATCTAAATACATATGTTGGAGTTTTTTGGATGCAGTAATAGTACTAACAGAAAACTTTCCAAAGTATTGGTTAATCAAACTGCAAAAGAGATGTACTGGTAAGTTTTCTGGTGTGTGGTATCCACCTGTAACCGTAAATACTGTGTATAGCATTTATTCATTCATTACTGGCTCACATTCCCTTGTCTTCAGTTTTTGCTCCCATCTTACCAAGTCCAGGATGGTGAGATTTGCAGTAAGAATGAGCTCCCTGACAGTGTGCACCAAGGTCCCTCTTCCTTCTCCTGCCTACCTCTACTTCCTCCTCCTAATATCACTGTCCAGGCTGTCTAGTTTACAAATGAGCCATACAGACTAGTTAGATTTTGATTGATTGGCTTTCAGCAAGGACCAGAAATTGTGGGATTGTTCTGGCTTTGGTAAAACTCCCGTCAAAATAACTCCATTTGTAGAGACAATCTCGAATATTGAAAACCAGATTTGCTGTGTTTGACTAATGAACTTGAGACTGTCCCTGCTCATAATTTTAAATTTCTCTGTCCCTGGTTCCCTTCTGCCCCCAGCCTGTGTTGGCTGAAGAAGAGGTAGCCTCCATTTCCTATTTCTTCTCTATTTTCAAGTGCTCTGTGCCTGTTTATGAGAATAATTATGATCCCTTCTGTTGGCATTTTGTTTCTTAAATTTGCATCACGACAGAGTGCCATTGTCAGTCCATAGAGGGGTATCTCAGGGGTGCTGTCTCTGCTGTGGGTCCTTCTGGCTTCTTAGTGGTGCAGTGGACACTTCTGCCTCTCCACCTTCAGCTAGAGCAGCTTAGGCTTCCTGCATTGGGGGTTTCTGGTCAGATCTCAGGTGTCCCATGTGCCTTGCCAAGGATAAACAGGGCATTGTATTTATCAGATTAAATCAAAATGTGCAGAAGCATCCTTCTATCTCAGTCACCTCTTACCTGGAATTAATAGCGTGTACACCAAGGGAAGAGGTGGGAGAGGAAATATTTTGTTGTCTAGTTTTGTCATGGTCTATCTGATTTGAGAAAAAAAAATCTCTCATCATAAGAAGTTGGTGGTGATCAGACACTTGAGAGGAGAAAAGCAGAGCTGGTGCAATGAGTCAAACGTTTATCTGCTGTATGGCAGGGTTAGTGCCAAGAGCTCTCTCTGGCTCTTTTTCTGACAATTGTGCATGATCATCCTCCAAAAGAAGGCAACAGCTGCTGACACTGGCTGCTGACATATGTCTGCAGTATTCGCACAGCTGTATCTTGCAGAGATGCTGTAGAAAACACAGTCAGGTAATAGATTTTGCAAAACTAGCTTGCAAATCCCTGAGGCTGAATTGAACCGTTGTAAATCTCACCCCCAGATGTGGTCTTCTGTCATCGAAACACAGTCTGCCTTACCATACAGCTGTGTAGGAGCTACCATACGAATTGCCTCTACCAATTTAATTAACCTTTACCAAAGGGTTGGGGTTTTTCTCCACTGAAGACAGAACTATTTTTAATTTTCGCTCCTCTGTTTCAAATCACAGGTAGTGATTAATTACTCAATTGTGAAAGGATTGAAGTACAATCAAGCAACACCTACCTTTCATCAATGGCGCGACGCACGGCAGGTCTATGGCTTGAATTTTGCAAGCAAAGAAGAGGCCACCACTTTCTCCAATGCAATGCTATTTGCTCTGAATATCATGAACTCACAAGATGGAGGTAAGTTAGCATCCACTATGCTCTTTATTAATCTGTGACATTTTGCAGTGCTTGTTACCAATCACGTGGCACAGTTGTCTTGCATAGTATGCCATTATAAAACACGTTATAATAAAAAAGTTCGTCTCTGGTAGACAGCCTTTAGATCAGCATTTGCTGTGGTATGAATTGTACATGTGTTCAGGTTTTGCACCTCCCTTCCAATTTTTCATGGTTGCCTTAACTCATGATAGGAAATCAATAGTTACTTGGGAATGCCTCAGCAGGCAGGTAGCCCACTGATTTATGCGTATCTGCGTGTGCATTGTGTTACATGTAAGATGGCAGAATACAGCTTTCAATAAACAGAACCTAGAGTTAAATTAGCAACATTTTATAGGGTAGGACTCAGAGCTGATATTTCCAGTGTGTTCAGTGTTAGCTATAGCCATTGGCTCTTGTGAGCTGACATTCAAAAAGAGGAGTGTGCAGCATCTCAGTTATTTCATAAGGTAAAATGCAAAGGTTTGGCCCCTGGACATTGACTGATGTTGTTCCTAAGTACTATATTGACTGTAGTTGAAGTTTGTGGTGAAATTTACTGTTCTATGAAATTGTCATTGCAGTAGCTTGAGGAGGGCCCAGAATAAAGTCCTCGTTTCTCAGTGGAAACCAGTTTCTGGTCTGCAGTATCTGGATGAAGTTCTGTCCTCAGTTATACACCTGTGACCTCTCTGCAGCTCCTGGGCTGGGAACAGAATCCTGTGTGATGTCTTTTTTCCAGTAAAATACACACCACAGCCCTGTTTTCCCTTTGAAGTGTCAAAATAAGAATTTTTTGCTGTTAGGCTAAAAATGAAAGAAACTATCTTAAAGTGGATACTTTAGTTATGTTACCTACTCCAGTAAAAAACAACAGGTATTTTTAAGAAAGTATTTTTGAGTACTTGAAAATCCTATTAGATTTTGTTATGAATATAAAGCAAATGATAATTTGCATTTTTGGGGTATTCTTTTATTCATTTACACAGCAAGTATGTTAGATGCTTTACAGACATAAGATCCAGCCTATGCTGAAGAGCTTGCATTTAAAGCTTGTAGTTGTCACATAGACAAAAGTGAAGTGGGGCACAGATGAAAAAATTTTCTACTTTCTTTCTAGAAAAAAAAAAGGGTCATATGAACATTCAGTCTTTAACAACCTCTTTTCTCTCATACATAAAGTATTAAAAGTTTCAAAGATTGAAAGTTGTCTCAGTCTTAATAGCTGAGCTTGTGAAAAACTGAAATTTGCTTTAAAGGGAATTTTGGCTTTTGTGGTTTTTTTTAAAAAACCCTCTAATTCAATAAAACAAATTCACAAAATATTAATATTTATCAATTGTATAAAACAATAAAATTTATTTACATAAATATTTATCTTTAAAATTATATTAGCTACACATTGAGAATAGATCATATTGAGAACCTTTATATCCTCATAAATTTCCCGGTTATTGCAATGATCTCAGCATGCGAGTTGACAGCAAAAATACGTAACGGATATAAGGTATAAAATGTTTTTTCAGAAGAGCCTAGAAGATCTGCTCTTCTAGGCTCATACAGCCCATAAGCTTTTGTGGCCATGAATTAATGCAAATAGGAATTCACACAAACACACATACACGTATATTTTTTCAGGCACTGCCACTGCCTGCATACTTCATCCATTCTGCTGCCTACATGGTGCATTAGGGTTTGCTTTTTCGCATGGAAAAATCATTAGGGAAGAAAGTATTTATTATATCTACGCACCCATGTATTAAAGTTGCTCATGTGCTTATGCACATGGATGGGGGCTTTAAGGAGTGCTTTTGTACACACAGAACAGCTTACACACTAATAATACCTTCAATCAAACTCAGAGAGTTAAATAGAGGTTCCCTCTGGCACATTCATAGTACAGAATACCCTATCTATCTGCTAGCTCTACAGACTGGGATGTGCTACACGCACTATTTGGGATGTGATATTTCTAATGTTTACTTGTTTCATATATTCCCTGCTGAGATATTACTGTGTTTAGGTACTGCAAATCTTCCCATAGTTGGATACAGATTCTGGCTTCCATGGCTGCTTCTCCTTTCATTCTACCACCCACTTGCATAGACTAAAATTAATCATGGTAGGCTACAGCAGAATATCTGAGACTGCATCATACCTTCAGCAGATGTGGAGTCAGGGTTCTGTAACATTTGGGAAAATAACTAGTCTCGGTTGCAGAGCAGTGGTGGGGGTTTTTGAATGGTGTGTTAAGCTGAATTAGTTTAAAAGAAATTATAGCAGTCCATGTTTTGGGGAGCTGGAAATAATTTTAAGGCCATGCTGACTTTCAAATGAATGAGTCACTTCAAATGAATATACAGTTATGAACTAGCATTGAGAATTACTGTCACTGTCCCACTTCCTCACAAGAAACTACAATATCCGAGATCATTCACTGAAGGTGCTGATCTTTCTGTGCTGATTACATGGGGCACTAGTGAAAACTAAACTGAGTGTTTTGTTAAATGCCTACGGTTAAATGGCTGAATCACATCCTATATCCAGCCTGTGTTAACCTGTGTTGCGTGTCAAGATCATGGGGATCCCTGGGGAGGGATTCTTCCCAGGAGTCTGATATCCCAAAGTTTGAGAAAGCTGGGAAAAAAGCCGTAGTCTCAACTTGGTGTGTAGTTGTATTTCTGCAGTGGATGAACTCATACTCTTACCCATGGGGAGGGCTGGCCATATGACATGTGGCCAAGTTCTCAGTGCTGTGATGGGAGCCTCTCCCAGTGTGCATCCTCAGAGTGGGGTGAAGCAAGCCCTGCAGTGCAGGAGCTAAACACATACTCAGCTCAGTCTTGTGCTTTGTAATGATGTTAATGATCATGTTAGGAGTATTCTGAAATGAGATAAAAAAAGACTAACAAGAAATAATAGTACAAATGTGCACCATCCTTCCTTTGAAGGTTGACACTTGCCTCACTGAATCACAATTGTTTACCTACCAGCTTGTTTATATGCCAAATAACTTTGATTTCCTTATAAGTCTCTTTAATCTGTTCTCCTTTGCAAGAAAAAATGAAGAATTGGTCCTGAGCCAGCCTGTAATATGAGAGCAAATGATAACATTGACTTGCTCATTACCAGTCTCTTGCTTATGGTTCTTTAATGGTGTGTGTCATTTAGTAAGAGCATTAATATGACAAATGACTTCACCATTAAATTGCTTTTCTTTCACGCGTGTCCACTTTGTGAAGCCAGACTTTTTATCGGTGTAAGTTACCTGATGCAAGGATTGTCACCAGCTTACCTTGTCACCAGCAGCCAGGTTACACTAGGGACAGAGCATCACTCTTTCTTGATACTGCAGGAAAGGCATTTTGCACAGATCCTGCCCGCAGGCTGTTTGATGTTTGGTAAGCAGACAAGGTTCATGTTCTTCAGGGCTTATATCCTCTTAGATTGAGCGAATGCAATGACCTGTGGCAGCACAGCATGGTTATTGAAGTAGGACATAAGGTGAGGAAATCAGTAAGGTAAAGTGGGTAAGTTCTTCCCTGGCATAATTCTGTAGAAAAGCTGTTGGTGCCTGTGATGAAGGTAACTCTTTCTGTGGGGCTTAACAGAGCCTATACACACTGTGTGTCTGCCAGTAAGTGGTTACACTTCCCTGACGGGGAGATTGAGACTATTTTCTCTCCTTTCTTGCTTCCCGGATTGCTAGGGACAGGCAAAGGAATGGGTTCATTTCTTCCCTTCCTTATTTGCTCACTTCAAACACTGTCCTTGCTTCCCTGCCGGGCCCTGACAGCACTTGTATGGTTCCGTGCCACAGAAGGAGGCAGTGGTTTGGCTTCATGGCTTGGCATGGTGAGCTCTGAGGGCATCTTGGGCTTCCATGGCTTACAGGCTTGGTATCTCTTGGAGAAGATGTGAGAGTCTGATCTATACAACCTACTAGTAAATGCTGTTTATGGCATAGTGAATATAACATATCATGGACTTTTGCTTTTCTTTTAATGTCTTTGCCCTGGGGACTTGGATAGTTATTGTTGACTTGCAATGCAAAAAACCCCATAATTTAAAATGTAAATACTACATGCTAGAAAGCCTTATTGCTGCAGAGTTAGTTAAAGAGGTCAGCTGTCTGACTAAGAAGGGAGAAGTTGGAGGCAAGGATGAAATAGTAGGAGAGAGGTTCGAAGAAAATGAATAGTGATTTTTTTTTTTTTTTTTTTTTTTTTTTTTTTTTTTTTTTTGCTTGTAAGATAGCCATTTTCTTTTTCTGGCTTACAGACCACGTAATACAGACATGTAGGTCATAGAGGGTGCAGAGTTCAGCCCTGTGCTTTCTGACACAGGGCTTCACAGACCCAGCTTTAACTACAGGGATGTCGTTCTGGCACTCAGAAGGATTGCTTCTCACTCCTCTTCTTCTGATTAGCAGATCTGCTGGCTTTTCCACCACTGTGAATTATTTGACATGTATTTCTCCAGACCTCTTTCCCATAGAAGGATTTGATTAAGTTCTTCAGAGTTTGAGATCTTTTTCCATTCCTTCAGACATTCTGCTCTTACTCTCATCCAGAAATGACTGCATTTCTGTATTGCTGGGAGGAAATTCCTTGGAAAGCACTTTGAGCCCTCCAAAATAAGGGGAGAAATAGAAGAATAAAGCATTGATTCATCAAACAGCAGATAAACTGGCAGCATATAGCATACATTAGCTCTCCAAGTTAGATGCCCTAAGTGTTTGCAAGGTTTGTGTCAGTGCAGGCTGTGTATGGTGCACTGGATTTCAGATTATAGTCTACACAATTTTTTTTATAATTTTGGGATGTTATGTTCAGTTCATTTTTCTTTAGAATTTTTCCATCTCTCTGTATTTCAGTGGCACTAAAGTGTAACTGCTGGGAAAGTCAGTCAGCTGCATTCATCTTCGACAATGCAGCGACTGTTTTATTTGATGATATTGCCCCAAGACTTCCCAGCACCACAGAGGACACAATGTGGAAAGACAAAAGACTGCATCTTCATTACAGTACTGCATAATACATAAAATAACTCATCAATAATGGACAGGACCCACCACAGAACACAATGCCCACTTGCAGCCAGCTGGTTCCAAAACTGTGCTGGTGTAAAGAGATCTGTGCTGCATGCAAGGCGCTTCACATACTGTGCTGCGGACTCATTTCCCACGCTATCAGGTGTGTTGGTGCAGATTATAAACCACTGAGGTGGTATATTCTGTGCATGTTGTACTTCTAAGTGTGCTAACAGTATTTAAAGGCTTGTGTAACTTCATACTGTGTAGGCAATGCAGGACTGTAAGCATGTCATTCTGCTGCAGGTCTTTTAACCAAATCATCCCAGAAGTTGCTCCTATTTATAATGCAGGCTGAGAACTTGTAAATAACAAATGTTTAAACTTACTAGTATAAATATGATCCATGTGGTCAGACACCTAGTGCTAGCCAAAATAGCCACCCACAGGCAATGGTTAATTGGGTGCATGTTAAAAGTACAAAAAGCTTTTGCCTCTTTAGAAAACAGAGCAGCTTTCCCAGGGGAATAAATCTTTCCCAACTGACATGTTCCAAAAGCACCAGAGAAAGGTTTAGAGAAATGAATTTCACAGTTTTTCCAGCCTCATGCCTACTCCAGTTTCTATATAAACTTTGGTTGCTCAGAAATGCTCTGCAGATAGGGCAGTTTCTGATCTAACTTACTGCGCTTTGTAAGTCAATGAAGAGGGAGGGAAAATTCAAGTGAGATTATGAGTTTTTTCTGTTCATCTGCTGCATTGCTTTATCACTGGAACTGTTCTAGAAAAAATCCACTTGACTTATAAATAATCTTTTAGTATATTGCTTACTGTAGGAATAAATTTCTTGTGAACTAGACAGAGATGAGCTGTTACTCAGCAAACTAGGTGTGAATCCCTGCCACGTGCTCAGTGCATCCCCCTCTGCCTGACCCTCTGAGGGAATAAGTCCCTTGTGACCCCAGCTGAAAAACATCAGCTCAGGCCATAGTATCGCTTGTTGTGTCATGCTCCCAAGGCTCTTACTATGCTGGTGAGGAAGACAGTCCTCAAAGAAGCCCACTGCCCGTGTTTCCAAATCAACCAACACTTCTCCTCCTGGAATTATGGGCTCTTTTCTTGCAAACCTCCCCTGCCTGCAAAACGGCTCAGTGCCCTCTTCTCAGGTTAACCTGGGTTTCCTGAGGTGGATATATGACATTTCTAAGAACCTGGGCACACTTCATAAGTTGAGTTCACATTAAGAGAAGCATATTTAAAACCAGAACTGGAAGAAGCTGTCCCAGCCAGAAGCAGCAGTAAAACTGGTTAATCTTCCGCATTAGCTTGGCACCAGCTGACTGGAGCACAGGAGGTGAATTGCTTCACTCGTGAATAGATAAACTGGGATTACAGACTCCTTTCAGTGTTAGAACTGTAAATATCGTTCCTATTATTCGTCTGTCAGGAAGCCTCAAACCGTTATTTAATTATTCTGCTCTATAGAAGTAGGCATCATTTTTTTCTAATCAGTTTTTCAATTCCTCCAATGGACAGGATCCACGGCAGAAATTTTTCCAGGGCAGTGAAGTGCTCTCCCAGTGTTATGCAAATAAAAACCCATGGCATGTTGCTTGTACGCATCTTAGCCATTTTTCTGATTTTTCTATTATACCCCTGCTTAGAGTAGCAGCAGCAGCGCTGGAGCTGCTGTCGCATGTCTGGAACAACAAAAGGTGCCTCTGTTCTTTGAAGAGCATAACAAATCAAATAGCTCTTGAGTCTCTCGCTGATGTTTTTTGCTTTGCTGAATTCTTCTCCACTAAATGAAAACCGCTTCAGGAAGGAAACTGTGTGAGGAGAAAACTGTTGAGAGATTTAAGAGAGTCTTGTGCATACTGAGAGTGAAGACCTCTGCTAGGGAGATTCCCTAGCACTGTTGCCCTCAAACCCTCTTTTTCTGAAACTGTGCCTGACTCTGCTCCTTTGACCTGTGCAGGCAATGAGCAAAGGGGTGCGTTTACACCCCAGCGTGCCTTCTTACATCCTGCATGAGCCCACAGTCTCTGCCACAGCTCTTCAGAAATCTGAAGCATATGGAAAGCAAATGGCTTTTTGTGAGGAGAACAGTATTTTTCCCTTTACCTTTTCCAATGTCATACTTCGGCGTGTTGAGTCGCAGTATATTTTGTTTTGCTCAACAGTAATAGTCTATGGGACATTTATTTATTGATTGGGCATCTGATTTCTTCCAGTGAAAGAGAAATTGCTTCTTGGAAGAGATTTGATTTTTTAACAAACCTTCTTTCCATCTTATGTTCCTTTTCTGCCATTCTGAAAGTGCTTTGATTTTTGGTGTCTTGGGGTAGTCTCTAAAATAACATGACTTCATTTGTGTCAGAACAAGAATTGTTTTTTTGTAAGACAGTTTGTCTTCCTTTTCAGACCATACATGAGTTAGAGGTGCTGTAATTCCACACAGAACAATGCTCTGTTAGTACCTCTGTACATACATGGACATCTCACCCCACTCTTCAGATTGATTCACACCATTCTTAAAGTTAAGTATTGGTATAGTTCATAATATATAATGTCATAGAATAAGTTGAAAGAGCATTCTGTACAGTTTTTCTCACTAGGAGAAAAGAGGAGAAAGAATATTGAAAATAAATCCACTATTTTAAATTCTGTAAGGGATTCCCTCATTCTTAAAAGAAAAAAATGACCAGGTGTTGTGCTGTGATGATAGTTACACAGATCCAGATGTGCAAAGAGTGATAACTACTGATAGGCACTTCTAACCTGAATCAGCTAAACCGGATTGATTTTTATGATGGCGCTGTGCTCCTCCAAATACACTTTATTTTCTGAAACGTAAACTGTAGAAACTTCTAAGAGATCGTATGGAAAGTGACATCTGCAGCTTTCTACTGCGTTAATAAGTATCCAAATATACATAATGCAGGAATGCATGTTGTATTCATTTTAAATCATCTTACAGAAATGGTGCCTTCCGGTAATGACAATGATATCTAATTTTAGTCTTAGCCCTCCCCCTTACTTATACTATTCATGGGTACCCTGTGCTAATTTTTGGGTACTAGCTAATTTATACCAGTGATTAACTTGAGATGAGATACCCAAATGTGTAGGGATTAAGATAGGTTTGGGTTATTAATTGCTGAACTGGCAATAAACTTGGTTCCTTTTTTTATGTAGTAGACTTCCCAGGATCCTAGCTAAGAGCCAGACCTTATAATAGTTTGTCTCTACGCAATAATTCATACACTCCCCTAGCTGTGATCCCACTCCAAACAAGTCGTAATTGTGTGACCGCAATCATCCTATTAACGATAGTAGAAAGGTGGGCATCTGTAGTACAGGGTTTTGTACCTGAGCTGGGCTCTGTGTGCGGCCAAGGAACAGTAACAGATGCTCCTGGGACAGTCGGTTACATATTTTAAGTGTCTCTATCACAGCAGCTCTAGGCAAAATTCAGCCTGTTTTTCTTCTCTTTTTCATCGCTGACTGTAAAGGATTGCTGCTAAGAACCCTTCTTTGGTTCATGAAAATTTTGCTATGATACTCTTCCAAACTTTCTAATTAATGGATTAATTACTCCTAATTATGCTATAATTAATTTGTAATGGCAATAATAATTAAACCTCTAGTTTAATAATAATAAATTAGGGACATGGAAAATAATGCGTATAAGCTGTATTTTTCATGATGCTGCATGGATTTCCCTGGGAAAGTTAGTGAGAACCCACAGGAATACGTGTATTGTGCGTGTCCTTATTTGTGTGTTCACACGAGCAATGCACATCAGATTATCACTTCTCCAACTGCCTGAGCTCTGCAAACCAAAGGTCTTTGTACATGCAAATTTATACCACGAGTGAACTCGGCAAGGAATTCACACGTATATAGATAGAAGTCAGGAATAAGTTGCTGGGTTGGGAGGATTTTTAACATGTAATCAAAGTAAAATTGATAGTGTTTTGAATTTTGTTTTTAAACTCTGCTTTCATTATGTGCCATAGGACACTGTATGAACAACATTCGCTAAAAACGTGTCCCTGGTCAAAATACACAGTGTTTAGGACCAGAGAGCTGAGCGGGCACAGCCAGTGGTGCAGCTGAGGAGGGAGGACACAGCTCTGCAGCCCTCTCCAGAGGCAGGCTCAGCTGAGGGGAAAGTCTACTGCTTAATTCCAACCTACCGAGTGAATCGCCATATGCTGCTGCCAGCAAAGCATGTAGAGCAGCTTCTGCTGCTGGCTGGTAATCCCCAGGAGCTCACACAAAGTCTATTAATTGCCTGCTTAGATGACTCCATGCGGTCATCCAGCATCTTACTTTTCCACAGCCAGGGACCCAAAAGCTCTAGGTTGTGTGGCATTCTACAAGCAGCATCTCAGACCCTTATGGCAATGACTATTGTAATTTCTCCAGTTAATCCTAATGAAGCAGTGCAGCTGAAAATAGGATTCATTTAATTGAACTTCAGCCATTTAGATGCTAGGCATCTAGTTTACAATAATTGTATAGATTCCTTTCCACTCCGTGGAGCAAGGACAGCTTGCCTAGTGAGTGTGGATATAGTCCTGTGCTGCTGGCTGGTAGCTCTACAAGCCGCACAGTCCCTGTGACACAGCAGGGAGCAGTCCACAACTGTGATAAAATGGAACAATCTTGGGTCGTCCTGCAGTTCAGGAAGGAAGTAATCTGCTAATAGATGATTTCAGTTCACAAAGCACCTAGCCTTTTCACTTGTACGTGCTCAGCTGCACAGCAAGGAGAAGGCAGTGTGATTCAGGCCTTGAAGGTGCATTTCAAAATCTGCTCCAATTCTACCGATAAAAAAGACAAACCCTGCAGAGCAATCACCGTCAGTCTGATTTTCATGGATTGCTTTATCTGTTGATCTTGATTAGTATTCCAGAGTGCTCTATAGAAAACATCAGTTTTAATTCCATTCCGTCCACTGCTGGTTTCCAGGGACTCCCTCTGCTGGTTAGTGCAGCGGCTGAAAACTCTGTACATCTTCGTCTGTGCTACGTAGCTCAGTAATAAGGGTAGATCCTGCAGGCACAGCAATGTGAGGGAGAAAATTACATTTATTTATTCTCTAAATGGAAGGAAATTAACAATAATTACTTACTGTACTGGTTTTGCGCTATTTTGATGCAAGCCTATAGTCTATGCTAAGGGAGAGAATCGAGTGCGTAAATAAGCCCAGTTTTCCAACATTGAGTAACTCTTTCATAACAGACCCATCTTGTGCTTTTCTTAATTTTCCCAGAATCTCACTGAGGTGACAGCTTAGTGCCCGATCAAAATAAAATTCAGGACTGGTCCCTCTGCTCCCAGTTCTGGTTAGTGAGATCCAAGGGTTGTGGGGTGGATGGTGGCCTTCCAGCAGCATTGCCTTTGTTGGCACAAGTACATGCTCAATGCCTGTGCTTTTACCCTCGCTTGGACATGTGAAGAAGCATCCTCCTCTGTGCGTCTGCAAAGCAGTGCTCCATTTCTTTGCTTGTCTCTGAAGCAGTGAACACCCTCTGTGTATGTGCTGCAGGTATCTGTGGTTTATCCAAACGCTTCTGAATCCTCTGAGAAAGCACCCGTGGCTTCCAGACTAAACGATGTTGGCTGGAAACTAATCCTTATACATGGGCCAGAGAGCTGATATTTCGTAGTCAGTAGATCTGATACCCTGTGAGGGATACCTCAGTGCTTTTTGCTCCCATCTCCAGTGCATTCCTCTGAGTCCTTTCTTTCTTTTTTATGTCTGTCTCCCTTCCTCCTTTATGGAGACAGCAGAAAAGCTTCAGCATTTCCATAAACAAGAATATATACTAATATCTTCCCTTACCTTAAGCAATGACAAGCCCCAAAGGCTATTCGCCTCTGGTCTGCAGGTAGGCACTGAGCACCCTGATCCACCGCTGCTTCTCATCTGAAGGTCCAGTAAAAGAGGGGAATATGCATTGACAGAGGCATCCATGAAGGGACTATTGCAGTACTAATGGCATCCTATCCCAGCGATACAATTAGCCAAATTTTGTACTTTGCAAAAACCCAGATTATGGGAAAGGTAGATTGTTTCAGCTCTGTGTAGGAGTGAATTTGAGGCCGGTGATTACAGAGGCCTGATGTACCACAACCATCCAGGCAATAGATACCGAGGGGATTATATTTTAATACATAATCAGTGGAGCTATTACTCTTTTACAATGGGAATATAACTTTATTTGACTCTAAGACCATGCATAATTCAATGTATGGAAGTCCTTTTCATTCTGATCTTACACCAGATTCGAAGGACATGAGAAGGAGCGAAAGGAATTACAAATTTAATTCTTCTCATTTTCTAGTGGTGCTCTGCAAATTGGCAGAATGCTGCTGTGGGGAAGCTGGGAGGCAGCTGGCTTAGTGGTGCTTTTCAAAAACATGCCCCCACTGTCAACTGCAGGAGTTAAACAGAAGCGCAGCTGTAAAACTGCATCGCAGATGGAGGCTGTGGGCTTCTAAAGTACTGCTCAGGAGACAGTGCAAGAGAGACAATCTCAGTGTCTTTTGTAAAGCAGAAATTTTAGAATCAGTTGTTTGCAATGAGCTGTGATTTGTCATCTGCAAGTGCTCTCTTGTATAATGTTGTCTGAGCAAATTAGTTTAACTATTGTAAATGGCTTTCTGGAAGGAATGCAATGAATAATTGCAAATAAAACATTGTTAGGGATAAATCTGTTGTTGTATTAGTATTTGAACTAACAATATATGCATTGGCCATGTTGAGAAAGTTGCCATCTAAAGGTTTGACAGCTAGAGACATATGCTGGGAGAACTGGAAGAGGTGTAGGATGTCTCAATCTGACATTCATATCTTGTTTCTCCTGAAAGAGTGTGGAGGTTAGGAATGGTGAGGTGGGAGGGAGCCAGCCATATAGACATTAGGGAACTGTTGCTATTTTCAAAAGGGCCTGGATCCCCAAAGCTAGCTATGGTAAGTTAATGTTTCCAAAATCCTTCTTCCTGGCCAATGCAGGCAAAGGTCTTGCTCCACACTTCCTCAGACTTTTGTCTTCTGTGGTCGTAGGCTTCAGACGGTAAATTCAGCCTCTCACTCAAACTTACAAGAAGTGGAAGCTGGTAGAAGCTGGTGGAAGCTGGTACCCTTCCCAGGGTACGAAGCCCAGAGGTATCATTCTGGGAAGGAGCAGGCTTAGTACACATATAGCTGGTTGTGTGGCTTCTCTCAGTGCTGTCGATGTAGCCATTGCAACACAAAAGTCGACATACGGTGTGGTAGCGTCTTTGCAGCAGGTGATACATGCAAGTTGATGGTGTTTGTACATACAGCCTACTTGGGTGTTCACTGGGAGGAATACCTTGGCTTTTCTCACACCTTTAAAAATGAACACATGATCCCAAGTAATTGAGATTGTCACCTTTTGACTGCTTGAACTCACTAAATGTAATTTGCTTGTTCTTGTAAAGAAACGGAGCATTTTCTGCAGCATGGCAGAGACGAGCAGGACTGCAGCTACCCACATGCCAGCTTGGTGTTTTGTGGACAGGGCAGGAGGATGTTCAGAAGGTTGGATATTGGCAAAAATCCATTTGAATATGGATTGACCTGAACTTTAATGGATGTTCAGTTCTAAGCCATTCTAGTTTACAGATATTTGTTTTTTCTTTTTCTGGTATACCATAGGCAATCGGTATTGTCATCCACAATAGAAATGACTCTGCACATTTAGATCTGAGTGCTTTTTGCGCATTTAGATCTGATGCCCCTGCATCATTTACAAATACATACATTTCAATTTCACTTCTCAGAATGCTTTGCCAGCAAATCTTACGGGATCCTTGCTAGATGCAAAAGAAAACACTTTGAATCAGCAAAACAGCAAGGCTAACTGAACTCAGACAAAAAGAAACAAGCCTTTCAGTGTCCTCCAGAGCCTGCCAAATCACTAAGTGCTGATGATGACTAACAAGGGTGGCACACGTAATGCAAAGGCTGGCATGCACAACACCACAGGAGGGGGACCCTTGCACAGGGACAGAGGGGTGGGTGGATGTAGGGAGCCAAAGGGCAATGGCAGCATGTGAACTGCTCCCTGCAGCACTCTGGAGACACGTGGCCAAAGTGTGGAGAGGTTTCTGGATATGCAGCAGAGGCAGGAAGCACTGGGAAAAAGCTTGGTCCCTGTAGGAGTTGGCAGCAAAAGTCCTGATTCTTTGAGATAAGTGAGGAATTTACCCTTGGTTTGTGAAAGGAAGAAGGGTTTGAAAAGTGTAACAAAGGAGAATCCAAAGGGAAGAATGCCTCATGCTTTCTGTTATTTCATTCTTCAGTTCTCTGACCTTTCTGATCACTCTAAATCTAATATTTAGACTTCCAGGCTTAAGATTGAACAATAAACATAGATGTATTGCTCTTCAGGCGAGCTGGCATTTGATTCCTTTTTTTGCTATCTGCTGTAACATTCCTGTAAGTCCAGAGTAACTGTATTTTTTTGACTGTTCTTGCAATGATTTTCTTGCAGATGAAATTGCCTCTGGGTGGCTTTTCATTGTCTCATCAGCCTGAGAGTGCACCCCCAAACCGCATTCTTCTTGCTTATCAGAGTTTACTGGCGTGTCCAGAAATTGCCCAGCTAGGGTCGTGCAGTATATATTTCTTGTCTTAGATACGATTATTTTGCAGTTAGATCGTTCAACACCGCTGTATTTTTAAATAATGTTTTCCCTGACACTGCAAATGGTGCAGAAAGTTGTAGGCAGGTGACAACCGAATTCAGCTGTTAAGAGTTGGGGGCAGACGGGTTGGTCAGCAACCCTTAATACACAAGGAGACTATTTTTACAGTGATACATTAAGAAACTATGCAAAAACCTCAGCAGCGCACAGATGTATTTTGACCATACTGTGAAGGTCAGCATCAGTGTATTGGGCCCAAAAGTGGGGGCTGAGTATGCAAGCGCTGCTCCGAAGTCTGTTTCGTAGGCAGGTTTTCTCATGCATTTCAGTGCCACAGCTTATGTTCATTCTAGTTTCTCTTCAGCTTTTGAAGTTAAATTACAGCTACAGCAGCAAATTTGTGTATTTCTTCTGGAGCATTCTTGAGGCACATCAAGCCTGAGGAACTCACCAAAAGGTCTACACCAGGCATGAGGTGGGTGCTTAAGTCATCATTTCATCAGTGCTGGGAAAATTGTTCTCAGTGGTTTTCAAGGTTCTCTTAACGGAAACCAAAACTTTTCCCTAGAAACATGTTATATCTATTTGTACTTTTTATTTTAGTAAAATCAAAATGGAACTTTTGACCTTCCTAAGAAGATAAAGTACATATTTTTCATTCTGAAATTACCTTTTGCTTCACTTTTCTTTTCAAATGCAAATAATGGTTATCTTGAAAGCAATAACAAAATCCCAGCTTTCTGATTCAAAAGAACGAGAAATTCAAGCTAATCATTATTTTGTGTTTCCATTTTAAAGCTCAAATTCAAGGTAAATTACAAAAACATGAAAAGACCTGTTTTGTTGTTTTGGTTTTTTTTAAAGCTGAAATGAAAGATTGTGATATTTTTAAAGAAAAGGAATATCTTTTACTCAAAATCAAACCCTGCACAATTCTATGCAAATTCACAAATTGTCTTTAAGTTAAATTTTTAAATTAAATCCCAAAATTTTACAGTAAATTCCTTTTTCACTGCTACACTAGAAACAGCAATGCAGTAATGATTCCTGGTCAGCAGTATCTTGGATTGCTGGATTTCACATTATTTTTATTAACAGGTTATTTTTAGCAATAATATTCATTTGCAGCTAATGTGAGAACATTAGCTATTTAAACAAAACTGCAAAACATATTGTCAGCTTTCACACTACATAAATTAAACCAGCATTTTCTCAAATTACATGAGAAACAGATATAGCAGGGTGTTTGGTTTTTTTATCTGTCTAAATGGTTCTGAAATGGCGTCTTTTTTCATTGGTGGCTTTGAGGAGAAACTTGCAATATAAAATATAAAATACTATATACATAAAATATGTTGCTAATATAAAATTAAGCAAATATATACATAAAATCTGAAGGAGTGTGGATATAAGGAATAGAAAGCTGTAAAAGCCAGTAGTCCTTGCCCTTGCCTTCTGGCCATGCCCGCATGTGCCTGCCCTGGGTTGTCCCTGTTACTGGCCTTCCTATTTCTGGGTGCAGAATGGATGGAAACGCATTATTTTAAGGCATCGTTTCTGGGGCTGTTTCCTCCTGTGTTCCTTATAAGCAGTTGTTCTAATCAGCTGATTTATGGGTTTCATTTTCCTTGTTCTGCAGCACTGCGAAAGAGATAACGATGTCTCTGTTTTCTGTTTCATATATACTTTAATATTAAGTGGATTTGGGTTATTTTCAACTTAACCTTGGTCAGAGATTTTGAAATGTTTTTACCTGGGCTTTCCTCACCACATTTCAGCCTTCTCACTGAGCTCAGTGCATACTGAAGTCATTTTCTTCCATTTTTTCAGTTTAAGCATGTTTTTCCCTTCATGCAAGTTCCTATTAATGTAAGCATTTAAGGATGAACTGTAGCCTCTAGGTTTCTGCCATCACAACCCGAGTTGTTCAGAGTTTGTCCTCTGCAATGGGTTTGTCAACAGAGGTGGTTGGCCCGGGCAAATTTAAATCAGCCTTTTTTTTCTCCTTGTCACTCATAGAGAATGGACTTCCAGTGCTTTTACTTAAGTGTTGTGGTCATGTTGTCAATGGCTTTTTATTTAAAAGAGAGCAAACCCCAGATTCAACTTGTTGGTAGGATGAAGCACAGCATCTGAGCTGGCTTCTTTGTGCACAGCATTAAAAAAAGGAAAAAATGAAACTGCTGTTTTGGGGTGGTATTTTTTCATGGTATATACAGTTCTCCTTAAAGGAGATGCTTCCGCTGCTAGGAATCAGGTGGTACATTTTTATAGGGCTCAGTGTACACGGCTTGTACACTTGTAATTCTTGGAAAAGAATTAAATCCCCCGAATCAGTCAAATGGACAAACAATCTAATAGCCAGGAGTCCTTGGTATGAAACTGTCTCTAAAAGAGGAATAACAGCTGCACCTTGTGGGCTTGAAATGCCTTGCAGAGATTAAGGAAAGAAGCCGTTTGTCATGACTGTCTTTCATGAAAGTCTTTCATTAGCTGACTTTCAGGAGTTATTGGCAGGGCTTTGTCTTCTCAGAATAGATCTTTGTTTTGGGGTAGTGAAGATGAGGACAAGTTTACAATGATGACTATGTAGAAAGAGTATTATTTAAGGATTTATGTTCATTTGCATGTCAGATTAAGGTCCTGTGCTATTCCCTCTGTGAATTAAATGCAGTTATGAGAGGTACGCGCTTTTCTGATGGATTTCTATGTTGAATTGCAGTGACATATTATCAGATGAAAGTGCCTGCTCCCATTCATTAATATCCTTTTGTATTTGGAATGGATATAAAAATAGGCTTTGCATTGTGTATGTGAATAATGTTCCATATTCACACAGATTTTTATTTCAAAGAAATTACAGGTTTGTACCATGCATTGCCTTTGTGTAGTATCTTCTGATTTTCACATTTGGTGGAAGCCAAATCTGTTGAGACTAACAGGTTTATAAAACGCTGTCTCTATTCCTATTGAAGAGTGAGTGTAATACATGAAATGATCATAGCATGCATGTTTTTTTCTGAATGGCCTGTTTTAATGTGGCTTGAGTGAGCAGCTTTCTCTGCTTGCTAATTCAGCTGACCTCTGCTCACCTTCACCTTTCGCTTGCAGTTGAGCTTTGTGAAGAGATTCACAGAGCCATTATAGAATTAATTTCAGCGTAACAGAAGGCAAATGTGTAATTATACCTATATTTTGTTATATTTTCCAGCTGTAAAGTGTGGTATTTTTGCTTCTTTCTTTATTTTTTTTTCTTTTTTTTTCTGAGAAGATCCAAGCAGAAGGGATAGAATATCTCAACAATGAGAATTGGTAGTGATTTATAGTGCCAGCTTAGAACAAGTGCATATTGCAAGTTTAACAGGACAAGTTAGCTTTAATAGTTGGTTTATTAGAATATCGTGATATTTTTGTAGCAAGCTGGCAGCAGGCCTGCTGTGGGCTCTAGTAGCATTTTCTCTCCTCGTGCTTTCTGCAGAAGTGAGGATGTGTTTGTGACACCATTTAAAGCAAGCTCAGTCATGTATGTGTAGTGTATTGGTTACGTGTGTATAATGTCTGACAGGATGGAGCGAGTAACTGCTGAGGGGACTAGCAGGAGGATGAGGCACTTTTCTTGGGTTTTTTTCTTCCTTTGTTCTCTTGTTCTAATTCCATTCAAGACAGAAGTCCAGTTCAGGAGTGAGCAAGTGACTGATATGCAGCTATATGAGAAGTCCTGAGCAGCTCAGTGCTCTGTGCTGTCTCTGGGAGTTAAAAAATCTTCATGTCCTTCAAAAGCAAACTCTGTTTGCCTTTTTGAGAGCCTACAAGTACTGGCTGTCCACTGGTTCCAGCTGGTCCAGGCTGTGTATCCAAAAAGCTGTCTCTGTTGGTCTCTGAATTGAAGCCAAAGAGCCTGTCTTGTGGATTTTCCTGATTGCCCATTGTTGTAGATTTTTCTTTTCTTTTTCCTTTCCTTTCCTTTCCTTTCCTTTCCTTTCCTTTCCTTTCCTTTCCTTTCCTTTCCTTTCCTTTCCTTTCCTTTCCTTTCCTTTCCTTTCCTTTCCTTTCCTTTCCTTTCCTTTCCTTTCCTTTCCTTTCCTTTCCTTTCCTTTCCTTTCCTTTCCTCTCCTCTCCTCTCCTCTCCTCTCCTCTCCTCTCTTTTCTCTTTTCTTTTTTCTTTTTTCTTTTTTCTTTTTAAATGGAAACCATGAGTAAAGCATATCAGCTGGTCAGGAAGCAGAAATGTATTCAGCCTCTCCAAATCAAACCTTGTCAACGAGAAGAGGATAGGCTTTGGTTTCCCCGCTTTTAGTTCAATCATCCTAAAAGCACTAGATGTTTTAGAAAAAATAAGAAATAGATTTATTATTCTGCTGAAGTTTGTTTGATTTAAAATTCCCAGTCTGAGGGGGGAAAGAGTATAATTTCATTTTCTAAATGATATTGAAAGATTCCTTATGAACTGAAAAGAGACCAAGGAATGAGAAATATTTTCCTCTTTAATTTGTGCCTTTTTTAGGACAGTAAATGATGGCAGGTAGAGAAAGTCTGACAAAACATCTTGTGCTTTGGCACAGAAGCAACATATAGTCTTTCAGACATCTATATTCTGAAAATTAATTATTTTCAATTGTTAAAGTGGAAGCACAATATAATGATGCTTCCAGGTCTGCTGTTAAAATGCATCACTTCTATGTATTCCCTCCAGCCCAGTTTCAGGACTGCAGCTGAGTGTTTGCTTAGTTGTCAAATGCAACAGTTCAGATTTCTGTTTAAGCATGTGTTCGCCTACTTGTTGTGGTAGGATTCCAAATGGTGGTGTAGTATCACAGTGCGGAAGAGGAGAGTGTTGGCATTGGGAGTTTTGAGAGGACTCACTATGCTGCCAACTTTTTTCCCAAGTTTCCTAAACCCTTGAGGCAGGAAGGATTTGGGCCAGGAGATCTCATCTCCAGAAAGGCCATACAGCACGCTGTTGCCACAAGCTCTGCCGTTCAGGGCATAATTGCATTATCACAGGTAAGAAGCAGTTTATAGAAGTGTTTCATTAAGAGTGAAATCATGGCCTCAGCCATTGTGCGGTGTTACAGAGGAGAGTGTGATCTCTAGTGGATAGAGACCTTTGTCATCAGGGGAGCTTTTGATTCTGCATTTCCTTGTCATTTGTTGTTTCTTCTTGTTCCCATCTTCAGTCGAACATACCTTTGTTTATTCCTCAAGATATCACACACCAGCATTATAGCTGCACACAGCGTGTTTATCTGTCAGAATGAAAGACCACAAGGAAGGATGCCCTTGAGAGACATTGAGATCCTTCACAGCCGCAGTTCCCATCTGCAGCACCCAATCCCTCACCTATCCTGTTGTCTCTGTCTGTTAACGGCCCTGGCAGCTGAGAGCCCTAACCATTTTGCTTCTTAATTTTCCTCTGGACATAGACCTGAGAATAACATCTTTTTTTTAGTCTTTTCATCCTTTCAGAGCATGTCCAGATGTATTGACTCTTTCTTCTTGTGCTGTCCCTGGGTCACAGTCTTTGCATGCATCCCCTCTCAAGCTATTGCAGGGCTGTTTGGGGTGTTCACGGCTGGGATACCTGGACTCCAGCACTGCCAGCTGCACATCCAGGCAGGCTCCCAGGCAACCCAAATCAGTGGAGCATCACCTGCCAGTCACAGTGATGGATGCCTCCTTCCTTGACTCTCACCGTTCTTGGCCCTGCAGCCTGTATCACCTCCGTGAGCTTGACACGTGCTTGCCTCTTCAGTTCATCTTCAAACAGGGAGCAGTGTTGCCCAGTCAGCTGGTGAGGATACGCAAGGGGAGAGGCACAGGACAGGAAGGTTCTTCTGCCATTTCAGTCTTGCAGCTGCTCCCCAGCTTCCCTTACTCTGCCCCCCTCTTACCTAATTTTGGACAGGAAGGGCTTGGGCAAGGCTGGGCATGCTGGGCATCCAAGCAGGCACAAAGCATTACAGCTGATTCTCCAATGCTAAGTTGCAGGTGCAATGAGCAGTGCTGGAGACATGGTGCAATACGAAGGTTTACAGGAGCTGCTGCACATTGCCATGAAATAGGATTCCATGCAAAAAGGTGGCAGGGGTAGAAAGAAAGAGCATCCGTGTGTTGTATTCAGCCACATCCCTTACAGAAAGGAGGTTTGCTATGCAGTACTCCATACACACACACACTTGGTTTTTAATTGTCAGAGTAGAGATATAGAGCAACCAGCTACTCCAGACTGCAAACCCCTCCGCATACGGAGGGTGGTCACTCACCACAGGTTGTGAGTTGGCATCTGTGGAGGTACACACGTGAATAATCTCTCACCAACATGGACAAGAGATTTGCTTGTTTGTGCCTAGTCCTATATTTTTAGTTGGGAGTTTAAACTGGAAAACAGCTACAGGATCTGCCTCACATATGACTGTGTGTAAATTGCCATGGTAACCGCTGCATTGCATGTGCTCAGGGCATTTTCCCAAATGCTGCAAGAAGCTGTAGATGTGTTTCTTTATGCAGCTCAAAGTCAAGTTTCATTAAGCCACTTGCTGTTCTGGTTTTTTCAGTATCTCTTTCCCTTTTCTTACCACTATCAATTTTAGCTCTGTGTTTTTCTTTTCCTTTCCAAATATGAGTGCTGTTTTGCAGCACAGGCCCTTATCTGTACTAGAACCCCCTTTTAATTACAAGAGCAATCATAACTTAGAAGAACTCTTCTTTGACACAGAAAGATTTAGAGTAGCATTGGAGGAACTGTCATCATTTAGCTCACTTAACCTCATTTGGGAATTCTGAAGTTTGCAAACAGTGTTCCCGGTCAAAGATTCTGAGTTGTCACAGTCTCATGAAATTATTTATTATTAAATGAACATAGATCTTGTGGCTTGGACTACTTTGTTGTAGCATATAGAATAGTATTGTGTCTTTTAGGAATTTTAATACTAAGTCAGCATCCTACTTTTTGGTCCCTTGTTTCGTATGAGGTCATCCATAACAGGAGAGCTTAACTTCAGGAAATCATTTAGGAGAATATTAAATATACTCATGTATTAAATGCTGAATTATCTTTGAAGTAGCTACCTTAATTAAGATCTAAAAGCTGCTTAGTGGACCCCAGGGCATCGGGAGATAACTCATTTTGCAATAAAAAACATGTTCAGATGAAGTTCCTTTATTTGCTCTCCATATGCTGCGGAGACCAGTGATACTTACTTCCTTAATTTCCTCAGTGTCTTCAGACAGCTATTTAGGAATCTCTGGAGATCATCTACTCCAAGCGACTGCTTAAAGCAAGGCTAAATTCAGAATTTGATGAGGTTGCTCAAGGCCTTTTCCCAGTGAGCATTGCCAAGGATGGGGACTTCACATGGCCAGGCCCTTGTTCCAGGGCTGTGCCTTTGCTGTCATGCGCCACCTAAGCATGTGCACCAGCAGTGAGATTGTTCCTCAACTTTCCCTTCTCTGAGCTGAACAAGACAACACTCCTGGCCCCTTTGCATGTGCCATTTGCATCCCCCAGCCATCTTCATCACCCTCCACTGGATCATGGCACTATGTCAATGGTTCTCTTGTATTAGGGTCCAGAGCTGGACTCAGTGTTAGAGGTGCAGAGTTGACTCAAGGCCAGTTAGGTGCAGAAGAGTTATATTGCCTTTCATCTCAGCTGTCCTCCTTCCAGGCCCGTATTTAAAATATCTTGTCAGGGCGAGAGTAGCAAAACACAAATGTTTCTACATTAAGCTCAGTCTTGTGAAACATGGTAGGAGTCAGCATCTCCCTGGCCCAGTGCAGAAATTGGTGTGGGAATGGAAGCACACCCAGTGGGGTAGTGCCCTTACCCTGCACCTAGGTAGCTTGCCTGGGTTGCCGTGCCACCTTGGCATGGCCCTGCTGTGTTGGGTAGGCATGCCCTAAGGAGATGAAACAAATGGCATTATTGTTCCATGAACAAGAAGTATTTCTTTTAATGTAGGCTATGCACCATAGCTCCAAATCACAGCTGTGAGTGTGGAGTGTCTTGTGTTTCCCAAAGAACCTGGGAACCAAAGAGCCTTCTAGTTTCCCTGCTCACTGTCAAAGTGTTGATAATTATATGTTGAAAGTAATGAACTTGTCAGTATTGTGGGGACCATAGATTACGTGCGAATTGCAAACATAATATTATAATTACAACAATATCTTAGGTGTTGTCTTGTTTCTCCTTACATCAGTAAAAGGTTTTCCATTGACTTCCCTTGGGGGTTTTGTGTGATGAGAGTCTGCTGTTGTATTGACTTGATGGTTATTTTTTGTGTAGTAATGGAGTTTTAGCTAAGAAGCACCAGATTCCTTTATTTCTTTCCACCAGTGACATTTTATGTTTATGAAAGATACATCTGAACCAGAGAAAGAGGAATGACAGCAAACTGTATTGTAAAACAAAAGTTGGGTTAGCTATCAGGAATATGCAGACATGTCTTCAGAACTCCACTGAAATTCAACAAGTAATTATCTTATCTCCTCAAACATAGGATACTATTATTAGCAAAGCATTTAATTAGCTGTCCATTGCGATAGAGCTGAAAGCCAGATACCTCATCTGGCATTTCCCAAGTAGCCTGTCTGTAGTTCACAGAGCAACACTTTGAGATTGCATGTCACGTAGAGACTGAGTAAGATTTTGCTGCAGAAAGCTTTATGATAAATTTAATTTTATTACTATTACCAGCCAAAAAAAAAAAAAAGGGGCTTTTTTTTTTTTTTTTTTTTTTTTTTTTTAACAGTCGTAAGACAAATTAAACTGATCTGACTTCAGCCATGGAAAGAATTGTCTAACAAATACCCCAAAAAGGTGAAAAAGTGATATAAACCTTCAGGACACTTTAAATTATCTAATACCAGTGTTCCAGCTTCTGCTCGAGCACAGCTAATGAATGACAGAGGGGCTTAAGGAAAGGCTTTCGTGACACATCCTCCAGATATTAAAACAGTTCTGGGTAGGATTAAGATGAATGGCAAGGAGTACTTGTGGAGGGATTTATACAGTAAGGTGCTGACTTCATGCTCTCTTGCCTCCTTGCAATGCCAGGAGAGCCTGGGTGCTGGCTCCTCTTCTGCAGAACTCAGCACTTTGCAGAATTAGGTCTTCACCTACCACTTCAAGCCTATTGTCCCAAATCAGACAAGCACATGACTGTGGAATGTCTTCACCATTGCTTTCTTCCATGAGATGAAAGCAAGGATATTCATAGAGGCAGGGATTTCCCTATGGTTGCAGAGCAGCACAAACACCCCAAGTGGGAAGACTCCTGTGCTTTGGGTTTCACTTTGTGTATTTTGTGTTTGTGCCTGTCTCACAGATAAAGGCTCAGGACACCACAAGGCTCAGAACTTGGCATCACTCCTCCCCATCTGGCTGATGGCAGATCTTGCCTAATGGGAGTATGGCCAGAGGGTGTCCCTGCATTGCAAATGGGAATCCTCTATTAGAAGATCAAGACTTGCTTGCCTAGATTAGGATCAGTCCAGGACAGGGAGTAACTCCATGCACGTATTTGTCATCACCTAGTAAACAGTATCTAAAAATAAAACCAAGGCATCATTGACAGTAGCCCACAAGTAAAAGATTTATTAATATGGATAAAAATGTTTATTTTCATAATCTTTTTTCCAACCAGAATATTAAGCCAAATAATTGTCTTAATATAAATTACCCATATATATTAATAATCTGCTTTTACTGAGTAGCATGGTAACACTATTTGTAGGAGAAAATATAAAATCCGAAATTCATTGGAGAAACGTGTTGCACTATAATTAGGTCTGATTGCACTACAATTAGGTCTGATGCTGCTTAGTGTGGGGTTTCTATTTGTTTTTCAAGATTATGTGCAGGCAAGACTGCAGAACAAGAAAAATACAAACATACATTTAATATTGCTTTCTTTGTTCATGCATACTTTAGCTAAAGTCTTGGTATCATATGATTTCAGATTTTTTGTATATCCCTAATCAACATTCATGGTTATATTCTCACTCACAGTATGTTCTCTCTGCTAAAGAAAAGATTCTGAAACCTACCTTGAAGTAGACACAGAGAATAAGGCATATGTTCAGCTCAAACTTTGGTCTTGCTTATGCACATATGGACTGTAGCAACAGCTACAACCAGCTACGTGTGTGAAAATCAAAGGGCAGATGCTGCTGAGGCACAACATTAGCAATGTGAAACTACTAGACTTTCAAGGGCTGAGACACAGTACATTCAGAACATGTGCAGTCCTCATTTCTCATTTCAGCTAGGGAACAGGAAAATGCTCTTTACCCAAGAGGACACATCAGCACAGAAAACATCATCATCTAGGTCCGATTCAGCAGGAAATCATGTCCATTGGGTTCAAAGGGGAGTACCACTGAGTTCCACGTGAAACGCTGTTTTTCAATAACGTCATCATAGAATCATTGAATGGTTAGGGTTGGAAAGGACCTTAAGATCATCTAGTTCCAACCCGCTGCCATGGGCAGGGACACCTCACACTAGACCATGTTGCCCAAGGCTCTGTCCAACCTGGCCTTGAACACTGCCAGGGATGGAGCATTTACCACTTCTTTGGGCAACCCATTCCAGTGCCTCGCCACCCTCACAGTAAACAACTTCTTCCTTGTATCTAACCTGAACTTACCCTGTTTAAACCCATTACCCCTTGTCTTATTGCTACTGTCTCTGATGACGAGTCCCTCTCTGGCACCCTTGTAGGCCCCATTCAGATATTGGAAGGCTGCTAGTATGTGCAGCTTTCATTCTTCATTCCTATTTGGGGAAGAAGTGCAAAAGCAACTATCTTAAGATATAGTCCAAACATCTAATTCTGCTCATTACACTACTAAGGAGTAATAAATATCACTAATAATACCTTTCACAGTAATAAAACTGTAAAAATATACTAATAGGTCATTAGATTTTTTTGTCTATTGAATAGAAAAATATAACTTGGCGTACCTCAAAGCAACTTCAGAAAGTATCACTGTGTTTGAACATGAGTCATTCCTAAAAAAGAATTCATAACATCTGTCAAAGTTATTTAGCTCCATAACTTTGCCTGTTTTGGATACTTAACTCTTGACAATCATTTTAGTGTTTCGTACTACGTTCCTGTATAAGTTGCTACTTAGAAGAAGTAAAATTGTTAGTGCTGTTTATTTTTTACGTAGCGCCCTAGGCAGAAAGAAAGAAAACTGACAAGATCCAGCTTCGCCTTCACGTTAATTCTTAGGGAAGGATGTTTCATTATTTTCCCCCACTTTGAAGTGGCAGGTCTCTGAAATCTCTTTTTAATGATACAGGTGAGAAATAAATATGTAGAGGAAGAAGTCAGCATGCAGAATTTGAAGAACACAAGACATTTTGAGGCCATGCCATGCAGGGGGATGGGAGCAGCATCTCAGTGTTGGAGGATGTGCATGCCGGGTCCCTGGGCTCCTGGCGCTGGCTCTGGTTCAGCAGCCAGGCAGGAGTTTCTCTCATCGTCAATGAACCAGCTGTTACGGCAGATGATCGTGCTGAATTTCAGGTCATTTGATAACTAGGGCAGGCAGCCGTGTTTTGCAGTTCAGCTTGGGTGACATGTAGATTAAGAACTTCATCAGCACGATGCAGAATTGCTCACGTTTCTCGGTTGCTCAGATGAGTCTGTGCTGGGGGTGGGGAGGGAGTATTCAACCAGGTCCTGTCCTTGGCAGCCAGATAGCAAGAGCTGTCTCCTGCTTGGCACTTCTGCATGTGAGAAAAGTGCGGGATGTTGCTAGTTTTTTCGGCTTTGTTATGAATGACATTCAAGAGTGGTTCTTATTTAGGCTACCACTTAAATCTGCAAGCTGTTTGCAGGCCTGGGAGGCTCTGCTTGGTCGTGTCAGCTGCTTCTTCAATATGAATTGTGGTGCCAGCTTCCAGACATGCAAAGAAATTCTTACACGCATGTTAGGGAAGGCAAGGGAAGCTTCTGGATTCCTTCAGTGGCTTGGCCATACCTGAGAGGGGACACATGGGGAGGGGGGAGCCCATAGGGAGCCATAGAGGAGCAACCTAACCATGATCCTTGCTCAAGCTGCTCATAAGAAAAGTGGCAAGGCTTGCTCAGAGCCAGGGGAAGGATTACTGTAAAATTCTGGGGAAAGCAGCTGGAAATACCATGGTATTTTTCTCAGCTGGGCAGGCTTTTTAGCTTCAGTGGATTCCCAGAAGAGTCAAGGAGATCTTTGGTGCAAAGAAAGTGGTATAAGATGATGCTAGAGTCCTAGATTTTTGAGTCAGAAGAGATCATTAAGGCCATCTACTGTAACCTCTGTGTTCAAATCTATGCTGTTCTGACCATAAATTCTTTACCAAGAAGGTAATGTTCTGTTTGTGCTAGAAAGGCTTACTTTAGGAAGCCACGGTCTTGATTTAATAACTGCATGAGAATCTACCGCATCCCCAGTTAAGTTTTCCCAACTGGCTCATTACCATCACTGATAAAATACCGTGTCTGAAAGGATACACCTTGCCTCTGAGAGCACTGAGCTCAGGCACCTGCCTCGCTGATGCTGATACGCAGTTTCCAAACCGGACTGTCCAGTCATCTCAGCACTGGGCAGGATGTGGCCAATGTGCCCTCCACATGGGAGATCAGCGCAGAGTGGGGCTATGGGAGTATGCTGGGAATCTGAAACAACACTGCTGTAAGAAATGTGGGAAGAAAGGCAGGGCTCTGTTAGATTTCAAGAAATAACCTTGAAGAGCCTTTTTGGTGTGATTAAGATTGGTTTTAATTAGAAGGGAGTATCCACCCCCTCTTCCCCCAAGCTTCTCATAATGTAGTAAAAATCACCTACAATTCAAAATGGTAAAAATTTAGGGAGAAGAAGACAGAGCAGGGCAATAGGTATTTTGAGAGAGAGCCAGCTGCTAAAGATGCCTGTCATATTAGAGGTGGCAGCTAAGACTTGTTTTCCGTGTTTCAAAGTGAATACGCCCTTTAAGGCAAACCAGCTATTTTTAACTTTCATTCTGGGAAGTCTTTTTTCCCTGTGCTGGCAGGAAAGATGTGCCTGTGAGACATTTTCAGAGATGTCTCACAACCATGAACTTTGTCAGCCTCTTTTCAATAAGGAAAGCCAGATAATAGGGCAGAAAGTTGGTCTCCCAAGCCCAGTGATTAATAAACCTCCACTCCTCATTTGGGGGGATGAACAGGGAGGAGGGAAGCCTGTTTCGTTTAGGAGAAGTGATCCCATTGTGTGGATGGCAAAACAGAGCCAAACAGGTATTTATTACTCACTAGGAGGAACGTTTGCACACCATGCCCCCCACAAGGCTTGCTTTGGCACACCCAACAGTGAGTCACCAGCGGTGCACAGGATGGTGAGCCACAATGCAGTGACATTCTGTTTTCTAAACCCTCCCTGAATCTATGGGTATTTTGGTAGAGTCTGTGGCTTAGTCTCTTAGGATTAGACTCATCCCAGCTATATTTATGTGACTGGAAGTCTGGCGTGGAGTCTCACCCAGGCTCCTCCTGTAATCAGCAGAGAGACACGCTGCCAGGGAGGATTCATTCCTCTTTCAGATTGGCACTGATAGCTGAGGAGGTTTTAGGAGGCTGGTGACGCAACCAGAAGTTTTCAAAGCTGAAACATTTTTTAATTGTGCTTGCTAGCCTCTTTACGGGAGTTTGGGGCTTTTTCTTGCATATCAGGTTTCTGCATTATATGAAATATACATCATAGTCTCCTGCAAAATGCCTGTTCTTATTCTCAGGGAACAGAATGCACTTTCTGAACATTTTCAAGTGAATCATAATCAATTTGCAAGTTTAAATTAATTGAAGTTAGGCCCTCTGAGAAGTATCAAAACCATGTATTTCCTTTATACCAAATGATCTTAATAGCAGTGTAGCATAGACTTCAAAATTCCCAATCAGTTAAATTAATGCGATTTTTTTGCAGAAGACAATTTAGAAGGCAATATATTGTAATACAGGCATGTTACTAGTTACCATTTAATTGTTACCATGCTATGGGCTACTGATAGGCTGCAGCTTAAATAACTTGCAAGTGGGGCAACTGTCACCAGAAATGACTTACCAGCCTTCATCTTTCCTGTGCAGCTATTTTGCCCCTAGCAGTACCCTGCAAAGAAAATATATGTAAAGTGCAAGCATGTCTTTTAAAAATAGTTCAGTTTAGTACCACAAACACTGATATAGTTTAATCATAGGATATTATTAGAGAATGGCACCAGTACAAGATGCTCCAATGCAGATAAATTTCTGGTGGCTGTAATCTTTACTTGAGTTGATGGGGGTTTTCTGGACACAGTCTGTGAGACTCGCATCTACCTGGAATGCTTCTTGCTCTCTATTTCTTGCAGAAACTTTCAGTCTTGCATCCTATTTAAAATTGCTTGTACCTGGAAATATATATTAGGTTCTAGTTTTGAAATAGATGCTGTGCCAGGTGGGTCTTCTCACTCCCATAGATGAGTCTTGGTTCAGGCAGCTGAATCTGGGCTGTCCGTGTAAGAAATGAAGGTTACATGCTGAATTCCTAGGTCAGTCTCACTCCCTTGTGCCGGTATTGCAGATACTGAAATTCGGGAGAGGATCCATCAGTATAGACTTAGCCAAGGTCTCTGTGCAGGGAGCAGCTCCAAAGAGACAAAGTGTGAAGATGAGTAGGGTGCTTTCTCCCAAGTCTTAAATCTGCTCCATACAGTCTTACTCCAAGCAGATTGCTAGGGTGTGTGAATGTGGTGTCTGTAGACTATGTACTGGTGGGAGACACTTGAGCTCTCCTTGGCATGGCACCCAGGAGTCCTTTGGAAGTTACAATGGAAATGGATGTTAAGAGTAGAGAAAGACAAGTTAAGCCTGATTCAGTGTAATTGGCTTCTATAGATAGAACAAAATATTTGACACTGATGCTCAATAAAAGAATCTGGTTTCCATTCTTCAGGACTACAGTGATCTGGGCAATGGCATGATGATGGCATTTTACAGTAGTTCATTGTTCTCCTTCTTGAGTGTTTTCAGAGCTCTCTAGAGTACAGACCTTCTCAGAGAGGCAGTGGATAAAAACACTACTAAAATAAGGAAACCAAGCGCTCAGTTCATTTCCCAGTATTACTTCAGTTTTGGCACAGCCTCTGAGTTCTTAGCTGTGTAAATGTGCCGTTCAGTGCCTCCCCAAGCATGGATAATAGATATTTGGAATAAAAAAGGAAAGCAAACTTTTCAATTAAGGTCAAAATGTACAGAAAGTAGAACGACACAAGTTGTATCAGCTGCACATTGGCTTCTATATGCACAGTCTCCAGATACAATCAGTAGGTGCTCAAACAGATAATTACAGTCTTCCTGCAAAAGGCTTCATGTAGGAGAGCCACCTGCCTGCCTGCTACCACTTGCAGGATCAGAGTTGTCCTTTATTCTTACTGCTGCAGATTGTGGAATTACACTTTTCCAACTTCTGTTTGAAAAAATAAGCGTTTTTCTAGCACATCTCCTTTCAGAGGACTGCTGCACCAGGTAAGCGCTGGGCATCAAGATTTGTCAGCCTTTGTTATAGACTCAGTGGTGATGATTTGTCAGCCTTTGTTATAGACTCAGTAGTGATTTATATTTGTCAAAATGCAATTTGCACGATTGATTTGCTGATTCAAGGATTACAGGAACAGTTAGCTGAGGGAGTGTTTGCCTTCTGGTTTTGCCAGTTAGTATTGGTTCATGCTCAAAATAGGGTTGTTGGTTTTTATGCAGGACTACTAGATGGTCAATTGAGTTGTTACTTAAAATCTCTTTAGGTGCACAACATCTGCAAGTGCTGCTCATTCATGGATCATCTGTCCTGCCATAGGCAAGCTGGCTGAAATGTTTGGGAAGACAGGAGTCAAATTATGATAGTAAGAAATTAGGTTTTGCGGGCTTTTATGCCCAGTACCACATGCTGCACAGCAGAGTATCACTTTGAAGTGACTTCCATATAGCTGGTGGCACATATGCCACAGCTTAGGAATACCAGTACAGGTGTTATAAAAACTTTTGGTCACAGTGTTTTCAGCCACACCTGGATTATTTTTTCCCAAACTTAGACCAACACTGAGAGTGTCCAGAAAGTCATAACTTTGTCCAAAGTAGAAAGCAGAGGTGGTGGCACACATCATACTTCCTGGGGCAGCTGCTTTCTCAGGTTCTTTAGTTATTTTTCCTGTGGGCCATGCTGCTGTTTCCCACTTCTGAGGGGTCACTTTGTGGCTGATGTGATTGTGGATCCCAGTCTTCATTTTAGAGTCAAAAGTGATGGTGGAGTACCTAGGGGAACCTGTCCATATATACTTTCCTTGCAGATCATCTAAAGCCGTGCTGTGCCATTCAATCACCTGGTGACACTGGCTCTCCTGCCAGTTTCTGTGTTTGAATGGGCTATATAAAAATACTGTGTTAATTTTAGGGTTAAGCAGAGGGAGAAGTAAGCCTACCCACTCATGCATTTTCCTGTTGCATGGCAGACTTTGTTGGCAGGGTGTTTCCTGTGCCAGTGGTAAATCTGCACAAGGATCTTCAGGAATTTGTTAATCTGTATTAGATCACTCTGAGATTCACTGAGATGCTGTTTGGCCTCAAAGGATATTTTTCAGCTTTATATTAGTCGTGAGCATATTTAACTCCTTAGACACCACAATCTTTGTGTAGGAGGTGTGTAAAACAATAATAAAGAAAATACGGGGTATCAGATAGTTTTGGCCAACTAAGTAACTGTAAGAGTTAGATGCGTTCTTATGACGGAGTGAAGTTGTATGTCTCTGGGTTTACAGATTCACAGATTAGTTTGGTATATTGTTTCTAATTGCCTACATTGTGTAGTACTATTTTCTTTTGAAAGAGCAGATGATTCTAGAGGTGGTGCAGGGTAAGTCAGTGCTTCAGAGATCAGAGCGGACATTTTACACTAGCTAGATGCTTCTCTTCATTGTGACATATAGTAGGAAAGCACAGGAGAACAAAGAGGATTTGGAGTGTCCTCAAAACTAAGAATGCAATGGTTTGATCATACCTTTTTCTCTATCCTGATGATAAAACATAGTCTACAATTTTACCATTTTTATGCCAATTTGTTTATTTAAATGTATTTCTGGATTTTTTTTAAACCCTCAGAAAGTAATTACAGAAGACCATTGGCATTTATGGTTATGGGAGCCTGAATTTACACTCAGGTTTGAATGTAATATTCCTGTTTTCTGATGTGCCTCTAATAGCTTTATAAGCCAGCAAGCAGAAAAAAATGAGCATATGCAGGTAGAACTGAGACCATCTGTGTGCCATAGTAGAAAAGATAGTTTGCTGTTAGCAGAGCTTTTGCTGCCTCAAATATTGAATAGTTAATATTTGTTTTGCTGCATCTGATACTGGAGCATACCTAAGAGGTATCAATATTGTAGACTTAAAATGGGACATAAATAATTCATAGCAAAAGCATTAGAAAACATATGATAAGTAGCTTTGCTATTAGAATATCTACATATCACTCAAATAATACTCTGAGTATGTTGTAGGAGGCAAGGTACAGGGAGAGAGCAACTACTCAGTTATGCTGAATATGTGTTGTTTGAGGATAGGAATGGTTCTGATATATTGCAAGGTAGTTATGAACCTGTCTCCACCTGGGGTTTCACCTGCCCTACCCATAGGAAGAGCCTTATAGTTTTTATTCAGTGTATTCTAGAAATTAGATATTAGATAAAAGACCTACCTGCTGAGTTCAGTGGGTCAAAACATTAATCGGTCTAAATCAGAGTAGTATCACTGAGAGCTGCTGAGATACATCTGCTTAAACTAGCTATGACTTTGCTTGGGGAGTGTGAAGGATTGGGCTGTGTGAAGTCCACTGTAGACAGAATAATTCAAGGAGAAGGGAAGTAAATGGATCAAAGGACTAGTGATAAGGCAAAGGTGACAGGGATAAATACTGTTTAGCCAGCCTCTTCATACAAACAGTTCATTAACTTAAACCTGATTGCCTCTGCAAGACCTGCCGTACTTACATATAGAAGAGAAAAGTGGTTAGCAGACAAACTAGAATGGGAGAAAAGTGTTGGGATCACAGGAGATCAGGAATGCTGGGATGATTAAAATAACTAGAAGCCAGTAGATGGGGATTTTAAGCCACACATACTATTTCTGAATACAGCATGTTCACACTTAAATTTTCAGACTAGTGCTCAGCATTCATTGCTGGTGTAAACCCGTTGACTTCAGCAACTACACCACCACTGAACTTGATCTTGCATGTTCATTTGCAGTCAGGCTAACTTTCTGCTTATTCACACTTTGCATTTATTGTAATTACTTGCATGTAGGCAAACATATGGTGGTCTGATTGGAGCAGGAGGCAGAAAATGTAATTTCTTTATGACTTGTACGGTATTATGTGAAAGTCCAGACAATGAAGTCTGGCTTCAGACACCCTGAAGCGTTGTGATAGGTGAGGAAGAGAATCCAATTAAATATTTAAGTGGCCGGGCCCACTTTGCTGCTGCAGCAGTGGATAGATTACACCTGGTGAAACCTGGTCTGCAGCAGGGTGGTTGGTAAGTGCTGGGTATGAGGAAGGTGCAGGGAGGAGTGTGCTGAGGAGGCTGTTGCCATACTATGGTCAGCAGGGAATGGATTTGGCACTGCTTCTGCCTCTGCCACTGTGACTGCATCATCCTGTGCCGAATGTCTTGTAGGTGATGGAACCTCCCTGCTGCCTTGCATGCCCCGTCCTTTGCATGCCAGGAGCTGTCCTGGGAAGGGGGAAGGGATGTTTGCACCAGGGTGCTTTGCATGGAATGTTCTATGTGCTATCCAGTTGTGCTGGGAAATCGTTTGCAGTTGTAGCTCATTGATGGATTGTCTTTCTCTTGCTTTTGATTCCAGCAGGAGGGCAGTAGGATGCTCACTATGATTCTATGAAATGACCCATTAGGTTCAGATGGCACTAGCATTAGTCAGGGCTGTTAAATCAGGGAAAGTCATTACAGCAAGAATATGGGATGATGACTTCTGAATCAGTGTGTTGGATTGCTTCTGTCTTTACTTACTAATGAATAGCGTCTGTACTCACAGAATAGATACTTGTTTAAAAAAAATAGATATGAACAAGGGCAGCATTTTATACCTGCTGTAGCTATCTGGATATTTACCTGGGGTTTTTTTTTTCCTCCATAATCACCTGCCTGTGAAATTCAAGCACGATTAGCTTTTCTGGAAATGCAGATTTGCAGGGTTGTGTAGGGTTGGGCGATTAGGCTGAAGGAGAATGGGTAGATTTACTATGGACCTTCCTGCTTACTGGGACTTTTACTTCCTTGGCTTTCAGTGTAAGCATGAATGGGATCAGGTGCTGTATTTGATTTTTTGTTATTGTTGTTTATCCATTGAATTTATTAGACTTGTGAGTTTATTATCAAGGAGTACTGCCCATTTCTAATGATGGTTTTTCATGGGGTTTGGGTTTGGTTTTTTTCCCATAAATCCCCAAATATATCTTCATTTAGTTATGTTTTCTACAAAAGTCCTTTGCCTTCCAGCACTCTGCCGAGGTACATGTGCCCATCCTAGTTATCTTACAGCAGTGTTGGGTTTAAATCTCGGTAAAATGGATCGTAACCATTAACTAGGTGCAAACTGTGTGATTGTGATGTGGTAGTTTCTATGTGTACATGTTGCTTTGGTGCACATATGGGCCCTGCTGTTCTCCTTGTTGTGGAGAAGGCTGACCTGAGGAGTTTACTGTCTCACCAGAGAGTGGAAAAGGAAGGAAACATTTAAAAACTTGCAAGGTTGTATGTGGAGTTGGGCTGTGGTGCTCTAAGCATCTCAGGTGCTGCACCAGGCTACACTATGTAGCTATATTTTTCTGATTTAATGTGTTAAAAGTCTTATTGTTAAACAAAACTAGAAATGATGTTTGACCAGCCAAGTATATAAATAGCTGATTGAACTCCTGTACATGCCCTTTTTCCCTGTAGCTTCAGAGATCTTAAGGAATTCAATTTGTCCCCAAAAAGGCTTGAATTCCTGCTTTTTATTTGAGGTAAGGAATTGTAAGTATGAAGTGGGTATAAACCAGTGTATGCATGTATTCATGCAAATACACACATGATCACACTTAATAAAGGAAGATACCCAGTTTATATTTCATGTAACAGTTGCATGGGGCTCGAGATGTCAATGGGAAAGTGCTTTCTTAGCTCAGTGATTTTCTTACTGCAGAGCACAAGGCCAGCATGGCCAGTGGTCCCTTCTTTGCTGGGACAGTGCCTGGCAAACTGTCACTGGAGTGAAACAATTCATGTCCTCATTAAAACCAAATTCAGGAAAATATCTTTGCAATATAAGCTATATTTTAAATGGTATGTATCGATTTACACCCTCGGCTCCTTCAGAGCATCTACTGCCTAGGCTCTGGCATTAACTAGATCGCGATGCAGTGGTAGGGAGGTGACAGCTTCTCAGTATGGCCAGTGCTTCAATTTTAACAAAAGTCTGATGATATTTGCCATTTTCCTTGAAGCTCCATTGCTGCCTAAAGGCACAAGATTATGAGTTAATCTTAACCTTTATTGAAGAGTTTCAAACGTGAGTGTGCAGGAAAGTAGGCTTGATGCACATTCTAAAAATCAATCAAAAAAGGACTGGAAAAAAGAGAACTGAAGTGCTTGTGGGCTTGTTTATTTAATACTAGTAACTGTGGGGTTTATTTAATACTTTTTTTTTTTTTTGTAGCTAGTCTTATGGTCCTGAATCATATGGGTTATTTTTTTCACTTAATGGCACTGGTTGACATCTTGTCCCGTCGCCTTCCCTGTATGTGTTTATAAAGCCAGCTACACTGGAATCACACCCTTAGAAATACAGCAAGAACTTTTTTTCCTTAAAAAATATTAAATAAAAAAGAACTATTCCCATAGCATTCCATGCACATACCATTTTTCTCAGAGCCATTAGGCAGTTCCCAGAACAAAAGCAATTGGTCATCAACTAAAGAAGATGCTTACTTATCATGAAACTGCCTGTGGAAACAAGGCTGTTTCTCTAAATGCAGCAGAGCACCAGCGTCAGCCCCTGCAAAGGAGAGAGGTGCTGGTAGTCCCCCCTCGGTGCTGCACGGCAGGTGGCTGCCTTATCTGCCTCTATTTCGTTAGTGCATAACTGAGCAGTTGCTGCATTAGTTCTTTCTTGCTCAGAGCTCAGCGTGGCAAACAGAATCCCTCTGGGATACTCCAGTTCCACCTTCGCCTGCCCTACGCAGATTTCCTGTGCTCATCTTGCTGGCCATACTCCCTGTTTCTTGGAAAGCTGGCGCTGCACAGGGTCTGGTTCTGCCCTGACACATTCACTGGGCTCTGCAGCGCTGGGGCCCTATCCAGTTAGCTGTGTAGGCATCACCTTCTGCTTTGTTGCCATCCTGAAGGTCTTGTGCTTGAAGCACTTCCCTGGGAAGTGGGGGACCAGGGTTCAGCCACTTGCCCTGCCCAGAGGGAACTGCAGCTTTCATTTCCCACATCCCCCCACCCCAACGAGTTCATGCTATTCTAGATCAGCGTGCAGTTTTTGTCTTCCTGTTAGGGCTGAGTTGCTGATAGGAAAATAATTCCTAGTTCTCCTGCAATTCTTATTTTTTATGTTAATCAGTCACTGGATAAAATACAGGGAGTCCAGACCAGACACATGGACATCCCACTCCTGTTGCATGCTCTAACCATGGGGATGCAGTCCTGCCATGCCAGGTTGCATTCTGACCCCCGACAGCCCTGGATCCACTTCATTGTGGAAGGCTTCCTTTTTGCACAGTCACCTATATATATTTTTAAATTTCTTTTAGAGCTGGTTATGCTATCTTTTATGTGAGAAGTAAACCAAGCTGTGCTCCTGAGCTGAGGCACTGATGGTGAGATAAATGCACCAGAGCCACATCCTTTACATATTAAATATGATCCCTGCTGTCAGAGTGCAGTTGTTTACTGCAGGAACTGCTTTAGCATCGTCTCATCTTTATTGCATTCAGAATTAAAAGAAATAAGTTTTTCTCCTCCAGCTCAACCAAGACACCAGCATGAAAAATTATCAAATGCTGTGCCAGTGCCATGATGGATAAACAGCCAGGATCAAACAATTGCTATCATATTTTATGCAAAATAACTGAATTAACAGCTTTAGCAGTTGAGTGAAAGGCACACTGGTTTCATGTTCATGTGTTCAGTAGCACTTCTAGTGATTCGAAGATTATTTCTAATCATCTTGCAGCACTGGATCTTTGCATGACCTTTCTATTTAGTAACTCCTCTCTGCATCTCAGTGCACATGCACAGCTGTGTGCCTGTGTATGTACGGACCCCTGCAATTCCATTTGTTGGTTTTCCTTAAAAAGATAAAAAAGGGACTGTGCACAGTGCACACACTTGTACCTATGTACACGAACTAATGATAGGGTAGGGCACTCCCAGGTTAAATACCAGGCTTGTTTTTCCAGCTCTGTCACTGTCCTTAAATCTTATCTACATCAGACAGTTTTAGTGGTGAATGTTAAATCAGTTTTTAGTTTAAGTGAGCAGAATTCATACAGACCCCCTGTGCTCACACCCTTATTTCAGTTTAAGGAGGGCCTGTTTCATGTTAGAGTAATGTAATCTTACAGGTAAAAGGTGAAACAAAATGGGAATGGTGCTTTTAAGAGCTGCTAAGATGGGGGGTTCTACAATTCTGCTAAGAGTTGCTTCCTGGATACACAATGCTCCTTGTCTAGTGTAGTATAAGGTAAAATGAGGTTATATAAAACATTGCAGGGGATAGTTTTAAGAGGATGTGGTTTACTTTGCACTGCCACAGACTTGCAGCACTGTTGGTCACCAAGGGACAAGGGAGGGAGGTAGAGAAGTTTTCTGGCACAGAGCTGGAAATGCTCATTTCAGTGCACTCTTGTTGCCATAGGTCAAACCAAATTTAGTCTGCATCAGAATAAGAGTGCCTTAGGTGACCTTTTGCATAGGTTTAACTGTGTCAGTAGCAAATCTCACCTGTAGGTAAATTGATGCAAACAAATTTTACGTGTGCAGACATGGTCTGGGTGTAATTGAGCCACTTAACTTCTGCCTTACGGCATTGGTGAAGCTTAATTAAGACTGATAAAGTTCTTTGCAGTTCTCAGAGGAAAGGTTTGGTCCATGTGTAAATGATGTTATAGAAGGTATTTAAGGTACTCTGTTACAAATGTTGTGGAGGCACCCAGCCTATGAATAACACACTCTGAAACTCTTTCTAGTTCAAGTTAATGTTTAATAGGAATGAGGCAAACACTGCCTGAAAGGAGGCTTTGTGGCACTGCACCCAGACCCTCCCTTCAGTGGGTGTGCTCCCTCTCTCTCTCTGCCGGGATGGTTTTGCTTACCACGAATTGAATGATCCAACAGGATCCTATAGTCGCTCTGCAGGACATGTAGAGTCCAAACCCCTAGCATGGAAACGCAGTGGCAGGACACATGAGGGGCCCATGGCTCTGCCCAGCTGCAGTGATGGGGCGCAGCGAGCAGGGCGATCCCTCTTCCAAGTCCTTTAACTCACGGTGGAAATTTAGGTCTACATGACCTGCATGTCATCTAACTCTGGTTGTACTAGCTTGGGCCCCAGAAGTAGTGTAGGCGTATCTATGTGCTTATCTAGGCTAATTAGGTTGGTGCTTTGTCCAGGGTAATTGTCTCTACTAATGAGTTGGAGCGCAGTGTCACTAGCACAGCTGTGTTGCACCCGGTTCCTGCGCTGGCTCCTTTTGTGGGCACTGATTGTGGGATGTGGCCATGCCAGGATGTCTCTGGCACGTGCAGTCCCCACCAGGACAGATCGAAGGGGCCAAGAGCAGGTTGGGGTCCTCGAGGCAGAGGCAGATGTTCAAAGTGCTGACAGAGTCTTGGCAGCAGCAGCGTGATTTCCCAACAACAACGGCAAGAGAGCTAAAATTACAGCCAGGCTATGGACAGAGGGAAGTGATGGTGAAGGAGGGGCAGATAACTTCCCTCCCTCTGGCTGGAGCCCACTTGACCACACATACACATTGCAAGGCTGTGGGTGCTGTGGGGTGCTTGGGGGGGATCAGGCAGCAGCACAGCCGGTACCAAGGAACACCCCCAAGTTTGTGGTGGTGAAGGGGAGAGGTTATGGTGAAGACAGCAAAATGCACCACCCAGCCAAGTCTTGGTGTGGGTTTGCAGGTTGGCCCCAGGAGCTGGCAGCTGCCTGGCCAGGGCTCATCCCCAATGCCCTGGCATGGGGAACCATGGCCCAAGCGGTACCTGAACAAGGACACTGGGATTAGCATTGGTCAGAAATGCTTTTCACATGCTATTATTTTCTTCTGTCATGTTCCTGGGATATAAATGACAAGGGGTCAGACCTGGTGCCTGAACCTGAATCTCCTGCAATCCAAGTACATGCTGAAACCATCAAGCAATGAAGGAGAGCTGTCTGTGTGTCTCTCACCTCTTTTGATCCCATGGTCTGCTCTGGAGTTTTTTTCATTCACACAAAATCATCATGTTCTGTTCATACGTAGAATAAAAATTTTCCGTCTCATGAATTTAAAGCTCAAATACATTTCTTATTCGGCTCTGACTTGGGACCCTTTCCTTAGCCACCAAATTCATCAGTCTGGTCCATAAGCACCATGGAGGCTATAGGGATTGCAGAAACCCTACCTATGGTCTGCATCCAGTGTCTAAAATGAATAAAAGATCTGTAAATGGGCTAGATTGGACCTTCTGTATTGAAGGAGCACAAAATCCTGGTGCCTCATGGAAATGGGCCTAGCTTTGCCATTTTCTTGAGTGCATGCAGACACTGGTGCTTGCTGTTGTAGCATAAGTAAAAGAGGAAAAAGAAAGGCTGCTTGGGGCTGCCTCAGCAGGAGAGAAATGATGACATTGTTCCTGCTTGCTTGTGCCTTCCTGCCACAGCTACACCAGAGTGGAAACCGGAGCATGGGTTTTCCCTCGGTGACAGCTTTGGCAGAGCCAGTGCTGGGGTGGCAGAGCAGGAGGAGGAAAAAGCAAACATGGAAAATGCCTGTGTGCTCCCAAAATCTGCCTTGAGCTGAATCACAAGATGCTTATGTAAAAACGTGGTTAATTATTACAAAGCAAGGAAGCGAGGAAACACAGACATTCACAGCATATCTCCTGCATTAATTAGTTGCTAAAATGTAGATTGCAATACCTGTGAAGCTGCAAAGGGGTCAGTAGCAAACTGACTCTCCTGGTTATTGTGCTGAGAAGCACTTTTCTCTTTGAGAATGTTCCCAAAGGCTGTCAGGGTCCGAAGCAGCTCACAGGGGAACTAGAGAAGCATCTTTAAGCAAGGATGCCAACACCAAGAGCACTTACTGTTCATGTCTGCTCAGGTCTGAGAAATATCTAAAAATGTGGAGAGGAGTTAAACCTAGAAATCCACTCACATTTAAAAAACTCTCCGTCAAACAGGTATCTGCTGTATGTGCACTGCAGAGGATACACATAGAGAACCAAGCATAAAAATAAACCCTGCCTTTCAGTATCAGTATGAGCTTTGGCCAAGCATGCTAAAAGTGAATTCAAGGATGAGAGAAACAAGAAGCTCCACCGTTACAGAGATTGAAGTTGTTTGCAGAATTCACATCAGATGATAGTGTGCCTGGGTCTGCTCAGAAGTCAGGATTGGGATGGGAGGGAAGTCTAGCAGAATTTATGTTTCTGGCAATGAACAGACCTGAAAGCTTGGGTTGGACTTTTAGATTTATTTCCCACCCTCCAGCAAAATCAGGGCAGGCCAAAACAGAGAGCGTCTAACCTTTTTCTTTAGGGTTTGCAAGTTAAGGTTTCATGTTACTATAGAAAAAGTATTCATTTGAATAAAATCACAAGCAGGGTACTGGAAGGAATTATTTCTTATAGTCATGAGTAACTCAAGTAAAACAACCAGTGCCAAACAGAACTGGTGTGTTTCCTCACTGGTGGCAAGAAGAGCTGTAAATCCACTTGGGTGTGACTGCCCTGGACACCCTGTATACACATGCAACTTGCCTCAAACTCTTTTCCAACCATTTCCAATCAATACAAACAGGTATCCCTGTTCCCACAGGCTGAGGTTGGCCTCTGCAGCTGGTCTAGGCTTTTCCTCAGGTAGCATTATCTTACCAACTTTTACTCCACTGCTGCTTGTTTTACACAGGAGAGAGGACAAGCTGCCTGTTACAGCTTCAATCCTCCTCTTCTGTTCATGCTTGCCTTTTTCTGCCTCTCAACCTTTTCAATGTACTTCCCTGCTAAAGTACTTGAGAAGAAAATTGTGTTAAACAAAACTAATGTGCAAAAGAAGACATTAAAAATACCTTAGGATGGGGTAGGAAGTGAAGACAGTTTACTTCTCGCTACTGGTCACTAGTGAAATAGAAGTAAAATGAGTTTGGAAAAGATTTAAATAAATGAATGCAGTTTACTGCAGTGTGTTGATTTAAGTAAGAAATCTAAACCTGTAAAAGAGGAATTGGTCATTACTCAGAAAACTTGTTACATGTCAGGGTCCGACTGGAGAAGACCCAGTGTCAGACCCATTTCGTTCATGATCCCCAGAGTGAAATTAAGATGCAAACGAGGTCAAGTACCGCAATTGATCAGTTTGTTTATTATAAAATGACAATTATTATAGAAAAAGAAATTATTATAAAAAAGAGATAGTGATAGGACAGATTGGAACAAATGACAGAAATTAAGCAATCATTCAGAGCGTAGATCCAGTAGATCCTGTGGATCCAGTGGCATCCCGAGGGTTCATAGTCATTGTCTTCGGTGGTAGGAGTTCCCCAGGGTCCGTAGTTGTCATTGGTGGAGGGTGTCCCACACGGCGATTACCTGTTTCCCCTTTTATTTATGTGTTGGGGGGAGTACTTCTGTTCTTGATGTTACGTACTGCATGCTCATGGTGGACCAGTTTTGCTGGTCTTGCAGCCAGCTCTTCAACTGCACATGTCTGTGGCAACCCTTGAGATAATGGACAGCCATTCCTCACACCAATCCTTGAGATAATGGACAGTGGAGTCTTAGCTCCACCCACCCATCTTCAAGATAGTGGACCGCAGCTTCTCATACCAATCTTTGAGACAATGGATGGTGGAGTTTGATTTCGGTTCAGTCTCTTACACATGCTTAAGATACTGATGAGAGAGTTAAGGCATTTTGGGGGTACATTCATGTACCCTGTGCATCTGAAAAGTTGTCTGGCTTTTTAAATTAATGTGCAAATAAAAATATCTGCAAATTTTTCACTACTTATGCAAAGTGTTTTTGAATTTCAATTATTTACTGAGTCAGGTCTTAAGTAGCTTCTTTCCTTTTTTTTTTGGTTGAATTTGTTTGGTTTTCAACCTATGTATCCAATTCATGATAGTGCCCACAAGAAAAAGAAGTTGGATTTTTCTGTGTGGTGTTGATAGTCTGGTCTTTGATTCCTTTTGCGTGTCTAGTGTTAGTCAAACTGGCCACACTGCCTTATTTTTTTTTGGCATTTGGCCCCAAGAGAAGACTCATGCCAAAGTACTGGATTAAGATGGCATCATTAGAGCGTCCTATACTCTTTGACATGATTTATAGCCAGGGAATAATTGTTGTTTCTGCAGCGTCATCCTCTGGCCTTTCAGGTTGGTGCCTACTTTTAGCCCTCTTTCCAAGCAGGGTGCCATCTTCTGTATGATACTCTGAGTCTTTGTACAAAGGAAATCTTTTGTGATGAAATCATATGCAGTGATGAGCATGGCTAAGGCTTTTCGTGGTGGAATTTGTTGCCCAGTGAGGCAAGTGTAACTGACTTAAGCCTTGAACATCCTTCACCCAGAAGTCTGTTTATTGAAGTATCTCACAGGTATGTGTATGTGAACGTGTGTGTTACCTGCACACACCAGAGCCAGGGTCCAAACCGGTGACACTAATAACTATGGGGAGTCTGGACCAATTCCTTACCTGTCTTCCTACTGAACTCACAAGTTTTTTAAATTGACGCTGTTAACTGCTCCTCAGGGGTAGCTCTGGCCTTCTTTCGCTTCAGTGGTGAAGATGCACAGTACAAGCATTCACGTAGTAACACGACATCCTGGTTACGCCTTAAACTTAAACACCTTAAACATGTGAGCCTCCTGCTCTGTGCTTCTCGAACACCTGCAAAGTTTCTTTCCTGAGGCTTGCTTCCAAAAAAAACAACCTCCCCCCTTCATCGTTTCTTGTGATCTTTACAAAATGTGGCATTTCTGTCTAAACAGTTTGCTGAAGGCCTGTGGCAAATGATATTAAGTTGTCAGTCATGAGACATAAAAGAAGTGAACTGTCTTTACTTCATACCCAATCCAAAGGTATTTTTAAATGTCAGAACTTTTGACTCAGTGGTTGTCACTGGCTCCATTTTTGGGGTACCCAAAACTGGAATACGTGGGCCCTACTTTCAGAATATGCTGTGTTCCCTTTCTGCAAATGTTAGTCCTTAAACACATTTCAAAAATATGCATAATTTCTTCAGGATCAGTCAGCTCTGGAATTTCTGCCATCTTGCCAGTTTTCACGCAGTCATACTTTCTAAATTTGTTTTCAGATGACATTCTGCCTGGCAGAAATATATAAAGAAATTGGAGAGAAATATCCTTAATGATTTGTGAGTGACATATTTGGGTTTGTGTTTAATTCTTGTTGGATAAGTCTTAAAAGCATGAAACTTTACATTTGAAAATGAAAGAAATAAAGTAGACATAATACTTTCAAGCATATAAGTGATCTATTTCTCAGTGCTTTTTATCAGGAAAATTGCAGTTGCATTTAATTGAACTCTCATCTATTTCGTCCCACTTGAAACCCACCTTGTCAAATCAATGGAACAATCCTCCTTCCTCCAAATGCAAGATTGCTGTATCTTATGTTACCAAGAATTATTGTTATTTTCAGAATAAATATTTCTTTCTGAAAATAGCACGTAGTGTCAGTATGCTTGATTAAATGTCCAAGAACAGGGATTAAATGATCAGAGTCAAGAGAGGAGATGTGACTTAAAGGGTGACATGCATAGTTGGGTTTGATGTGGATCCTGCAGAAGCAGAAGACTGACAGCATTGTAAAAAGAAAAGCCGCCTTTGTACAATGCTTGTTTAATTTTGCATTTCCTTACACCTTCCATCAGGTAGCGTCAGCATCAGCCAGCTCAGCATCAAAGCAGCACTAGTTAGCATGTATGCTCATAAACTCAGTACTGTGGCTGAATCACTGTGCAAGCACAGAATAAACCAGGGATCTGAACTAGATCTGAACCCTGCAGAAGCTAGAAATGCATCCCAGTGCGATGGACTGTCTTTCCACAGGGCATCTCTTGCAACACTGTGGGTCTTCACCATCTCCAAGGGGTTAGTACGTAGCCTTCTACATAGGGGTTAGTACGGCTTCTATTATGCCAAGTTTCTGGGCAAATCTGCTCACATGTTTAGCAATCGGATTCTCCCAGTGGGACTAAAAATTTATAGGAGGCGATGATTTGTGTAATAGGAAAAAATTAATTAAAAAAAAATCAAAAAGAGGATAATAATTCTTGAGGTGTTTCTCTCATGGTAAGGTGGAGAAGCAATTACTCTTGAGTGGCACTGCTTTTTGGAAAAGTCAGCTGCATTTGCTCTCCTAATAGCATTCTTTCATTTTTTCTGTAGGTCCAGCTGCCCAGCGCCAGGTCCAGAATGGGCCATCTCCAGATGAGATGGAAGCACAGAGAAGGTGGGTTAAACAATTGCATTCTAGTTTGAGAACTCTAAACAATAGAGTTCTAGTTTGTAACTTGGATGAACATGCAGTTATTGCTCACCAGTAAGCACTGTTCTTTTTACGTGTATCTATTTTAAGCTGATTCTATGTTTTCTGCAATTATTGCTAATGATTCTGTATTGGCTTTTAAAGGTGAGGTGAACTGAAGCTCTAGGTAAACTCTTTGCTCAAAAGCAAGTGATGTTCAGAGTTAAAGACAAAACACATTTAAAAGATATTTGTAGAGTGTGTGTTTCTCAAGCACATTAAGAAAGCCTAACCTTATCCTGTTCTGGATCATCTGCTGGTGGTTGACAGTCATATTGCCCAAGGAGCAAGAACTATATGCACTCTGAGTAATAGCTTAGGCACATTTTGTGTGTGGTTACTTCCTATACCATATGCTGTTCCTTTTATGAATGTTTTGCTCTAAACAAAAATAATAAATGAAAGTGTAAAGTCATACCCTTCACCTTTACACTTACATCAGACTTAGTGCCATTATCACATATGTCCCTTTCTCTAGCTGCTAAGAGTGTTCTTCTTGACATCAAAGGGGCGGTGGGCAGGAGTCTCCATAACGAAATTATGAGGCCCATCTCATGGCAGCTTTGCTGATTCAGGCCAGATTCCTGTGGCAGCAATAGAAATACCTGGTGCAGCAGTATCCCAAGACTAAGGTTTCGTAGGGATTTACATATGGCTATTAAATGGGTCAACGGATAATAATATTTCATTCGAGATTTGTAAGATTTACTTCAGGGCAGCAGAGCCATCACAAAGGTCAGAGGAGAGCCCCTGCTCACCCAGAGGTGGGGGGATGCTGCCTGTCCCTGCTGCCTGGCTGAAAGGCCTCATCCAGCTCTTCATTTAACCAGTAGAAATCACTGATTCTTCAGACCATATGTAGCTCAGACCCCAAATTTAGGTGTCTGGTCTGTACATTTAAAGTGTGAGCAGCTTAACTACACTAGTAAAAAAAAAAAAAAAAAAAAAAGAAATAAAAATTATTTTTTGTTTAGAGGCAGTAAAAGCCTTCTACATAGGTATTGTCTGACTGCTACAGGGCACATGGTTCTGGGAAAGCCTCTTTTGCTCCACTGGACTGGAATAAGCTATGCCAGTAGATGCACTGCTTCTGCACTAGAGGATTTTCAGCTTTAATTATGCTGATGCCTTCTATAAGCAGAGAGCAGACCTAATTTTAGGCCTAGCTTTTTTTGAACATTTTATAAGCAGGCAAGGAAATTAAGTTATGGTAACTACCCTGCAAATTTGTCTGTTTAACAGGGGTTTTAGAGACCTTTACACAAATGTTAGAAGAATATATTTATATTTAAGTCAGAGTGCAATTTGTCCCCTCTTGTACTTTACTCCTTGCATATTTCTTGAGCAGCCTTGTGCCAATGGCAGGCTTTATTTAGTTCCACTGGAATAAATTTGACTTCCTAAGAGTGCAGGAACTTCTCCTTTCAGCACTTCTTTGGTGCTAAACTTTAGGACTTCTCCTTTTTCCTTTAGTGGGAGGCACATATAAACTGCTTCTGCCCAAGGGCAGACAGGACTGGCATGAACCCCAATGACTTCAGATGGCAGTGGATCACCCTTATTTTGGGGAGCACCTTGCATCTATATCTGCTCTACAGCAGCTGTAATGACTTGGAGATGTCTTACCCACATTTCTTTCCTGTCAGGCTGGGGTTTTCCAAGTCTGTCAGGTCTCAGATGGAAAATTTGTACGTCAAGTTGTTTTTCATCATCAAATTTCACTAATAAATGCCAAGCTAAGGTAGGGGATGGTATGCTTAGGAAATTCTTAGTACATGTGTTTACAATTGAAATTTTAGCAGTGCAGTTGATGCTGTTGCATGTGTTCAGTCCATAACTTTCAAATAAGAGTCAGGATATGTATTGAAGTAAAGATTTCTATTTATTTGGTTTAAAGTGTCAAAGCTGGAATGAAACCAGTTGAATTGGCCAACTAAGACTGTTCTCAAAACTGTGCTCCCTTTACACATATAATAATTTTCTCAGATGCTTAGAATAGTTTTGTAGAAATTGCCTGCATTTGATGGATTGCGTGTCCTAAACATAAAACTAGTTTAGGATTGATCCCTCCACGGTGAAATCATGGATTTTCCTTTCCCATCTATTGAATTAGAATTGAAATATGGGAAATTTGTTTTGCAAATTAAGACATTCTTTTTTCCTACCTAATATAACTTTATATTTCTGGACTTTTTTTGTTTTAAAAAGCTGCTCTTGGTGTGTAAATAAGATAGATTTTTTTAAAAATTGCAGACTGAGGGTGAGACAAGTAAAAAAAACTAAAACAGATCTGTCTAAAATACTATGTAAGGAGTGAAAATAAAATGTTGCTTAGAGTTAAGCTTGCCTTACTATACAGACCATGAAGTAAAGCTGTTGCAGAAGAAAGAAATTTCTATGCAGTTAAGGCTGGATCAAATATATTCAAGGCAAGCTTACCCTAGAAACCATGGAAGAAAATAGTAAGAAACCCTAATACCAAGTGCTTCAGCAAGGTAATGTCAGAGTTGGTTTAGTGTTGTTGAAACCTGTGGTCCATCCATGCACTTTTGTCATCCATGCACATGACAAAAAGCCTGGCAAATATTCTAGGTTTTAGCTATCAATCTTTTTAACAAGAGAAATGACAAGGAGGGTTTGTGGCAGGGGTCAGGTACAGCTCCTTCTGCAGAAGTGTTGCAGCGTGCGACAGAAGACCTCTGCTGATAGACCCTGGGAACTGCACATCTCTGGGAAGCGGAGCCAGCGAAAAGGCTTGGCAGTGTGTTTCCCTGTGGGACGCCAGGCCTGGGGAGTACAGGAGCTAGTAGCTCCTGCGAAATAAGGTGCCCAAAAAGCAGCACTGCAATGATGTGATCAGCTTTTCACTTGTGGAGGAAACAGGGTGGTTGTGGTCCAGGGGAGGTTGTGCTGGGGCAGGGGGTGTCAGGCTGGCAGCCAGGCTGGCAACACCAGCATAGGGCTTGGATGTGCAGCCAGTGTTGTACAATTGGCGCCTAACACCTTTCTTATGTTTTCATTCTTACTGTAAGCCCTTTGGGCTCTTGATCATGAAAGACGCAGGACTCTGTCATTTTATGCAAGATGCCCCTTACGCTTTCCTTGCAATGCTCATGCACTTCAAGTTAACAACACGCATGGCTGCTGTGCTCTCCTGGCCTTGGGCACTGACTGCTCCTCGCACAGAGCACATTGAAGAGTTATCTTAAATGGATCGACTGACCCCTATCGTGTCCAGCAGGTGCAGGGCAATGTCCTGGTTATACTTCCCCAACGCGTGCAGTGGCACCGCTGCAGCCACGGCAAGTGAAATCAAACCCACCTCCATCTCAAGGGATCAGCATCTCTGTGAGGGACTGGCTCACACCACCCGAGACATACGGTTTGAGTGCTTGTCAGTGTATAAAGCTTTCCCTCAAAATTATAAAGAATACATAATAACTGAGGGTTTTTTCATTGCTGTTTTAGACAAGTGATGGAGCAACAGCAACAGCGCCAGGAATCTCTGGAAAGAAGAACCTCTACCACAGGCACGTATCAAACCAAGCAGATATAGTCTCTTCTTGCTTGTCTCCTCTAGATGTAGTTGGTTTTGTGCGGTGCTGTACAAGAGCTAGACTGCTACAAGTGGTTATAGCTATGATTAGATTTTAAATCATTTTCAGCTAGAGACTTACATTTGGGCATGGTTTTACAGAGGCTCATGTACAGGGCATCGGGTGGAGCTTGGCAGGTTTTTCACTTGACAAAACTTGTACAGCTGAGGGGGATTTTAGGCATACCAAGGGCTGTGCTGCTTCTACACCCATGAGGAGAGTAGGTAACACAGCCACCACAATAGCTGACTCCATCTTTCCAGGGGATGTCAGCACGCAGCAGTTGATGTGCTGGATGTGCTAGGTCAGGCGCTCCCCATCACTCTGCAGCACGCAGCAGACTACAGCACAGAGGAAAGTATAACTATAGATGCTCGCTGGTGGGGATTTTGTGGTCATGAAGTGAGGAGTCTTCTGTGAGCTTAATGGAAAAAATATATATATTTAATGAGCTTATGGAAATCTTCTGTAGCATATTAAGTTGCACTAAGCTGAGAGATGACAGAAATAGATTATAACAACAAAGTATGGCTTTGCCTCTCTGAAAGAAGGCAGAGCAAGCAAGCCAAGATGGCCATCTTGTATTTGGGCTTTTGTTTTGGGGAATTTTTTTCAGTTAATCTGGCCACATAAGTGCAGTGTTTTCCCTCAGCTGTTACAACTTTTTAGGTTTTGGCTTGAAACTAGTTCAGACATACCCACATACCTTAGTCAGCAACAGAAGTTGTTGGCCTCTGTTTCGACAGAGGTTACTGAGTACTATTCTGCTTAGGGAACATAGCCAAAATCTTGCCTCAGCATCTGTGATGAGCAGGATGTGGCTCCCAGGGGCTTCTGGCTGTTCCCTCCCTGGCTACAAGGTGGCCACTGCTGTGTTCAGCATGCCCCTTGCAGCTCCCCTGATGCAAGGGTGATGCTCGTGATCCTGACTCAGATTCACATGGGAGTTGGAGGAGCCTCACTGGCACTGGAGCACGCAACCCATCCCGTTCTGCCAGGGACCTGTTCCACACAGGCTCAGTTCTGCTGAGGATTGGAAACCCCCAAGCTGGTGCCTGCACCATCTCCTCTTTGCTTTGTTTGAGTTTCTGTTTGCGTTTACTTCACGGTTCCTTTTCTCCGTTCCGCTTTGCCTTGGTTTCGTTCCTGCTGCCTATCCATCTTATTCTTTTCATTTGTCTTTTCTGTTCTTTTAGTTTTCACCTGTCAGATAAGCGTGTGCTCTCCCCCCTCAGAGCCCCAGTCACCTCCTCCCACCTGCAGTAACTGCGGTGCTCCTGCCTCTGGTGCTGTGACCCCACCACCACCTCATGCCAGCGCTGTCTCTTCGGCACCCGCTGTCCGTGAGCCCACTAGTCCATCCTCTTTCAGACCCCTGTGGAGAGCCAAAGAAACACCGCAGCTCCTGCACAGGCACTCAGCCTCCGAGCTGCCAATAAGCCCAGGTTCCCCCCCTCCAGCCTGCCCAAACCTCAGGACTGTAATGCCAGGCATCAGGCGAACCTCACTGTCTCCACCACCTCCCCATCCTTCCCACTTCCCCTTTGCCTCTCGCCAGCCTCTCAGGCGCCTTTCTCTTTCATGCTCTCCTTGGTCTTCTGCTTCCTCTGCCACAAATGCACTACCTGTGCAGAGGGGCGATGTCCTGCAGCCACGAGGTCCCACCATCCTGCCTTTGATTCCTGCCCTGCCTGAGAAGGTCAAGGGACCCACAGATAAAGCAAGCCAAGAGACCTTGGCAAATATACCTCTGAAAGGCCATCCTGAAGAACAAATTGCTTTAGGCCCCTCTGGGACCCAGGTGAAAAGCGTGGACGGGCCCTTCTTTCCACACCTAGGAGCTGCACCCTCTTCCCTACTGCCCACCATCACCAGCCCCCCCAGCTGCTTTGTCCAGGCTCCCTCCCCATCCTTCCAACCATCAACACGTCCTCCACAGCAGTGGTATCAGCCCGTGTCACACTGTCTTCCATTGCCTCCCCCTTACGCTGCTGTGTCTGAGGTGACTATGCCCAGGAGGACCCCTCCTTACATGACTTCATCAGCCATTGCCCACTTGAGTAAGTACTGATTTTGAATGAGTTGTGACCTGTACAAAGCCTTAGCTTTCAGCTATTTAAAAAGCCCCATTGGCACTGCCTGTGACCACTAGAAAAAGAGCTGAGAGACCAAAGGCTACTTCTGCTTTATGTGATTTCTGAAAGGTGTAAAGTACCAAAACCACTCAGGACTGGTCCAGGGACCCTCTGAGCTAAAAGGAAGGCAGAAAAGAATTACAGGACCAGGGCCCTGTAGCTGGGATCTTGCAATGCATATTCTTACTGTATTAGCCCCGAAGGAGATTTTTATTATTCAGCAGAGTCAAATTGCATTTTGCAGTGCACTTCATACAAAACCTATGTTCAGCTGGTCCAAATGTAGTGGATGGGCTCTTCTGAAGCTGGAGGCCAGGTCTGCAGTAGACTTGTCCATGTATCAGTACTGGTAGAGGTTGTGATTTTTATTCTTTTTCTTCAGTGGTATTTCTGTTACTAGCAAAAGATGTAACATGATTTTGTTATAGAATCCCCTGTGCTTGTGTAACTTCCTGGTAAAAACTGCATTTATAGTAGAGGGCTTGTCATTGTAACTATTCCAGCCTTTTTCACGGCAGGCAGATCAAGAACTTGGGTCTGCCACTTTGCATATGGTCTTGATTTCTAGTGCTCATCTAAATCCTGTGGAGTTAGAACAGTTACAAGTAATGCCTATTTGCAGTTCAGATCATATGTTTTTTGGCTCGAATCCATTCCTGTCTATAGCCACATATAATGCTTAAATGATGTGCCTAGAAAAGGAAGAAAACTGAGACATTGCCTTTCACTTTCTGCTAAAAATACTACTGCAACCACTAGAGGCTCAGTCCTTCAGCTGATACAAGCCCTTGAAATCTACTTAGTTCAATAAAGTTATTTTAAGCTCACATCAGTCCATTATTTTGACTCAGTTCAATTTTTGCCTCAGGCTGTCTTCTAATTAGGTGGGTGTAGTTTTGCAATTACAATTAACTGTGCCCACAATGAATTACTAGCTATTATGTTTATGAGCCAAAGAGGGGTTGAAATGTTTAAAGTATTTCTAATAGCAGCTATGGTTCAGTTCAAGAATGGAATTGGGAGTGTGAAATAATAGCAGAAATAACCACAGAAATAAGGCAGTATTGTAAGAAAACCTAGATAAGAGAAAAACAGGCTGTTGATGTTAAATACAGTTTCCAAATGTTTCTCAGTCAACACCTGCCTATCTTTCAAAATAACACTTACTGAACAACTGAACCTGTGATTACGTATCAGGAGCAGCCTGTTCTGAGAGAACGTAACGTGGAGAAATACCCTTGCGCAGGTGTATTTGTTCAATTGACCCGTTAGAGGCAGGCAAAACAGTGCACCGGAGTTACCCACCACCAGCCCCTCCAACAGGCTGCTGCTTGAGGAGCTTTGCTGAACCTCAGGTTTCTTGGAGCTGGATCTTCCCTGTTATTTTGCAAGACTGGCTGAGGCCATACACCTAATGTTAACAGAAAGGAGGATGTGTTGCTGTAGTCCACGATTCTGGTGAAAAACTGGTGTTAACCAAAGTCCATGGAATCGGTTGATGTAGTTTATTATCTCCACGTAGAAAGCTATGAGACAAGCAGGAGATGTCACTTATGAATTGGGAAGTGTTGTCTGTGTTTTGATTTCAGCACAGAATAAAACAGTAGCTCAGCCAGGGAGAAGAGGAGGGAGAAAGCTAGTTTATGTGACAGGGTCTTGCAGGAGGACACAATTGTAGCTGATTGACCACTGATGCAACCACCGTTTCCCATTCTTCTGCATTCTTGGTGCTTCCTTGCATAGATCACTCATCATGCAGCCAGGTCATGCCCTGGGAGCAGAAACATGACCTTGTGTACAGGCTGGAGGAGATTGTACCTCGAGCGTAATTCATATTCTCTGCATTTCAGGCCCAGCACTTCCTCCTGGTCATCCCAGTGGCGCTGCTGTGATCCCCACTTCGTCCGGGGGGCCCCCACCTCCGCCACCCCCCCCAGTCCCTCCACCACCCATGGGAGCTGCGCCCCCCCCACCTCCCCCGCTGCCGGCAGGCGCCGGGCAAGGGGTTGGCACTGAAGATGGGTCAGTGTCAGGGCTCGCAGCGGCTCTGGCTGGTGCCAAACTAAGGAGAGTACAACGGGTAAGGAGGTGGCACCGGGACTCCCCCAGGGGCTCTTCTCTGCTGCAGGAAAGCCTGGTGCAGCTTGGTGTAATGGTCTGCAGATCCAGTGTGAAACATGGTGAAACACGCTTCAGCTGCCCCCCCTTAGGTGAACTTCTAAATGTGAATTTGTAGTGCAAATAAAGCTGAGCAGGAGATGTTTGGTGGAATTTCTACTCCTCAGGAAATATTAATTGTCAAATCACTGCAAGTTCTCAGTTTGCCAGGATTTCTAGTGCCACCATTGCACTATCTGTTAGTGTTTTCAGTCATAAGTGATTAAAACTACATCATGATTACCAAAACCAGAGTAGACTGTTGAGGCCGCACATCAGTAGGTGTCCACTTAGGTAGAGGTTGCATAACCATGCATAAACGTGATCATGAACAAAGAGCACTCTGGAGTTTTTCGTCATTTGCCCATATATTTGCCTCACTCAGACAGCTCCTGGTCTTAGTAAGGTCTTCACTCCCAGGCAAAGCACACCCTATCTCTGGTTTTGGGCTGTGATGGTGATCAATTTTCCTAATAATTAGGAAAACTAATCATTAAGGGTGTGGTTGTAAATGAAACTTTTCATTAATTCCAGTGAAACTTTTCATTAATTCCAATGTTGATTTCTGTCTTAAGCCAGAAGATGGTTCAGGAGGGTCCAGCCCCAGTGGGGTCTCTAAGAGCGATGCCAATCGAACAAGTAGTGGAGGAGGCGGAGGAGGACTAATGGAAGAAATGAATAAATTGCTGGCAAAAAGGTTTGTATTTAGACTTCAAGTAAGCACTAGCATGAGGTCTGCAGCAAGCTGCGGAACAAGATGCTGTCAGTTTTGGTTAGCAATGGGTCACTTTGGTGCTTCTTTGCAATTTGACTGGTCCTGCATAGATGCTAGTTACCAGCATTGCCTGGTGAAACTGTACATATATATATATATATATGAAACTGTAGGTGTTGCAGCAATGATAGCTGGCAGAGTTTAGCAGCTATAACAAATCCTGCAGTGTGGTAGCCTTCAGAGATGGTGACAAATATATCCTCTGGACTTTTGCCATTTTACCAGATCTATTTCAAAGTTACTGTATTCAGATAGAGTAAACTATGAAAGGAGCTTAAATAAATTACTCTTTATACAGCACATTCAGGATGTTGAACCTAAAAACATGAAAAGAAGTGCAATAAAAGGGCAACATCTTGGCAGGTGAATTGTTATTGATTCTCAGTGCATTTCAGACAGGCTAGCCAAGTTATTCTCAGCTAACGCGAGTCATGATATATCGAGCTACCGCTGTTAAAAGACACTCAATTATTCCAATTATTTTTTCTTTCTGTTTTCCCTCAATTCCATCAATAATGTTCTGTCAGACTCCCAAGCTCCTAGTATTAGATGTTTCCTTTTTAGCTCTATTTTTTTTTTAAACATATGAATAGTGAAAGAAAACGATAAGTAAAATAATGAAGAGTAGGTACAGTTGTATAGTGCTACATATCAAGATTGACTTTGCTGAACTGAGTGATGTCTGTAAGCAAAGTAAGGTTCGGTGACTAGATGCTGGGGTAACTCCTGTTCAAGCAAACAAGCTAAATAGACATCTCATATGCTTGGATATAAAAATCCTGCTAATTTCTGTGGTTCTAGTCTAACATGTACTCCAGTGTGGCTTTTGACAGTGGGATCTGGTATCTTCAGGTATTCAGGGTCAAATCGTCTCAGTATCTTAACAAAAGCACCTGCACTACCATGAGTACTGTTCTGCCTCTACTCTGTAAATAATTAAGCTGCAAATCCTTTCACAGGGCATTGACAGCAACAGAATTGTCTCCTAAGTTTTGCTTCACAAAGCCATGGAATTGTAATGAATTTTCAGCCATGGGTGCAATCTGGGCACATGCTGTTAAACTGATACTGAGAGGATTTCTTTTGGCTGCAAAGCCCTTTTTATTTGTGATGACATAGAGAAGGGAAGAACCTAGCACTGTGTTTCAGGTTGCTCTTACCGAGCTGGCAGGCAGAAGGTAAAAAGATGGTTTCTTTAAATTGAGCATGTTCAGTACAGAAATTACTGAGTGATGAGGCTGGGATTTCAGGGGCCCTTTTCTGAGCAGAAAACCACATGCTCAGGAGCAGGGAATGTGTCCAGTGCTGGGTAAGTAATGGAGGAAAACGCTTCTGAGAGATCAGGTGGTATAAAATACTGCACTCTAGTATTAGTGGCCCCTGTGAGAACAGCCGTTTGCTTTAGGACTGAAGTGCAAGCAGAATAATGAACTCTCTCACAAACTACATTTTCTAGCCCAGTTAAGTTTCTTGCAGGACATAAATCTAACACTGGTCTCTCACCCGGGCAAGTATTTCCCTCACTAAAGTTTGTAATCATTGTAAGTTTTTTCCTCAGAAGACTCAAGTAAATATTAGGAAAAGAATATAAAAATTATTACTGATCCAATAAAATTATTAATGCAGTTGAATATCTGGAGATAATTCCCACAGAGCACTGTGTCCTACAAACACATGCATGTGTTTTGCTCCTAGTTTTCTATCAAATTGACATAAAAGCGTCCAATTTGTGTATCCAGGGAGGCTTTTCTTTTGCAGTGATATGAAAAAAAACTCCTTTGGCAAACTTGTACCAGTGTTTTGAAGCCCAGAATCCTTTCTAAGTGCCATTGGGATTTTACTTTTTTTTTCTGTGAGATTAATTTTGTCCACTTCAGAAGCAAGACTAAATGAAAAGCGTTTCATATTGGTGTTTTGGTGTTTTAAAAACATCTGTTAAGGATAGTGTTCACAGGTGGATAAGGATCATCACAACCAAAGTTCATGTGGAGACTAGAGCTGCAGTTCCCCTAATCGTCTAAAATGGGAAATTGTATGTCTAGAGAATCAGTGCCTGGCACACTTGAGTACTCTTTAGACCCTAAACAGGGCTTGAAAATCAAGAATTTGGTTTTCTTCAGCCAGTATGGGTAACACCCAAGAAGTTTTACCATGTATTCTGCAAAGGTTAACAACCAACATCTTTATTCTCGTGTCCAATTGATCCAGTGGATGGACTGCAGCTCTTTGCCACTGCTTCTCAGAAGGTTTTGCCTCTCCTCAGTAAGCAGGACAGTGCAAGGGTCTCAGGTCCTCACTCAACTACTGTAGGCACCACCAACGCTGCCAGTGCTGGGACCATGGGGCTTAGGAGCTCTGCTGCCTTTGAATTGTATTTGAGACAGCAATAATCTCCCATCACTCACCAAACGCACTTGAAAACCCAGGCTGGCGCACTCGTTTCCTGACTTTTGGTTTTCAGCCAGAGCTTTCCCAACCTGAAGGGAGCAGGCGTCTTGGCTGAGCAGAAATGGTGCCTGATCTTTTCCAGTGGGGATGGATGTGCGTTGAAGGGTTTTTCTGACTGTCATCCCAGTGATCACATGGGATCACTGCCATAGCCCTTTCTCTGGGTGAGAATAGGGATGGGGGGATATAGGACAGGTAGCAAAATGATACTGGAGCTGGCTGAGAACATAGTATCATCTCTGCAATACCCACCTGAGCCACCTGGGGGAGGGTTGGGTTGGTCCTCAGAAAAGCCTGGTGGTTTGGGTTCTTCCTCCTGTGTAGGACACAGAAGCCACCACCTCCTAAGCCCTACAGAGAAGCCATCCCTTTCTCACCCAGTTCCATAGCCAGCTGTGCTCCCTTCCTCCAGTTCAACACATTTCCTTATGCTCTGCACCCTGTGTTCCTCTGTTAAACACCACCTCATAATTTTGCCCCCTCCCTGAGTTGTGTCACCAAGGTTTGGATTCCTCCCCTCCACCCTAATCCTATGCAACGAAACACATCCAGCCTTTGTCACATTCCCTTGCATGAACTAAGCAAATAATAACTCCCACCAGAGCCTGAATCAGCCTTCCCACATGGAAGATATGTTTCTAGAGGATTGACTGTATGTCCTATCTCATGTTCCTTTGCAAAGGAGGAAAGCAGCATCGCAGTCAGACAAGCCAGCTGACAAAAAGGAAGAGGAAAGCCAAAATGTAAGTGAAAGACTCTTCATTGTTCTGCTCTTGCAAATATGTTGATGTGCTGCCTTGTAAGCCAAAGTCCTGTGCTCATTCGCTGTGTGTGGCAGGCAGTGACAAGCAGTGCTGATCCGGGAATAGATTTGCACATTCAGTCAAAAGATAAATGTAAATGCTTCCACCTTTCCTGGGAACAGCACCCTATAAACAAGAACTGCTGCCTTATTCATAGGTGAGGTATTGTTCAAACTAGGTTAATAGGCACTTTCTCATGGTCTGATCCAAGTGTTGTAGGGTATGGTAGATTCTTGCCCCATCAGAAGATGCACTGAACCTTCTGGCAAGTCAACTTGAGATAAAGTTCACGATTCTTACTTTAAATTTGCAGCTTCAGCTAAGCCGAAGTGGATCATCAACTGTGTAGTGTAACTTTGGATTGCCAACCTCCATGCAAAGCCAGGATCAACTTGCTTCAGACCCCAGAGTGCATATACAACATGTCTCGGGGGGTGAAGGGGAAATAGTGCATTAACCATTAGACCATTCAAAGGTTAAAATATGTGTTCATGATACCTACACTAAAATGAGACAGAATTTGAACAGCTTTGTGGAACATTGATTCATCTCTCTTTTAACTGTTCTGTTTGTATGTTGTCCACAAAAGCAATTAAGAGGTTTGATTTTACTCAGTCTTTACGCTGAACTTGATGCACCAATTTTGAGTTCAACATGCAGATTAAAACTTTTTTTTACCCGCTGAACTGGTAAAGCATGGGAGATCTTTCCAGTTTCAAGAGACGCCAGGATTTACACTGTGTCCCTTCCCATGTGGTGCTTTTCTGGGCTGCTGTTCATACAGCATTCCTGTTGCTAACCAGCATCCTCCTGAAGGCTCTCTGCCATGGCTGCAAGTTCATAAAGCATCGTGTGCCTCATATCACCTATATAGAGATACTGCCTCCAAAGACAAAGTAACAGCTGCTCAGTAGGAAATCCACTTGGAAAATGTAGGTCTCACCCCCGTCTGAAAGGTTCGTAGCAAGAGCAGGGATAAGCACTTTGCGGTGTTTAAGGAGAAAAGCAACTATTTTTGCTTGTTCCTCAAGGGATGCTTCAAGCATGGAATTTGCCTGTTGAACCCGCTATGCAACCATTGCTCTTAATTTTGCCCCAAAGCTGGTTTTGAACCATACACTCGGAGATGAAAGGCACCATTTAGCTTCTAACTGTTCAGCCTCTGCTGTCTTTCTGTCCCATCTACTCTCTCCCTGAAGCTCTGCATTAGTTTACATCCTAAATCAAACTTTTTGATAGCAGCAAACTGTTTAGAAATGTGTTTTAGAGAACATCTGTTTGATGTGTATCTTGAGTACGCTTTGTGGTGGGGCATTTTCTGTCAAACTGAGTGCAATTCCATTTTACAATGCACAATAATGCTTTTCCTGAGTGTGTTTTGAGGGTTGCCAAATAATATTGATGTATCAAATATATGGGTGAATGTTTTATGATCTGTCATATAAAACCCAGAAAAAAGAGTTCAAATATGTGATGTAGTGTTTAATCTTCTACTTAGGAGGAGTATTTAATTACTTAGATACATTTTGTTACTACCTGGGCTATTCTTGCTAATACCAGTGACTCTCCTGGGCTAAAAGGCTGGGACCTGACGTACTGTTCCTTCAAATAGCTCAGTTCCCGTACCACAGAGAGTTTCTAAATTTGGGAAATAGGTGATTTGCATTTAGACAGCAGCAGCCAGAACTTCAGAGTGGTAATTCAGCCTGGTTTGGTGCACAGGGATGCGGGTGATTCAGTGGAATCATGGAAAGATGTCCATATTAGCAAAAATTAAAAAGTATGTATTTTGCCACACTAAAGGGAGAGGAAGGTTGAATGGACTTGAGCCCATACCTTGGCAGCAGTGCCTGTTAGACATGCCTGGAGGAAACTTGCTTTTGTACCACCTGTGCTGCAGCTGGTCTACAGAGCAGAAGAGGATTCTGCTTCATCTCCAGAATTCAGTAATGTCCTCTTTTTCTCTTTGTAGGATGATGCTAGCACCTCTCCTTCACCCAGTACACGAGGTTCCACCCAGCAGCAGCAAAATTCATCAGGTATTAAATCAAGCTGTTGTAGTTATCTTCTTAATCTAGTCTTTTCCACCACTTCCAGACTCTGAGTTCATCATCCTACTTCTGAATGCAACTGTGAGAAAAATTCTCAAATACTTATTGTTTTCAAAACTCTACTCAGCAAGAAATGGTGATTTTATATGCTTCACAGCCAAGAAAATGCCAGTACAGCCAGTTTAGTTAATGGGGTCCAGTCATGTAGCTGAGGATCTGTGTCTTCAACATTGTGCATCGAAATCTTCTAAGAGTAAAAAAGCTGTATTATTTTCTTTTTCGTAGTGTAGCTGTCCTGGTTGGTACAGTTGGGGTATGGGTCTTGGTAGCTTGTTGCAGTAAGCCTGATCCTGAGAGTTGCTAGGTGAAATTAAGGAGCCCCCAAAATATGTTTTTCCTATGATGAGTTGAAATGACTGTCTCTGAGTAGATAAGCTGCAAGCCAGTCAGATTCATTCTTGCATCAGCCTTGGCTTTCATACGTGCTAAAAGAAACCTCTCCCAAGGGAATGAGTATTTAACCGTACCAGCTTCCTTTTGGAACAAAGCCACTATTTGTGTGCTTTGCAAGGGAAGGTGAAGAAGCCAGGAGAAAGGTGCATCTAAATGAGGAATGATATCTAGACATTTCCTGAGAGTGACATAATTTTTTTAAGGAATTTTTTAGGACCTCACAGAGGAGCAAACCCTTGTGCATAAAGTTGCATGTTATTGAAGTCTCTGAAACAGTTCACTTTATTTTAGAGGAGATTGAAATGACAGTAAGCGTTTTCAGTAATAGTTTGCATAGTGCAGCTTTTAGGAATGTTCTGCAAGTCAGAAGTCTAGACAACATTAAATAAATTTTCTATGGAGATTTGAATAGTGGGGGTCTCACTGTCTTTTTTTAGATACACCCATATTTTCTGCCAACTATGCAGACAAAAAAAATCTAAGACTTTTTAACTTAAAATATAAATAGGTATTGTACTGAATAAAATAAGCCTTGTAGCAATTAGCCTGTATTTCTTAATAGAAATTATTTATGTGTTTCCTCATACTGATCCAGTTCCATGTCTTTTTAATATTGTTTAATTATCCAGTCCCTAATTAAAGAGATCACTAAGCAGATTTCTGCCAATGCTTTCTCTGTAATATAGGCAACTGCTTATATTCATTCAATATTCATTCACTCCATCAATCCTGCTTTCCTGGATCTTTCTAAGTCACTCATCCTGGCTGAATGAAAGCAGCTGTGTAAGATAATCAACTGCAGGATATTTTTATCTTTAGAGAAAAAATAATTAACAGTAACTTTTCATTATTGTTTTCCAGACTCTGGGAAGAAGCCATGGGAAAGGAGCAATTCTGTTGAAAAGCCTGTATCTTCATTACTTTCTAGGTGAGCTGCTTGGGGTGTCCCTGTGGCTGGCTGGCTAGCAATCGGGATGGTCACGCTGTCCCGTGGCACGTGCGCAACTCATGTCTCGTTTCATTCCATTGCTGTAGAAATCCATCAGTGGTGAAGAGCTGTGAAGCTAAGAGCCCCACACAATCCCACGTGTCTTCTAGGTACTGGCTAACAGCCTGGCTTCTTAACCATCTTGGCTTGTCCTTTGGCTAATCCCATCATTCAGCACTAATGTTTGTCTTCTGTGACGTCTTTTACTCATTCTCTTACATTCTGCTTTGTCTGTCACTGCACAAAGTGTGAAGGTAGAATGTGTCGTGTCAAAGGCTTCTTCTATGGAAACAGCCCCCTGCTCGGGTGTGCACAGGCATCACAGACATTAATCATACTTAAGCAAGTGCTTAAAGCATCCATGCTCATGAAGCAGAGGCATGAGCTTGGCAGTGCACTGTGCCATGTGGAAGGCAGGTTTTGGAGCATCTTCGTACAGCAGGTTCAGGATGACCCTGCCAATAGAAGAGATCTTCAATGTCCAACTTTTGCAGAAATTCAAAAGCAAAGGCAGAAATAACTGAGGAGCTTGCAGCTGGGAGAAGGGAAGTTATTAAGGATGAAGGGAAGTATATAAGGATGAAGCTGCATCTATGCAACTGCAGTGGGTGCATAAGAAAGAACAGCAAAGCTTGGTGCAGTAAATTAATAACATCAGGCTGTAAAAAAGTCCAGCCACAGAAAAGGCATTCAGAAATATAGGGTACAAAAGCTGGCAGGTGTCAAAAGCCAAGAAGTCTAAAGTAGCACTCCAAATGTCCCATCGATGTGAACAGCCAAACTGCAGTATCACTGCCCATGTTCTTATCACCACAAAGAATGAGATAAAGTTTGACGTTGGACAGCTAAAGAGACTTTCTTCCAGTGCTGATCTGGGATGACCCAGTGTTACTGCAATAGTGGACACAGAAATGGATGGATAAGCTGAATAAGGAGGTAGAACACAGGCTTATGTATGTTTAGCATTTACTGGAAGAGGTGTCCTCTAGTTTACACTAGTATGTATATGACAGTGCTAATTGATAGTCTGCAGAGAGAAAGTTGCCAATGGCAACTATCTGCATGTACTTGCTGTTGTGTTAAAGATGCTGGAACATGCCCTGCCCAAACATTCAGAGGGATGCATCAATGTTAAGAGAACAAAATATAGTCTCTCCAGCTGTCCTAAAACGAATGAGGCATGTTAGTTCTAGGAAATAAATGAAGTTTCAATATAGAAAGACCATTCCTTCTTTCAATTGGGAATGAAACATGGGCTATTTAAAAACAGCCATCAAGTTTTCACCAGCTAGCTTCCATAATGCAGTCCCATCCTGGGAGGAGGAGTAGTTCAGTGGGAAAAAATCCTTTCTTAGTTTAACATCTGGAGTGGCGTACAGTCTTTGCTTGCTCAGATGACTTCTGTGGGGGAAGCAGGGCAGGTTTCAAAAGCTCTCTCTCAGCAGTGACCTGTTTCCATTCCTGTTCAGTTTGATGGCATTTGTATCTGTCTTAACTGCCAGCTTAGGTGTGAGATGGTAGGAGACCTGTTAAGATTTCCTGAGGAAGGGTTGCTAGACCAAGCATACCCTCAGGAGTGGTAGAATCTCCACCAGCCCCAAGTTTGGGCCCAAAGATGATGGTGAAGTTTTTTGGAGCTTTTTCTATGTTTTACAGTTAGCATAGTTAATTTTTGAAATATTTTAGAGTTACTGATTAAAAGAGAAAGTCAAGCAGCTTCTGCTTCCTTCATTTATTTTATCAGCCATCATCAGAGTTCAGCCCACTGACTTAATAACATCCTGGAAGACCAATAACACTGAAGTGTACTAGCTATTAAGGGCAGATTACTTTTGTTTCTGACTCTAGAAAAAGTACCGGTGCTACATAGTGCTGTTAACAATCTCCACTTGACTCAGTCAGGCCTTCCAAGGAAAGGATTACTGGGTTATTACTTTTCCTGTAATATTTTTCTAACTTGTTTTCTGCTATTACTTTAACACCAATTAAAGTCTAGGTGGCCAAGACAGGATTGCTGTACAGAAAATAGACTGTGAGAGAAAACCAGACATCTAGCTTGCAGATTTCAAATGCTGTAATAAAACACACTGTTAAACAGGCTTTACCCCTGAAGACATCTCAGCATTTTCTAGTCTGATATCATTGAGACACCCGACATCAAAAAACACCCAGTAAATTAAGTTTCAGTGCAGTCTTTGCACTCCTTCCAGTATGTCTGCGATAGGAGAAAGCAGCATCTTTGAGGGTCAGGCTGTGCAAACAGGAGCAGTGCTGCTCTCCAGCTGCCGAACACTCCTGAGTGGCACAGTAGGGAGCCTCTGGTTCAGCAATTGAACACGGGTGCTCTTGCTCTGGGGTGAATTTCATCGACACTGTCAGGCAGGTGTAGCTTAATGTCCACTGCAAGGAACTGATGGGCTTTTTTAATGCTCTTTTCTCCTTTCTCCAGGATGAAGCCAGTGAGCAGCAGCAATGATGTGGCTATGGATGCCTTAGATTTTGATCGAATGAAACAGGTGAGTGAAAAGGTCTTTCGCATCTCAGAGGTTTGGCGAGCTACCCATTTTCCCCCATGCATGCGCTGTACAAGCAAAACAGCTGTTCAGTCTTCTGATTTCCTCTACAACTAGGTGCTTAGAGGAGGGCTAGATGGTGAGCAGCAAGAGAGCACAATCTCACTGCTATTTCTTCAAGATATCTGTACAAAAATGTGCAAATAAATATGCCAGTTATCTTCTGCATCCTTGGCCTGGGAGTGCAGACGTAGCTGGTAGTAGCGCTAGGCTCTGATCATCAGAGGAGGCGGGGGACAAGCACAACCATGTTAAACTTGCATTTTCTTCCACCAGTTAGAAGGAAATTCTGAGCAGCTGACTTGTGTTTTGTCTCATCAGGAAATATTGGAGGAAGTTGTAAGAGAGTTACACAAAGTGAAAGAGGAGATAATTGATGGTAAGAAAGAGAAAAATTATTATTTTTCTCATCTTTATGACTAATTTCCCATAGATAAGATGATAGGAACTGCAGAGAGTTCCCTGGTGTTTTCAGACTTCTGTGAGCAGCTCTGATTTATATACACGTTTGAAGAACAAGCATCTACTTTAAGTGAGCTCTGATCGTGACACCGTGTTTACATCCTTTATTTTTATGGTGTTGATGAGCATTTTCACCCCCAGCCTGTGAGAAATTCACTGGCTGGTGTTTCTCACAGGTGAGAGGGTGAGAGAGGGCCTTCCCGTAGCATGTCAATTTATCACAATCAGGGAGCGTGACATCGCTTGTAACTAGCCAGCCACACAGGTTGGGATGAGGAGGGGACAAAGGTACCAAACTGAAAATCTGTCCTGAGTATCTTCTGTAGGTTTCCTATTCTTGAAGAGCTATTTCAGACCTTCATTCAATTCCAGCTTTCCAAATAGCTGTGTATTTTCATAATTCTCTGAAAAGTACAACTGTACTAAATGTATCAGTACTGTTTTACAAATTGCTCTGCAATATATAACTAAATGTATTTTTTAGGGCCATTATTGAAATGCACTGCAAAATCCCTATCTGAAGCCCACATTAGGTCATATGAAGATGTGTTTCCACACCCTGCACTCCCCATCTTAGATTCACACAGAAGGGGAAAGAGAGGAGACTGTAAAACAGCTAAAATCCATGCCCTGTCCCCTTGCCCTAGACCTGTGTGCTCATAAAACCTCGGGGCAGTTTGCAGTTGAGGAGACCCTTGCTACTGTCCTAGTAGCATGGCCCTCAGAGCCTCCCTAGTTCATTCCAGTGCAAAATAAGACATTCACATAAACCACAGATGCAACTTCTTACACCAGTACTGCAGTTTGCAAGCAAACAGCTGCTTACCCTTACTCATCCTTTTACCCTCCACTCATCCTTTTACCAGCGTGTACTTTCTGCGACCTCTATACTTAGCATTTTCCATCACACTGGGTATGACATTATCCATTAACCTTTTGATTTGGTTTTCTAGCCATACGGCAGGAGTTGAGTAGAATCAGTACAACATAATGATTGCAAAGCATTTGGACGGTACTAAGAATGCTAGGAAGATCGGATCATTTCTAAGTGTACCAAGGTCATGCAAGATGGTGAGAGAGGACACCGGCACTGTCTTTGTTCTTATACCCTTTTTATTAGCAGACTCAGCACACTTTGAAGCTTGCTGCTGCCTTGGATTCGCTTCATTTTAAAAGTCTTAATCTAAAGAATATTAAATTTTAAATTTCTGGATTTTTTAGATTTCATCTGACACTGCACATTGGATTTGTCAGCCTTTTTTGTATTTTGTATTTGCTTATTTAAATGTATTACCTTTCTTTTTAGTAGTAGATAAGAACACACGTGAACCATTTGCTTTTGATAGATGACTTCAAAGTAATTTTACTAGTAGTCTGCAATGTAAATGAAGATCCTTTGCCAACAGAAATGTATTGAGGCATCATGAGAAGAAACAGAGACATGTTAGTTGTCAGCCAACAAGTTCTTTGTCTCAGAGTTATCACAATATAAAAAAAATGGTACGTCAGTGCATCACAGTATCTGTGTTCATATTGGTAATAAACTGTTTATTGTCCACATGGCCCTGCCTTTCTTTGTGTCATTCATACATTGAGCTCCTGTACTTTTACGTACTTTTGTACAATGTACTTTTACGTCACTTGGGTTGATGACAAGAGGAAGGTGACTGAGACACAAAGCACAAGGAGAGAGCCTGAGCAAACCCAGGAGAAGAAGCAGTGTGTGGTGTGCTTTGCAGTTAGCTGTAAAATGTTACTTGCTTTGGCTTGGGGAGCATGGGATTGCTCTTCAGCACGCTTCGAATTAAGCCAGTCTGCCTTTTAGAAGACAGTCTGGTTTTCACAATGTGGGTCTATTGTAGATTAAATACAGGAGAAGTCTGAATTTAATGCAACAGTGAGTTGCAGACTGTTGGCTGTTAGCCGTTTAATGCCAGCAGAAGGTGAGAGACAGGTTAAGCAGTGGGGTAAGATTCCACATAGGAATTAAAACTGGCAGACATTGATGTGCACCACAATATAACAACCCCAGAAGCACAAGAAGGAGCCTTTCCAGTATGAAGAACACAGGCAAGCATCAGTAATAGCAAAGATTATAATTGTCTGTTCCATAAATCTCATACAGTAGCTCATGTGTTTCTTAATTATAAACCCATTTAATGGCATACCTGACAATGTCGAGTACTTTTCAAAATCGCTGCCGCTCAGATAATCACAACCATTCTGTGAAACTCTCCCATAATCTTAATTAAGCTTTAGGAAGTTGGGGCCTGGCATGGTTCACATTCTCCCTTGGAATGTGGCATTATGCCTAAGGTCAGTAATAACCATGTTGTAATTCGGGCTGAGTGTACACCCTGGGTATGGTGTACTCTCTGTTAACATCAGCCGCTTGCTGTAAATGAGTTTTTCTTACATTCTGCTTCTGCCTTTGCAGGCCTCATATAATTAAGACATAATAAGCTGAAGTTTGCACAGGGACACTTAATAGCTGTAGGAGCAAGGTGTGCCCGAGTGGAAGGGGGAGCTCAGCTGATAGGAGCAGGAGAGCAGTCCTGGCAGCACTAGTGCTTTGCTGATTCCCAGCTTATGGGGACAGGGGTGCCCAGAATAGCTTATTTGCAGTAGTGGCAATGCCAGAGGATTTCCCCTCCCAGACACTAAGTCAGGTTGTCTGTTGCCTCTGTGGAGAAGGGTGTCCCTTCATGCTGGGCTTGTTGAGCCGCTACAAAAGGGCAGGCCATAGGCATTTTACACAGCAGAAATCAAAGGGGGCATTAACCTCCACTCCTGACTCCAATACAGCAATTTGTTACCCCTGTCTCCTCTTGCTAGAGCATTAATGTGGCCACACAGTTAACAGGATCTGCATTTATTATTAAGTGAAGAGAATAAACCTATACATAGCCCTAATGTACTTTTAACCCAGACCCACATGCCCTGTGGTTATCAAAAAAACCCTTCTGCCAACATTACTGGTAGTGGCCAGGACAAGTGCCCATGGAGAGGCCAGGATCACAGCCTTCTCCAGCAGCACCCACACACACTGAAACTCAGCTTGCGCTGTACATCTGCCCGCACCAGCCTTCCAGGCACTTCAAATTCCCACTGAGGTGGAAAGTACAGAGCAGGAGCTACCCAGGCGAAGCAAGCTGGGACCATAATGGAAATATTGATGGGAGGCAGGATAAGAAACAGTTGCCAAGTTGGTAACTCATGTTTACAGCATAGCCTCTGTGTCACGCTAGGCTAGTAATCTATAGACCGCATACATCAGTGCATCATGAAACAGCTGAGTAAAGAACTATAGAAAGGTCACTTGCCATAAAGGAGAAGGACAATAGTCAGGTTGAGGAAGATAGTATAATCTTTATTATGGTTTTTATATTAACTTGCTAAGTCAGCCAAGAGAGTTCAGGAAGGACACATGAAGTTGAGCACATGATCATGAAGTGCCAGCAGCACTGAAGTGAATTAATAAAAGCCTGAAGCTCCCTGACATGAGCACTGATACAACAAAGTTATTGGAGGTTCCCACACCAAAGCCTCTTCCTTTGGGAGAAAAGAGGCTTTAATAATTAAGATGTAACATCTTAAGTATGTTCTTCACTGAAGAACCAGTTAAGTCCGAAGTGTCAGAAGAGGACCCGTTCTTCCTCTTCCAGAAGCACAACCCACAGACCAAAACAGTATCTGAATGAACTGGTATTCCAGCCTTGCATCACAAAGGATCGTGCACTGCTAAGCAAACCTGTGTATTCACCAGATTCATGAGACAGATGAGAAAAATGGAGAAAGGGGAAATGGAGGAGGAGGAACAGAAATTGCAGCGGACTAGCTCAGCTGCCTGGTATGCCAGGTGGTAGCAAACAGACTGACTTACTGGATCCAGTGCTGTAGGATGAAAGAATGAAATTATGCATATTAAGGAAATCAGGCTTCCCAGGTCTAATAATTCTTTGTTACAGACATGGATTTCCAGGAGAAAACATAAAAGTTAGATTGTTAGAGGGTTAGAGTATAAGAAGGCCTTTACAGACCACTCTTTTAACCATTTACTGAGGATAGAAGTAAATTGTCATCTTTCCAGGATGGAGCAAAGTTATTAGATGGCATCTGAACTCCTGACCCCCAAGATACTGTTCTGCTTGGAGAAAGATATGGTGATTAAGGTTTTTGGTGATACAGAATTATTGATTATAGCAGAAGTTGATAGTTGGAGAGTTCAGGCAGGACAATTTAACTATTCCAGTGGGTGGAAATGACAGGTGAAGGCTGATGTCAATAGCACAAAGTTAGACATGTAAGGAGAGAAACAAAAACAACCCTAGCTCCAAGTATATCTCTTTAACATCATCACTGGCAACTTTTAAAGAGCTGGAGAATCACATGCTTCCCAAATGTCAAGTCAGTGTGCCTTGAATGACAGAGGAAAAAACACATAATTATCCTGAAAGCAGTTAGGAACAAATACCACCATAATGTCTCCATGTCTTCACTGACACATACTCCTAACTCCTATGCACAGAAAGGGATAGAATATAGAGAAGACCAAGAAAGGTGATCAGGAATGTTAACAACCTTGGCAAGCAGCAATTAAAACTAGAACCCTTCCATTCCCAAACAGACTTACAGTGGGGAAACGGATGAGAAACACAAAGTTTTGAATACTGTTGAAAAGGTGAGTGAGAAAGGACTGACCAGTTTCTCCATGTGCACTTCCATACTGCTGATCAGGCAGCCAGCAGAAGACTAAAGGAAGGGTTTCTCCACACCACAGTTCAGCTCTGCCAGTTAGCTACAATGAGTTATATCCAAAGAAAGAATAGACATGCATTCAGAAAAGGTTCAGACAAAGTCCTGGAATAAAGGTCAAACAGCAACTACTAAAATAATGATACAAATGTACAAAAATATACACATACTCCATTGCATATACAAAATCTCTGCTACCAGCAATTACCAGAAGATACTAGACTAGATAAGACATTGAACTAAAGGCACTCTTGTATTCTCCAGAAAGTATCATTTACTACTGTGTGACAGTCCTCCATCACATTTACTACTGTGCTTCCACAGTCCTGTGCACACAGAGCATCTACATCTTATCTGGCATGAAGAGAAACCAGTCCAAAACTACACACACTCATGCTCACACATACATGCATTCGATAAGGCCAAAACTCAGGCATAGGCACATGTGGCCCAGGAAGTTAATTCTAAGCCTAGGCCAAAGTTTCACATAATCATAGCTTACTCTGATCTATTTTGTCAAGGTTACATACACAGATATCCTCTATTAAAAAGTATCAATAGCCTAAAATAGTGCATCCAATTGCTTCATTTTCACACTCATCCTCTTGGTCTAAGGAGCACACACCAATGCTAATTCAGCACACACAAACATCCTCCTACTTTTGCAGAGAAGTTATTCAAATGAACAAACAAAACACCAATGCAGCAGGCAGAGCTAGTCCATTAGCTTTCTTCTGCCAGCTTGCATAGTCTCTTAACCCTTGAATAAGGACCAATAGTGTCATCAAAAACAAAGTCCCACAGAACTCGAATCCAGGACTGGTGATATGGAAGGTTATCGTAATATTCTGCTGCAATCTTCTTCACCTGGAAGAAGAAGAGAGAGAAAGAGCTATTTAGCTGCAGTGTCAGGTGTGTTTCAGTCTTCACATTTAGATCTGATAGCACAGCCATAAGCTGAAGTTACTTGTTATTGCTTGTGAGCTTCTGAAGTGCAGCCAAATGAGATGTACTTAAACACATTTAGATACTTTTTAGCAGATTTCTGATGTAAACTTTGCCTCACAATGTCAGAATTTGAAAGACGATGGATCACTGCCTTCAGTCAGAACTATTTTGTCTCATTTCGGTGGTGGTCTCCACAATAAGATGCCTAATCCACCTTATAAATTGCTGAGACTCCAACACGCTGTATTTAAAGCCCTGTTCACCACTCGTAATACTTGTCTTCTGAGGATTCTGGGTAGGAGAGAAATTCCAATTGAGAAAATACCAGACACAGCCTTGCCTACACTTTGGGGCTTTTTTCCTCCATTCTGCTACCATGATGCAAACCTGAGAGATGGGTTCCTCCAACAGGCAGAGAAAATGGTAGGGGTGGTCTGTCCTCCTCAGTCTGGTGTTAAAAATGCTGCAAGATTCATTATTAGGTCACAAGTCTAATAAAATTTCATTCCTCTTACAAATCCCCAAGCCTTAAGACTGTTGCCATCAGAGAAGCATTGTGCATCATTGGGGGTGGCGCTTGTAGCGGGAGTAAGGCTGGAACCAGAGGACAAAAAGGCTTCAAACCTGGCAGGTTCAGGGAACTATGAGGATTCCCAAGTTATCAGCAGTCCTTGCTCTAGCTAGATGCTCTGCTTTTTGAACACACAAAGCAGCGAAGTCTGCTAACTATTGTACACTTGCACATAAACTGCTTGGGCATGGTTTTATTGCAGTTCCACCTCCCAGACAAACAGCTCTATTCTAAATAGTTTGTCTTGCTGGATGGCATGACTCCTCTCTTTAAAAATCCTGCAGAATTTTAAAGCCAGCTATGCTGAGCATAGTGTGGGCTTCCAGTGAAGAGCAAAAGGGTTACACAGAAATAGTCATCCAGGGGGAGGGTCTCGTCAGCATCTGAGCTGTAACAGTGGAATCTTCACACAGCATTTTAACTATAAAAAGATAAGAATCCCAGCAGAAGTTAAATTATAAGCCAGTACACCTCACTGTTAGTTACCTCAGTAATTCAGCTTCCTAGCAGACACTTCCTTGTGAGGTAGGTTGGGTAACGTACAAGTTTCATGAAGATCTTTTACCTCGTTACCTCAGCCCCTAAGCACTCCCTGTGCTCGTGGCATGGTGGTGCTGTGTTGGAGGTGGAAGATTCAGTTCAGGTCTGGTTGTATTCTGCCTTTCACTGAATACCTCTGACTTCCTAATAATTCCCTATATCCTGCTTTAAAGCGTTGCTCTGTAAGCTCCCTCAACTTCCTTGAATGAGAGCCACTAACGAGGCCTGCTGCAAACACAAAGCAGGTTTCAGACACCCAAGCCCCAAAAGCTTCACTCCAGCTCTGACATGGTCGTTCCCTAGCACACTGCTGCTTACAGACCTTCCCTCCTACCTCCATTTTCGAAGTTCTGCCTGAATTTCGACTTGCAACAGTAGTTTAGCCCTCATCCATACTAGCCAAGTTCATTTAGCAAGTCCACCCTTCCCTTCTTCTCCAGACCCCCCATGTATTTCTTGCTCACAGAAACAATGCTCTAAGCCAGACACATTTTCTCAGCTAGTTATGTTATCAGCAGAGGTCTTGATCGAGTTAGACTGATGACTATGAGGGCTTCAGAAAGTCTTTCTGTATTGCCCCTTGCACATGGAAGTAGAGGGCTGGAGATTAACAGAAACCAATTCATCTCCTAGGAACAATGTCTCAGGAAGTGGCTGTGCCCTCTGGCACTAAAGGCTAACTAAAAATTACCCCATTGATGAAGCAGGAAATAAAGGACTCCGAGAAGAGGCCAATAAACAGCCCATCTATGTTCAACCCAATAGATCCTGCATTTTCAGCAAACATGAGCAGCAGTATAGTCTGGGCATAGTGCTGAAGAGCTCAGGTAGACACAACATGCAGGTCTGGAAAGTTGCACTTAAATATATTCCATACACATATTCTGCAGTTATATTACAGATTTAAAACTGGCACCTAGAATACAAGTGTTATTTGATACTTCAGATGATTAATAAAAATACCCAGCAGTGAATTTTGAAGATCATACACATCATATTCTAGAAGCAGGCAGCCTGCTGAAGCATCAGCTGGTGGAGGAGTTGCTTGTTCACCAAGTATGTCTGTTTAGCACCTTCCTGCAGGGTATGGTGGCAGCTCATTCTGACTGAGAAGGTCAGTATGGAAACCACAAGAGATAATCAGGGACTTGCACTGGAGTGTGTCACCCTAGATTAGCCGTGGGATAGTGATTCACACCTACATGAAGCAGTTCTTTGCTTTACTTGGCTTTATGCCTAGCAGCTCCTTGTGCAGGAAGGCAGTCCACACTTCCACCATTGAGAAGGTCCCTGTGCTCTGGACAGGGCAGTTGTATGGGATGTACTGAAATGATGGTGAAGCACTGGAACGGGTTGCCCAAGGAAGTTGTGGATGCTCCATCCCTGTCGGTGTTCAAGGCCAGGTTGGACAGAGCCTTGGGTGATACGTTTTAGTGTGAAGTGTCCCTGCCCATGGCAGGGGGGTTGGAACTAGGTGATCTTAAGGTCCTTTCCAACCCTACCTATTCTATAATTCTATGATTCTATGATGGAAAGGAGAAGGTAAACTGCAGTAAAATATTTGTGACAAAGGAATTGGTAAAAGGGAAAATTTAACTAATATAGTTAGAGGGAGGACTTCTGAAGAGTTTTCTTATGGAAAAGACAAGGAAGTTTGTCAGGTGTATGTTCCCATTTTGCTATCACATGGCAGGAAAGAATATTTAAAATGGTTTCTGTTTCACAATGGAGCTATGCAAAAGTTTCATAACAAAACCAGCTCATCTATTATAATTTCTTTCAGCATCTCCATATGTAAAACAAATTATTGTCTCCTCCATACCTACCATAAAATCTGGGGGTGGCAGAAAGTAATCGTGTTTAAATGCAGATTCCCTTTTAAATACAACATTTAACCAAATCTATTAAGTATGTTTGAGGCTGAAAGAGTCATCCTCCATGTTGCATTCTGGGTGCAGTACAAAAACTGCAGTTTCTGTATTGAAAACTTTGCAGCCAGATTATAGATGGTCTCAAAGAGGATTGCACTGTGACAAAGTATTCCTAAATCCTGCTCCTGACTTCCCCCTCAAGCTCTCCATATTGCATTGGAGAGGGTCCATTTGCTTCAGTTCCTCCCTTCCTCCTTACAGATCTCAGCTGTAAGTCTTCACTCATTGCTAGTTTGTGGATGGAAGTCAGTTGTCACGGAAGGATAACGAGATCACAAAATCTGCAAGAAGCTTATCAGGCACTTGGCATGTGGTATCTTGAGGCTCCTCTTCAAACAGATCAAGGTGGTAGGTAAGAAATCACATCTTTTAGACTGAAACTTTGCTTCTGGTTTTGTGCTTGTAGAGCACAGAACAGGTCCCCAATCCAACTCCATTGTATCTGGTAGGCAAAAAAGTTAAATGCAACCTAATATGTCACCACAGCTGCTATAGACCCTTTGTCCTAGGGCTATACATAACCTTATGACAAGACCGAAAAAGTATGTTTAGAATACTAGAAGGCACATGACAAGCTCACTCTATAGTCCTTGACCATCAGGGGAGCACTCAAGCTAGCCCTCCTGGCTATCACAGGGTTAATGCAATCTGCAATTCAAAACCAGCACATCTACCATGTTTTCCAGTCTTGTCTGTCTAATAAATCTGGTTTCATACCATGTCTTCTCCTTTTCCCACAAGCTTAATGAGTAACTAGTTTGCCTCTGGTAATACTGCAGTTTTTATTGCAGTTTGTAGGACAAGTACTGAGTTTCTCCTTCTCCTGTCCTCTCTCTCCATAAGTATATTCAATCCTCCAGATAACGAAGAATGGATCTTTTACTCATTTCATAATCAATGCAATGTTTTATAGTTATAAGTCTTCATGAAAAGACTGAACCAGTCCTATGACTGTAGGTTGGTGTTTTTTTTTACAGCAGGTCCTTCATTGTAATGTTAAAGTTCATGGTCTTTTGCGTAATCTCTATTATACTAGTGGGACAAGTTCCTACTGCACCCTTATGTCACTCATCCTTCATATCTATAAGCTTACAGCACAGCCTAACTCTTCCTCTTTCAAATCTGTCACACTCCTAGGGTAAAGGTCTTTCCAGTGGCAAACACATTACTCAGAACATTCTGAATGACACACCTGTAACAAAGGACAAAACTGAATTTACTTTTCTGATAAACAAGTGGAAGAGGCAGTTAGTTTCCAAGATCCAGTTATTCTCTGATGGTCTTTTTACCCTGCTCTCAATCCTGCAGGAACTAAAGCTCTTTATTCCACTTTCTACTTGCAATTATTAAAAATTAAAATATGTATGTTGAAAGGTCATCCATATTACACAATTCAGCTATTAGAAGTTGAAGTGCATAACAGACTACATCTGAAAAAACTAGACTTCTGTTGAGTGAGGAATTTGCTCGGAGGTTAAGCAGAGGAAAGCAAGAGGAGGTTTTTACTCCTACCTGTTACGGAGTTCAAACTTTAAAGCTCTCAAGAGAATCTGTTCCCTTATCTCTTTCCACCAAAAAGACAGAGAATTTTTATTCTCAATTTGTAGCAAAGAATAACCAACTTGTTTTAACGGACAAAGGATTTTCTACAGTAACTGTTTGCCAAAGGATTTTCACTTCCTAATACATTCTCACTTGTGATTGATCACTCATGAAAGACTCAAAGTTTTCCATATAGTTCAGTCAGGCAACAATGATTGACAAGCCTGATATCTCCTCCACCAGCAGTGCAAGTCTCAGTTGCCCAAGAGCGAGAAACACATGAACATGAGCCCATCAAATTCAACTAATAACTCTTTCCTCTTTAGACAGGAGGCAGACACTTCCAGCTGCTACACTGCCTCAAGGAATTAGGCTGAACTATTTGTGGGGTGGGCGGGGAAGAGCTTTTCAGGTCTCAATCAGGTCTGGAGCAACAGTCCCAGCAAGTTCAATTAGTCACTCACCTCCCTTGTGTAAGATACAGAGCTAACCTTTTCTTCTATTTACATTTCAGTAATCTAAGTATCTAAGCCTATCTAACAAGTTTGAACATTTCAAACTAAAGCTAAGCTCATGCACTTCCTAACTGAGCTATCAGGTGTATCAGCAATGGGAGTGCCTGGCAGGAGAACTTCACGTGTGAACATGGGCTGCTTTACCAGCTGCTCTGAGCCCTGCCAGGAATGGCCAACTTCTCCAGGACAGACTTCCAGCAGTAAAGGAGGTGTGCTAAAACAGAACTACAGGCTAGATAGAGGCTCCCCACACTCTTCTACACCATGAATCTCTTCTTGTTTTGAATCTCCTCTCAGACAATGTTTCTGTGACGGAGAACATTAAACCATAAATCAAGGTTGCCTGGATATACCATCATAAAAGTTGTACATGTTACACAGGAGTGGGAGGTCACAGCTCCTGAACTTCAGACTCCTCATCTCTACCTCCGCCTCATGAGGATGTAGCCCCCAACTCTGCATCAGAACAGCGACAGAAGATGCTTCCTTCCTACTATGCCAGAAGATTTGTATGTAGGAGTAATACTTTGAAGTCACGTACCTCTAACACTGAGAGCACCTGCTGAGGAACCCTCGTATTAAAAGCCAGAAGAGCAGCTACATACCTGGAGGCAGATTGAAAACCATTCCTAGACACCTGGGCTTTGCAAATTTGATTCCCACAACTGATAAAACATAAACAAAAAGTGGCTTGACTTTCAAAAGAGGAAAGCCACAGCACTTTCCCAATGACAGATCCGGCATCCTCAGTTTCTGTGGGTGGGGCAGCAGAGCTAAAACAAGTCATATAGAGCTGGGCTTTATTTTCTAGTGCTATTTGTGTCAGGCTGGAACATGCCTCAATACTTATGCCATCTCAAATATAGAAAGACTTTTGTTTGATGTTAATCAAGCAATATAATTAGCAAATTGATCATTAGACAAATTTCAAGTAGTAATTGCCACCTGCCTTCCTTTAGGTAGGCCTCTAAACTTTCCAAGAGATGAAAGCTGGTGGCTAAGGTAAGAAAATGAAGAAATCTAGAGCATTGTTGGAGGGTTTTATCAAGCAATAAGTATTCCTCAAGCCCTCTAAGGCTCAGATGTTCTTGTTTCCATAAACTAAACTAAATATTACAGCAGTTTGGCAGTCATTTCTCTCAATCTCCTGCTTGAAATGGAAGAATCAGAAAAAAATGAAAAATAAAGTATTTTTTTCTTTTTAAAACTGATCCATTTCTATGATTTGATGATTTCTTTGAGACAGTTTAGCAGCTTTTATAAAAATCCAATTCACTTGTGCTCACGCCATACTCACCATTGGCAATCTGCATCCGGGAATGCTGGGGAAGTCATGATGCTCCATGTGGTAGCCTACATTAAAGGTGAGCCAGTTCAGAGGTCCATAATAAGAGTATGTCTCATACCCTTTTAAGAACATGTAGTGTTCTGCTATGAAGTGCCCAGAAATGGGATGTAAACCCATGCAAAGAATTGAACCTGCTATTAAATAAATAATAGGCTTGAGCCCCCAAAGGTAATAAATTATAAGGTCTATAGAAAACTGGGCAAGAGCGTTAAAAATTTCCATCTGTGTAATTGCTTTGGGGTTCACATATAGTGGTCTCAGACTGTAGAACAGAGGCTGGAAGAAAAGCCAAAGTAGTTTCCGAAGCGGCGTACAGAAGAACCAGCCTTCAAAGTCTGTGGGAATGTCCACATCCAGGCTGTCCCCACCAAGGTACCGATGATGGTCGATGTGGTATTTCTTGAAGGAAGCAGAATAAGGGACACCAATAGGCAAGTTGGCAAAGACTGCAAACCATCGGTTCCACTTGGTCTGCTTGTTCCCAAAGGCAACGTTGTGTGAAATATCATGGATGGCTAGGGTCAGTGAGTGGTTGATACAACCCCCAAAAGCATAAGCCCAGAAGAAAATCCATTTCCAAGATAAATCTTTCACCAGGTAGCATGCTAGAAACTGCAGGAAAACCATTCCAGATACAATCCACTTTAAATGAGGATCTGGTCCCATCAGAGTCTTGATTTCTGGATACTTTGCTAAACAGAAATACAAAGATGAATATGTCATTAGAACACAGTCAGGTATACATAATCACCACTGGGCTCTCTATTTTCATCACCCTATGTTTGAGGCCCTAGTTTTATAGGGCCTCAGTAGTTTTATCAAATGGCTATTCCAAAGTGGGGTTGCCATACAGTGAAAACCTTACTAATACGTGGGCTCCATTCCCACTTCCAGCATCATGTCCAATTGTGGTTGATATTGATAAATATAAACAGAGAGAGAGAGACACATAAAAAAAATTACCCTGATGGTCAATATGTGCCAAAACCCACCAGATTTAAGCTCTAATAAAAACCTTCTGTAAGTTTTTAATTTCCTTTCGTATTTTGCCCAGCCCAGATGCTATTTTCCACAAAGGGATACAACTGCTTTCTTTGTGGCCCTTTTCACACTGTTGCTTCAGATGTGCAGCGGAGGAAATAGGGCTGAACAACAGGCTTGTCAGGTTTTGCTCTGTGGTTAGATGACAAATGGGGCATTAAAAAAAAAAATTCCTAAGTATTTGAGTGTTCACCAGTGCTTACATGTACAACTCTTTACACATGGTAATATCACAAGATAGTCAGTAAAATTATCATGAATTTGTAAGACATAGTACATTTTTCTCTATTCCCATTCATTAGCCTGTTCCCAAGTCACATACCAAAACTACACATGAAAGTCCAGCAGAGCACAACAGCTCCATGCAGCTTCACAAACACTACAATACAGCATCAGAGAGACATGGCTTGGCTTGACTTGTGTCAGGCCGGGACCAGTTTACTGATCTTTGGTTCTACTGGCCATTCATTTGGCCTTTTAAGAAAAAGAAAATACACAGAAGTACAGTTTCTCTTCCAGGTGCTGTTCATCGCTTTGGGTCTCTTCTTTACGAACCCATACTTCTCACTTCCAGTATTAACTTGCACATGAATTTTTCTACTGTTTTATGGCCTTTAGCCACCCTATTAGCCTTCCTCCTTTAACTCATACACTGCATTTCTCAGTAATTACAGCTTACACAGATAAGACTGTAGGACAAGTCACTCATTCTGAAATCTGAGGTTATACAGTGTGTCCCTGTAAATATGAAGGACCAATTTTATGACTAGAAAATTTTTATGAATTTTATGATAGAAAATATCATCTGACTGTCACAGTATAGTATCAATGCAATAAAATTGGATTATAACGATTTTCATCTATGCAGCTGTATATTTTATAAACAAACGCTGGAGACAATACACATAACTTCATGTGACCTTGCAGGCAGTGGCAGGTACTGAGTGCCTGACCCAGAGAAGGTTGTTTATAGAAGTAAACCCTGACAAGTCTGCAGAAGTCCAGAGAGATTAAGCACTACTTAAGGAAGTAGGTTGATGTGGTAATGCTCTGCTCATGCTTCCAACAACTTTTGAGCCTTTTGGTCCACTTCAAGCCCAGCTTGACAGAGGTTACACGCAATAAAGATGAGATGAATGCTGTGGAAGATGATGTGAAAAGAGATATTCTCAACTTTTCCTCCTGTGAGGACAAGGGCCAAAAATCACCATGAGGAGTATTCAGGCAAGAAAGATATTTTCCTAAGTAGTGGGAAAGCTTTTTAATAAAATCTCTGGAAAGCCCAGGGTTTTTGTTTTGCTGTTTTGGTTTTGTCCCTGTTTTCACAGTTTTTGAAGCTATGGTTTTCACACTAGAAATGCTAACATAGTAGAAATTGTTCTCTGGTACCTAGACAGGTACCAAAATTTTACACGAAGTGTTAGTATATCCACTCTAGAGAATAACTTGATATAATGGCCTGGCTAGAAAACCTGCTACAGAAATACAATTTTATGTAGCTTAATATCCTGCTTATCCAGGGGCAGATGCAGGGGCATCTGTCCAAAACCTGAAAACCCTTTAATAAATCAAGCCACCTCATTTTTTCAGTCATGCAGTTGGTGGAGATAAATTACTGCAGTCACCAGAAGGGATGAAGAAATGTAAACTAACCAAATCTGTTCCTCAGCCTGGTCAAATTGAGGCTGCTTTAACCAAAAAAAGAGGGGAAAAAAATAGTTTTAATGGGATGGGGAAATGACTAAGAGATGCTTTATATCGTAGTTTGAGGGAAATGCAAGTTTTCAACCTAGTTCTCTCTGTGGCAGCTAACAAGGACAGCAGATTAGATTTAAAAGGTTTCAGATTAATAACTGCCAACTGGCAGCAACAGTGTGCAAGCAGCAATGCAGGTAAGCTGCATTTATCACAGGTGACAGCTATTAAGTAACTTGACAGGGTTTAATATTAAATTCAACACATGATTAACTCCTCTCCAACAGTAAATTTTTGCATACTGGTTAAACCACAATACTGTGTCTGTTTATCATCAATACTGATAAAACCTTCCTGTTTCCATGGCGTGGGGGAACCTCAGAGAGCTAGGAGAGCTGGGGCTGCTCGGCTCACTGGAGGCTAAAAGCCCCACTGGTAGAGTAGCCTGCTGGTAGGCAGACCTTTTGGTTCAGGAGCACTTCACATGCAAAATGTTGAACGCTGACCCTTTCAAAACTTGAGGCCATGTACTCTTCAGCAAGACATATTTAATATCAGATTAAGTGATCCTCATGACTGTGGTTTATATATAACATGCTGACACAAAAATGTGACATCAGTATGCATCTCATTTTTCCCTTATGTTCATGCCTTGCAGTTAGCTGAAGCAATGCTAGTAAAACAAGATAGAGCACTTGCAGTTGAAGAACCTGGACAACCCTGCAAGGCTGCTGAGACAAGTGTCTGCAGGTGCTGCTCAAACCAGACATCAGCCATCTGCTCATCCCAAAGGCGACAGAGAAGAAGAGACAGGACTATTGTGCAGTGCTGAACCAGGAGCCATAAAGGACTATCAGACCTGTGGCAGCCACACAATAAAGACCACCTTTGTTTCCTACACCCTGCACTTTGATAAGTAAACAAACACCTACTCTTCACTCTTGAAATTACTAAAGTTTCACACTGTGAGGCATATGAGCAGAGATTTTCATCATGCTGCTCTTTCCTGAATTGCTTCCATGTTGGTCTTCCTGAGCACTTTTCCATTACAAAATGATGATCTATACGGCCAGAGTCCCCTGCTTCCCAACAAGCACTGGGTCAAGGCTAATACATGATGATGGGCATAAAATGTAATCTAGTGAGCTCTTCATTACGTGCAATCATGGCATGAAGGGGCACAGGAATAGAGGGGGGTGGGGCGGAACCAGAACAGCTCCAGCTACTCTGTTACCTCCACAGCACATTTTCCAGCCTCCAGGTTATTGAGAAAGTCTATTAGCTCAGTCTGGCAGATAGCGTATCCACATGCACTGCCTCTAGTTGTCCTGACTCAGCCATCGTGCCATTGAGAGGGTGGGGATACTGGTGTAGATGTACAGCAGTGAAGAAGCATGACTTTTCTGTCTCCAAGGTCAGCACACTGCAAAAGCAGTGCAGGCACTTTAGTACAGCAGGTAGACATAGTTAGTAACTCTGCCCAGCCAGCTCCATGGTCTCTACGCCATAACCTCAGAGCAGCTGCAATCTGTACCATGACAATGAAAGACAGCATTTCGCACTTATACAACAGTGTGGATGAAAGAACAGCAGTCAAGAGACAAAAAATGCTGCGATTATATTTTCAAAATCGCTCATGATTCTGAAACAACTCATTTACTGAATTAACATTTCAGAGAGATCACTCCACTGTTGCGTGTAAGCACCAGTCACCTTTCTAGAGGCATGCCTCCCTTTGAAACACTACTGACAGATTACTCTGACTACATATTTTTTACCTTGGTGCTCCTCTCTGGAGATTCAGGAGCGCTCACCATAGCCCTACAGTGATCCTCAGCTAAGGCTGAAGTAATGGTTCCTTGAGAAGCTGTCAGTTGCTAGGTCCTGGTGTTCCTCTTCCTCAGGAGACAGAAAATATCTTGTTCTGAACCCTCACTGATCCTCTATTCCTATTGACAGTGCTTCTGGGATGACTGAGAAGAGACCCAGTTAGACCCCAGCAATGGCACCAGATACAATTTCTCATTGATGTGACACCACACACTTAGCACTCACATTTTGACATTCATGGGATTTGGATGTGGGCAAGAGCAGGAGCTGTCCACAAACACAAGGGTAAAGAAGATTTAAAGGAGCTGCAGCCCTGCCCACATCCATGAGAATCTAGTAGTACCAAGAGAAGAAATTTAATTTATTCATCTTCCTTTATTTTGACCACAAATGCAGTATACAAGTATAGTCAAAGTGGAGATAGTACTCAGTATAAGAATGTTAGGCCTGTTAAAGAGAAAGGGGTGTGGGGAATCTTGTGATGCTGCTGCCCTGGACTATGTTCTATCAACTCTAAGTCCCTGCCAGAACAAATAAGAGACACCAGGCACAAGATGTTAGCTTTACTGTGCCATGCCCTGTGCTGGAGCTGGTATTTGTACCAAAATAAACAAAACAAAAGAAGTCAGTTTGCTGACATGACAGTCTTTTGCCTTTTAGCAGCTCAGCTCACAAACATGCTCATAAACAGCACAGCACACCTGCGTCCTCAGCACAGGAAAGATATGGACCTGTTGGAGCAGGTCCAGAAAAGGGCCATAAAAATGATCAGTGGGATGGAACACCTCTCCTTAGGAAGACAAGCTGAGTTGGTGTTGTTCAGCCCAGAGAAGAGAAGGGTCCAGGGAGACCTTATTGCAGCCCTTTAATATACTTAAAGGGGGCTTATACGAAAGATGGGGCCAAATTTTTTAGTAGGTCCTGTAGCAATATGGCTAGATTAGACTAGATATAAGGAAGAAAGTTTTTTACGAGGGTGACGAAACACTGGGACAGGTTGTCCAGAGAGGTGGTAGATGCCCCATCCCTGGAAATATCCAAGGTCAGGTTGGACAGGGTTCTGAGCTCTGATCTAGTTGAAGATGTCCTTGCTTACTGCAGGGAGGGTTGGACTAGATGACCTTTAAAGGTCCCTTCCAACCCAAACTATTCTATGATTAATTCAAACCATATGTAAGCCAGGACATAGGTAGGACACACACAAAGGGCAATGTGCATGACAAAAGATTCTGGCTTTGCACATTGTGCAAAGCTCCATTATGCAAACTATTATCCTGCCCACTCCATTATGCAAACTATTAAGAAACCTTTTTGGCCCAACTAACCATACTGAAGTTTTATATATCCACTGTGAAAGGACAAGGGTCTTAATCTTGTATTTGCCACCCACAAGCTCCTAAATCACTTTGTGCTAGCTGGCCCAAGGGAGCTGGATCACTCAGAAGTGGCCACCAGAGGCAATGCACTGCAGTGGCGCCACATTGCTGGTGACAAAAGAGATGGATGGTGTCAGCACATCACTATGACACCAGCTATGACCTGTTTGTTTACACTGTTTATTAGCTGTTTCAGAGTAAAGGGATGTAGGAATGCTAGAAAGAGGGCTTCCAGCTCCCTCTGAAACAAAAACCTGCAGCATGGTGTAAGCTGAAGCCCTCAACTGCATTCGGTATGTTTTCAGCAGAAGACCACAGGTGCCTAAAACAGTAACTTTCTACTCATATGATTTAGTTTAGAGGTGACCCCCACAGGGAATTGGCGTGAGCAATGAGATAGCAGCTATTCTGAATGCGCTCATCAGAAAACATGCACATCAAAAGCAGCACTGTGGCCACCTACTGCAACACAAAGGGGAAACAAACTCATAGTTTCTTCACCAGAAGCATCTGTAATTCAGAGCTTTTATTTAAGCTAAGGAGATACACATCTTGACCATTTCAGTATGTTCAATTTATCAGAACTTTCATAAATGTAATGCTTAAACAGGCAACAGAAGAGTCAGCTGGTAGAAACAGCAGACTAATTTTTAGTTAAGTGAGAAGAGCTGGAAGCTATTATACTCACATCAGCTAAATGCTAAAATAAAATATATTCGGGCTTCTTTAGTTGTTCTACCTCCTCTCCCCATAGGCTAACATCTCAGCCTTTCTCTACAGGATAAAGCTCATATAAAACGCTTGCACCATCTCCACTCCAAAATAACTTGCCGAAGAACCAATTATATAATTAATAATTATTCTTGGGTGTTAGATCATATTTGGATGCTCTTTTCACAACACTGATTCAGCCCTCATCCTCAGCAGCAAACAAGTGCTTCCCTAAGGATCCTGTGAGGCAAGACATTTTCTGACAAACCTACAGCAATTTTAGGAAGGTAGATCCAACCCACAGCATAAATAAGATCTAATTCTTTCCATTGCTTGCATTTGGAAAACTGTTTGCAGGTGAAATGACCACTCATTGTGTGCTTATGGTGTTTCCAGCATCTGAGCAATGATTTTTTCATCTTCTCTCAAGACCAAAAAAACACAGACAGTTCACACTGTGCAAGTCCACAGTTCTCCAACTGTTTCAATCCAACAGACCCTTATTGCCACTAAAGTAGAAACCCTATTTCTACTATTACTTATTCTACACTAGAAGTAGTTATCTTCTCTCTGTTGTACTCCTTCTAACAGCATTTGTATAACTATACAGCAAGGCTAAGCAGATCCAGATGAAAAAACTTTCTTCCATCAGATTAGTTTTCACCAGGTTTTTCCCTAACACAGCTAACTGCTAACTGCACAAATCTCAGCCCTGACACAAGACAGTAATAGGCTTTTCATAAACAAGAGGGTGAGAGAACAGCAACAAAACAATTCCATTTCATAAACTGAAAAGCATGAATAACATGTTCAGGAACATGAATAAGATGATCGGGGGCGAAGTGCCAGCTTGGCAAGAGATCTCCACTGTAACTTAGAAGCAGTTGGCACCCAGACAGTACCAAGCACAAGCTACATTTTCATACCTAGAGTCTAAGAGGAAGATACTACAAAGAGATAAGAAAGAAAGTATCACCTCTCCCTTGCACAAAATGTCGATCTGTCTGCTGATACAATTATTGCCATTAGGAATCACATCCCTAATAGGTTCATCTAGTGCACAATGTCCTGCCATAAGCTAGCTGCCAGCCAGCCCAGTTGACATACACTGCTCACAGCTCTGCTGCCCACCTGGAACAGGTTTCACAGAGAAGTTGTGGATGCCCCAACCCTGGAAGTGTTCAAAGCCAGGTTGGACGGGCCTTTGAGCAATCTGAGCTAGTGAAAGATGTTCCTGGCCGTGGTAGGGGGACTGGTCTCAAAGTTATCATTCGAACATATTGTGACCAATTACAAAAGTCTTATAGACACCTGGGCTACAAACTCTCAAGCCAGGACACACAACTCCATGATGGACAATTATTATCTCTCAGCTGCTCTGTAGAAACATTCAACTTTGCTCAAGAAAAAACCACTTATGTAGAAAGAAACTGCCTTATGTGTTTGCCCATATTTTTTTCCTAATGGATAATTTCAATTAGCATTTAAATCAAGTAGCCATGCCTGAGAGACGACAACATTTCAAAAAGCTGCAGCCTAAACAGAAAACAAGTTTCACTGCCTAGCAACTAAATCATTAACCTATTGGGAGGGAAATACTTCCTTTATCAGCATGGAATGTTGTCCCCAAGGCATTGCTATATACAAAAACATATACCACACATGGACATTTGTAGATACTTGTTCATATGTATGTAAGATTCTTACAGTGCACTCCAGCTCAACAGACACTAAACACCTTAGCAAATTCATACTCTAGATACCACGGCTTTGCTGACCATCAGGCTTTGTATAATACAGTGATGACCATTATACCAACATCATATGGGATATTATGATCATTTCAATAACTTCTCATAACAATTTGGTACTCATGACACTAGTTTGATGATCCATTCTGCCTTGTCAGACATAGATACAGATTGCTCGCCCACATCGTCCATGTCTCTTTCCATGTTGTATTTCTTTATGCCTTTCCTTCTGCTCCCACAGCTGGGACGGGGGCTGTGAGGAAGGAGATGGACCTTGGCTCCAATTGCTCGTTCTGAACCCAAAGAGAGTGGGTGCAAAACCTCTGCAAGTATGCAGTTGAAAGGTCCTAAAAAGAGTTTGCTGCAGCAAGGGTAAGGGAGTCCAACCACTCCAGTCCCTCTTTACAGTACAACTTCATCATGTTTTGCAGTCTCCACTTTACAAGAAGATCAGGAAAGCAAAAGATTAGCAAGGAGAGAGACCCACCACACACACCCCTACCCGTAGCTCACCAAAACATAGTTCCCTTGACTGGAAGGATGAGTAGCATGATGCCAAGAAGCACCATTTTATATAATTACATCATTTGACTCTCTATCATGATTGCATAGTAAAATAATTATTATTTTCCTGGATGTAACTCAAACACAGACCAGGAGATTCCACCACCATGTCAGAAATATTTTTGTAACTTAGATTAATCCTGGGTTAATCTATTAGATTGTGGAGAGGTAAAAAACTACACCTAATTATCATAGACCCTGTGCAGCACCTCAGCCACAAGCTCTGGTGCCTTCCTTTATAAAAGATCTTCTAGAAGTTTATCCTACTCATTAGAGGAAAGACAAAGCCCAAGCAAACAACCCAAATAAAAACAGAAAAAGAAATCTTTATTAATAAAATGTCAAAAATGAATTTTCAGGAGATGTGCAACAATGCTCTGCAACATTCTGAATGTTCTTCTCAGAAATGATCTTCAGAAAAGTACAAACCCCCAACCCAACAGTGAAAACCTCCCAAACCTGCATACTCATGTGCACAGTTAATCACTGTGTGTACAACGTGGAAATACAAGAGTACCTCGTCCCCGACAAGTAGCAGGGACTTTCTGTAGCAAAAACTCACCCACGTCTTCATTTGTTTTATTGCACTACCAAGACACCGGGTAACCCTGCCTGCGGGGCGCCTCCCAGCCGCCCTCCGAGCAGACCCGGGAGCGGGGCCGGCAGCCCGGGGCGAGGCGCGGGGAGGGTGGTCGCAGCCCCGGCCGCAGGTGCAGTGTGTCGCCCCGCAGTGTCGCCCCGCAGTGTCACCCCGCCGTGCGCCAGCGGGGCGCAGCAGGACGCCGTCCAGCCGCCGGCGCCCCCGCCGTGCCGCTCCGCTGCCTCCGTAAGGTGAGGCGGCGCCGGGAGAGCTTGGGAGAGTAGCACCCCCGGGGAAAGCACCCCTCCGAGCCCACCGGGCTGCAACCCCCCCTCTCCGCAGCCCAGCCAGTGCCCCGAAGCCGCCCTCAGCACCGACCTGGAAGAACCCCTGCTGGACCCCCGGCTCCGCCCGCCCCTCCCCGTCCAGGGCTGCAATCTAGCCCGGCCGCCAGCCCCTCGACGTACCCAAGATCTCCTTCCTGCGCTGCGTGTGGGGCTGCTCCGTGTAGACCCACTCGAAGTCGTCGCGAGTGACACGGTTCCCCATGGCTCCAGCTGCCCTCCGCGCCGCTCCGCGCTGCCCTTATAGCTCCGCGCCCAGCGGAGGAGCGGCTCCGCCCGCCGCCTGCCTCCGCCCCGCCGGCTGCCTCTCGCCTCCGGCGGGCACCGGAGTTGTGCCGCGACGGGGCGGCCGCGGGGGCAGGTGCGCGGCTCCACTCGGGCGTGCGTGGATCGGGGCTGCCTCAGGACTGGCTCTGGGGGCAGAGGATGCTCAACCGAGGTTCTCCGTGCCTTGGGGGTCCCGAAAGCAGTCGAACGAGGAGTGCGGGGTAGGCGCTGGTTTGCAGGGCAGCAGGAACCCCATCATGCTTCTGCTAACACCGTGGTGCCCATTGAGCCTCAACATAGCTACTGCAGCTATTCCCTCCCATGGCAGCCTCGGAGAGCCGGGGATCACCAGCAGTGCAGGCTCGTCCCCAGGCACTTCCAGGCAAGGCGTTTGGAAAACAAGGGTAGTCCAAGTGCCATAAATCCAGTGCCACAGCCTTAAGCAGAACATGACTTAGGGCGAAGACCAGTCATGTCAGCTCCTCCCAGGTGTGGAAGACCTGGGACGGTGCAAAAATGACCAACGCCTGACACACGTTTCCTTGGCCCTCTGACAAATCCTGTGTGAGCTGTCCCAGTAGCATCCAGCCGTTGGCTGGGTCACGCTTCGCTCCTGGGAGTCTGTGGCCCATTTCCCAGGTCCAGCACCGTCGTGGCTGAAGTAGCAGGAAATCCCCTGGTAACAAAGCCAGGCAAAGGACTCGCTAACTTTAAAAACCAAGGCAAGCTTTCTAACCTCTTTAGCCTCTCTGATTCACAGAGAGGAGTTACATGGTGATGTTTCTCCACACACCCAATCCAAAATTAAAATGTTCCTCTTGTTCCCACTATGCTCTTTTGCAAGCCCATACCTGACCCACTGTCCATCTTCAGTGTTCACTATCCCTATCATTATTCCTTCCACCGACAACATCCCATTTGGACCAGCTCCTCACTCTGAAGACAATTTTGTTTCATACTGGTTTGTTATGAATCTCTCTAGCCCCCTCCATACCCTCTTACCTATACCAATGCCTGTTGCATCTGGAAGTTAAAAGGGGCAACAATGCAGACTTACAAATGTGAATATTTTCCAGCAATAACTTTTGCCTGCAAACACTGGTCATACTATCACCTCACACTTTAGTCTAGTTTAGATAGTTAAGATTTCTTGGTGGCACAGTCGCATGAAATGATATGGGTTAAAACCCACTAACCAAACAACCAACCCCCAAGCCCCTTGAATGCCCCTTGACTCCTAGAAAGATTTAGGAGGATTCTTTCATTTTATTATTTATTCTTTTTCCCCTGAAGTGATCTAAATGTAAACCCTTGAATGCTTAAAGGTCCAAAGCAGGTTGAGTGGAAGGAATATGGGTAAAGGTAAACAGCTTTATCCAGAGCAGGAGTTTAACCACTTTGCTTTTACAGGTCAGCTCTCTGACCTGTGCAATGGTTTCTTCACCTCTGCTCCAGCACAAGGTCGGTGTTTTCCCATAAAGTTGCACGGCCCAACCCAGTTAATGGACTGTTAACCCAAGTTAAGGTTATTACATGTCTCTAAAAGGAATGAATTAGGGTATCTCAGCCTAAACCTTTAATTGGCTCAAATATTTTGGCTTGTTGACAGTATCGGAGGAGAAGCCAAAGACAACGCGAACGTGATGACACCTTTCTGTCACTTCCTGCTCAGGAGTGTTCAAGGTGACTAAAAAGGCAAATTAGTGGGGCAGTCCATGCAGTTGCAAAGAAAACAAACATGACTTCATCCTCAAAAGTTTATCCAATAGGCTAGTGCTATTGCATATGGTAAGTTAGGCATGGAAAGTTAAGTATCTCCTTTGCAGGCAATGGCATTGTCTTCATGTAGCTTATTACTATAGCCTCAGCCCAACCACATCAGAAGAAGAGAAAGCTTTTCTGTCTCCAGTGAGTTGCCATCTCTTTTTGAGAATAGAATTTCATGCTTTTCTATAATAAGCCAAACAAATTATACTAATTTCAGAGTAATTGTGGATGCCAGACAAATGAGAAATGCTGGCTCTTCTAGAGTTGGAAGAACTATCACTCAGCTCTGACCATTTAGCATTCTTAGTTTTATAGCACCCTAGTAAAGTGCAAACAGGCTTACAATCATTCACAAAGGAAAAGGAAGGGGCATTTTAATGTCACCTGGCAATAATTGCCCTTTTGATGAATACTGACTGTGAACTCTACAGATTCATATACTCACTACACTTTATGGCAATTTGAATGTGCTTCATACAGTCAGGTTCTCCCAGCTCTAGCCTTCCCTTCTTCAGCAATTTCCTGTGCTTGTTCAGGGTGTCTAACTGTTGGGAAGCCTACCCGAAATTCCTAACACACTCAACAGAAGGAGCACAACTGCTGACTCTATGCAAGGTACCATCAAATATCTCATTTACCTTGTTTCAAGTACACATCACACACACCTCCAGCATCCCAGCTGGCAATTTCCAGGGTAAAAAAAGACAAAAATCCTTTGCTCCACTGAGGACATGACCTATGATATGGAGCTCTGAAGCAAGACTACTGGTCCTCTTTTCCACATGGCCAGGCAGACTCACACTTCTCCACCCAAAGGTGGCTTTCCACCAGCTGGCTTCCAGTAGGAATGTATTTCTGCTACGCAACCCAGCAACTTCCTCCTTCCGCTTATATAAAAGAACAGGTGATGCAGTAAACATGGCAGGAACACCTGCACATTTCCCAGTGGCTACTGCCAGCCCAAAAAGCAGGCTTGGTGTTTGAGGTATCTTAATTCTGCACTGGCGTGCAGGCCTTAACTCCTCTTCTTCTGGTTGCCAGAGATTAAACTTTGTTAAAGTTGATGTTCTGGAAGTAAAACAAAGTTGTCTAGCAATTTTTTCTCTGAATAAGTATTTCCTCCTCTGAATAGAGAGCTCCATGTCCGAGGATGAGCTTGTATTTTCAGTTCCTGCATTAGCTAGTTTCTTCTCTGCCTGTGTAAGTTGCACCGGCCTTCATAGTTGATCACCTGCAGAAAACATAGCTGTATATTCAGTTGTTTAGAAAACATCCTGCAGTCATTTTGAATTGTCATGCTCTGCCTTGATGTAACTAGCGACAAGGTTTACAACATGATGTACTCTACTGCACAAAGTCAAATTTTCATAGGCAGTAGAGTTTGTCAATGAGCCATGTCATCAACACACATTCCCACCGGAGTTCACTCAGGGGAAATAATTTGCCAACAAGGCCTATCTTCTGTTTTCCTTCTTACCTCTGCCAGCCCTTCCCTGGCCCATTCTGCTTTTCTTTTTCCGCTGGGTTAATGCCACACCAGAGCAAAGGTATTGCGGAGGTGGTGCAACAGAATCTTACGGGGAGGAGGAGGTTTTCCTGTTGCCAGTGTAAACTGTTAGATACATTTAGTCCTGTTACGTGTAACCCGGCCTTTAGCAATACGGAGCTTTCATTCCAGTTCTCACAACAGCCGCATTTGCCCTGCGCTCAACGAACCCTGCTGGATGCAGGCTGCTTCACGGCGTCTCTGCCCGGGAGCTCCCGGACTGAAAGGTGAGGCTCCAAGGCATAAACAGCTCCCTACGCCACCAGCCCACCCCTGCCCTCCCTCGCTGTCACCCAGCCCCGCGCTGCGCTGCGCACACCGCCCGCCCTCCGCACGGCCCGGCCCCGCGCTGTAGCCACCGCTGTGTGCCGGGCCTGGAGACACCCTCCCACGGGCGGGACCGCCGCTAACGGGGCGCGGCCAATGCTCCGCCCAACGGCTCCCGCGAGTGCAGGCCGCCCCCTGCCGGCCCCGCGCCGCCACTGCAGCGGCTCGGCGGGCCCGGGCGCGCCCAGCTCCGGCGGAGCCCCGCTGCGAAGGCAGCAGGCGACGAGCTGCCCTGCCCTGCCCTGCCCTGCCCTCACTCCGCGCCTCGCACAAGGGCATCCTTCCCTGCGACCACCCGGAGGTGCTGCGTGTGCGGGGTCCTGGAGGTGAATCGCCTAGAAACGGCATCCGGGCAGTGAGTAGTAAAGCTGTGTGTGCTTCGTTTGCAACAGCTATGCGTTATCTTTTATTCCAGCAAGTCTCGTTGTCCTGTGGATGCAATGGAAACCAGCAAAATGGGAGACTATAACTGAGGAAGGGCTAACCTCACGGGAGTGATAGATGTGAGTTGGTCACACTCAGGTGTTCTCACTTCCTTTAGGAATACATGCTTAAGGAATTTTAAAATCATAGAATCATAGAATGGTTTGGGTTGGAAGGGACCTTAAAGATCATCTAGTTCCAACTCCCTGCCATGGAGAGAGACACCTTCCACTATACCAGGTTGATCAAAGGCCTGTCCAACCGAAGTTTAGCAGATGCAGGCCTTCTGTAATTAATGACACTGTAAGACCAAATACCGAATGTGTTCAGAAGGACCACTTCTGAGAATTCAAATGAAAACAATTTCCTTTTCTACATAAATTTTTTTTCTCATGTTATATTTTTATTCTTATGCTTCTTAGCTTTTTCAAAGAATCACAATCTTTCTGGAACATAATTTATTCCACAGAGTGGTTTATATTGTTCAAAGGATTTGCAATTGCTTTCTACCATGACGTGTATTTGCTGTTACACACCGGAAGTACTTATCCTATGAGTAGCTTATACTACACTCCCTGCAATCTTGGCATGTCAGGAACAGTTTTACTAGCATCCTAGTACAAATACCTGAATGAAGTGTATTAACTAGACTTCCCTCCCACGGCAAAAATGCTATATACAAAAAGTAGCAACACTTGTAATTGCTTATCCAAATATGAGAACATAAGAGTTTCCCTTTTGATACAGAGTGTCAGGATTATGAGAGGATGCCAGTCCTGTGAAGAAAGGCATCAGATTAATGCGGGGTTTCTCTCCTCCCCCTCTAAGCATTGATGAATCTCTCCTCTAGAACCCTACGCTGCCACACACCACAGGTACGGCAGTGCTTTCTAGGCCACAGCTAACCCGAGCAGATCTGCTCTTTCAAACACCTTTCCTGACACTCAGGTTTCAACCTGATACGCTTAAAACCTGATTCATTTCAGCGCTGCTGAGCTCACTCTGACAACAGGAGTGACATGAGGTTAAGAGGGGGGCTTTGTTCAACCTCTTGAAGTCAGAGCTTTGAGTAGAGGAAAAAAAAGCCACTTGAAAATGGCTAGCTGTGTGGATGTGTATGTATATGTGGATGGGACTATGGGAGGAATTCCCACTCCAGGGAACAGCTGGAGAACAACTTTGATAACAAACTGTGCTAAATGATTGTGTCATACAGTCTCTGTTTTTTGCTTTGGGGAAATATTTTTAGCCAATATTTATATTGTAGCAACACATACAGTCCCTCCAAAATGGACTAGGATTTGACTATAAATCCACAAAGTAAAATTACAATCTTTCCACCAATGAGTTTGAGTTACAAATCCTTCTATTCTAAGCACTCTAGAAAAAATATTGATCAGCTTTGCTTATGTCTAAGGAGTATGAGTTTTTATACTCAGATTTTAACAAACTGTCAGAGAAAACTGAGTCACAATATCTATTGCCTTGTAGAAATCTAGATAAGTTGGTTTAAGAAAAAAACAGTTGCCCTTGGGCTTTCACTGAGACTGCAGCAATTTATACATCTTATTTAATTCTAATTATTTAGCCTTATTCATTTCAATCTGAGATTTATTTTTCTATTAAAATGTAATATGAACTCTAGGGGTACTTCTTTCTTAGTGCTCCTGGGGTCTATCTATATCTGGTGACTTTAATGGTAGCTCAGAGCTCAGCACTTCCCAGCAGCATGTCTGGCGTCTGTAACCCAAGCAAAAACGCACATGCAGGAGGAGGGCTAGGAAATCTGTAAGACAACAGGATGGATGGATGAGAGCTGTAGGTTTGCTTCGTGGTCCCAGGGTGCAGAACAAGCAGTTAGGACACACATTCACATATATTGCCTATGCTGTCATGATTTCATGTATCATGCTGTATTATTTCTCAGAAGTTTCTGCTTCTTGTGTTGCCCATGATTTGCAAGATATGACCTATTTGGATGTCCACACACATCCTATGTTGATAAGTTTAACACGTCTGCTTTGTAAAGGCTGAGGATTTTGGGAAGGGTAGTTTCATACCCTCAAGCATGAAATCAGGAATGAAGGAGAAAACTTACGGTTTTGATCATCAGCTTTACAACTCAATAATAATTATTCGTATTTTCCACACACAATTAAAGGGTTAAATGTTTCTGGAGCAAGGATTAGGCTCACTGATTCATGTATCCTTTCATACAGTAAGGAAAACAAATTATATGATCTTATCCTTACAACAAAGCCTGTTTAATGAGACTGGGGTGATGAGTGACCATAACTTAGAAATTAGTTTGGAATGGTGGCAGTGCAAGCCCTATCTCCTTCCCTCTGCAAGATTACAAACGAGACAAAATCCTTCCTTGCTGTGCTCAGTCTCAAAGATGCAAGAAGATGACAAATGCAGAAAAGCGCAATAAATCTCAGCAAACTTGTTGGTGTAGGTTTGTTAGCTGCTTTGTTTATTTTTAGGAGGGGAATCTGGAGTAGGATGTGGTACAGCAAAGAAAACAATAATTATTAAAAGCACCAGGGAAAGAAACAGAGAAAAAGAGGTGCACACAGAATTCATTGCTTGTTCCTAGTCATGCTCAGCAAGCAGAACCTTACACTCATAATGAACCTTTAAATGTGTTTTGTAGGAGTCCATACATAAATTGGGATCAGGGATTTCCCTCATGTTCAACTAGCAGTCTGAGAAGAGAGGGCAGGGACATTTGTGGCAGAAGCTAGTGGGCCATAAAGGCCAGGCATGGCGGTAGCTATATTAGATCAGCTGGAGATAAGGAGGCTAAATTATGGAGGACTATAAAGGTAAAACTGCATTTCCTGCAGAGCTGCAAAGAGCTAGGACAAGGACTTCGGGAAAGGGTGGCACAGCTAATTAACATCTTTCTTAGTGATTTGCCTTAATGACACTGGAAATCCTAGTTTAGGTTTCCTGAGATTTTTGTATTTTTTCTTCAAGATCTCTTCTGTTTTAGTTGATTAATAAGCCATTCTAGATGCAGAAGGAAAACCTGATATCCTAAATTGGCAGAACTTCTTAATTTGTCTTAGCTAGGTTTTTAACGGGTGCTAAGAAGAGAGCAACTTATTATCAACTACTGATTTTCTTTTCCTCCAGTAAGTGACTCTATATCTGGTCTTCTTTACAAAGAAGACCAAAAAGAGCAAAAATATCTTTAAAGCTATTCATGACACATATTTAACTGGATAGGTAAGTATTATCAGTTCAGTTTATTGGTGTCGATTTACAATGGGAGGGCTAATCTTTCTGCTCAAACATCAGGCAAATTGTGTGCGAATGAGAGGAAAAAAATAGGATATCAGAAGTTTCCAAATCAGTGGATTTGAATGGCTGAGTAAAACAAATTGGGAAAAGGGTATGTTGACCCCGTTGGAGGCAAGAGAGGAGGCTGTAGATGATGACTGTGAAAAGCTCACTTGTTTCTCAAGTTTCACACTTCAAATTTCTTCCTCTTTCTCACTTCAGTGTAAGCTGAAGGGGGGAGGAATAGGACTTAAAGGAAAACGTATTTAGAAAACAAATGATTTTCGTGTTCAATCTGTCATACTTTGTGCAAGACTAACTTTCTTTTGTGACCTTTCTTTTCTTAAAATACAACGGACTTTTGTATTTACGAAGTAATTCTTATTTAAAAGAACAGTTACCTAGTTTTGGCTTGATACAGGTGGAATAAGGGCCAGAACAATTAGTTCTGTAGTATGAAATGAGAAATGGCATTTTATATAAATATCATGCAACCGGATATTATAGATAATGTTGGATTAGTAAAGCAATGACAAGTACGTTTTCTGGAAGCTGTGAACTACTAGTTCACCACAGAGAACAAAAAACGCATGAAAGGATAAAGCATAATATTGATTCAGTGACTATGATGATGAGTGCTGACCATCGTCTGCTGATGCTATATTAAGCATATCTGAGAGATGGATCATAAGAGTTCTCCCAAACCAGGGTGCTATAATGCTTCAATATCTTCTTGTACTATGAGCAGAACTGCTGATTTCACTGCAGGTAGTCTGTATTTAACAAATGCTTTAAGTCTAATCAGGACACCGAGCATCCCAGAAATTGCAAAATAAAAATAAATAAATAAATAAATAATTTGAAGCATACTCTTCCAGTGATGCCTGGTGAAAGGACATAAGGACATAAAACAACAAGCATAAACTGCAGTACAGCAAATTTTACTTAAATGATCAAATGTGGGAACAGGTTGCCCAGAGAGGCTGTGTGCCATGCTTGGCCCTGAGCAACCTGCTCCATTCGACCCCACTTTTGAGCAGGGGTTTGGACTAGATGATCTCTAGAGTTGCCTTGCAGCCTCAGCCTCTTCATGATCCTGTGAAACTGGAAAGACCAATTACTCTTGTTTAAAGCCCAAGCTTAGTATCTTTTGGGGTAAATTGAAATAAAACATGATTTTTCAAATTACAGATGTTTGGCAGTAAGATGTCTTCAGAATACTTACACTGATGCAACTCTCTGCCCTAAAACTCTTAAAAACTTATTTGCTATGGAAGCTTAAAAATAGCTTTTATTTTCAATTGCAGGTTTTAAGTTTTTTAAATAAAGGGTTTTTTTTTTAAATATGGCTAAAAAACAAGCAGGAGTTCTGAGGATGGGGAGTAAAATGGGGTGCGGAGGGCAGGAAGATAAGGGATTATCAAGGGAGTAAATTCTGCTGCTATTTGAACAGAGGACAACATTTTCTTTTAAACACTTTTTCACTGGACAGCTTGCACATCTTTATTTTTGCTTGTTGCTGTATTTTTTTTTTTTTTCTCATCAAGCACTTGGAAAAACTAGGTCTAATCCTTGCAGTTAATGAAAAATAATCATATGCTAGTTAAGCAAATCATCTCACTCGGGATGAAGAGAACTGTATAATGGATAAAACACCAGAGCTGATGAAGAGTATTTGTTTCATGTAACATTTCTCAACAAAAAATAATGAAATGCGAATGTTGCAGCAAAATATTAAAACATTGATTTTAGGCCAAAGTATGGGGAATGTAGAAAACGCAGTATTCAAAATAAGATGGTTCTGATGCTTGCAAACTTCAAAGTGCCTTTTCTGTCCAAAATTATATATTTCTTTGCAATAAAAGCACAAAAATGAAACAGGATTGTATAAAATTGACCCAGCCCAAATAAATTATATTGATAAACAAGAGAGACGTGTGACTTTGTTCCTATGTTTGTCAAAGCTCATTTACACTAACACCTTGACCCAAAATAATGAGTTCAGGGCCTGATACCACTTGCTCTAAAGCCAATATCAGCTCTGGTGGGAATTCAAGAGCAGAAGGAGTGCACATTGAACATGTAGGTGACACTACTGTTTTGCCTAAGCAAGCTTAGAATAAGAAGTGAGTTGTGCATTTTTCCAGTTAAAAATAAATTAAAAAATCATTAGCTCTGTAATGACTCACCATTTTTTACTACGTTTAACTTTTTCTGTGGGACAACAAAGACTTCCTCCTAATTTTCAAATATTATTTTTAAAAGTTACAAGCACTATTTTTCCCACACTGCTACATTTGCCCTTCCAAGTACAGACAGAGAGGCAGAATTTATATGCAACAGTCTGGAAATCTCTCTACAGGATCTAAAAATAACCTTTCAGTTTATGAGAATTTTGCAATGATAAATCCCATGTTGCAGTTCCTTAAAATGGGAGTGCTGAGTATGATTGGAGAGAAGGAATTCCCAGATCTCCACAAGTTAAGTAAATTTGTTGCTATTTTGAATACTTAATTTCCTAATCTCATCATTAGCCCAGGGCTCAGTATTGCTGTCTTGAGACCTGGGCTAGACTAACCTTGAGAACACTTCATGCTGAGGTAGAAGGAAGTATTTCTTAGCAGGAATCTTTTACCGGTTTCTGTATCATGGCAATTTGGGATATGAGCAAACAAAGCAGTGATGTAGTGAGAAGTGAAGATAAAAATGGAATGTATTTTGCACTCATTTGGTTATTAGCCTTGCAAGGGGCCAGGCCTCCTGGGTAACTGAGTACACGAACTTGGCTACCGATCTCCGTCACGGGCTGTGACTTCAGACCGCGCTCCTGCTGCCGGCGAGATGGAACCGGGAGCCAGCGCTCCCGAAACCGACCAACTCGCCTGTGCGCAAGTTCGAGTGGAAGGAAGTCTGCAGGGAAGAGCCGCGCGGTACGCAACGCTGACCCCAGAACACTAACAAGGGAGGAGAGAGAAACGCTGCCAAGTGCCCGTAGCAGTTCAACCGCAGAATTCAAACAAGCCGATCTCGCCGCCACCGTCCCAAGGCTTCTCCGGCGACTGCGCAGGCCGAGCCCAGCTCTCCACCGGGGCGAGCGTCCGCCCGCCCCACAGCGGGACCCCACCGGCAGCCGTGGGCCGCAGGGCAGGCAAAGGCCGGGCCCGGAGGGGAGGGCTCAGCCAGGCCGGGAAACGCCCGGGACGCGGCCGCTGCTCCCGGACCGTGTTTTAGGCGCGGAGCCGCAGCCCCCGCATCGGGAGACACCTCACGCGCCGCCCGCGCTCGCTGCCAGGGCCGCGCCCCACCCGTTAACGGCCGGCGTGGTGGCGCGCCGCCGCGCGGAGCAGAGCGCGCCCCCGGCGGAAGGGAGGACGGGCCGGTCACCCTGCACGGGCAGCGCGGCCGGGGCGGTGCTTCCGCGCGGGGAGGGGCGAGAGAGAGGGGCGGGGCAGGCGGGGGGAAGGAGGACCGGGCGGGGGGAGCGGGTGACTCCGCCGCGGGCCGATTGGGTGCGCGGCGCCGGGAGGTGCGCTCCGCATTCGCAGCGCTCTTTGATAGGCCGGCGGCAGTACATGGGGGCGGGCGGCTGCGGCACGGCGCGCCCCCGTAGGCTACTTGGCTGGCCTGGGTGAGCCGTGGGCGCGGCGGGCGGTGCGATTGGCCGCTGGGCGGCGGGGGGGCCGGGTCCCGGCGGCAGCGGCCTCCCGGGGCTGGGGTCCGTCTCGGCGGCAGCAGCGGAAGTCTCGCGAGGGAACGTAGCCGGGATTTGGCGGCTGGCTGCCTCCCTCTCGCTGGCTGCGAGGAGCTGGTGTTTGTGTGGAAGGGGGAGGAGGAGGAGAAGCGAGAGGAGCCCGAGCCCCACCATCCGCTGAGGGGAGCGGACCGGAGCCCCCCTCGCTGCCCGCGGAGCTCTCTCCCCCTCCTCGCCCCGCCATGGCCTCGGGAGACACCCTGTACATCGCCACGGACGGCTCGGAGATGCCGGCCGAGATCGTGGAGCTGCACGAGATCGAGGTGGAGACCATCCCGGTGGAGACCATCGAGACCACCGTGGTGGGCGGCGAGGAGGACGAGGAGGAGGAGGAGGAGGACGAATGCTGCGAGGAGTGCGGCCCGCACCACCCGCCCCATCACTACCACCACCACCAGCCCATGATCGCGCTGCAGCCACTGGTGTCGGATGGGGACCCTAGCGGGGCGGGCGGCGGCGCGGCCGGTGGCGGCGGGGGACAGCTCCATCTGCACCACCACCACCAGGAGGTGATCCTGGTGCAGACCCGCGAGGAGGTGGTTGGGGGAGATGACTCGGACGGATTGCGGGCCGACGACGGCTTCGAGGATCAGATCCTCATCCCGGTACCGGCCCCCGCCGGGGAGGACGAGTACATCGAGCAGACCCTGGTCACCGTGGCCGCTGCCGGCAGCAAGAGCGGAGGCGGCGGTTCCTCCTCGGCCGGCGGAGGAGGCCGCGTTAAGAAGGGCGGCAGCGGCAAGAAAAGCAGCAAGAAGAGTTACCTGAGCGGGGGAGGCGGCGGCGGGGCCGAGGGCGGCGGCGGCAGGAAATGGGAGCAGAAGCAGGTGCAGATCAAGACCCTGGAGGGGGAGTTCTCGGTCACCATGTGGGCCTCGGGTAAGTGCGCGCCGGACCCCACCCTCCCCGGGTCCCGGGCCCCGACGACGGCTGCCCGGTTCGCCTCGGACAGTTTTGTTTTGAAGGGAGGCCATGTTTTGATGTGTGTGATGGGCGCCGCCATGTTCATCGCCAGGGCAAGTATGGCGGCTCCCCCGAAAAGATGGCGGGGTCTGCGCTGCTGCCGCCGCTGCTCCTGCCCGGCTCCGGCGGGGGGAAGGAAAGATGGCGGCGGCCGCCAAGATGGCGGCTGAGAGGGGTGCGAGAGGGAGGGAGGCAGCGCGGCGCTGGCTCCAGCACTAGGCCGCAATGGCGTAGTTTCTGCAGCAGGGGGAGGCGGGGTGTGCGGGCGGGCACAGGGTGCGGGGCGAATCCAGCCTCCTCGCTTCTCCCCCCGTCCCCGCCCCGCCGCTGCCGCCGCCGCTCCCCGCGGCGCCCGGCCGTTCGCTCCACGCCTGCCCCTCGCCCTTTCCTCCCCCGGCCGCCGCCCTCCGCACCTCTCGGCGCCCTCTGTCCTCCTTCTTCCCCCGTCTCCCGGCCCGCCGCTGCCGGCCCGCCTCCCCTCCCGCCCGCCGCGGCCTCGCCGGCTGCCCGCCCGCCGCACCTCTCCCTCCCTCCCGCTCGGCGCTGCCGCTGCGCTGCCGCGGCCCCATTGGGCTGCGTTTTAATGCCGAACGCGGTCGGCGTGTGCTCCGGGCCGTGACCGTTACGTGCGGGGGGAGAGCCAGCCCCCCGCTGCAGCGCCGCCCGCCCCGCCGGCGCTCCCCGGCCCGGGGATGGCCATCTCCCCGAAGTACCGTTTTACCGTTCGCACGGTGGGGTGGGCCTGGGGCCGCCCGGCACCGTCCCTCCGGGCCGCTGCGGTAGCCAGGCGGGGTGTGGGTGGGGCCTCCCCGCCCGGGGCCAGCAGTGCCGGCGAGGGGGAAGCGCCTCTTCGCCCCCGCGGGGGCTGCCCGCGCCGCTCGCCGTCCGCGAAGGGGGCGGCCACAATCCACCGGCCCTCCAGAGAGCCCCTTGTCAGGAGCCGGGGTCTGACAGCCCGGGGAGGGGGGGCTCCGCGCTCTGGAGGCAGAGCTCCCTCCGGCCAGGGAGCCGCCGGGAGGAAAGGACCAATTTCTGGCTGACGCTTGGAGGTTGTTCAGCTTTTCCTCAGCTAGGTCTAACGCTTTAAATAGGCTTTTTGGATAGGCTCAGGGCTTCTGCGTTTTGTGAGGTTGCATATGTTTTTTTGAGGAGTTGGCTTTTTCGTGGGAGTATGTCTTGGAGGGAATAAAATTTTGTGAAGGTATGTAGTATTTGCGAGCCTTGGAATAAAACTGACATGCGCCTGCCCTGCCACAATTTTCTGATCCTTTCCTTTAAAAACGGGGGGGGGAGGGGGGGGGGGGAAGGAGAGAATCCTTTTAGTCATCAGGAAAGTGTTACATTGGAGGTTTTTGTTTAGATTTGGGATTTGGTGTTTTGTTTAGGTGGGGGTTTTCTGTATTTCAGAAAATGTATTGCTGGCAGCTAGACTCTCTAGTCAGAGTTCTGTGACTGAAGTTATGTAAATGTGCAAAAAAAAGCAGTTAAATAGTACCAGTTCATGCAGCATGTAAATGGGTGTGTAGTCTTTGAATAGTAGGTTGGTAGTCTATCTCGCATATTGTAAATTTTGTTCTCTTTTGAAATCGATCGAGTCTAGTAAGATAGAGATACTTCGTAAGATTCTAGTGTAGTCTTAAAATGTTTGCTCTCCATGGTGTTTGTGAATTACCAGTAGTTGTTTCAAAGGGCAGTGTCAAAGGAAAACTGTATTGGATGGCTGAATTCACTTGTCTGAAAAGATGGACAGTATGGTGATTCAGATCTTACTCTGTTTAAGTGATTACTTAGCAAGTTCGACAGTGTGTATAACACTTCTGGTGTATAGTCAGTTGACAGCCCAATGAGTCCGATCCATTCTTGGAGAACAGAAAAGAACTTTCATTTAAGAGTTTCCCAAATACTCTTGAGTAGAATGGTGTTCTGTATGCTTCTGTGTATTTTTGTATGAAACCTGAATAAATCCACTTGCTGGGGTTTTTTTTTGTTTGTTTGTCTGTTTTTTGCTTTTTTTTTTTTTCTTAGAACTGACCATCCAAGAAAGGAGAAAAGTAATAGAAACTAATATAGTCTTCTGGTTTGTGGAGGCTACCTAAGATAGCAGCATGCAAATGGATGTATGACTCATGAGCTGGCAGGATACAGGACCTCGCTGAGATCAATTGACAATTTCTAGCATACATTTGCACTCTGAATTTCAGAGTGCCTGATAGGATGCTTCGTTAGAGCTCCTGCATGCTGATTATTACTTGAGTGAAGTGAAGCATGTGTGTAATCAATACACTTGATTCTCTTCCCACATACACAACTTTTACATCAGGGCAGCCCTATTAATTTCAGTGGTTTTGTTCTTTATGAGCCTGACTGTGCAAGCTCAGGGGGGAATGATACCCACTTGTAATTTAGTGGGGATTGAATTGCATTGTTACATTCAGCTCAATTGTATCCATGATGCAGAAAGATGCAGAATACCTATTCTGACTTGACTTCTAATGCCAAAAAAGCCCCCTCCCAGAGAAAAAAAAAGCAAACCCACAAAATGTATAGGTGAAAGAAAAGTACTCAAGTTTGACTTCCCCTTCCTGCATGCATGTGTGCTGCCCCATGCAGCTTATTGAATGGGCTAGAAGTGGTCTGAAGTGGTCAAATGCTGAGGCTTCATTGTCTGTTTTCTGAAATTTAAGAGGGAGAATGGTTGCCAGAAAAATTCCAAAAGAAACAAAACTGGAGGGGGGGTGGGGAGGAAGGAGGGGACATGATGACCCAGAACAAACCTCTCACTTGCGAAAGGGTAGTTGTATTAAAGTTCCCCTGCAGAATTGGGCATACTTTATTTTGAACAAAGGTAGTGGTTTTGCCTCTGTATTTTGACAGAATTAAAGACTTCCTTGTACACTGATGTAATTGACTGGTTTAAATGCTTAGCAAAAAGTTTATCAAAAGATGAATAGTAAATAAGGCCATGCATCAAGATAAAACAATGAGCTCTATATTGCTGTGCATGGGTATTTGAATTTGGAACAAGGACACTTTGCTCACTAACGTGTGGGAAGACAATGTGAATTAATTCCTTGTTAGTGTTTTCTAGTGCTGCTGTATTAGCTTGTACATGAGTGGTACCAAATTTAGCCAGTCATAAATCTTTTTCCCTAAATGAGTATAACATGTTTGGTAGCACCTCTTGAAATGTGTAGAAATAATTTGTGAAATATACAGCAGTGTGATTAAAGGGGACTACTCAATCCTTGTCTTGTTATGTGGTTACTTAGAAGTTGCAGTACTGTTGTTGGCAGCGGTTTAGGCTTGCCATAACTTCTCTTATCACCTTGGTATCTATGGTGATATCAAACTTGTGACCCATTATTACTTTAATGTGTTTAGTTTGAAACAGGAATGCTTTGTTCTAGTTCACATTAGCTTTCTAGATCTTCAGAATGGAATTATTTGTCTTCACATGTGAAAATAGGAACTGAACAAAGGCGTTCTATTTTCTGAAAGGGTTGAAGAAGTGTATATGATGGATGCTTCAATCATGTTCCTGTAGTGTGTTTCCACTATACTGTCTCGTTATTTTAATCTGGGTATCCTGTAGTGGATTTAGAAAATTGTATACAGTTAATGGGGCTCTCCAGGTACAGACACCAATTTGTACTAGGAAAATTGTTTTTATGAAGTGGAATTTATTTGTGCCTTCGCTAGATTCAACTTAATCATTGTCTTCAGTGATTGTCACCAGGTTAGGTACACGATAGTGATGAGAGAGGGGAAGGTTCATTAGGAACTTTGTCAGATTGTGCTTGCAAAACTGATTCTTGGATGCAGGAGGGCTTGGAAAGGTGGTGCTGAAATGCTGGCTCCACCAAATGCTGGAATCTCAAGCAGTTGGGGCTTAATTTTGCGGGGGGAAATGTATTAGTGTACATCTATGTCTAGGTAATGACTCTTGACTCTGTCAAGCTTTCAAACCTAAAATAGGTGTTGGCTTAAACTATTATTGTTAGCACAGATAGTCTGCAAGGTCAGGGCTGAAATAGTGCAACCAAACTAAACATTGCCCACAGATGTTAAACTGCTCAACTATCCTATTCCTAGATGGGAAAGACAAAGTTTTTCCTAGACAGGAAAGACAAAGTGCAGAAGTGTATGGTTTGGAAATGATTCTTGATAATCCGGGAAGCCTGTGCTGTGGACCCATATTTGGAAACTTGGGGAGTTCCTGTTGGGTTTCTAGAAGGTTCTTCAGAACATCTTAAAACCACTTCTAATGTCTTAAGTTAAAACCCTTCTTTTTCTTTTTTTTCTTTTTTTTTTTTTTTTTTACTTTATCAAATTGAAGAGGTGAGAAAAATAATCATCTGCTGTCTGACCAGTCATCTTACATAGTATAAATGATAGACGAGTCAGTTCTGTTGAGGGCCTGTATCAAGGATAGCCAAAAGTCTTTGTGATGACAGATAGGTAATCAACTTCTTATATGAAGATTTTTCATAATGGAGGCAGAAAGTGATTGGTTCCTTTAAAATATTAAGGAGATAATTATTTCTGACTGTTTAAGACAGCAATATAGGCTTTTGGTATCCATAAGCATTGAGTCTGCCCTGACATTTTTGCCAGTGAACCTTAGAGTATGTTAGATATTTTCCTGCAGCTCTTCTAAATATATTTTCAGATTTGAAAGTGAAATACATGGATGTGGTTCATTACTTGAAATATCTCGGTTAAGTTGTCTCTTAGCTCACCTTCAAACTAGAGTCCTCTAAGTTGCTACTGGATCCTTCCCTGAGAGGTCCATGTCACTTTTATGTTGATGATTCAGAAGGTCATAGTACTTCAGCACAGTGCCTCACAAGTGTTGAAGTCAGATGATGACTATTGATATATGCAGTGTTTTTGTCAGTTCATGTCTCAGTGGTATGAAGTAAGAGATGGGTGATATGAGGAAAGAAGAACCTGTTCTCCATCTATGTGTGCAAGGCACATCAGAGAGAAAGTAGCCTAACAGCTGATTAGGTTAAAAAATGACATACTATGCAAAATGGAATTTTAACATTCAGAAGTTTCTGTTAAGTAGCTGTATTATTTAACAAGCTAATTGCGGTCCTTTGCTTCCAAACATGACCGGTGAACAAATTTGCCTGAGGAGAGTGCAATGTGGTAGCAGAAACCAAGCTGTTACCACAGTGCCTTGGTACCGCACTGTTGCTGCATTCATTCTTTATCATGTAATTGCATTTCAGCTGCTCCTAAAAACAAATGTGCTTAACCATGTGATCATGAAAAGAAAATTTAAGCTGAAATGTTGTTCATCCTTTTAGTTGGTAAGCAGAACGTCTTTTAACTTGATACCTGGGGAGAAAACCATAGGATTAGGTCCCATTGCTTTGCTACCAAGTGCACCTTCTGAATTCCTTTTTTGCCCTCTTTATTTTCCTCAGGGAAAGACTGAATAACAATGTGTTCTCCCTGCTCTGTAGCAGAGGAGGAGGGTGGCTTGGAGAATTGGAGATCTGGAAACGAAGTGTGATGGCTGAAATAAAAAATAACCGGCAAGGCTTCTTGGGTTGAGAGTTGAAGGGGTCATCTTACAAAGTTGGGGAGTTCCAGTGATGTCATCTGGAGCTAGCTACTATTCTAGAAATGTGTGAAATAACAGGGTCCTGAGGTGGATGGATTTTCTGTGCAACAGAAGGATTGCAAGAGATTTAGAAAGCATGGTAATAAGAGCAAAAGATAGTAAAGTCTTGGGAGACAGTGTCTACCATCTTTTGTCATTCATCTATTGCATGGAATCTGCAGTTACTATTTGCAGGTTATTTTTATCCCAGTAGTCTGGTTTCTTCCTACTTCAGTTGGTACTTGGGCTTGATACTCTTAAAACTTCTGGTTATTTCACCAGTAGAAATGTGTTTTAAATATTAGTCAAAAGATATGGCTGGCTAAAATGCTAAACTTTCACTGATCTTAGGGAAAAAAAAAAAAAACAAAACCCAACCAAACATACATGTTTGCTTGCCTTGCATACTTGCTTTGAAGTGCTGAAGTGATTCCAGTTCAAGATGTGTATACAGGGCATGAGAGAGGTGTGGATGGAAGGATGTTGAGTGTGAAGATTTGTTTGAATATGTCGTAAAAACATACATAGAACAACCCAATTTAGACTAAGTACCTACCTTAATGTAGCTGGCCATAGAAGGATGTTGGGGTTATCTGTGGTGTCTCCAACAAACAGGTAGTTCACAGCTTTGTAAGATAGGTGAATATTGGACATAGCTGTTGCAGTGACTGGTACTGCATGTTTTTTGTGAAGAGAAAGTGATTAACTAATTGATGTGCATTCACATCTTCAGTATCTTTCAGAAGACGGAACTATAAATGTACTCCCAAGTCCCTTAGAGAAGGCTGCATTAGATCTCTAAGAATAGTGCTAATACACACTTTAGCAGAATGCCTTATATTTGAGTCTGCTACGCTCTCAATTGTTTTTAAGGAACAAGACAAAGCAGCTCAGATAGTATGTAGCAGTTAATATCCTTTTCCTGACTGGCTCCATGGCTCTGTCTGTATTTCACTTGCATGGGTGGCATCCAGATTAACTTGGCATGGTCATAAACTGCACAGAGGTACCGTGCCTTATTTGTGCTGTACTTCCCAGAGGTGTCAGTGGAATTTCAGGGTTGTGTCTCTGTATTTTGCTTTGCTTTGGGTGCAGTGTGTTTGATTCTCTGGTGCTTCATGAGAGGAAAACGGGGAAGTAATTTGGTTGTATTGGGCATCAGGGCTTGTTTGAAGGCAAAAAACATCAAGCAGTCAGCTTGCTCTGTTTGCAATGAGAATATTGGTTAACTTGTCAGCCTGAGTGAAAGTTTGCTTGGACTTTACCCTCCAAACTTTGAGCTGCCTCTTGCAGGTTGGTAGGGGATCACAAATGAACTTGTGGTAAATTTGTGCATAGAGCACATCAGTAGAATTCTTCCAAAAGTTTTCCAAAGAAGTGTGTGTTTTTTGTGTGTTGGGTTTGGGTTTTTTTGTTTGCTTGTTTTTTCCAATGAGTTCATAGTGTCATAGGAAGGTCTGTCACTAGGATGGTCTGGATACTAAAGAGCTGCTGAAGTCTGCTGCAACCTTAGAAAAAGTATTTGAGTTTTGGTGTGAATCAGGCCTTCTATCTTGAAGTATGTTAGCCTGGCATAACACTTTAGGGTAACTGGTATGTTGTTTTGGTTTAAATTAGTTTTTAAAACTGCTGTTATGTGCTGCCATTGAGATACAGTTTCTTGGTATTGGAAAATTTGATTGTTTCTTGTTTTCACATAACTGTCAATATATGAAGCGATACTTTCTGATTTTCTACTGTATTAAGGTAATATGGTCATAGTTTTTCATGTTTTACTTCAGTAGCCCATGGAATTGAATAGCTTGGCATTGTTTTTCTGTGGGTGGGCTTTTGGAAGTAAAGGCACTGAAGGCTGACTTTGTTTCGGTTTTGCTCTCAAATAGCAAGAAAACATTGTGGAATAGTGAGCCTTTACGCCATGGAAGGAAAGATCTTAAGGAATGTATACAAAATTTCCCTCTTGACTCTTGTATCTGATCTGAGGCAGGAAATGAAAACTTGTTTCTGTAATGAATGTCATCAAACAGTCAAACTGGAAGTTCTGGGGAGCTGTTGAAATAGCTGCATTGAAGGCAGCTGATCTCATTCTAGTCTGCTGCATGGCAAAGGTGTCACTTTTAGCTTTCCGAAGTTCTGTGCTCTTCTGAGCTTCATAATGTCTTTTCTGCCTGCCGAGGCACTGGTAAATATCTTTTCTAAGGCTTCTGTTTGGAACAAAACATTGTTGCCAAGTTGGAGATTTATTGGCTTGAATTTGTGACTCCTGCAGGTACTGTTAAACTTACCATATAATCCTTGCTTAAGATAAATACAGTTACTTTCTTTAAAGCTCAGGTAAAGACACTCAGGTGGTGTGGTGAGTGGAAAGCTAGACCAGAATTTAAAAAATGTCCAAATAGTCAGTTTTGTAGTTTAGTTCCAGTTTAATGCTACAGACGGTATTTTCTTATGAACAGTTCTGTCTTGTGTCAGTGTTGCAGTCTATTTTCTTCTTTCACCATGGAACATACACTTGAACTGCTATTTGATCTGGTAGATCAGATTAAACCCCAAACTGGCAGTAGCATTTCTAGAAATAGCTCGGTGGCAAACATTAAAAGCAGACATTACAAATTGAATAGAAATTTGTCCTTAGTATATAGCTTTTATTTGCGTATGTCTTGACTTTTCCTTCCTAGGGTAAGTTACTGAGTAATGAGTAATGTTACTTCCTGTGTTCCTGTTCAAGGAAAAAAAGGGAAAAAAAAAAAAAAAAAAAAAAAAAGAAAAATTTTGCCTCATTTGTTTTCTGCCTTATGTTTTGATGAGGGGTTTTTTGGGGTTTTTTTTGTTGGCTTTTTTTTTAATTGGGGGAATATTATTTCTGTCCTACTACTTTGTATTTCAATTCCTTAAACACTACTTGTAAAAGAAAACTTCCTGTAAATTTTTTAAAGCCTCTTGTGTATAAATTAATTTGCAGAATCTGATTCCCATACACAGATTATGAGAAGTAGTGTAGTGGCAGGTTTACTAATTTTTTAGCTGAGTAGTTACAACCATGTGTATATGCATACGTTTATTGTTCTAGGTGTATTTGAGGGTGAAAACCAGGGTAGATCCTGTGTCTGTCTTCCTTCTGGTTTGAGTACTGCAGTGAGGAGCATAGGTGGATGTTTCCATTCTTTCTATTCTCTGTCTTCTTTGTGTGTCTCTGGTTTCTGACACAAAATGGCAAGAGGAAAGAGGAAGACATTGTATCTTGGTATATTTTAAGGTCTGGATGTGAGTAGCTGGGATCAGCAAGTCTTCCACCTGATTTCACTGCAGTCCTTGGGCACAAATCCATAGGAGGAGCTCTAGAGCAGATATAATAGCACTTAAATGGTTTGTAGATCAAAGCTCCAAATGATCTCTGTCTGCTGTTTATATAGTAAAATGGGAAAGAGCTTAGGCTGACCTCTGCTATGGAAGAAAGAAGCCCCCTTGAGAGAGAGATGTACCATTTAGATTTTCGCTTTCTTTCAGACCTGTCTGCAAGAGTTGAAAAACTTTAGTTTTATGGGCAGGTGCTGAAGCCCATTAGCAGTTATTTTTAAATTTCTTGTCCCTCTGTGATACTTCTGTTGGAGGTCAATGGAGTCTGAAGACTCTGAGGTAAAAATCAATAGTCCTGACATCTTAGGGTAAGTATCTGCCACTCCTCTGATAGGCTTTCTTTGTTACTGACTGCTGTTGAGATCCAAAGTGGGTATGGTGAAGGTTAGTCTTGAAGAAGTTAAGAGAATTAAATATTTAGACACTGTTTCAGGAAAAGTACATTATCTTTTAAACACAGCCAAGATTCATAGGATTGTTATACTTACTTGTGTTTAACTAGATATGCAACTTTTGCTTCTCTTTTCCTCACCCACTGTGCTTTTTCTGTGTTCTTCATTCTGTAACTGTATGGATGTCTTTTTGCCCTTTACAACTGGTGTGGAAATCTGGAAGTGCAGTGTATTCTTTTAAGTGTGCAGCAATAGGGAATTTCTATTGAGATATAGCCTAAATAAAGCTTATATGCTGCTTTGACATTTAGTATGTATTGAATTCGGTATTTTGTGTGTTTCAGATGATAAAAAAGATATTGACCATGAAACAGTGGTGGAGGAGCAGATCATTGGAGAGAATTCTCCTCCAGATTACTCAGAGTACATGACAGGGAAGAAACTTCCTCCTGGTGGAATACCTGGCATTGACCTCTCAGACCCCAAACAACTGGCTGAATTTGCTAGGTAAGTAGGAAGAAAGTATCTTTAAAGTAAATTGGTTTTCTTTTCCCTGGTTTAAAGATGAAAGTGTTAGGCAAAATAAATGGTAGATTTAGTATGGCTTATTGTTCCATTTAATCATCTTCTAAAACAAGTGATTTAATTCAGAGCAGAGTAGCTGATACTGTGTTAAAGCAACTAGGTTTTATATTCACTTCTTCAATGACTTGTGGTCTCTAGTTCCTCTTGGGTAGGACAGGATCTAAGTACATTGATAGACTGCATCTTTGACATGACAGAATGTATCTTTTATGTGAATATCCTTAAATTCTTCAGCATCAAAGCATCTGATATGTGAAATGCTGCGTTCAGGTAGTCCCGCACAAGAAAGCTAGACTACACTATCACTCGTTTACATATCAGTACCTTGACCCGAGTTACAAGGTTACTTTTAGATAGAGGTGGAGTGGCTGAAGCTCTGTTCTACAGGAAGTACTGAGTCATGTGTCCCTTGCCCCCCCTCCCTCTGCAGAGCCCTTGGTTGTGGTACCGAGTGCTCAGGGCAATCGGTGGCCACCGGAGGGCAACCGTGAGGTCACCAGGGAAGTCTGCTCTGGCACCTGGAGACTCTGACATTAGAGTTGTCTTTGCAGCCTTTATTTGGTTTCCTACTTTGTGTGCATGTGCTTGTAATTACCAAAGGCATACTCCTATACTCAGGCCATGGGCAGCGTTAGTGCTGGTGTCTCCAAATATTTGAGCACCACCGTTGGCTTCCTGCAGCTGCTGTTAGCAGTTTTTTCCCCATGTTGAAAGCCAATAGTATGTATTGAAGCTAAACTCATTTACCAGCTGGCTATTTTTCAGGGCTGTGGTGCACAATTCTGACAGAGCAGATGGATGATCAGATGTTGTTACTTTTATTTCCTGGGTCTGCTAGGAGAGCAAGAAGTATTTGTGGTTTTTGTTTGTTTGTTTTGGTGGTTTTTTGTTTGTTTTCTTTACCACTGGGTTTTTCAGGTAGTTACTAGATGGCAGGGACTGTTGAAACAAGTTCTAGTCTGGCTTCTTGGTTAGGTGGATCTTGGTGTCTCCTGTGTGCATCTGCTGTTGTTTCACCTTTTTAAACTTGTTGCTTTATACAAGCTTTTGCTGTTACTCTTAGGTGTTTTTGTGCTGGAGGATTGCCACCACAGCCTTGTCCCGCAATTCTTTTCAGTAAAGCCATTGAACTATGGATTTTGAAGGCTCCTAGTAAGATAGTTTTGCAGGACTTGCTCCATGCTTCAGGTTGTCTGATCTGGAAATGTGTAAAACCACATCACAAACAGCGGAAAATAGGGTTCTATCTAAAGTGCTGGGCTGTTCTAGCTATTGATACTGTTATTACCTCTTTTACTGTAGTGATAAAAATGATTGTGTTTTCCTCTGAGACCTGCTGAAAGTTTAATACATTTTTTAATGATACTCTATAAGTTTACACAGCATTCTGATTTCAGAATGTTACTTACACATTTCTGCTCATTGTGTGTTTAGAATGGTATTCTGTTATTCTAAAACATGCTGTAACCTTTGCTTCTATTAAACATTTAAGTACTGAATAGCTATCTTTTGTTAGGAAGTTTAAATAGTTTCTCATAGGGTATTCTCCATGCAAATACTGAATATTTTTTTCCAGATTGGTTTGAGTACTTGAAATGGTTGCCAGGATTTGGGCTTCTCAAAATGATCAGATTGCTTCTGTCAGATCTGTCTGCATATTTCTTAATGTTGTAAAATGTACTGCATCTCTGGGTTTTAGTTAGTTTTCTGTTGAGAAAATAGTGGCAGCTGGCAGTAATTTAAAATTACCACTTTTTGTTCATGGTAGAATGTTCTAGGAAGTTCTAGAGCTAGAATTTTCAGCAGATGATGGAAAGATTGAGTTCTATGTGTACAGTCTATTTTCTGTTAATATGTTTTTGTACAGCAGATAACATGTAACCCCCTTCAGTCATAAGACAAATATATGGTGGTAGAGTAAGCAACTGGGGGGACATGACATTTAGCAATATCCCCAAGTTGCTCAGACCTATGAAGAATTGTTGTGATAGCTTATTTGTAGATAATGTAGAAACTTCAAGCATCTTCTGTTCTAAGAAAGTTTTTTTGATTTCTTGGTCAGAATCAAACTTTTTAAGGCCAGAGTAAAAGAGAGAAGAAAAAGAAAACTGTTACTTGTATGTTAATCTTAAATGATTGTGTATAGCTGAGGCTGAAGAATATGGCTATATTAGAATTTGAATATTGCTTGTTAAGGTCTTGGTTCTCTTGCAATGAAGCATGTTAAAGGGACTCCTTTTAGCTAATAACATTAGTTCAAGTACTGATACCTTCAAACCTATTTTTATACTGATCAATTGTCTTGTTGGTCTAGATTGCTCTGTGCAGTATCACTAAAAAGTTTGCATGGCAAACTAAGGAAATGTATGTGTATGGGAATTGGGTTTGGAGGTCCTAGGAATACCTCATACTTAAAGAATGTGTTTGTTTAGTGTAAAGTTCTCTGAAAGTTTCAAGCATTGCTGTTCTTTTACAGTTCAGAATTTTGAAATTCTTAGCAGCTGTATTCAGAAAACTATGAGCAGCATGTGAAGTTGAAACTTACTTCTAAACTTCAGTAGCTTCGCGTGCTGTAAGGTTTTTGAATAACAGATTTATATTTTGGTGGCTTGAAAAAAGAATTGTGTGCAGCCTGCGTATAAGGAAGCATGAACTGGCTAGTAAAATTGTATGCTAAGTGTATTTTGTGCAGTTGAGAGCAGTTATTTTAGGCTGCTTTCCTGTTCTCATGAAGGTAGTTGGAAGAATTTCACTATACATTTGTAGAAATTAGCTACTGAAAACCAGGCTAGATTCACTGGTTATAACCAGGCAGCTTATTTTGGTTAAGATACATTGGCATCAATTGTTAGGAACAAAGTTCTGAGGTTAAGTTTAAATGGGCAAAGCTTGAATTCTAGTGGTAAGAGATTTCAGGCAAGGTTCTGGTAAATGAAAAATAAGGCAGGGGTGGACTTGATGCTTGAAGTCCTCTGTAGCTCTGCAGCCCTTAAAAAAAAAATAAATTGTAAAGGTTTAAAAACTGTAGTAATTCAGCATCTTCAGTGGACACTGCTGCTGCTCAGCAACTAGGTGGCACCAGCAGAGTGAGCAGTTATACTATCTCTTGTGATACCATTGGCTTTCGCTGCCTTTTTTTTAGTGTGTTTGTCATTAAGTCAAATAGGAGGAATCCAGATCCTTTAACTGGAACCCTTACGGCTTTCCCTGGAAAAGGATTTATACATTCTGAAACTATTGAAAATACTGAATAAACAAGCTTTGTCAGAACATTAAGATGTGTTCAGTAATGCATTGAATGACCATAAATTATACCTCATTGGGCAACTTATTGCCCTTAACAAATTATTTTGTTCTATTGTAAGACTCATGCATTTTTTTTCATATGCTTTAAAAATGCAATAAAAAAGAAAAGTGGGTTTCTCTTAGGCAATCCTATCAGAATGTGAAACGTTAGTTGTGAATGATCTGCTCAGAAAGAAATAAAACCTAATAAATTACCACATTCCCATTTGATACCTTTGACTTGGACACTGGAAATCCCTTCAAGTGAAATAAAATGTTTCATCCAAGTCTCAGCTGATTACAACTAATTCTGTAGTTAGCTGTAAGGAAGTCATAACTGCTTGGTAATAAAAGCTTGAGGAAGTAGCAGACGTATATCTAGTTGGTGCATATGGCAAATTCCTTCAAAGCAAACCACTAAAAAGGCTATTCCTGATTGTCCTTTCCCTCCCTCTTACCCTCCAGACAGCTGCATGACTGAACTGGCTGAAGACAGCAGAATGCAGGCATCAGTAAAACTAAAAAAAATGAGGGGAATATGCTATAGCTGGAAAATTGGCACAGTAATGGGTCCTAGTGGTAAAAACTTCACTGTCCATGGCTTTATCTTCTGTTCTTCTTAGTACCTTTTCTGACTGAGAGCCATTGTGAGGACTGCCCTTTCTTTCTGTCTGCTTAACAAAACAGATAGAAAACAAAGGAGTGTTTGAAATAAAATGCCCTTCTTAAAAGTGGCAAAACATTCTGGTCTCCTAGCTTTATGACTTGGGCCTCTTTACAAGTTTTACACCTTTGCGTTGGTCTTGTTCTTGTTGCAGAGATGCTTAAAGGGCAGTAAACTGACGATTGCTTTACCCAAAGTGTTCTTTCAGGGGAGGGCAAATTTCTTGCTGTGCTTACATGTGGAATTCTTCACAACTGCAACAAAACCGGTAATTATTTTTGCCAGAATCTTAGACTGAAAGAGAACTTTTTATGACATTTTCCTATCTGTCTGAAGCATAGTAAGACACTTGCTGTGGGCTCTTTGGTTATAGGTAGATTCCTAGGACACCTTGCACCACTCCCCTTTTGTCTATTTATGCAAAAGGCAGTCTAGCCAGTTTCAGGAGTTCTTCAGCACAAATAAATTCTTGCAGCAGCACAGGGCCATGACGCTCATGTTATTTCTGCCTCAGCAGGGCAGTGCAAGGGGAATGGCAGATTGAGGGAACAGATCAGAAGCAAGAGTGATGCTGCTGATAGGGAATAATTTCCTCCTCTTTTAACTATTCTTAGGGATGCAGTCATCAGCACAGGTGAATATCACTGTTTGTTATCAGAGACCTCTAGGATGTGCCAAAGGAATTGCCTGAGAGAGAGTAATGCTCTTTAGGTTAGATTTACATATGAAGGGAGAAGACAGGATGTGAGAACACAGAAGTTTAACAGATAAAGAAGGAAGATGGTAGAACAAGGAGGAAATTCTATTCTGTTACTGTTTTTTTAACTTGGGGATTTTCTCTCTTCCTAGCCTTGACACTGCCTAACTTTTGAAACTGGATCAAATTGGATCTATCTGTAAGACTGGTTGTGGAGATTGTCAGGGGCTTGGGGTGGGGATCGGTTATGTCAAGGTACAGTTCTTTCAGTTCAGCTGGATAGATGAAAAGAGGTAGATAACTGTTACTTTCTGATATTGAGCAGTGACAGAGTTGCTTTCTCTATTTTAAGGAACTGAGTGATTTAATACCTGTGCTTTTTCGCTCAATCTTCTTTACGCATGGATAAGAGAGTGTGCTTTTTTGGAGTTCATTCTGTGAAGCTGTTGGGTTGCACACCTTCCTTCTCCCTCTGCTGCCCCCCATTCCCTCCCTCCATCCCTTAAATACAAGTTGACCAACTTGGCCTTTAATTGCAGTGTCCCAGTGCCTTGATCCAAAAGGATAGCTATTCTGCAATAGCTTCTACTAGGCATGGCCTGTATAAACTAACTGCAGAAATGAAAATTCTGGTCTTGCCATGTAAATTGACTTTCTGCAAAGGCAGCCATTTCAAAAATTCCACCCAGGTATTAATGTGTGTGTCTATAGTAATTTTAAATAGTGGTATGTGTTAGAGTTCTGTTTTTGATTAATGTTTCAGGCTAAGAAAACTTGGATGGAGCTGGTAGAGATGCTCTACTGGGTGGGAGCCAAAAGTCTAACCACCAGCAAGAGCTACCTGCAACAGTGTAATTAAGATCAACAGCCCAGGTTCTAGGCTGGTCTCCTTTTGCAGAAAGTTAATTTTAAAGTAAGACCAAAATCTTTTTTTCTAATACATTTGAATATGTAAGTCTTTAAGTTCTTCTTTGAATGATTGTCCATATGGATTCCACAGTCTTGTGAGCAAGATGACATTTTTGACAAAACGATCTGCTGTAGCTGTGCCTGTGGTATACATGCCCTCATACCTTTAATCCAAGGGTCCAGCAGCTTCTTGCTGCATGTGGCGCTGAGATCTAACCTGGACACTGTTTGCCGCCTTTTCCTGTTGAAATGTGTGCTTCTGTTTTATTGAGTAGCTTGATTGCCAATGGAACCCTGAGCTTATACATAGTCTTGTTCTGCATTTTAAGCTTAAGTTTCCCACTTCCCGTACTTGCAGGAGAAATGAAAAGATTTTAAATCTGCTGCTCCTTTATTAAATAACTTTATTGTAATTTTGTAGTCAACAGGGCTGAATGTTTTTACATCCAAGTATACCTCTGGGCTGATACTCCTCACTTGAGAAAGAAAGCTTGAAAATTAAAAAGTCAGCTTATTCCAGAATGAACACTTACGTTATGTGCCTTCTCAGGCACTGAACTGAAGTGTGTATGTTGAAACTCCAGTCTGTCCTGTGTCTGACCATCCAGTTCAGCTGTGATTGGTTCCTCAAGCTTCCTGACTACACTGAACTAGAATCTTCCTGCCTACACTGGCAGGGTATTTTCCCTCTCAGTCTACTTGGCAGCCTATTACAGTGGCAGTGTTGCAGCGTTTCTTTCTCAAAGATTGACTTAATACCAGAGGCAAGAAACACAAGAGTTGTGAATAGCATTTAGCATGATCAGTGGGATCAGTGTAAAAAATGCAGGCATTGCCCACTAAAGCCATTGACCACATCTTTTTTTAGCGATTCCTTTTCTGTCTATTCTCTCCCTTTACAGGTGGTCACTTAAGACTTCAGAACAATAGTGCACTTGGAAGCTTTCTGTAGGGGTACTGAAAGAAAGCCTTTGTGTGTGTGTTTTCCTATAGCCTCAGTACCTGTAGTACTGTCAGTCTAGAACCTCACTGGAGAATGTATCCAGTTAATCCCAATCACTTGTTTGGATTTAGGTATTTAATACTTAGAGAGGCTGAGTAAACTAAACACAGCACAATCATGCTCTATTGCAACTGGATTATATAAATTTAATCAATAAGGCCATCCGAGTTGAAAAAAGTTATGAGGGAGATTAAGATAATAAAGAGGCGCTTCTATAGGAACAGATACAGTTTCCTGGGTTCAGGATGTTTCTGCCCTTAAATTGACAAAATGTTTAGTTATGCTACTGGCAATGGCGCAAGAGGAGCTTTCTCAACACAAATGTTTCATACCTGTCTTTTGGAGCTGTTAGTGTCTGTGAATAAGGGGATTGTTGGATGTGATACTCTCCAGCTTCTGTATTTTTGTAACATTTGTATTTTTAACCCTGCAGGAGACTGCAGTGTTCTTTAGTTAGCACTGTATATATTCAATGTAGTCTGGAGGTGCTGAGCCAGCAGGAGTTTCATAAGTGTCCACTTAGAGAAAAGAACAAAAGCCACTTATTTCTGTTTCATTTAGACTAGAGACTACACCAGAAAACCTTTTGTCTAACTTATAGATAGCCATATGTAGTTACCTTGTCATATATAACTGTGTTGTACCAGGAGCAGTCATTCAGGAACTCAGATAAACAGTCTAGCTGCTACAGCAAGGTGTTGGAATGCACAAAATCTCATTACTTACTTAAGTGAATCTCCCGCTGTATAGGTGCATTTATTTACATCTACCTACTTCTGTTATAAGGTGGAGATAAGCCACTTCTTTTCGAATTTTTTTTTTGAAGACAGCACTACAGTTTTGAGAAATAAAAATAGGTAAAAGTGCATTGTACTTCCCTGGAATAGTGTCAGAGAAAAGTCGGCTATATGGACGTTGAGACAGATGCCTGTGGCAAGACTGTTCTAACATTGTTTTCTATAGGAAGCCTTATTGTATTTGAAACAAACATCTAATACATGCAAGCAGTAGTTGGCTAGGCTCCTTATGTAGTCTGTGGAGACTAATGGCACCCATAAAGTAGTGGTGAAGATCCCTATCAGCAACCAAGAATAAGTAGATAATTGCTTGTCAGTTGCTAACAATGGAATCCATGTGTACAGTAACTTAAAGTAAGAATAATTGCATTTTCCGTGGTTATGGCAGATGTCTACATTGTCTATGTAGAATCCACAACTTGCCTGCCTTCCCTGCTTCTGTACTGTTTTCTTCTGAAGTCTTGTGTGGTGAAAATACTGAAAAATGATTGAGGCTACTCTGTCCTTTATATCCTGGTGAGAGGAAGTGAAGATAAATACTAGGCTACATGAGTACTAGCACAAGAAAACCAGAGTTTTCAAACAAAACCTATTTACAATTAGCCTAAGTCAGAAAAAACCACTCTTTCTACATATTCAAAGGACTAGGAAGGTAGTATTAAATGTCTTATTCTGTATTTGTGAGGTTCTTCTGGAAAAGCTGAACTTTACAAATGCCAAATTAACTGTTAATTTCATTATGAAGGTTTTGAAAATACTAAGCTGAGTAACACTGTAACATGTAATGCTGTCAAATAAATGTGCGCATTATGTAGGCCATTATGTGAGAAGAGCAGTCTACTAATCTTTTTCTGACGTGTTTTGTTTTTTTTATCTTTAAGAATGAAACCAAGAAAAATTAAAGAAGATGATGCTCCACGAACGATAGCTTGTCCTCACAAAGTAAGTACAGTGCTCAGCTTCTGACTAGGTAGTAATTTTTGGATCAGAATTTTGTATTGGTGTTTTCTCTTGAGAATGAATAACTAAAATATATTAATAGACTACACTCTGTTAACTGTATTTTAGTTATAATTCTTTAGAGGCTGCTTTAAAAACCTTTCACTGAATAATATATTATTCCCATTCCTTGTCTTAAGGTTAGTGCATCCCTAATCTTCTGGTAACCATGATGCACAGTCCCTAACATGCTGGTTTTACTGTTGTGATTTCCTGCCACCCAAGAATACATACTTGAAAGAATGTTCTGAAAGCTGTTCAAAGTACGTTCCTAAGATCTATATATCCTCTGCTTGGAAACTGTGACAGATTTGGAGTCTAGATCAGGAATCAGCAATTTATGCTGTAGATGCCAAAGTCAGCATTATTATAAGACTTTGAATTATATTCCACAGAGCTGGAAGGTGCATCATCTTGAAAGAGGGAGAGAAGTATCCTGGAGATACGATTCTGACCCACTGGTAGCAGGGAAGCCTCTACCTTGAGTAAATGTTGCCAGTCATCTAGATTGGTAGCATCTTGCTTTACTGCATTATCCAGCTTTTGTAGAACTTCTGCTAGCTGACTTAGTCTGTAATGAAAAAAGACAAATACAGTCTTGCTGACTTCTGGTCTAGATAAGCGATGAGCCTATCCAGATGATCAGGGCAGATAGCTAACAGTACACATTAGAGAGCATGAATAGAAGGCTGCTTTCTCACAGCCATAGTCTAAGGAATTTGGTGGATTCCTCTTTGTGCTTATATTTATTTCAAATTCTTTATGTTCTATAAATATAATGTATTTATTGTAGTATAGTATGTGAAGATACAGGAACAGTTACTCCTTACAATACTAAGGAATGCTGCCTTCATTTCTTTGGTTTACTTTTTCATAGTCTCAACTTCATCTGAACAGGTATTAAAAAAAAAAAAGAATATTCTGTCCTTCCATTTTCTCTCTTCTAGTGTTTCTAGGCTTTGTGCATTTATGACTTCAATTTAGAAAAAGAACAATACTGTAGAGGATGTAACTGCTCCTCTTGGAGGCAAGCAGGGCTTTGAAATAAATGCAAGAAAGTTGATGGTGTATTTATTTTGGTGCTGCTTTGCCAGCAGTTCTGTTAGATGAAATGAATGGTGGCACAACACTTCTTAAATTAGCCGAAGAAATTCTAATGCCTGAAGAGAGAACTCTTCCTGAAAGTGTCATTTCCCCCTTTTTTTAAGAAATAAGGCATACCAAAATATGGTTATTAGTTAGAAAAAAAAAAAAATCCAAATTTGGAGGATGCCTGCAGAACTTAACTAGTGATTTATTGTTCCTTTAGGTTCTATTGAATTTTGTGCCTAATAACACAGTGATGTTGGTTAAACAGCATCACTTGGAGTACAGATAAAAATTACTGTTGTTTATAGAATTTTATGAGGGATGTTGAACCTTGAGGAAGACATTTATAAACCATATGACAGATGTCTGTAGATTGTCACTAAAAAGTAAGGGGTGGGGGGAATAAGAAGGTATCCAAAGGTTAGGTAAAGAGAGCCCCAGGTTGCTGCTGGCTAAGGTGTACTCTGGAATCAAAAGTAGTATTCCTGTGTTGATGCAGCATGGACCCCAGATTAAGACTTCTGATGCTGTACCTGAGTTAATGTGAGTATCTATTGCTTTTAGGTTGAGCTGGCACTAACTTAGATGTTCTCCTACCTTATTCAGTTGCCTAGTATCACTTTGTAGGTTTAAACTGTAGAAACAGTGACAATCTCTTTATATCTCAAGGTGGTAGTGATCAATCTGCTGCTGCCAGTTTGGACAAGGTAGTTTCTGTAAGCTATTACCTGCTGGAAACCCTCTTGCTCCATTTCTCCTCAGCAGTGAGAAGGACAGAAAAGGAAGAGGTCAGAATGTTGGGAGATAGAGTGGTACACATACAAATTGGTATTAGAGAATAATCTGTGGTATATTAGAGAATACGATGCATATTGAACTGTACTGTTCAGAATAGCACATTGAAGAATATACCATAGGTATCCATGAACTATCATTCTGTCTTCCCCCGCCCCCTTTATTTTCTTCCCTAAAACTGTAAGTGGTTTTGTTTGGTTTATTCATTTGCTTCTGTCAGACCTGCATTTTTCCATGAGACTGTCCTGTTGCTCACTTGACTGCACATGGCTCATAATACTGAGGAAAGGGTTTTGGGGGTTTTGTTTGGGATTGTGTGTGTTTGTTTTGGTAAACTTTTCAAATTATTCAAATGATTAGTTCTGTTTGGGTTTGTGGGTTTTTTTGTTTTTTTGATTTTTGATAAATGTAAGGGGTTTTTTTCCTCAGCCTACTTTTAAGGCAGCGTTCAGGATATATAAGCATTTTAAATGCGTATGCTGTAGCAAATAGATAAGCTAGTGCTGATAAAAAAGGTTCTACTAATTGAGTTTCACTGTTTTTTTCAAGGGCTGCACAAAGATGTTCAGGGACAACTCTGCCATGAGGAAGCATCTGCACACTCATGGCCCTCGAGTACACGTATGTGCGGAATGTGGCAAGGCCTTTGTGGAGAGTTCAAAACTAAAGCGACATCAGCTAGTTCATACTGGAGAGAAACCCTTTCAGGTATTGTTAACCCTCAGACTTATGGACCAGAGTTTATTTGGTGAACAGGTGTAGATTGTAACTGTAACCTAGCTTCTGTATGACTTCAGGGATACTATGTTTCTTCTAAAATCAGATAAGGCTTGAATGATCACCTTAAAAACTGGGAGTCCCTTTCAGCGAATTAGAAGTTAGCAAATTGTATGTATGTGAGAGATACCTTGCAAAATATGATGTAAAGTTACCCACTTCAAAAATGAAGTCTGCACTTACTACTGGATGAGGAAAATGTCTCTTTCTCCTCATCTTTTCAACTTAGCACTTGTAGACAACTGAGGCTCGGGGATGTTTGCTCAGTTGGCTCATGCTATTAATTTTCAGTAGTGGGTGTTAATCAGTTTTAAGCCACATGATGGTAGTTACTGAATCTCTTTCCGTTCATATCAAGTCACGTGAGCTTCTGCCACCAGAGGTCCCCTGCCTACTTCATACGATACTCCTTAAAAACCTTCTTTACAGGTATTCATAGTCTTGAGTATACCTTTGTTCTCCAGTATGCATTTAAGATGTTAGTTTTTGTTGATTATTTTTTCTTTTCTTTTTTTTTTTTTTTTTTTTAAATGATTTCAAAAATTAGCTCTGCAGTCCTCAGGCATTCACTAAGATGCATATTCTGGATTTGCTGTGTGGTAAATAGAAATATTTACCACTAAACATGCTGCTCTTTGTATTCCAAGTCCATCCTAAAAGTAAAACTGGTAAAGTGAGCAAATCTTTGCAGATTATCACTGAAAGGAGGAAATTTTGATATAAAACATTTTTTTCTGGTTTTTTAGTATGCCATAGCAAAATACAGTTTCACATGCAGAGAAGGTGTATTTTTAGCATTTGCTAAAAGCATTTGCTTGCAAGCTGAAAGTTATTTCCCTCTTTGAAAAATAAATATACTGTTGTGGTAAAGCAACCTGAAATATTTTATTTTTTTTAATACAGTTCACAAGTGATGCTCACAGCTTCACTGATGATAACCTTTAGCATCTAGCTTCATGTTTGGGCAGTCTAGTGATTTAAAGAATAATATTGTTGATTGAAATGAGCAATATTTTGTTAGCTAATGGAGTGTGTCTTTTCCTTTTAACAGTGTACGTTTGAAGGATGTGGAAAGCGTTTTTCACTGGACTTCAATTTACGCACACATGTGCGAATTCATACTGGCGACAGGCCCTATGTTTGCCCGTTTGATGGCTGCAATAAGAAGTTTGCGCAATCAACTAACCTGAAATCTCACATCTTAACACACGCTAAGGCCAAAAACAACCAGTGAAAGTTGGAGGAGAAAGTTTTTGAACTCAAAGCATCTTACAGGAGTATGAATTGGAAATAAATATGCCTCCCCTTTGTATATTGTTTCTAGGAAAGAATTTTAAAAAAGAACCCTACAAACCTAAAGGACGTGTTTTGATAAGTAGTAAATAAAAAGCAAAAAACACACAAAAAAAACTTTAAGGTGACGTTGCTAAGATGCTCTACCTTGCTCTGTAATCCTGTTTCAAGAACACGGTGTTTTGTAAAGTGTGGCCCCAACTGGATGGGTCAGTTCATGAACTTGCATCAAAAAAAAGACAATTCTTTATACAACAGTGCTAAAATTGGACTTCTTTTCACATTCTTATAAATATGAAGCTCACCTGTTGCTTACAATTTTTTTAATTTTGTATTTTCCAAGTGTGCATATTGTACACTTTTTGGGGATATGCGTGGTAATGCTATGTGTGATTTTCTGGAGGTTGATAACATTGCTTGCGGTAGATTTTCTTTAAAAGAATGGGCAGTTACATGCATACTTCAAAAGTATTTTCCTGTAAAGAAAAAGTTATATAGGTTTTGTTTGCTATCTTAATTTTGGTTGTATTCTTTGATGTTAACACATTTTGTATAATTGTATCGTATAGCTGTAATGAAATAATGTAGTATCAAATATTAGATGTGATTTAATAGTGTTAATCAATTTAAACCCATTTTAGTCACTTTTTTTGGAGAAATACTGCCAGATGCTGATGTTCAGTGTAATTTCTTTGCCTGTTCAGTTACGGAAAGTGGTGCTCAGTTGTAGAATGTATTGTACAGGCACTGACCTTTTATTAACACCTGATAATATGTACATCCCATGTAATGGAAAGGGCAACAATAAAACAGTGGTCCTAAAGAAAGAATATGGCAGAAAATGATCTGCAAGCACAGTCTATTTTCTTTTTCTGTCCAGAGCAGCCCTAGTTCCTCTTGACCTTCCAGAAACTGGAAGCTAAATAAACTCAAGTTTCCTTTATGTTGCATTCAATTGCAATGATTTGTGATGAAACTATACAATGCCCTGTCAGGTAGTATACCCAAACAGAATTGCTGACTGTAATTCTGATTTTTGAGTGACCTAGACTTCCATTAACTGGAGCAGTGGGTTTGGAGACTTGGCCATGTAGTGGTGAGTTTTCAGTGTGCCTGGACAACAGCTAGGTAAAACAGTACAGTAAATAACTAATGGGTACCTTTGTTTAGTCAAGGTAAGGGATCTTGCAGGTTTAAGTGCAATGACAATAGAAAGTCGGGGAAAAGCAGGGTTTGAGCAGTCATACCAGAACAAAAGAAAATTGTCTTTGTCTTTTGGCTAACTTGTTCGACTGAGTATAATGATGGAAATTCTTGGAATCTCGTTGGACACCTTTTACTTCAAAACAGCATCTCTGAGTTCTCAGAGAACTTGATGGAGTTTTGATGGTCTAACTAAAAGTGCTTACTACTCATTTGTTTGAGTGTTCAAAGTAAGAAATTTGCAGATACTATAGTAAAATGTGGCAGATTAATAAACATAATATGCACAGAAATGCATAAGTATTACTTTTTAGATGCATGCGACATTTTAACATAGTAAACTGTTGTCAATCTTCTGAATTCTGTTCTTACAAGGTTAATCAAATTTTTCATTGCTAATACTGTAAAACTTACTTTTGAGTCCAGTTTTGGTGGCTGTGGAAAAACCATGGGTAATAATGAAACAATAGTTATGACCAAGGGAATTTTCGTCTGTACAGAGGTTAATCTGAACAGAGCAGCTCTAGTCTGAGGTTATTAGGGGTAAAGAAAGATGGGCATTTAGTTGATTTAATTGTAAAGTATACTTTGGAACTTCGGCAGTAGTTTTTTTTTTTATATATAAAAGCAGTTCTTGGAAGAGGACAATATACTGAGACTTTTATAGTTAAATTAAATTCTGTATACAGTTAAATTAGCGTCTGTTCTTCTTGGAAGGAAATAAAATTAGTTCAGTCTAGTTCTAAATGGCCTTTTTTTCTTAAACAGTATATATGATGGTGTTAGGCTTGCGCAGGTTTGCTTTCCTATGTCATAAAGTGGTACCTGTTTTACTGAATTGCAGGGTAAAGAGATTCCTTGATGATGTCAGTGCTTCATCCTTGGACATACATTTGAGACTAAAATATTTCTTAAATATTTATTTGAGGATTAACTTGGAACTGAAACTTGTATTGCCCCTAGTTATATTGCATCTCATTACAAAGAGAAATCTAAAAACTTTCATCTAGGCTTCAAATGAGTAACATTCAATACACTCCCGAGTGTAAGTAGCAACACTAGGTAGCATGAAAGATCTTACTTTGTAACTAGTTAATTTCTTCTTGGGTGTGAATAAATACTTGCATCGAGCAGCTTCTGTAAGTTATTTAAACTCTTAGAGTATAATTGGCACATCTTGTTCGTAGAACTTCATGTTTAGCTGATTCCAGAATCGTCTTACAGATTTTCAGTGAAGAAATTACAGGCTTTGAGAATAGCAAGAGTTTGCTTTGAAACCATCATTGCCAGCCTACTATCAACAAGTTTCTGCCTTATATGACCACTTTCTTCAGGTAAGGGGAGGAGAGTAAGGGGTGGGGGAGATATAGACAGTAGGTTTAAAGCTGACTAAACATTTAAGTGTTTACTCATCGTACCTGTTCTGTTCATTTGATCTTAACGTTTCATATTTCCTTACCTGGTTCTCCTGCTCTTGAAATGGAAGGAGACAAATTCTGTAGCTGTGTATCTCTTGGCCTCAGACCATTTTTTAAAAGGTAGAACTGCCTGTACTACGCAGCTGTGACTATTTGTGGTCTGCCAGTAGCGGTAGGTCCTGCCTTAAATACAAGACAAACTGAACTTAAATACCTATTACTTCTGGAAACTGTTTTTCTTGAAAAGGTGGTAGGAGGAGCCCAAGTACAGATTTGAAACACTGAAGTGAATAAATTCTCAGTGAAATGAATGGAATGCCAGGACCTCAGCTGAAGTTGCACTTGGTTTAAGTTACCGTCTTTTTGAAGAGGTTCACTGTTGAATTGAGATAGTGCAATTTGACATCCCCCCCCCCCCACCCCAGTGGCTACAAATTGTCAGTCAACAAAGTCAGGTCCTAAACACATTATAACATCATAGCTTGTCAGCAGTAATGTAGTTTTAAAGGCACACAAAGATCTTCTCCCTCTGCTAATTCCACAGTAAGTAAAAACCAAAAGAAGCAACAGAAATGGCAAAAATTATTGAGGCTTTAAAACATCTGAAGAAAGCTAATTCCTTCAAAGTACTAGATTAAGAGAAATGGTGCTGGTGATAAAAGGTGTTTCGACTTGGTCATCACCTGCCCTAAGGTGATCACAGGATATTTTATCAGTGTGTACCTTGAAAAAACGGGCTGATTAGTCTTTTACTCAGTTAAGATGCACAAACTTGAGGACAGTATGTACTGAATAGAGTTCTTCAAAATGTGGTTTGTTAATGCCTAGAAGAAATGAAGAAAAATGAGGTTGTTAGGGCTACACAAATCAGTATTAGAAGTCTAATGGTTGAAGCTGTAGCTGTTCCTGGCCTTGGTTGATCAGTTGTTTTATAATGACAGCATTTTGGAATAGTAAGTTCTTCATCTGTACAGCACCTTGCTTAAGTCTGTTACAGTGGCTTGAGATGAGGGAAATAAACAATGCTTGTGTCAGCATTAAGGTTTGACTTAGTAAATGCACGAATGTTCCTGTATTGCTTAAAACTGTGGAGAAATCAAAGGTCTTTCAAAAGCTTCAGAACTTGGGGTGGATTTTAAAACAATGTAAATTGGGTGTAAATTTTTCAGGCAGGAATAAATGTTGGGCTCTTATTCAGGCAGAAATGAAAGTACGCTTCTTCATAACTGTGTAAATGGAATGGTTAAAAAGTAGCACTTTCCTTCGGAAGAGTCTGAGTAGAGAAGAATGGGAGTGTGATGTGAGGAAGAGGGTGTGAGACCCTGCTGTGGAACACGGCAAGCAGAAACATCTACACAGTGATCCATAAAAGTATAAACAAATGAGAGGATGAACGTATGTGCTTGTATTATCATGAGACTCAGTATTCATTTTGATCATATGAATTGATCTAATGTCAAGTTGCAGAAGGCTAATAATGTGAAGATGGCATTTACAGCAATGCTTAAATACCAGCTGAATGGCTACCAGCCTCATTTTGTAAGGTAATTTAATCTCTGGTTTACTCAATTTCATTCTCTCTGCCCAAAATAAACAAGCTTGGGCAGGTTTATGTATACTTATAATCCTATATTTTTTGCATAGAATTTTTTTCAGTCTCCTTATTCCTCTGGAAGCAATCTGGAGAATATTGAATTTCATTTTGGAGAAAGCGCATCAGAATCAATATAAGAGGTCATATGAACTTTTCAGGTGCTGGCTTCCCCTAAAGTATCAGAAAAGCACTGTTTTGCTGTAGGCAAATAAGTAAGATCACTTGCAGCAACTGCTTTTTAGGCAACTCCAGTTTTGGGGCTTAAATCTTCTGTTGATTTTTCCTAACAAAAAAAGCTTTAAGACTGGATGCTGGTTGAATACCATTCCTTCTGTTGTATGTTACAGTGTGGACATAACATCCCTCTTGTGAACTACTGTTCTCACCAGGTTCCAGTGAAACTGGAAGCTCTCTTCAGGAGCAAGCCTGAAGTTCTGTAGAAATGGTCAATTTGGGGAAGAAGGGAAAGGGATGGAGAGTCTGTGGGGTTGTTGCAGGACTTTTGGATGCTTCTCTTGAAACCACTTTTGTGTTAAGTGTTCTTTAAAGTTTAAGTGTGATTTCTCTCTAATTGGGCTGATACTAGGTAGCATCTATGTCAAAGCTTTATTTTCCTCTGTACAGATACTCTTGAATAGTAGTTTGCCAGGAGATGGCAGTGAATTACCAGTTTGTACAGCATGACCAGCAGACAGAATAGCAAAGTGTCAGGCTGCCCCTGTGAGGTCAAGTGTGTGTAGGGTGTCCTGTGGTGTTCAGTAGACCTTAACAGACTTGGAACATGCCAGTGTCATGTTCCATGTCATGCCCAACCTGCCAACCTGTCATGTCAAAGAGCAAGTTTCCCACACACCAGTGCAGAAGAGTAAGAAATACGACTTCATGCTGATTTCTGAAAGCCCCAGTGTACTTGTGCATTTGTAAAAAGCACCAGCAAGGCAATGAAAATGAAGACTGTAAACAAAAACTGTTGAGTGTCACACGGATCCTATGTTTTTGGGGGATCCATACCTCCAATATTAAATAACTTTGAAGAGAAATGTGGAGATCTAATGATGTGTAGTGTTAATGAATGTGCTTTCAGCTGTAAATGGCTATTTTAGTTAGCTGATAGACATGTAAATCACCTCTTCAGTGGCTTCCTAAAGAGTCTGACCTCACCTGAGGCAGTTAGGGCCTTGCCATTTCACTTCCTTTCAGTGTATTGCTGCTCGTAATGGTTGCAAGGTAATTGCAGGGGACTGCAGGACAGATCATCAGAGCACCTGCATTGTCACTCTTCAGGGAATCAAAGATCTCAAACTGCTTCCCTCTCTCTGGACCAGGACCACAGTAAAGTTGTATTTCAGAAGGATGTTGTTAGTGACTAATGGGTGTGGTTTTGAGATACATCATTGCACAGATAAAGACAAAGGCATAAGATGGACTCCTTGTTAAACAGTGAAAGATGCATACACAAAAAAGCTTGGTGACTACATATGGCCTAATGTACTTTAGCTAAAGCTCACCCCAGCTGTCTTATTAGTTAGGTTTTTTTTATTTAAGGGCTCATGAAGTCAAGTGTCCTTCAGATCTGCAAGGTTCTTGCCAAGAACCTCACTAATGGTGCCAATTGCAGTTTTGGCTTGCAGTGTTTTTGCCTGCCTCACACATGGGTCATCATGCAGCTTATATTTTGACTTACTTTTTCAGCAGGTTTCTGTTTTTCTCAGCAAAACAGAAGATTCTCCCATAGCCTGAAAGGGCTTACCAATATTTATGGTTTGGAAATGGCTTGCAAGGAATAACCTGCAGACATGCCATACTATTTTTCTTTTGTGTGGTTTCTTGTTTGTTTATATTTTTATTCTTTCCTCTTGCATAAGTTAGGGATAGGGGATTTCATCTCGATTTTTTCCAGTGTGTGAAATGAAAGTCTGCAGTACTGGCAGGTATCTGCCTGGAGGAAATTGAGGGTGAGAGTTATTTTTACTTTTGCCTCCTTCAATTGCAGTTTAAAAACTTGAACTTTATTACTAGCCTGTTTGAAAATTACCTGTTGCAGATTCTTCCTTAAGTGAAAATACATCAGTGCACAAGGTATGTGGCCTGGTTGACTGCAACGCTTGAGTATACCTGATCTAGTATAAATCTCTGCTTAAGACAACTAGATCAGAATCATAGATCATAGAATAGTTTGGGTTGGAAGGGACCTTCAAAGGTCATCTAGTCCAAACCCCCTGCAATGAGCAGTGCAGATTGGGTCCTAGAAAAAGTGTACTAATTTTATTTCATACCAGCTTTAGTCTAGCCAAGTCAAATTACTCTAGCAGCAATTCTTCCTAGTTGGATATATTTAGCAAGCAGTGCAGACTATGACGTCAAACTTCATTATGATTTTAGCATTTTATTGATTGGCACCTGGATATGGTTGAAATGATACAACTCTATTTTACTGTTAGTAAAAAACTGGAGTGTTTCAGTAAGAAAAAAACAGTCAAAATATAATAATGATCGATCACAGAATCATGGAATGGTTTGGGTTGGAAGGGACCTTAAAAATCGTCTAGTTCCAACGCCCCTGCCATGGGTAGGGACACCTTCCACTCAAACCCCTTCCAACCTGGCTTGAACACTGCCAAGTATGGGGCAGCCACAGCTTCTCTGGGCAACCTGTTCCAGTGTCTCACCACCCTCATAGTAAAGAATTTCTTCCTAATGTCTAATCTAAATCTACCCTCTTTCAGTTTAAGGCCATTCCCCCTTGTCCTGTCACTTATATGCCGTTGTAAAAAGTCCCTCTCCAGCTTTCCTGGAAGGTACTGGAAGGCTGCAGTAAGGTCTGTCTGGAGCATTTCTCTTCTCCAGGCTGAACAACCCCAACTCTCTCAGCCTGTCAGATGATGTCAAGAAGCAATTTAACTGTGTTATTTTACAGTTTTAAAGGGTGTTTTTTGAACATTAGGACTTGCATTTTTTCCATTTATATCAATGTATATGGTATTTTTTTTCACTGCAGACCTTGGCTTGCTTGCTTTCAATTTATTGCTGAAACTATAGTTTAACATCACATTCTAGGTCAAATCAATTAACAGTGATAATAAACTGTAAGTTGACAAGCTTTTACTGTATATCGTGTTACTGTGAATATTATGTCACTAATTTTTTTGTTAGTGATAACCATTTTTGTAGTTAGTGAGGATGACACTAGTACAAAAATTGCGAAGCAGTTGCTCTGGGAGTTTGAAAATGGCTTATTTTCCTCTGCGTCCCTCCCCACTGTCCATGAAATTACATAAATTCCTGGACACTGACAAGCACTTTGCTTCCTTGTGATTTCGAAGCCTATCTCGGCTAAGTTTGGCCCAGCAAGTTCTGTGGTTCCCTACTCTCTTGCTGTGCCTCCTAGAGCCATACAGTCCCTTGGATCCTTCATTTATCCCTGTGACTGTGGTGTTTGTTACAGCATGTTGCCTTGGGTAAGCTTGTGTTTTCTCTAGCTGTTTTTCTGGCAGAAGAAGGTTTGAGTGCACCTTCTGCTAATCTAATGGTGTTTGGCACACTTCTGGGCTTCAAGTTGTTCTTTAACTACCCACAGATCAAAAGCCTGGCTAACAACAGCTGTTAGGGCCTGTTTTCCAGTATGTCAGTAAATATACTCAATTTTAAAGAACAAACAGATCTCGTCTCTGCAAGGTCAACTTTTTATACTTGTGCCTTGGTAACTTTCCCAGTATGCTACCTGTCCTGCACCTGCAATGTACAGGTTTTCATCCCTTGAATGTCTTGCTACTTTTTCATATGAACTGTAAAAAAGTGATATGCAGAGAAAGGCAAGGAAGAAAGGACAAAAAAGTACTGCTGTGTTATAGTTGTAGCCATGATAAAATAGCTTCTTTAAAACTTGGGAGGGTTGTAACTGGGTACTTTTTTTCCTCTTGTCCTAATTGACCATATTTGTGGCTGCAACTTGTGACACTGGTATCTCCCAACCCCTAGCAGGGTGGGTCATAAGAGAGTAGGGTATGGGGAGTTGATAGTGAGTTTTACTTTCAGTTAATTTTATCTTATTCTCTTCACTTGCTGGGGTATTAATAGAGCATCTCCTACCCAGTATTATGATGCTTGATAATGGTTGTAGGAAGGAGGATCTGGGGAGGCAGAATACAGTTTGTCTGACTTGGCTAAATTGGGCAACATATCAGAAGTCTAGCAGGAAGGAACTGAACCATATTTAAAAAGTCTGAAACTATTGTCTGGCTTGGTTTAATAATTAGAAGTTGCACATATTTTGAGCAGCTAACATCAGACTTGGTTGAAAGCTGGCTTTTTCTGTCCTCTTCAGCTTGTTGAGTAACCTCCGGTGTCTGCTATTGATTATTTCTTTTAAGTTCCAGATGGATGAATTTCTGGAGAGAATGTTTTAGTAAACACTACAAGTAAAACATTGTATAGCGCTTTCTGTTTTAATGATGTTACTGTATTTTAGGGAGACACTGCTTATTCTGTTTGTTTTGGTGCCATAGTTCAACATTCTTGCTCCTACTGAGAGAACATTAGGTACTTGACTGGAACTGCTCCTGGTCACGGTTAGTTGGAGGAGTGGTGGCCTTTCCCTTTCCTCATCAGCACCCTATCTGTGTGGCTTTTTACTTGGAATATTGATGCTCTTTGTGAGTAGGTTGTGCTGTCTGAAAACAAAAAGCTATAACCGACAAAGCTTTTTGCTAAACCTGTGCATCTTGAAGCCAAGCATTCTTCTGATTCAGGTATTAAACAGTGCTGTTGGCAGACCTGGTGTTTGATTCTGATCTGCTTTGCAGGGACCCTTGACTTGTCTTCTGCAGTTGTACAACCCTGATGCCGATCAGCAGTGCTTAAACCAAATAAATGCACAATATGAAGGGTTCAGGCACGCTGCCAGCTCTTTGGCTCTAAAAGCAGGATTTTTCTCTTAGTAGCTCTGATATCTTCGAGTGAAGTACTCACTGAAAACATCAGTTTGAAGAAGCAAGTTCAGGCAACTTCCCTTCTTTGCTTCAATGAACACTCTAAGCCAGCACAAGGCACTGCCCTTCCTGGTGGCGTATGGAAGGTGGATGAGGAACAAGTTTCTTCAGGCAAAAGCCAGAAACCACACTCTCTTCAAGCTAGATTTAACACAAGGAAGCATCTGAGCAAAACAGAAGAAACTAAAAGAACTAAAGTCAAAATTTTTAAAAAATTTATTCCCTCAATTTTATATACAGTAATTACAGATGACTGTACAAAGGTGTAAATGGTCTTTGTTGTGAGTTGTTGTGCATATGCAGCTTAGTAGATAGATTTAACATTCAATTTGAATTTCAGTGCAAGTAGGCACTAAAACATCCAACATACCTCCAAGGTATAAAAAGACATACCAGTTTTACAGGTTTCTCCAGCATATTTTGTTACAGTGCAAAATACTGTGAAATAAGTTTCTTTAGAAAATTCATATAAATTAAACACATATTGCACTTGCCCCAACCAAAAGTGTAACAAGTTAATACTTACTGAAGTAGTTCATTATGTTTCAGAACATTCCTCGCACACACGCACTCCTTCCTCTTGACTACTTGTGCCAAATATGTGTAGTTCTTATTCTAAATCTTAAAGAACTGTTTATAGATCTTTGAACTAATGCAGTCCCTATTGAACAGACTGCTAAAGAAAAAGAAATCACAGCGGATTAATGTAACAAGAAAATTCTCCAAAACCCTGTTCAGGCTTCTATCCAGTAGCACTGTAAGTAAATACATAAAAATCAGTGTTGTTGAAATTCTTAATACAAGTGTATTGAACACCAACCATTTCAGGTGCTTACACCTGTATTTTCTGGGAAGGTATGAAACCTCCAGTTCTACACATGTACCTATTTCTGCAGTACATCAAGCTGCTAAGCTAATATTGTACCCACAAATGTTTGTGCAATACCACAGGTAGGACTTTGATTTCTGTACATCACTGGCTGCTATGGGGCATATTGGGGTAAGGGGGGCAAAGTTGCATTAACTTCAGAGAACAAAGTCTACTTCGGCTGAATGGAGTTTGTGCGCTGCCAAATGAGAAATAGAGGTGAAGGCAAATAACATCAGTGTTACTAGATTTGAGTTTCCCTAAATCCTTACAAGCCTTGAGATTTAAAGGAACAAGTGCATATGAGTACAGATGCTAAGTTTGTGCTTAAGATATTTATTCAAAGCTGAAAGGTGAGGGAGTGGCTTAGGAACAAATAACTTTTTTGTTTGGTTTTTTTCTTTTTCTTAGCAAACCAGTATGAACAAAGTTGCTACTAAAATACTGACGTATAAAGGCAGAAGAAAAGTAGAACACATGGCTAGCTGAATGCTAGTTCATGTCTTAAACAGTTCAGGGTTACCTGCAAAATGCCTCCAACATTTCATTTCCCCCCACACTTCACCTTAGAGGACTGTACTTACTCCTGTTACATACAAAAAAAGCATTTATTCTCTGAAAACATTTCTGCATTCAACTCAGTCATTCAGAACATGAGTGGAAGAAAACCTGATTTCTGGTACTGCGACATTCTCCAGATCCAAATCTGGAGCTGCAAGAGTGACTGTACAGCACTTTCTAAAGGCAGGTTCCCATCTTACTTGCATACTACTAGATATGAAGTCCTTAATAAGGCAGTATGTATTTTATACAAGTAATGAGATGAAATCCTAACTTGACATATTTAGGAGTTCTTTATACAGATAGCATATGCTTACATCACTTGTGTGGGTTGTGTTAAAACTCAAAAATCCCAAGCAGCCAGGCTTTGGATCAGGATAACAAAGAGATAAGGTTCACAAACTGGAAGGCTGCTGTATTACTGGACCTGGTTCACATTCACGAAGATCATCTTCTGATCTCATATACATTAGGAACACAGTGACAGTAGCAAAGGTAGCTGCATTGACAGGAAAAGCACGGAGAAGTGTGGAAGTAAGACCTCTTGTGAACACCCTCCAGCCTTCTTCATGGTAACTCTTTCTGACACAGTCTAAAATGCCATTGTATTGTGTAACGCCTCCGACTCCATCAGCCTGAAGCCGGGATTTAATCACATCCATGGGATAGGTTGAGAGCCAGGATACTATTCCTGACATCCCTCCAGAAAACAGCAGTTTTGGAATAACATAACTGTCTTCAGCTTCACAGCCTAAATACCTGGTCATGCAGTCATAGGTCAGGAAGTAAAAGCCAAAGCTTGGAGTCTCTCTTATGAATGTAGAGACCATGCCCCTGTTGATACCCCTAAGCCCTTCCTTTCGATAGATTTTGATCAAACAATCCAGAGAATTTTTGTAGTTCTTTGTTTTTAGTTTGTATTCACCTGTGCCTTGAAGCTGCATTCTTGTCTTTGCCAACTCCATGGGACAGCAGATGATGCACTGGATAGCCCCTGCTGCTGACCCTGCAAGGAACTGGTTTAGAGGAGTGTCTTTTCCAAGAGCACGAAGTGTGTTTCCTTGTACACCAAACACAAGTGCGTTAATGAAGGTGAGTCCCATCATTGGTGACCCAATACCTTTATAGAGTCCAAAAGCCTAATGGAAGAAGGAAGGAAAAAAACCTTTTCAACAGTGGTGTTCATAAACCTCCTGAAATTGTGCAGAATATGGCCTTTCTGACTTTCCCTTGTGCCCTAATTTTCTAGCAGTGGCCATGAGATCAGTACCATCTTGCCTCATAACAGTAATTTCATCAGTGCCTAGGACACAAAAATCTAACCACTTATAGCACTACAAATACGTAGCTGAACACATGCAGAAAACAATCTCAGTCCATCCAGCTAAAAGTTTTTCTGGCAAATTTTACACTTTAATTAGCTAAAAGCCTAAAGCCACCCTTTTAGTTATGGGTTTTAAGCTTCGGCAGCAAAAAAAAAAAACCCCTTCACCAATTTCTTCACTCATTGCTCAGATCGCTTGGATTCTCAGAAAACTAGCCATTCAAATAACTTATCATCTTAATTAGAAAGTTACCTTCAAAATATCAACTTTCAACTTAGTGGTCTTCACAAAGTTTCTGGCAAACTTCTAACTACACTATCTATCTGCCCTATGCTCAAGTAAGTTTCAGAGTATGCTTATCTGTTGATCTTCAATATTTTTAGGGTTTTTAGCAGCTTTCCCACCCTTCTGATTGAAAATACATGAAGACACAAAACATGCAAAGTGTTAACTTTGTACTTACAGATTCTTGCTTTATGATGGACTGAAAGCAATGGAAGGTCCCACGGTAGAGAGGTTTCTCTACATTTTGAACTTGCAGACGAACCTATAAAGAGTTGTACAAGGTACCGATTTGTATGTCAAGAGCAGCCTAATTGGTAAATTAGTGTCTTGTATGTGTATGGAGATTTGGTATAGCAGTGTATATCACAGGTTGGACACTGGAATGCCACATGTGGCAAAATAATTTAGAAATACATTTTGAATTAATTTTGGGGGTGAAAACATGAAACTAGGAGGATTATGAACTACTTGTGAATAATAGAAAAACACTACGTGGAAGTACAAGAGGGTTCACTTATCTAGAATTTCAGATAGGAGTTTCCAGTACTGACTAAAATAAGTACTTTCTTTAGCTGCCAAAAATACTTCTGTTCGCACTAAGGAATATTTGTACAAACCTGATGTAAATATTTTTCAATGAAATTCTAAGTGTGAAATAAGGATAATTTTAAAAGGACAGAAACTTTCACCACCACCCCCACAGTGTTTCTGCTGCCAGACCTGAGGACCCTTCACTGACATCTGGTATTTTTCAGAGGGTAGCTGGGAAGTGACTCTTTAAGATGTGTCTTTGCATAAGGAAAGGAGTAAAAATGAACTTGTCCTTTTAAATCTTTGTCTGTATTTTTTTAACCTGCTGAATACAAACCATTTGTGAGGGTGTGGCCATTTCAAACCTTTACTGTTAGTAATCAATTAACAACTTTTCTAAAACTGAAATGGTATGATCTGCTGGGCAGATAGATGTTACTGTAACTGGTGACATGAGGGGAAAGTCCCTTTTCTAGATGTTTTTTAACTTTTAATGGGATAGTCAAATTCTGTTTTTTCCTGCTAATTTGTCCTCAGCACACTTACTTAAAGTCTCAAAGCTACCTAGTTCATGCAAAGCCCTACACTGCAGTAAACTCAATAAATTGATTGGCAGTTAGAAATCTGTCTTTGATCTCTAGCATGGAAACCTGCAGTGTTCCTCAGAAAAGATGCTTATCAGCCATTTAATGCTGCTGCAAGTCCAGGGAAAAAAAAACTTCAAGACTCTTAGTCTGACCAGAAGAAAATATTATCAGATTTGTGTAAAAAATTCCTGACTTTATGATCTTTTTGTCATTGTTTGCCTAAAGTAATAATAAACACCACCACAACAATGACAGACCTGCAATTCTATGTGGATCGAGAAAAGGATTTGGGGACACGGTTTGTCAAAATTCTGTATTCGGGGTAGCTTTCTTTTTGAGGCAAAAAATTAAATATTTACAGTTTTAGGTTTTTTTATATTCTTACAACATGTCGCTGTGTTTTGTAAATCAAAAGTTTAGTTTTCAGTGTCTTTTTAGTATGCACATTAGTGTTTGCTAGCCATGCTGAGAGGCCAAGATCATCTCAGGTCTTCCAAGATGGAAGAGGGCTTTAAAACATTTTAGTGTTAAAAGTAGGCTTATGGTAGGATTCAAAGAAAACAAATCTTTTGTTACTCAAAGCGACATTGGGGGCTGAACCCAGGACAGAGGGTAGGCAGATTGTTAAACCTGCTCAACAAGCAGATCTACAAGCAAGGTCATAAATCTTAACAAGCTGTCAGAATGGCCCAAAACAAAGGTTTTACTCCATTTATAGTTTACTGCTATCGTTTCAAATCCCATCTGTGAAGTCAAGGGACTTCCGCATGTATGGGCGGAATTGGGAGAATTGCAGCTTAGGAACCTTCTTGCTTTAAAGTTCCTATACACTTGTCTTTAGAAGTTTACAATTAGTCATACTCTGTATATAGGTTGAATTTCCTAGTGGCATACAGCTCCCACTATTTTTGTCTAAATAATTTGTGAAATATTGACCAATGAAGCCTTGTTGTAGGATAAAATATTTAGAAAGTAAGTACTGACACTCTAGGTCTAAGAATGAAAACCAGCTCTTTCATATGAGCACAGTGCTGATCACACAGGGGTACACATAATCAGCAAACTGCCAGGTCAGGCAATGAACACATATGAACTCTATTTCATTAGCATTAAAATGCCATATTCAACAAGCTCTTTAGTGTGTACAACTATTGGAAGGATGAATCATGTGCAAAGTTTAACCCTCTGTTCTATTCATTGCCCAATATTCTATTTTTGCTTCCTCCTTATTTGAAACCACTGTTACTAAAGTTTTAGGTCCAATAGTAATGCACTGTAATTTCACATCACTAAAGACTTGCATAGAGGCACTCTAGACTAAGCAAAATAATCCACCACACCCCCACAACAGTCCAAACATCTAATAATGTTCGAATTAAGTGATTTAGAAGTGTTTGAGCAATGAAAATGACCTCCAAGGATACGCAGTGTTTAAGACCTCAATAACAGTATGCCTGAGATTGTTTTAGAGCCACTGTATGTGGAAACATGTGCAGCCAGAAATGCATACCAGAAAGAAGGTTCAGAATAAGACTTTACATTTAAAAAAAAAGTATTTTTAAACCCCGCTCCCTCCATGCCATAGCTGTAGAAGAGGGACACAGTATAAAACTAAAAAGGGAAAAAGCTTCATAAGTCTTTTAGATCTTTATTTGAACTAATACATTGTGGAATAAATTAAGACTGAGAGAAACAGAAGTGTTCACCTGGGCTATACTTACTAGGTAACTCTCCCGTGATGAGGCTTATCTGTCATCTACAACAAAGTAACACTTTTGCTGTTAATGAAGACAGCCCCTAGCTCAGAAAGTAAAGGCAGTTAAAAGCAAAAAAGCAATTTTATACATTACATCAACAAACCAGGGATAAGGAGTTTTCCAGTTCTGAGAGCAGCTCAGCTGTGGGTCTTGCAGGGCAACTTCACAGGCTTAATCTCTCCCTGTGTGTCCCACCATCCCCCTCCCCACTATGTGAAACATGATCAACAGCCAAAAAAAGAGCTTTAAAGCCAAGACAGAGTAAAATTCTGGCTTATCTAAACAGCTTTCCCATTGTTCAGTTATATTAAGAACTTACAGTCTAAGGTGACTACCAGCTAGCCCTTTAAACACTGCAGAACTATAAAATAGGTTAATTCTTAACACACATACATATACAACAAGTTAGGCAAAGTTTTTTGGGTTTTTTAGTTTTTTTTTTTTTTCTTTTTGAAGACTGGTTATAGTGTTAGTTTTCCCCACACACAGTGGTGGCTATGCCAGCTAATAACATAAATATTAGTATTTAACAAAAACAGATAAATGTTCATAATACCTTCTAATGGGTATGAAAATATAGCGTGCCATGCTGGATTTCACAAAACATTTAAAGTCATCCAGAAACAAACTATTTGTTCTATTGTAAAGCAAGACACTTTCTCTAAAGCCAACACATCTAATTGCATTAATGTATATGCTGGAACTAGCATGGGAGCCACAGTTTTGCAGACACTGCAATGTTTAGTTTCATGCACTAGAAGCTATTCCACTTTATAAACCAGAAAGACCCCACACAGGGTTAACTTTAGACTGAGCACAGAATTTTAGCAGTTTTGCCAGCTTCAGTGAAATGACCCATCACCTTCAGTTAAGTATGTAAAACTTGGCAGGATGGGGGCGAGAGAAGAGAGACAGCTGGCCCTGAACCACCGTAAAAAAATGTGCAAGTCTGGATAATATCACTCCTGAAAACATATGAGGATCCAACCCAATTACTTCACAGTTAAATTTGTTGTATTCTGATAAACATACAGGTTTTGCTATTTCAGCAGCTTGCACTTGACTAGCAAGGACTAATATCCAAGCTAGGAAGGTCTGTGTTGAATTAACCACGTGCTAGAACACAGAATATGGTGATGACCTCGGTAATACTATTAGCCTTTTGCATATCTAAATTCAGCAAGGTAGAGTTATTCCAAATACAGGTCTAGCAGGTGGCGTGCTGTCTGCTGCAGTCAAGTGATCAGCTGTATTAATTCAGCAGGGAATATACTGGCATGCCGCCTTCTGTTCTTCCAGTGCGAGACTTTGGATTCAAGGATTTTAGGTTTCAAATCTTATCTTTGAAGTAGCTACCCTTAGTATGATTGATACATGTGGCTTACAGACCATCAGAAAAATCAATCTTAACTTGTAGAGTTATAAAAATATATAATAATACTTAAAAGGAAGAAAAAGACCCCAGACAAGCTTCATGCTGTGGATGATGTGCACTTACACCCTTTGGCTCATGTAACAAATTAATGCTTGAGGGGTAAGTAGCAGAGCTTGAGGGGGAAAACAAAACACAAATTTTCAACCTAGTAACAAAGCAGGTTTGAGTTACAAAAGCAGAGGGAGGCAGTTTCAGCAGTTAGTGATGAACAGCTGCAGAGAAGCAAGCTTAGAACAAAAGTAAGTTGAATGGAAGATTGTATTTTCAAATACAACATTGTTACTACACTAACAAACTTGAGATTTAGGCCAATATTTGTCACATTCCTGGGTTGAATCATACATAAGGAGTTTTTTTCCAGTTCTGAAGAGCTGCAAATCTACAACAGTGGTTGGGGAGGCTTACTCCAGGCTTTCAGCACAGATTTATGCTCCCATAGTGTCTGGGGATTTTTTTTTTTTCCCCTCCCCCATTCCTTGGAAAAATTTGTATCTAGAGACAAAGGTATTTCATAATCAACCCACCTTAACAGTGTCAAACGGGTGTCCTACCAGCACTCCTGCAGCACCTGAAACAAAACAAATGCCATGGTTATGACTCAGTTTTCTTCTTCCATCAGTTTTCTTCCTGCACCATTGCGGCTACAGTATTCTAAGCAGGGCCTCCAGCCTGAGGTCTAAGTGCAGAGCCTTATTGGTAGGCCAGGGAAAGAGCATCCTATCAAGTCAGAAGATGAGACACCTACAATTCAGACCTTTAGGCCAGCACTAGGTGCCTTTATGCTCCAGTCAAGCTCCTAAGGCCCAGGCAGGGGTTGAGGTCTGTGGGTACAGTGTGCCACACCATACAGGACAGTCAGCAGTGATTCTGGACCTCAGACCAAGGCAAGTCCAGTGTGCAGAAATCACAGGTTTCCTCTGAAGCAAAATATTTCTCATACATGCCACCCTGTGGAAGCAAAGAAAACCTAGAAGCTTCTCTAAAGGCAAAAGAATGTCTGCACTCTGCCCACAGCCTTTCCAGATGTGATGGTAGCACCTGTAGAAGGACCATGCATTACCAAAATCGTCTGCTTTATTCCTGTGTCAAAGGACTTTTTAGAAGTTATATGCAGGCCTGTTCATTATACTAATCTGAATACATGCATTTGGCAAGTACTGGGTAAGGCAAGGAATCCTCTGGCTCTGTATTTCTCTGAACATTGATCCATTTATGATTGCCAACAGCAAGAACTACAGAGTGCCTCAGTGCACCTTCTTGTGTTGGCAGAAAGATAACATCCCTCCCTCTCCTGAGAGGATGTGGCAGAAATACAGTGCCCACTCTAGGATGGTGTAGTCCAGGTTGTTCAAAGCCAGCACAACGGCAAGATAGTCCATATCACAAAAATAGCAATGTGCTGTGTTCAGCATGAAAAGACCAGTGGCACAACCCTGCCGAGGCAAGGATCACTAGGGTGGAGTCAGAAGCTGCAAGAAAATAATCAAATTCTCTTTGCCAGGGTGACAAGGAGAGCATCAAACGCGAATATCTGAAAAGACGCGAGAATAACTCTCCTGAACACAATTTAACAACTGCTAAAAATAGAAGGAAGGCCGTAAGCAGATGCACAGGGACAAGCAAGGCGAGCATACGCATTCCCTCCTCTTCGTGTTCAAGCTCTCCGCTATAGGGTTCCGGGCCTGCTGCTGCCCGTGTGCTCACCCGAGAGCTCCCTCCGCGCCCGTCGTCGCATCCAGGCCCTTCGGGCAAGCCGGGTTCCGCTACAGGCAGGGCGGCCGCGGCACCACTGCTGCGGGAACCCCCCAAGACCTTCCGCTCCCACTGACCTTCTCCGGGCTCGGCACCACCTGCGCCGGGGCGGCCGCTCCATCCCCCGTGCCCAGCGCAGGTCTCCGCTCCCAGAATAAACGCGCTCCGCCCAGCCCTGCCCTGCCGCCGCCCCTTGCCTTTTTCTACCCCCTTTTTCCCCATTATTTACAATTTTTTAAATTTTCCCCCTTTTTTCCCTTTCCTCCCCTCCCTTTTTCTTTATTTTCCTTTTTTCCCGTTCCCCCCCTTCTCCTGTCCCTCACCGCCGACGCATCCCGCGAGGAAATCCAGAGCCATGCTGGCACCCTCCGTCCCCGGCGGTGCCCGGCCCTTGCGCGATGCCACTCCGCGCACTGCTACTGCCCGCCCCACCGCCCGCCCTTTCTACCGCCTGCCTCCGCCCCCCGCCGGAGGGGGGCTGGGCCGCGACTGCGGAGGGGCGGGCACCGGGACAACTCCCCCGCGCCGCTCGCAGCCACTGGCGGCTGCGCCGGGGCGGCTCCGGGCAAAGGGCGGGTCGGGAGGGGACGGGACGGGACGGGAAAGGACGGGACAGGACGGGACAGGACAGGACAGGACAGGACAGCACAGCACAGGACTGGACTGGACTGGACTGGATTGGACTGGACTGGACTACCGGACATGGGGGGCCGGAGCCGCGGGACGGCTCCGTTCTGTTTTGCAGCTACGTCGGAACAGTTAACCATGTGTAAAGGCAGAAATAAATATTGGAGGCTGGGAGGTGGTGGTCTGGGGAGGGAGATCAGAGGTCAGAGCATCCCTCCTGCTGAATATCAGTAGCCCGAGCTGTTTGGGGTGGTTACGACGGCTGTCCGGGGCGTCTTGCATTCTGGGTGAGGCATCCCTGGGCGCTGGTGGTTGGAAAGCCTGCAGAGCTTATGTCAGAGGACTTTGGAGGGGATGCCTCCTTTTAATAGGGATGGAACGTCTGTAACATCCCTTCTATGAAGAAAAGCTGAGAGGGTTGGGATTGTTCAGCCTGGGAAACAGAAGGCTCAAGGGAGACCTTGTTGTGGCATTTCCATACTTAAAGCGGGCTTATAAAGATGGAGAGAGACTTTTTACCAGAGCCTGTAATGGTAGAAAAAGAGGTAACCATTTAAACCAGAAGATGCAGATTATAAGCAAGGAAGAAATTATTTACGATGAGGGTGGTGAGACACTGGCACAGGTTGCCCAGAGAAGTTGTAGATGCCTTATCCCTGACATGTTCAAGGCCAGGATGGATGGGGCTTTGAGCAACCTGGTCTAGTGGAAGGTGTTCCTGCCCATGTCAGGGGAGCTGGAATTGGATGAGCTTCAAGGTCCCTTCCAACCCAAACCATTCTGTGATTTTATAATAGACACCCCCAGCCAGTGTTATCCCAGAGAGGGGGGAAAGGGCTACACCAGCAGATGTGGGCTCTGGGCCAGGTCCTGCCCCCATGGTACATCTGGAAGCACAGATATGAGACCCTACCTCTGATGGTCATGGCCACAAATCAGTAGCCTGCTGCCCATGGGGCTTAGCAGAGTCCTGGATCTCAGTATTACACATTGCTGCTGTGCTTCACCCTGCCAAAACAGCTTATCTTCTCCCCTCAGGCTTTTCTGGGTTTGTATTAACTGCTTTCCTACTAATATTACCTGGCTTCAAGGTGCCCTGCTGATGCCAGAGCCTTTAAATGGGAAACTCAAGCTATTGACAGTTTCAAAAGGGAGCCCTGTTTAAGCCACTCCTTATTTCTGCAGGCAATGTCTGAGAAAGGGGCATACCAGTGGTTTAGAACAATAAGTAGCCTATTCAAGCTTTGCTTGGAGAGAGCAAGTTCCAGAAGCAGAATGGAAAAGCATCTGGATTTCTTTCCCTTCCTGTCCCCCCCCCCCCCCCCCCCCCCCAATTGGCATGGCAGCCCTTTTCTAGGTGTAGAAGCTCAATACAAAGCTGATAAAATCTTGCAGTGGAGTAGCATATTAAAAATTCAGCCAGCTTTTCCCTTCTGTGCAAACAGAAAACACACAACAAATGAACAAAGACAAGGATCTTTCCCAGGAGGTCTAAAACTACTACTACAGAACAAAATCTGAGAACCTGTCCCAGATTTCGCTGCTCTTGGAGTGCCATTACAATCAACAAGCAGATAAGATGGAAATGCAAAGCACACAATGAATCCCTGACCTTTCCCATACCTTCTTCTGACCCAACTCTCATTTGGGTCCCTTCTCATCTCTAAACATTGCCAAATCAAATCAAGCCCCCCAGTGTCTCCAGGATGCTTTGGATTCCCCAATTCACATACCTGTCCTACCTGGGGACAAGCAGTTGGTGTTAGAGAGCAGGCAGTTGTGGTGGTCTTGCCCTTTGCCCCAGCACAGAGGGCTTTGGGAGCTGCCCACTCCTGTTGTACCACACACTGTTCTACCTCCTAACACAGATCTTAGACCTTGCTGAGCCCATACACTGACAGCCAGTACCTGAATTCGGACAGGAAGCCCCAGGCAGTCCTTTTCCCCTAAATATTTTCTCTAAGTAGAGGTGGAAGTGACTTTCTGGGAATCTTGTCTGCTCTGGCATCCATGAGAGGAACTACAATCACGCACGCAGCTCTGCAGGCAAAAGTCCAGATGTTATATACATCTGCCTTGTAGCACAAGCCTTGGAAAGATCAGCTTGGCCAAAGTCTTCCTTGGCCAAAGTGGTTTTAATCCGTTATTAAATCCTCTGATCTCCCAAGCAATCTGCCTCAGAGGAATTACCTTCTCCCCCAGAAGTGTTTTGTAACTTTAATGTTTGCCCACAGTGGACAGGGAAAACATTTCCTCTCTCTTGGCAGACACTTCTTAGATTATCTGAAGACAGTTTCAATCTTAGTCTTTTCTTCTCTGAATTATATTGATTATTATCTTTTGACCTCCGATTCTTCTTACCCCCTTTTGTTCTTCGGTTGATCTGGAGTTCCTTGAACTAACCTCTAAAGCCTTGCTGAGTGAGTACTGGGAGATTATCTTGCGTATTTGCAGACAATAACTCTTTTTCATACATCTGAATATGAGATCAAATATTTACAAGAGTCATAACGTAACATAACATAACATTTTGTTCATTTTGGGCAGCCTGTGACACATGATGTGCCCCAGACCCTTTCCAGTAGATCAGCTTCTGCCACAGTGTTCCCTATCTTGTACTTGCTGTTTCTTCCTACATAGTCATTTCTAGCTGTCCATGCTAAATTGCTTTTTCCAGATTGTTTTTCCAGTTTGTCAAGATCACTTGAATTCTAATCTTACTGTTGGTGTTTGTGCAGCCCCTCCCAGGTTGCTGCAATCTCCAAAGGCCTGTCTTGTCCCTGCATGTCTGAGCTGTTCCTAATAAGCTTTATTCAATGCTACTGAATGTTTTATTGAATGCTATTGAACCCCACTGGAGGAGGCATGTACTTCAAAGTGGGGGTGCTTTATGTATTAGTGCAGAGAACATCAAGGGCTCCTGGGTATAAAGTTTGAGATGTCAGGGGTTGATTCACTAAGAAATAAACATAGCTTTAGTCCCACTGGGGAGTTCCCTTTTGTTCATTTTTTCTTGCTTGGGGTTTTGGTTTTGGTTCAAGTTACACTTGTGAGGCAATGTTGTATGAATGTATAAGAGTTTATTAAGAGGGGGGTGGAGGCAGTCAATCAATACATGTGCTTACATTTGTGTGTGGCTTCCATAGGAACTTTGCAATAAAGGGAAGGAGGTCATACAGCTCTTATATTTTGGTAGTATTACTTACGGCAGACATTTTGCCTATTGATCCAGGGCCCTATGTGTGCAGTAGAGACATACTTTTGGAGGCGAGAGCTAAACTGACACTCAAGGAAACCCAGATTTAATGGTTTTCTTGTACTCTCAGGCTGTTTTTCTAGGCAGCTCAAAAGCTATGTCTGATCTTGCATCCAGTTTGTTGACGTGTGATGCCTCCAGCCCAAAGCGTGACTCAGGCGTCTGTTGGGAGCTCTTGTGCCCTTCAGGCTCCATAGATCCAGCTTAGCTATGACCACCCTTTCTTTTATTCTGCTAAGGCAGATCCAAACACAACTTACAACTGTCTGGGATGCATCCCCTAGAAAGCTGCAGTGAGGGGCTGTGCTTTTCCAGCATTCTTCTTTGGGAGCATTTAGCTTCCCTGCTGGATAGTGAAATGGGGGCTTCTCAAATAGAGAAAGCAGAAAAGAAAGCGCTAATGACAGCTTGGGATACATATAGAGTCTACTGGTATGTATGTCAGCTGCACCGTCACATGTCTGAGAGAAAAGGTTAAAGTTATAATTTACTGTTATCCTTCGAAGACCTGCTTCCCTTTGTCCTGTTGTCTTTCAGGTCTGAACAGCAGCCAGTCAGGTGGAAGAGGCTTTGCAGATGATGCTGGAGGGGTGGCATAGCAGAGGTTTCCCTTCATTCTTGTGGCAAGAAGTGAGTCTGTTGGCTGTCTGCTGCCCTTGATGGCACCCAGATCTGGGAAAAGGTGAGCCCTAAGAGAAACCTGGGAAAAGGAACTGGGAATGTAGGGAGGGGAACGGAATAAAGCAGAAAGTAAAGAAGCAGAGCTAATACTGCAGGTGAACGAAACACAAAGAGAAAGGGCAAAAGCAGAGCGAAGAAGGAAAGGAACAGAAATGAGGAGCTGTGACAAACTCGTAGAAATTCTGGTGGCAATGGCATACAATTAAAAGCACATTGTTGACTCAGATGTTTCAAAATCTTTCTGTTTGCTTGTGAATTTGGCATCAACAACTGGTTGTGTCCCAGTAGATATGTCCCGCTAGAATGTGAAGGGTGGTGGGTGCTTGGGGGGGGCAGGTCTTCCCTTTGTTCCCCACAGCTTCAATGGGGCTTGGCCAGCTCTGGAACCACCTGGCAGGAGAATTTCCTTTCATATAGCCTTCTGCCCTCAGCCCTTTCTTTATCTCCTAAGGGCACTCATCATGTTACCATGAAAAATGAATAAAAATTCTCTTTTTATTTTGGGCTGGAACTGGATTTTGATCTTCTTCCTAGCACCTTCTTGGGCACCCTGACTCACTCTTCAAAGGCTCTTTGGGGCAGCAGTTCTCTCTATGCGCTGTTTATGATGTGAACCTAGGCTGCACGCTTGCAGCTGTGTGAACGTTGCATTTACACTAGCAAACTGCTTGAAAGGAAAACCTTGCATTTTCCAGAGATTGCAGGCCACAGCACAACTAGGCTTGAAGGTCAGCTAGTGCTTTACCAAACAGCTGACCATCTACAGCAGTAACAAATAAATCAACATGGTGAATGAGAAAAATACTGGGAGATAATAGTAAGTGCATAAGAAAGAAGCTGCGCTGGGCTGGGTGGAAACACCCAGTGTCAGGAAAAGGATCTTCTCCAGGTGAATTCACCGAGTACCTTTGTGTGGATTCAAGTCCATTTTCTTTGTTTTCCTAAACACAGTTGTATTCATTGCCCCACTTGTTTTCATTGCCCCACTCAATGTTATGTTGAGACAGGTCATTAGGATACCTCAGATCTCAGGATGCAGCTGTGTTTGAAGACAGAGCAGCTAAGGTGTTACTCAAAGAGGACTGGTATGCCTTTATTATCCATTAACTTTATGACCTTGGATGGGTATTCTCTGTTGTTATTATCCCACTGACTTCAAAGGTACTGTCTATCAAATGTTGAAACTTCCAAGGCTGATCAAATCTCTTGTTAAGACTGGTGTTTCAAAGCATGAAATGTAACGGATTTGTTTGTACAAGAGTCAAGTGCTACTGAAACAGAGGTGCCTTGCTTACAGATCTGCTGATAGGCAGGGGCTTTGTTATCCCCCAAAATATCTTGGTCAGGATCCTAGGATGTGAGACCCCTTCTGTTCCAAGGGAAACCATGGCAGGTGAACAATTGTCTAAGTTACTATCTGAGGTGCTGAGCCTGCAAGAGGTGCTGCAGGAAGGGAGTGTCTTAATAGGCTATAAATTGTAAAGTGACCTGAAAAGTTCGTTGTGGCTCCAACTTTCCATGCTTTATCCTGATAAACTGGAAACATTTTTATTACTGGGCACACATATCTTCTGAAAATCCTGACCCTTGCCATTTTAAGCAGAGGTGGCCAAGTTCTGACATACACCCTCTGTTGTTTGCCTCAGCCTCTGCTTCATGTGATATCGTGTATGTGGAGGAGCAATTTAGTTTGGGTTCCTGATTTTAAATATACTGGTCTACTAGAGATGTCAAGAGGAAGAAGAATAACCTGCACTTAACAGCCAACAACATTTGAGCAACCTGGTCTAGTGGAAGCCATCCCTGCCCTTGGCATGGTCTTTAGGATCCCTTCCAACCCAAACCGTTCTATGATGTATCATCACTCTGAGGAAGAATTCATTCCTGTTCATAGTCTGTTGTCTTGTGCTTTGTTTGAAATACAAATCCATAACCAACGCTCTGGGTGCTTCCCTGGAAGCAGATGAGAAACAGACAGACCAAAAATTCAGAAAAAGCTGCCTACAAGCATTAGTCCAAAGTCCTTTCCTTGGCATTATCTTTAATTTCAAAGATCATATATACTTTGAGTTCTGTTAACTAAACTGCTGAGTCTGCATTTTCTGTTCTGTTTTTTTTAGGCAGTCAGCAAATAGGCTAGAGAGAGCAGACCTGCACAAACACAACCTCATGCTGGTCTTGTCTTCTCTTATCATAGGTGCCATCTTTACTCTCTGGCCTGTTCTAGTACTATGGTGGCTTAGACATGATAATTTGTTTTTATGTATATTTGAGGAAGGAGCTAAGTCCAAAGTACCTGGAATATTATGGGGACTATGTCCTTTTATGTTCGCTGCAGGTGGAGTGAGTTTCTTTGCTGCTGGCCTCCCTTGGAGAAGACCAGAAGACTGTGTGTGCATGCAGTCAGTGATATGGAGAGCACATCTTCAGCAGCACCCGAATGCTAAGCTACTTAGCAGCACAGTTTTAAGATGCCAGTGACCACAAAGAGGCATGCTGAGATAAGTGGGTGGGCACTGAGTCCAGTTACCTGAATTAGTAACTATCTATTAGCTCAGCAGCTTTACCCATCTTTCCCCCTACGCATTACTCAGTCATTTAACAAATATACTCATGACTGGTGACAGTGAGCAAAAACCCTTGGGAAATAATTCAGAAAAGGAAGATAAAAACTCAGTAACTGGCATCTTCATAGTATTTTTCCAGTATTCTAGATTTACAGACAATGCAACCTAAGCCTCAGGCTGCTTCTAGGCAAAAATGTACACTTATGCCTATTTCATCGCTAAGAAAACTGGTAAAACTGACTAGGAGAAGAGGAGGCAGAGGTAGGAGGACAGACTCCTCTGCCTTCCTCCTATCTTTGTTTTTAAGCCACCTTTTTCTTACAGGAACATATCTGTGAGGCAAATTGTTTTTCACTGCCAACAGCTATACAAATATATCTTCAACACCATGTGCTTCAAATCCCCTGGCACAGTTTGTATCCACATGCAAAGTCAATGACTGGGGAACCAAGTCTCCAGCTGAATCTAAATGCTAAGTAATTCAACAGCGTAGACACTGAGTATGATGCACCAGTCGGTAATGAATGAGGAGAGATAGCAGAAAAAAAAGCAGGAATATGTCGTGAGGCAATGCCACTAAGGTTTGTGTACAGATATATTTTTAATATCCTGGCCTGTCTTCAAGGCAGCTTCCTGCTGGGTCATATGTGGGCTTCCAGCTGTCATGTGGAGTATGCTTGTTGTTACATTAGTCATACAGAAAAGGCACCCACTTCTTAGAAACTGAAAGAAGAGGTTTAGCAGAATGACTAATGTGCCTTTGCAGAAACATCCCAACTACTCTGCGAGATGGATGCTCATATGGCTCCTAAACTAATGCCAGGGGAAAGACGAGAGTGAGAAGTGAGGCCATAAACTTCATATTATATTCAGGGACTGGTACTTTTAGCACGGGTATTCTTTGCTAATGCTGAGGGTGCTCCTGAAAAAGCTATGGAAACTTGTGGCTTAGATCTCTATTTTTCTCTCGTTCAGGCCAATGGAAAAAGTCAGGTTGATGTTGGAGGTACAGGATTGAACACCTGCTGATGAAAGGAGTCTGTATTTCCACCAGGACAGTGCACCTGGCTTACAAAGATTTATGGCAGAGATCCCTGAATTCATCAAACTAACTTGAGTTACAGTAGCTCTTTGCTCCCCAACGATATGGGGATCTTACCTGGCATTAAACTTGCTTTGTAGCAGGATTTTTGAGGGCGATGTTTTTGTTTTGCTTGAATGCACTAATTAACTCAGTGTAATTTCACTTGTTTTCCACTTCTGCAAGATAAAAAGTCTTAAATTCTTTTGTATATATCCCCTCTTAATATAAGCTCATAATAATGCTGGTATTTAGGAAAAGTTCTCTCTTCCAAACTCATAGGTGCCAGGTTTGCCAGTTAAGTATATTTATAACAATCTTTCCCATGTGATTTTAGCAGCTGGTATCAAAGTCCTAAATAATAATGCTTTATAGTGCTAGAGGTGAGTTTTCTTCCAAATTTCCAAGTAGCTCTGAGGTTATTTAATTACATCAAATCAGCTACTTCCAAAGGGAATAAAGACTGTCAGCTAGTCATAATGATGTAGCATCTCATACATTTTTCACTAGTGCAGAGCAGAGATCTGAGGGAGACACAGTTTGAGAATATTGGAGAAAAAGATACAGAGACATACACTCTGGAGATAGCACTGGTATTGAACAGCATTATCAGTGGATTTGGGGCTTGTCACTGTTCCTACCACAACAGCTACGTTTTACTGCCTAATGCCTGAACTACCCCTGTTGAAAAGGTTGAGAGTTGTACATTAATGTCATAAGAAAGAGTACATTATTGCTTGGTGGGGAGCAGGAGGCCAGGAAGGGGTGTGCCTCCCTCTGCTCCTGGCCCTCCAAGGTCACTGACTACATCTTCTGTTCATTAAAGTGCAGAAAATGTGCAAGAGGTTAGAAAGAGGCTCAAAGTGCAATTGGAAAGTCAGTAGCTGTCCTGAAATCCCCTTGCTCCATCACAGCCAGGAGTCATTCCAAAGTGCTAGCAATGTCGGCTGGCATAAAATCCTTTCTCAGAGTTGACTGTGGTGGTGCATACACTGTCACATTTCCTCTTTTTTACTGTAAAAATCAGGATTTGGAGGGAAGATTTATATAACACTCTAAAAGAACCATGAGAGCAATGCTATTTTTAATATATATGTATATAAGATAGATAGGTATATTCAAATGGGTGTTCATCTAGGGTGGATGCTAATCTTCCTACTTCTAACTTTTCTCATGATTTATTACCAAACCGAGACTTGTGGCTTTCTAAGAAGTGCCTAAATCCTTGCAGTGACTTCATGGCAGTGGACATACAGCACTGTGCTGAGGGAGATGGAGTGACTTGCCCAAAGCCAGAAAATCTGTGTCATTTCTTAAATTACTGCAATTGTCTTAAGGCCTCTTGGAAATGTATTATTTTCCCTTCCCTTGGAAATGCATGTAGAAACATTACAACCTTGTATCAGCTTTCCAGAGGTGAAATCACTGACCACTTATGCCTGTTTAAAAGTGATGCAGTTGCCAATGCTCAGAACGGTTTCCTTGCCAGTTTTGTTTGTTTTGCCATGAAATTCCCACTGCAAACGTTTGAGTCCTTGGAATTATTGATTTTTCATTAGTACCCTAGGTAAAGGACAGTGAAGCACTTCGATTTGAAAATCCACACTATGGCTGGAGCCAGGCTGTTCCACCCCCTTTCCACCCACCACCACGCAAGCCAAGCGCCAGGCTCTGCCAGCTCAGCACTGCTGGTGTCACTCCTTCCTGTTCCGCAATGTACAAACAGCCCCATGATGTAGCAGGGTAACGCTGTTGGAACAGCCTCTTCAGTCAAGCACTTTTGTATACTAAATAAATAGGAAGGGAACTGATGGATATGCATGTGAGTGTGATACCACATAGCGCAGGGACAATAGAAAATGCAGCACATTGTGGCAGGAAATGAAGTAGGAATATTTTCTCAGCAAATCTGGCTTGATGAGCTAGCAGGTGGTTGCAGAGCCAGAAGAGGATAGGCTTCTCTCTTGCTTTGCAGGATGGGTGGAGCTAGTAATGTCCTGGGAGTGAGCTGTGGAAGGAGAGGGGTAAAGGGATGTCCCTGCATTTTTGTCTCACCTAAAAGATGTTATTTAACATTGATTACCTACCTAAAGCCTCCCTCTTCACCTCTCCTTTTGCTCCATATACTTGTATCAGTCCTCTAAGTCTGCTGCTCCTGTAGCTGTGGAGCAGTTCTCTCTGCCTGGGTGGGCAGACAGCTGCCTCCTCCTGTGAAGCAAATGGAATGTTTCATCCATCATGCGCTGTGCAAAATTCAGGCCTTCCTCACTTCTTTATCACTTAGTTCCATAATTTCTTGCAGACAGCTTTGTATCCTCAGATCCGTCTTTTCATCTGATAGCACCTTCCACGCTCTGCTTTCTCAAAATCCCCTATGAAATTCACCCATATTGAACAAATCACTCTGAAACAGTTTGCTAGTGGAGGAAAGGATTTGTGAGGCCTTTTTAGTGGAGTACTATCCCTTGTGGAGGCTCAAAGCATGTGTTTTATGTGTCATTTCCCAGGGCACGCTTTGAGAAGACCACGTGGGCTGGGACCAGGCACTTTTGTCCATCCCTGCATAGAATCATAGAATCATAGGGTTGAAAAGGACCTTAAGATCACCTAGTTCCAAGCCCCCTGCCATGGGCAGGGACACCTTGCAGTAAACCATGTCACCCAAGACTCCATCCAACCTGGCCTTGAACACTGCCAGGGATGGAGCATTCACAATTTCCTTGGGCAACCCATTCCAGTGCCTCACCACCCTCACTGTAAAGATCTTCTTCCTTATATCTAATCTAAACTTCCCCTGTTTAAGTTTGAACCCATTACCCCTTGTCCTGCCACTACAGTCCCTAATGAAGAGTCCCCCTCCAGCATCCTTGCAGGCCCCCTTCAGATACTGGAAGGCTGCTATGAGGTCTCCACTCAGCCTTCTCTTCCCCAGGCTGAACAGCCCCAACTTCCTCAGCCTGTCTTCGTACGGGAGGTGCTCCAGCCCTCTTATCATCCACTTGGCCTTCCTCTGGACTTGCTCCAACAGCTCCATGTCCTTCTTATGTTGAGGACAGCAGAACTGTACACAATACTCCAAGTGAGGTCTCACGAGAGCAGAGTAGAGGGGCAGGATCACCTCCTTCGACCTGCTGGTTACGCTTCCTTTGATGCAGCCCAGGATACGGTTGGCTTTCTGGGCTGCAATTGCACACGGCCGGCTCATCAACCAAAACCCCCAAGTCTTTCTCCGCAGGGCTGCTCTGAATCTCTTCTCCACCCAACCAGTAGCTGTGCCTGGGATTGCCCCGACCCAGGTGTAGGACCTTACACTTGACTTGGTTAAACTTCATAAGGTTGGCATTGGCCCACCTCACAAGCGTGTCCAGGTCCCTCTGGATGGCATCCCTTCCCTCCAGCGTATCAACCGAACCACACAGCTTGGTGTCGTCGGCAAAGATGTGGACCATGACATTTCTTTGCAAGCTGGACTAGCAGTGATCTCTGTCAGTCCTTGGACATTGTGTCAAAGTGTGACAGGAATGAATCATATTTGATCTTGAAGGTCTTCCTGATAATTCAAGATTTCTTTGGGCTGGATTTTTTGCGCTGTCTCTGTTGACCTGGGGGCACTGTGTCACTGGGGGGCTGGATTCTGGGAAGTGTTTCTAATGAGGCTGGTATCAGAGAGCTAGTATATCTCTGAAACTTGGGAAAGATGGGGTAAAGGAGGAAGGTCCTTCAGCAAAGCATGAAGAACAATGAGACCTCAAGGACTCTATGTGTCTAGGAGGACTCCCAGCAAGGGACGTTGAATCGTTGCCTTGAGGATTGCTCTCTTTAGCGGGGGGTTGGTTTGTACTGTTTGGAGCATGCCAGCGAGCAACAGCAAACGCAGTAACACAGCATTTCATTTCTCAGACAGCTTTTCCTTCATGCCAAATTACACATTCCTCTGTACTTGCTTGTGTGTGAACACTTCAACACTTGCGCGGGGCTCCTCTTCCAGAAGGCTCTGCCCTCACCACCATCGCATGGCGGCCAGGCTGGTCAGGTCAGGTTGGGTCACACAAGTCCAGGTCCTGGCCAGACACCAGGAGCAAAGGACTGGTGACCACAGCAGTGGCCACTGTGTTTGCTTGAGGCTCGTGTTACCCTGCTAAGTCCTGTCAAGGCAAATGTCCCTGAAGTAGCTGTGTATGTGCATTCCTCCAGAGCCAGCTGTCCCCAGCAACACCTTCATGGGACAAGGTGAAACATCTCAAGCCCCAAAATATTCTTCTTTCACATGGCTGCCTTGTGAACAGCCTTTATTTGTGAGCAATTACAGTCAAGCGGAAAATGGGACTTATCCCACTATACCTCAGTAACTGAAACCATTATCAGAAGGTTATCAAAATGCTTGAATTTGGAGTCAGCTTTGTGCTATAGAAAGCAAACTAACATTGTGATAGAAGCAGTGTGAATGAAGGCTAAAATAATAAAAAGGGTTAATTTTCGCTTGCAAAGGGAAGATTTTGGGGTGCATTGGCTTTTTATTTTACAAACTCAGAAGGTTTCATGAGCTGTTCAGCTCAGCTAAAGAAGGTAGACATTTTGCTTGCTCTTGTGACGTTTCATGGGAAATACTGATGTTTTAGTCACCCAGTGCCAGCCAGTCTCTATTTTCTTGCTGATATTGCGCCAGTGCAAAACAGCAATCTTTTCTATGCAATACATAGAAAAATGCCCCCCCTAACATGACACCCTGCCCATGTGATGGGAGGGAACACATGGTGACACTTTCATATTGAGAATATAATGAATTTCTTCACTTTGCCTGGAAGCAGCAACCAGAAAAGCCGTATTAAGCAGCAATATCTAAACAGCAATCTGGAGGCAGCAGTGACTGCTGCAGTGTGGGCTGGAGCAGCTCGGCAGGTTGCCTGATCCCTGCAGGAGCCAGGAGGCTGAAGGCTCCTGGGCTGCCCCTCCGCAGCGAAACTGTGTCCTTGTCCCCAAGTGTCACTGACGAGGCAGGTCCCACACACAGTCCTGTTGCTGGAGAGGGCCCATGAGGACAGCAGCTGGGAATGGCTGGTTGGAGAAGCGGAAACGTAACCTTTCGTTGCACTTGGCATGTGCGCACTGTTGATGAACCATTAAAAACCGCTCTAGAGTCATCAGGTGTAACAAGGAAGGGCTACTGAATAACCCAGTGTGTTTTAGCAGATACATAGCTATCTCTCTAGGTAATATTTTACTTCTGGTTTGAAGTTTTTGCTGTCCTTGCATTACGTTACACTGGAATAAACTGTTCTCTCCAGCACAGAAAATGTTCAGGGAAGGACATGTAAGAAACTATGGGAAGCAAGTTTTTAAAAATCCTTTAATTTTCAGTTCCCAGAAACTCTGAGCCCTCACAACGAACTGTGCTGTGTGTCACTGACACATCAGCCTATCCAAAACAGGCACTTCACTGAGAAATAGGCTCTTGTGAAATGAGCACTGTGGACTGAAGTCCTCAGCTCCTCTCTGAAGCCAACCTCGGAGGGAGCAGCTGTGAAATATTCTTTTCCCTTTGCTGCCAGTGTGCCTTGGCTCTGTCCCAGGGAAACCTCTTCAAGAGGAGTACAATTCAGGTCACAACTTGGCAAGCCCTTCACTGGGTTAGGACTTTGGTTTTCAGGTTCAATGGGGGCAGAACTTCACCTCTCCCATGTATATGTGGCAGCTCTCTGGTATGGGGCTGTTGTGCAAAAATAGGCAATATGGCATTATCTTGAGCTCTTGGTTCCCCTTGACTAGCAGGTCTCTCTCTGTGCTTTTCTCTTTCCCCTGCTGAGAATACCACCCTGTGCTGGGTGTAAATTAGGAAGAAAAAAATAGGTTCTGGACCAGTCTCCTGGCAAAATCCACTTCCCATCTCCCCTGCAGGGTAAAACACTGGAGTATGAGCAGCAGCAATTGTGATTCCTTCTCCACCGCTGAACTCAGCAAGGAACTGACACTGGAAAGGAGGTTGGGAGACAGAGCAAGAAGTGAAGAAGCAAAGCTCCTCCAAGGGCTGGGAAAACTGAAACTACCCTTCACTCTGAAAGGGAAGCAAGCACTTAGTATGTGGTTGGATTAATTTCTGGGCTTCACCACATGTATACACAATGCGCAGGTAATAATCCACAGGGAACTGGGTAGAGGTTTAAGGTCAGCTCTGTGGGTTAGGAAACCCAAGGAAAATTCCTTGGGAAGGGCACAAGGAATTTTCCTTGATAGGAAAAGGGTCTGCTCCATCTGAAGGAGGAAGTGTGGGCTGGGATGAGGGAAGGAAGTGTCTCATATCCAGCCACCCATGCCACTTCTTCATGGCACAGGGCAAGAGTGACCTCTGGCAAAAAAGCACGCAAGGCTGTCTTCTGGGGTTAATAAGTATAACGGGGAATGGCCCCTTCACATCCAGCTTTATCCTGCAAGGCACCACCCCTCGTGATTTTCCAAGCAGAAGGGCACTGGGAACAGCGGCTCTGGCGCAGCGTTGCAGGGCTTCACAGGATTACTTATTCAGTGTTCCTGGAACAGCTCCAGGCTTCCCGTCTCTGCCTCCAGTGTACAAATTCATCAAATATCCACAAGGCTCACAATCCCTAGAGGCAAGAGAAGACAGCAGGAAAGTGATTCATATTCCAAATCACTGTCTCTGAAGGACCTGCGGAGCTCTGGAAAGACCGAACTGGTATCCTCCCTTCTACCTCCCTAACTCTTAATCAGGGTAATTAAGGCAACAGAGTCAGTCTGGATGGATTTCATTGCCGGGGCCATTGGAGGTAAATACCTAAGTAGCGCTTGTTAATGAAAGCAGATTGCTGCGTTTCCTTCTTGTCCAGCTAATGGGCAGGTCTCATTGGCAGAGCTGAGAGTCTTTCAATGGGGGCTGCTTGTTAAAAGTGCATTCTTCTTTACTAAATGGAAAATGTCATCAGAGCAGGTTCACAGAGCCACCGGAGAGGCAGCACTGCAATTTGGTCAGCTGAGGTCATCACCCTGCAATCTCCTCCAGTCTAATTGCAGTGGGACAGGGCAAAACTCTGATCGGAAGAGACAAAGTGGAACATGTTGTGTGCAGATGCAGACAGGCTAATATTGCCTGGAGAGCAAAACCTCACGTCTGGTGCCCGGGGGTGCTGGCAGGCTGCTGAGGTCATGGCTCTGGAGGGCTGAGGATGGGAATTGTGAGGCCAGAGGGGAGGAAGCATAGCTTTGTTGCAGTGAAGAAGGTCTGAATGAACGACCTTTGTATTATCCTGGGTTAAGGCGCATTTGCAGTTGTGATGGTAGTGTCAGTGCAGGCATGCTGTGCAGCAGGCTTTGGTCTGAGAGAAAGTAGGTTAGTCATAAATTAAAGGTGAAAAGTGTGATTTAATTCCAGCTGTTTTTAGAGCACGTGCGGCTCAAACCCAGCTTTGTTTTAAACAACAAAAGGTAGCCACTAGTCTAACTTCTTTTCTAAAATCTTGTCAGAATTAGCAGAGTATCAAATACTGAAACAAGAGCCTTGGTACCGCTGCCAGAAAGGCCAGGTAATCCCCAGGAGACACCCAGCCCAAGCCTGGATGTCAGATCTCACTCCGGGCTCAGCTGAAATTTGGCAGTTTCCCTCACCAGGAACAACAGCCTGTGGTCCTGTGCAGACATGCATTTCCTGGAAAGCATCACGATGAGTTTTACCCTGCAGCTCCTTATTGCTCATCACCCAAATGTGCAAATGGGGCAAGGTTTAGTGTCTCAGCAGCATCCAGCCCCGGAAGCGCCTGTTGCTTGGGCCGTTGGCTTTCCCGTAGTACTGGGGGATGCTGTGTGGCAACAACCCTTCATGGGAGAGGAGGATACAACCAGCCCATCCATGACAGCTTCCCCTTCCCCTCCTCTTTCCCTACTGACTTTGGAGCACCCAGTGGAGACGGGAGCCCCGTGCTGGGTCTGGCAACTACATGTCCACCCTGAAGGGATTCACCAGAACTCCTCCAAGACTTCATGTTCAGGATGGGGCAATGAAGACTGCGTTCACTGGTTGGGCCCCTTTGCTTTTGTTGGCACAGTTGGAGCTGGGCCACTTAAGGATAATCTTGTTTTGCAAGGGAATGTGGAAAGCTGAGAACAATTTCAAAGTGGCCGCTCACCTCAGCATTCTGTCCCTACTTCCATGCAAAGCCATGGTTTGTGTGGTGCCTCCATCCTGGCACCAGCATTGTGTGCTACCTGGCTATGCAGCAAGCATCTCCCATGGGTGCCCTGGAAACAGGCTCAGACTGGGAGAGTGCAAGCTGGGGAGCTCCAGCTGGGACCAGAAATGTCTTTGCATGGTTTAAGGCACTTTACTGATCTCAGGGTGTCAGAAAGATTTTCTATCCTCTGTGTCCAGCTCATGGCTTTTCTAAGAGGGGTAATGCAACTTTCCATTGACAGACAGAGGTGTTTCCTGGTATGCTGTTCCCTGCTGGGAGCTTGCACATAGACATGTGTGAGGCACCTGGGCAGGGCTTTACGGCTATGGTCCCTACCCCGACATGGAACAGCTTCCAGGGGTGGGATAGCTTTCCTGAAAGAACTGGAATGTTTTTGGTGCTGAGCTTATTTCATGGCTTATGTCAGTTAGAGCTGAAGCAGTTTTCATGTTCCTAAGAAGGCTACAAACACAGCTGACGTGCACCGAACAGCTCAAGAGGCAACACAAATAATAACAGAGTTTCTGTTTAGTAAATTACATGCTTGTGACCTTGACCTGTTTTCAGAGTGTTTTGGAGAAAGTGTGGCTTAAGCACCTCTGATAAATGGTGGAGATGCTGCCTTTTTTAATCCCATGTAACTATCCAGCCTGGCTCAGGCACCTGCACAAATATTGCATCCCCTCCACAGAGCTGCTGCTTCTATGGCCATGAGATAACCTCAGCATCTTCAGCCCAAGAAACAGTGACCTGCTCTGAGTTCAGGTGGAAAAAACCATGAAAGAAACATGCTTAGTGACTGTGGAAAAAACTTCCAATAATCACCAAATGGGGCTGCATGATGTGTAAAGCAGATAATCTGTAAGGATGTCCTTCTTGGCCAATAAAGCTGAGCAGGAGATTGGACTAGGAACCTCAAGAGGTCCCTTCCAACTTGATTTTTCTTATGATCCTATGTGTGTTTTCTAGCCCTGCTGCGGCAGCAACCTGGGCCATGGCAGCTGATGGGTATTGATGATTAGGGCTATTGAAGACTAGGAGATGACTTGGCTCTTATGCCAGGGGTAAAGATCTGGGAAGGGGAAGCTGAGGTTCAACCAGTGGTGGTAGAGCAACAGGGCCTGTAGCATGCCCAGGCTTCTCTGCATCTTGCTGCAGGGTTACATACCCAGTCACATGCAGTTCAAGGATAGACAAAGTAGTCCACTTATGGAGGGAACATGTTGTCTTGTCCTTACAACTAAAGCAGCTCCTGCTGGACACTGCCAGGGTCATGTTACTGGACGGAGTTCAGCTTGCTTAGCATGTGGGGCACTTATGTTCCCAGCTCTTCACAGAACTTTGGAAATTGTTGTCTACCCATCCAGCACATGGATCATTATCCCTGCTTCTCCCTCAGTCTCTCAGAAGGGGTTTGCCAACAGCTGGGAGCTGTGGCACCTGATGGGCTGCTGCTTGCTCTCTGCTGATTGCAGTTGTGCTGGCCACCATGCCAGGATCCCTTCCTATTTGAATTGCCTGGTTGAAGCCACCTGATTCATGAAGAGACTGAGTAGCCCAGTTTTGCACCTGCGCTCTCTGTGTGCATATGTAGGGGATGTTGCAACCTCTGCACAATACCTGAGAATGTCTCAGATAATGTAGGTGTAAAAAATGGCTCACTAAACCCCAGAAAGATCATTCATCTGATTTTGATATTTATTTTTGTCACAGCCTTTGCAGCATTACTCAGCAGGAGTCCCACCGGAACCCTCCCCCGTATGCCTGCTATACATTGCTGGTATTACTCTATTCTGCTGTGCAAACAGGGCATGTGTGGGTCATGCTGTCTTTGTCCCAGGCTATTTATACTGTGTGACATTGTGCAGAGCCTTTCCTCGGCCTTTGATGGACTTGCCTGAGCTCCTCAGCTCTGACAACTTGACTGTTGAGTGCTGTGATTCTTAAGGAGTGTGGTTCATGGCAGGCTGTGGTTGGTTGAAGGTTTGTGGGTCTCACATCTCCACTTTGGTGAGAGCAGTGAAAAATTTACCTTTATGGTCTCCTCTCAAGAGGAGACGTTTGGTCATTGCTGGAACCAATCTGAGTGGGAGCACTTAGAACTGAGAAGCAATGGGCAACAGGCTGGTTTGGGGCAAACCTGCTTTATTTTGTCTGTGTTGCTGCTGTCTCTGCATCTTAATGTGTGAACCAGGCAATTTCTCCAGAAGGGAGACAGAAGAGGACACTTCTTGTCAAAGGCTGACCCAATCAGCCTTGGCTCCTGATGCGCATGAGCCAAGGCTCCTGAGCCTGTGGGGCAAGCCAGCACTGAGCAGTGCAAGGCGCACAGTATCTCTGCATTGCTAGTGTCTGGTCAGCTCATGGCCACTGCCTCTGAGGTTGAGGAAGGCTGAAACTTATGCGATGCCAAATCCTTCTGTCTCGGACAGGGTGCTTGGGCCAGGAGACTGCACCTCTGAGGTCAGTGCTGTCACACTAACAGTGACTTATGTGCTGCTCTTCCTGGCTGGCGGGGTCTATGTTTGCAGTCTGCCTCTGGCCGATGGCTGGGAATCCAGGACAGTGCAGGTGGCCCTGGGTGACTTTGTGTGTTGTCACTCTCTGCTCAGACCAGAGGCATTGCTCCTTACAGCCATATTATTCTGCCTGTGCATTCTCCCTCACTGTCTTTCTTCCAGCCTGATCTCATTTTGGTTTTGAAATACAGAAGTTGGCCCCATTTTTCATCTTCATTACTATTTATGTGGTGGCAGATTTGATACAGATTTTTGAAGAATAGACCTCATTTTTCTGCAAGCAGGATACTGTTGGTTGTTTTCTCCTGAGTAACGTACTTCGGGATTGTCTCTTGGTGACTCACACCAGCAGCTGCTGCTTTTTTCCAAAACAAAGTAGAGCCTTCCAGAGCTCCCAAGCTGCCATGGAACCACACGTGAATATGCCTTGTGAAATGATCATGGCTACTAACAGTTTTCAGTATCTTGGTTTTTGCGGTTTTTGTTTTAAAGAAGGGCTCAATGGGAGGCAGTTTCCAACCTGTGAGCCACCAGATGTGCACTGTATCTTTGACTTCCTGGCTCCCTGTAGGGCTCATCCAGCACTTTTATGAACTTGATGTCTAAGTAACTCACATGGATATAGCTCTGTTGTCCCCCAGCCTGATTTCCTCTCCGATGACTTTGCAGTTGATGTACTAGGAGGAAGTTAGCTGATCAGTCTCATCATCATCTGTTGATATACAATACAACAATAGATACGACATGAGATGCATTTAGACCAGAGCTGGGAAATGCAGTGAGGTAAGGGCAGGAATGGTGGGTGATCTCTTTGTTACTGTGACTAAGAGAGGTCCACATTGGAGCTCTTTTGCTCTCCTTATCTGCCATTAAGGCAGTAACTTTGTCTCATTAACGTTTTCCAACTCCAGTGGCTATTTTAAGGTCTCAAAAGGAGCCCGGGTGTCGACAGATGATTGACCCCCCCCCAGCATGCCGGACATGCTGTCACTGCTGCAGGCGGGGAGTTGTGGTCAGCGGGCATGTGGGCCGTGTTGCTGAGTGCACCCAGCACTAATCCCTCGCTGCTCCTTAATCCTGCTGAGCCCCGAGTGGCGGAGGGCAGAGGGTCTCTACAAACCAGCACCACTGGTTGTCACACCAGCCTGCCAAGGCTCCAAGCAGCCTTTGCTTTTGCTCCATGCTCTGCTTTCTGAGCCTTGGTCATGCAGAGAAATCTGCACATTCTGCTCTGTCATTCTTGGCTCAAATGTCAGCGCTGGAGCTCGGGAGAGGTCTGGTGCCAAGCACGGCACGGCTCCGAGGCTGCATTTTTCTGTCGTTCCCCTAATGCCTTTCTCTGATGGGGGAAAACAGTCTGTTGTGCCATGCACCGTTAACCATCTCCTATACACTCTCTGTTTCAGGTGGTCTAAGCACAGCAGTGGGTTACCCGCTGGACACAGTGAAGGTACTTGTTGGAGCTTTATTTCTTGACTACAGAGTGAAAATAAACAGGCCCTTTGGCTTTCCCCCTCCTTGAAAAAAAACTATTCCCATGACAATGCTTTCATTTTTGTTATGTCGACATATTTCACTTTATTTGGTTGTGTAGTTTTTCTCTTAAAGAATTAAAAAAGTAAATTGTTTAGTGATGCTATTTTATGGTTAATTGTCTGATTGCTGCTATGGCACTTGTTGATTATATTTTTTATAAATCTGATATCTACATTTTAAACTTGTCCCTGTATTTCTAGGTGAGAATTCAGACTGAGGGGCATTACAATGGGATTTGGCACTGTGTTCAGGAAACATACAGGACAGAAAAAGTAAGTACCTCCCATCAGAATTTCTGATAGCAGTTATGGATGCCTTGTTTGAGATAAACAGAGCTGCCTCTGCCAGTTTGGGGAGAATGGGCAGCAGTTACATACAATCATTTTTTGGGAGAAGGATCAGGATGAAATTTAGCTTTGCCAGTGAGCTGTAATATAGGAGTAAGTTTTGGCTCAGCTATGTGTGGCCAGTGTTTTCCAGCAGATGCTTTCCCATGCCATTCCCTCTTAAAAGTGTTTTTTTTCCCTCTGTTTCCAACTAGGTTTGGGGATTTTACAAAGGTATGTCTGCATCAGTCCTCACGGTATCAGTGATCTCTTCTGTTTCATTTGGCATGTACAAAAACTTCCTTTGTGGCATCTGCAAGCTGCGATACGGGGCTGCAGATGCGAAGCCGTCCAAGCTGGATGTTTCTCTTGCCGGTGGTGCTGCTGGTGCTGTCCGGGTAGGTAAACAGCCGGAAGGGAAAGCACAACAAGAGATGTTGATTGCAGACACAGGAGGCTCCAAAAGCAGCAAATGTTTCTGTCCAGGAGGCTTTGTTTTTGCAGGGGGGTCATGCTCTGCCCCTCGCTGGTTGGCTCTGTGGTGTGGCTGAGTCCTGCTGTGCATCTCGTGCTGGATTTGGTTTAGAGTGCCAAAACACTTAAGAACATGCTGTTAAGAATGACATGGACCTTGGCAGCAAATGCAGACAAAGGAAGAAAAAAAAAACTGAGCAGCAAACTTTCCAAGTGGCTCTGACGGTGTGTTTGTATGTAAGACTTAACTTGGTGTATTACAGCGCAAGCCCGGCACGGTGTTGCTGTAGAAAGGGGTGGCACACAGCTTTGCCTTGTCAGGACTCAAAACTCAATGGGGCATCACTGAGAAGTGATGCTGCCTGGCAGACGTGCATGATGCCAGGACAGGTAGCTGAGGCTGAATCCAGGAGCACTTTCCCATAAGCAGGTGGATTTCTGTGAGCATTTGCAGACTCTGTGAATGTGGCAGAGCTCACCCCACTGCCCCATGGCCTGCTGCGCAGAAATGCATACCCAGTCACAGGCAATCCTCTTACAGAGCAGTCCAGATGGTCGGGTTTCTAGGTGTTTCCCAGCAGCCAATGACTCTACTTAACACAGGCTAATTTTTTTAGTCTTTATGGCCTTGGTTCCAAATACAGATAGATACAAGAGCCCTGATGTATGCTACCCTATAGCTGAGGACATCCCCTTTTCATGCCCATCTGATTTAATAAGTTGTTACAGATACGTGATGCCCTCTGTGGATTTCTGCCTCGCCTTCCACTCAGCACAGTGCAGCTCAGACATGTATGTCCTGCTGTTGCTGGGTGGGGTTTAGCACAGACAGAGGGAAGGAAGCTGGAAGTCGCTGGCTTCAGGGATTATTATGGCCTGAAAAGGTAGGAGACGAGCAGTTTTCAGGAGAGGAGCAAACCACTGTTTAAATGTGACGGGTTAAAATACCATCCTCTGATGTTACAGGTTCTGTTTATGGCCCCTAGTGAGGTGGCTAAAGTTCGCATGCAGACTCAGAGGAACCCACACCCTTCCATCGCATCTCCCCAGCCTGTTTCCAGGCCAAAGTATCGAGGGTCTCTGCACTGTCTGAAGGTGATTGCCAAGCAGGAAGGTTTTGGGGGTCTGTACAAGGGCTGCTCTGCATTACTCTGCAGGGATTGCTTTTCTTCTGCAATATATTTCCTCACCTATTCGGCTCTGTGTGACTGGCTCACACCAGCTGGGAAAAATAAACCAGGTAGGTATCAGAAAGCATCTGGCATTACCTGCAAAAGTGGCTTTTTTAATATCACACTAAGAGGGAAATCAGGCTCTCAGCAAACATCAGCCAGTACCTATAAAATCTCACTCAGATGTGGCCTGTTCGCTTCTTAGTGCTACGGGGCCACTTAATCGCACAACCTTGTCTCTCAGTAGCTACTCCTCTCCCTACGGGAGGGGTGTTTATGGCACGCTCTGGTGCCTAGTATGTGGGTGTGAAATCCTCTTAATGCAGAAATAGGATATATAACTAGAAATGAAACATGGTCAAATCTCCCAGGAGTCCTCATTGAGCACAGGTCAGGATCAGTCCCGAGCTTGAAAATAAAGCCCGGGTGAGAATATAGAGAGACTTAAGTTTCCTGGTTGTGATTTGGCCCTGAAAAAAACCTATCCCCTTTGAGAAAATATCAATATGACAATTCTCCCTAAGAATTGTAAGAATCAGTAGATCCAGTTGAAGAGAGTGTGATCAGCTCTCAGGCTGCATCACATCTAATTCGTGCAGTGTTAAAAGTATAATGTAGGCAAAAGTGAGCTGTGCAAACCATAGCAAAAATGCTGTGAAATAGAGAGGCCACATGGTTTGTGTGAGATCACTGGAACTGCAAGAGCTGGACAAAATAACTGCTGAAACATATGAAAGTTAACAACATTAGCTGACAAATCTGAGATGCTTGTAGCCATATGAGTGCAAGGCTGGGAGTTAACTGCTTCTCCCTTCTCTCTCCTCCAGATTTCCTCGTTGTGCTGCTTTCTGGTGGTTTTGCTGGAGTCCTGGCCTGGGGATTTGCTACTCCCATGGATGTCATCAAATCACGGATGCAAACAGATGAATCGGACCAGCACAAGTACAAAGGCCTTGTCCACTGTGTTAGGGAAAGTGTGAGAAAGGAGGGTGCAAAAGTGCTCTTCAAAGGACTGGGTTTAAACTGCATTCGTGCCTTTCCTGTGAACATGGTGGTGTTTGTAACGTATGAAGCTGTACTGAGATGTACAGATTATTATACAAACAAATAGCTTGTTCCACTCTGTTCAGAGGTGTGTTTTATTTAGTTTGTTTTTTGTAACACAGCATCCACAAACAACTGCTGAATGCTGTCTCCTTTGATGGGCAGCACAAGAAGAATGGACATTTCAGCACAAAGCTGGATGAGTGACAGCTTTGTCCTATTCTTATAGGATTACAAACTCATCAGGGGGCCTTGGACTTAGAGACAACCTCCCTTTTATCTTGTTAATGTATTTAGACTGTATCCACTGCTTAGGCTCTTGAAACATTTGCAAATATTGATATTCTAAAGAGCTGCTAGTCTGATTAGAGATTTTGGTAAAGGATTAATTTTGTTTTCTACTTGCACAGAAATTGATCTTCACAACCAAGGCAAGAGCTGGGGGGAGTTTGTGTAAGATTTATCGCTCTCCAGTGTGTGCTTTTTACACATAATGCCTGTATCTCATACACTGAGTAACTTGCAATATTGTACTTTGGGCTGCAACTTTTCATTCCCAGCTATAATTTTCCCAAAGTACTCTACAATTATATCCCTTTGGTTGCAGCTGAAATATGAATCTCCTTGCTTTTTCCTGTCACTATTTAATGAGTGGCAGACACGCTCTGTTTACATAATCGTACTAATGGCCTCACTGGAAGTGAAGCCAGGCATGGGTTCCTGTAAGCCACGTGATTTGGGAGTGTTGGTGGATGAGAAACTGAACATGAGCCAGCAGTGTGCGCTCGCAGCCCAGAAAGCCAAACGTATCCTGGGCTGCATCAAAAGAAGCATGACCAGCAGGTCGAAGGAGGTGATGCTGCCCCTCTACTCTGCTCTCGTGAGACCTCACTTGGAGTATTGTGTACAGTTCTGCTGTCCTCAACATAAAAAGGACATGGAGCTGTTGGAGCAAGTCCAGAGGAGGGCCACGAGGATGATAAGAGGGCTGGAGCACCTCCCGTATGAAGACAGGCTGAGGAAGTTGGGGCTGTTCAGCCTGGAGAAGAGAAGGCTGAGTGGAGACCTCATAGCAGCCTTCCAGTATCCGAAGGGGGCCTACAAGAATGCTGGGGAGGGACTCTTCATTAGGGACTGTAGTGGCAGGACAAGGGGTAATGGGTTCAAACTTAAACAGGGGAAGTTTAGATTAGATATAAGGAAGTTCTTTACAGTGAGGGTGGCGAGGCACTGGAATGGGTTGCCCAAGGAAGTTGTGAATGCCCCATCCCTGGCAGTGTTCAAGGCCAGGTTGGATGGAGTCTTGGGTGACATGGTTTAGTGCAAGGTGTCCCTGCCCATGGCAGGGGGCTTGGAACTAGATGATCTTAAGGTCCTTTCCAACCCAAACCATTCTATGATTCTATGGTTCTATGATTCTGTGATTCTATGATTTCTCCCTGTGCAACCCTGAGCCCTCCAGCATCAGTCCCCTCTGGAGGCTGACGGTACCGCAGCTCTCCAGAGCTTGGCACAGCTTTGGAGACAATCTGTTCTGATCCTGGAACAGGGTAGGAATAGATGCAAAACCTCTTTGCTTCTCAAAAGAAGGCTGCCATAAAATCTCTGCTCTAGCAAGTTACAGGAAAGTTGCAAAGTTGTACAGTATAATTAAGATTTACAACTTTTAAAAGGTGTATACTCTTCTCCTTTTACACTATGCTGTCAGGAGCAGCCAAGTGGTATTTTTGTCATAGGTACATTTTGAAAGAATTTCTGGCTTTCCTAACAGCTCTTTTTCACAAAGGTATAAAGTTTCATCAACACGTCAGTTGAAGAAAACAACACCCACACTATTGTTTTAGATGATAAAAACCCTAAACCCAGAAATACTTTAATTTGCTCATCCTGCCTCTGGATGCAGCATGCATTTTCTGTTTTAATCCCTGGATGATGCCATCTGGAGCAGACTGGATCCAGCCCCTGTCAGATTCTGCTGAAAGTGCATTTTTTGGAGGGAAAGAGGAAGACTTATTTTTAAAGGAGTTCTCACATTCAGGCTTGATGCCCTTCTGGTCCATGGCCACTTTTACCAGTTAACATGGCTTTGTCTACACTGACAGTACACTTGCAGCAGGCAGGACTTGTCAGCTACCCTGGATGTATAAAAAGGGTTCTTGTACTAGAACAAGTTTAAAAATCTCAGGTGCTACTAGCAAAGTATAAAGGGGACCTCTTCCACTCCAGACAGACCAGTAAAAAGCTCCAGAACTGTCCTTCTGAGACCTAGGCCTTCAACTGGCTTTTTAAACATGATCACAGCCATGTTATCCAACAATCATTAAAATTCTTCTCTCGACTCTACTCAGATCTTGCAGCTGATCCAAGCGCAGGGTTAAAACACCAGGCAGGGACTTCTATCCTCACCTCTTTCTACAAGGGATGCTTTTAACTGAGTGCTGTCCCAGCTCTGCCTGTTTGTTTTCTGGAATCAGACTCCCTTACGCTGTATTATTCTCAGCCAACCTTGTTCTCAGGCATCACATCCTTCAGAGACAGTTAAAAAATGCTTGCACATTAGACTAAACAACCATTTATTGTTAGGCAGTGTTGATACCATCCATGGTCAGCCCAAGGTTTGAAAATAAAGGAGCTCAGCTTTCCTAACAAACAGGCTCATGCATTCGGATGACTGAAAACATCTCCTCCTGTGGGTGTAACTGAAATACAGCTGGTTTCAAGAAACAGGAATTACAGATGAATTGTAAAAATGAGTGGGAACGACTGCAGAAGCCAGAACTGTAAGTCTCAGGGTATTCAGCACCATGTAAAAAGTAGGTTCTCATGTGGCCTGAACAAATGCTACACGCGAGGTGAGTTGTATCTCCAGGCAGCATATTTCAGGAAAGTAACCGCTTTGCAATCCACCCTGTTCACAGCCCTTCACTGGAAAAAAATACATATATACACAGTGTATGGGTGACAACCTGCCTTAGAGCAAGCACTCAGCTAATTCACACTGATACAAACTACCAACAGGTACAGGACTCGACTGTAAAAGTACTGTAAACACAGGCACATACACATGAACTAATTTTTGTTTAATGGCATGACACACTGTTACATACTATGTACTTCACCACACCCTCCCCCCCAAGCTGGGTGTTGGCTTCTGGTTTCAGAACTCAATTACTTTTTATTTTCTGATTTCTTTGTTTTACCTTGACTTTCAGCTACTCTGACAATCATAGAAAAATTTATTCTGACAAACTAGCTAGCTGAAGGCCGGCTAACAGAATGAAGACACCACATTTGTTGTGCTGAAGTTGGGTTTGACCTGCTGTAGAGGACTGCAGCTTGTTGTATAGATGGTTTCTTTCAGTAACAAAGTTGGTTGCCTCAAAACCAAGAAAATTTTCTTTAGAAGGTACATTCTGCCTCATGTTTTCATGATGCTGATGATAGTTCCTGTTTTTTCTGACAATGTTTATGGATATCCAAGTAGGTTTCAGCGAGCCTCTTGGTGGCTGTGAAGGAGTCATGGGAAGCTGCTTGGAATCTGTGCTTTTCAGACAACAGCGATTGTGGACGATCATGTTTCCATTTAAGTACTAGTCTTTACGCTAAACCTAGTCAAGCATCATTGTAAACGGATCAAATTGACCTTCCCCTATTTCTGGGATGGCTATTGTACAAAGGGAAATGCAGCATCCGGTCTTGCTTGCAACCAGTTAATCATCTCTGGACAATTGATCCTTATTAGCTTGCTCTGGGAGCAAGCTGAAGTCCACCTGGTAGGACTAGATAGAAGGGGTTGTAAGGCACCTTATTTCACTACTTAAAAGGCACTCGACATCAAAACAAGGACCAGCTCCATGAGATGACTAAATCAACACCTAAAAGAGTAGGAAGAGAGGTCAAAGATAGAGTAAGTGTAAATAAAACCTTTTAAAATAAAATGGAAGATTAAAAAAAAAGATTAAAAAAAGAGTAAAATCAGAAGTTTAATATAGACTTCTATCTACATTTTTATTACAGCGAGATGAACAAAATACAAGCAAATTGAGGAATTCTTAGATATTTCACACCTACTTTTGAAGACTGCCTTCTCTTTGACTTTTAAATACTTTTGCGACATGAATTGTAATTACAACAGCTTCAGGAATTTGCCAAAACTCCTCTGAAAAACTAGAAATTGTATGATTTCAGAAGCATGTTTGTAAGAATTCATCAGAGTACTTGAATAAGGAGCTTGCTCAGTAAACAAATACCAAATAATTTTGCTATCACTTTCCTTTCTGGAACTTTCAAACCAGATTTTAATTGTTGTGTTATAAAATTAATCCATATGCTTAGTTAGAACAGAACACCACTGTTTGTTTCTCCTACAGCATATTTCCCTTCCCTGAATAATAAATAAATTCTTAGTTAATGAAACCTTGCAGGACAAATCTGCATATAAGATTTTGAAGAGGAAATTTGCATCATGAGTTTGTAAAAGTCAATTTCAGTGTCATTTTTTATGTACAGCTTAAAGATGGCCATGAGAAGATTGCAAGAACAGGAAGACATCATTAAAGTCTAAAGTAACTAAAAATTAGTTCGCTTACTGCTGGATATAAGAAGCCATTTTTTTTGTCCATAAGAATTGCTCCACCACTTTACAAAAAACAGCTTTTGTACTAATTGTTAAACAGTTGTTAGCACTGGGATGCTATGTCTGTGGGTTATAGAGACACAGTCACTAGTAAATACCTACTTTAATACATTCAAGTCAATGACATTAGATTGATGATGCCAGCACATGCAAACTGTAAAGAAAAAGACAAAAGCTAAGCACCGATATTTTCAACGTAAGTTTGAAACACATGCAATAGGACTAAATTTGCCTTGCATGTCAGTCTTTCCGTGGTTCCTCGCACAAACATACTTTACATACAGCTTGGCCCACAGGCATTTCCATCTCAGAAACGCAAGGTCACTTCAGAGAGGACGCGTATGCTGCGTTACAGAACCGCTACTGGTGGGAAGGCAGCAGCATCAGCTTCATGCAGCACGAGCAGTCCAGCATGTTCTCACTGCACTAACAGGCTGATCCAAGGTCTGCTGAAGTCAGTGAGAAGACTCACCCTTGAAAATGCTCCCTCAATCCAAGAGTAACCAGCCGACTTCAAAGGTTTACAGTGAAATTAAAAGTGTGCTTTTTTGGATTTTTTTAAGAATGCTACAGTCAATATATGTCCACTAGGCTCCACAGTACAAAACCTGTTAAAGTTTAAATCTTTCACACCTCAAACTGCCTTCCTCATATTTTTTAATGATTTGCAAATACAACACATCAATATCCACCTGTGTTATCAAAGGTATTTTTATTTGATGTAGATAAGACTACATCTGGGCTAGCAACTTTCTATTCTATATAAAACCAAGACAGATCTAAGTTTGCATTCAGCACTGTACATACCAAAGCAAATTAGCTAATAATTTGAATTTTTCTGTCATAAATCATAGCAAAGCCATTGAAGTTCTTTTTAAGAAAGGAGATAATTAAATACCATGTGAGGTATTTTAACTAAGTATACTTTCTCAGTGGAATACCTCTTAAAATAAGTAAGTACCCCTAGTTTAAATGACTTGGTGCAATAAAACAGAACAGACAGTATTAGAAGTATCCAGCAGTTATTCCATTTTCATAGTATGATTTAACACTTGATATTTTTTATAACTAGAAACTAAAATTGGCATGTCTATACTAGCTTGCACCTGAGAACATTAACAAACTTTACAACCTTATGATAACCTCCTCCCTCCAGAAGCAGTCAGACCAGTTAAATAGCTGCAGAAATGAAAGCACAGTGGGATTTCTGTGACTTGCCTCAGGTCAGAGAGGAAGGCCATAGCAAAACCAGCCTGATACTCTTTCTCTCATGTTCAACTTGCAGATCTCCATTCTTCCTGCATCAATCCCAGGCCTAAGTACTGTGTAACTTACTTACTTTGTAATACTCTCTATCTTTTTGCGTGCAGCATGTTCCCAGTAGCCCAAAACAACATGCAGTCTAGTATATGGAGGTACACAGTAGAAAAGAAAATGGAGTCACTAGTTACTAGGTTGAGGTATGACCTCTTACCAATGTATTTAGAACAATTTACAAGTTAGGCTTTATCATCAAAATGGAAGTTTTATTTTATATTTTCAACATGAAATACAATAAAATAACAATGTTGTGCTGAAAGACATGCTTTTCTGCAAGATTGGGCAATTCTATCTTGATTATTCTGATTTTAAATAGATACAAGTTCCTATTTTAAACTTTTCCTGTACTCTGACATTCACGGTAATTAACACATTAACAGCAGTATTTATAAAGCATTGATTGCAGGCTGTACATAACTAGGGAGTGATGACATACAACAGAAGACAACAGTTACTCGGTTTTGGTTTATCAGGTGATAAGTTACATACGCATTTCTTCAAAATTCAAAATCTAGCTTCCGTGGAGTCATGAACTGCTTCACCATTTCATCTGTGATCTGCTTCCGTCTCTCTTGATGAGCTGCTATCAAGGGCTGCAGTGTTTCAATGAGTACCTTCTTCAGCTCCCCTGTGAGCAATTCCCCACTTGTGTATGCCTGTCAAGGAAGTGTTGATTGCTAAATATGGTGCCATATGGAAAAAGACTCATGACAAGTATTGCTTTAAGAGCCTGGCCCTAGCAAATACAGATTTGGATGTCTTAAAAATAAGCACATGCCTTAGAAGACTGTGTGGTATCACTCTGAAGATGTAACTTGCAAAATTGCTTGTTGCCTTCTAAAGATTAAGGCAGCTGTGCAATTTCATATGTGACAAGTTATATGGACTGAATAAGCTACATTCACAAGAATTTAACTGGTAAATCCTGTAATTATTTGGAGGAAAAGGTGTATTTTTCACCCCAGAATCCCAGTTTAAAAAAAGTTACCCAAAGCTGTTTTTTTGCAATGAGGTACAAATTCTCACTTTTTTTTTTTTTTCTCACTGCATTTGAGTAAGAGCTTAGATTTGATTAAAATATCCTTTTTACAGCAAAGACACTCAGAATCTATGTTCACACCAGTAGTCATGCTCACAGCTGGTAATTCATTCAGTTACTGTGATACTGGAAATATACTTAGCTATAAGCACAAGCTAACTGCTAACAGGTTCAGCCCTGGTCAACCTTGGCTGGGGCAGTTCAGCTATGATCTGAAATGGCAATCTTACCTTCATCAAGCCATTTGTAATACCAATTCAAGCTGTAATTGTTGCTGATGCTCTCACTCAGCAACAGTAAAATATGTTAACAAGAATGAGATGAATTGTAATTTCAGTGGTGGTTTTTGGGAGGTGGTTTTGGATTTTGTTTGTTATAAAACCACCAATATTGCTTTCTCTGGAAGTTTCTTCCTCTGGTACCATACCTGAAACAGCTCCACTAATGCCAGTATAAGCAGTGACTTCATGTTCTCTAATCTGGTTCTGGGGCAACACTGCAGCAAGCTGCAAGTGGTGGCCTAAACTTTGTGCTCTGTAGCAGTTAGGCTGATAATGTTGCAGTGGCTGGAGACTAATGGCAAACAGTTCATTAAATCAAGTGCACTCCAGATTTCCATAAGGAGTTTACAACAATCTACACAGGGATTAGCAACTATCCAACCCTGCTCTTGCGTGGGATTTATATAAAATAATACAAATACTCCAGAGGGCTGGAGAAGAATCTGCAGCTGTTGACTTTCTCACAGCTGTTCCCAGCAGGAGAAAGCTGATAAACCTTTGAACAACCTTGTCTAGTGGAAGGTGTCCCTGCCTGTGGCAGGTGCGTTGGAACTAGATGATCTTTAAGGTCCCTTCTAACTCAAACCATTCTGTGATTCTGTGAAGCCAATGCGACATGGGTACTTTCAACTGTGGATACTGCCTTCCAGAGAATGCTTACTGCCTAGTATGGATGACAACCATATAGCTGAAGGAAGTGTAATGACTAACTACCAACCCCTGGGGACAGAAGTCTGCCAGACAGGTTTAAGGAAAATGCCACTTATATGAAGCGTTTTTTGCCTGGGAACAGTGAATCGATTCCTCATAGCTATTACATTTCTTGAGATAAAAAACCACCCAAAACCCTAGCAAGTTTAGATGTGAGCTTTTGTAGTTTTGCAGAATACATTGGTACCTTGCACATAAGGAACAGGCAGGATGTATTATGCAATTAAAACAACACTAATACTAAGGTGGCTTCATTTGAAAGGTAGGGGAGATGTTCTACACAGTGTTGGAGATCCTTATGAAAATATTAGGGGTTTAATTAATTAATTAATCTATTTATTTATTTATTTTTAGGAAGAGATAGATTGGCCTGTGATAAAGAACATTGCAAACAAATACAGAGATATTAATATTGAGACTTGCAAGGGATGGAGAGTGCAAGAGTAACACCACAATTATCTTCCCGCAGTAGGTTCATAGGAGGGCTTGGTTACAGCTTTGTCCTTACAATAAGGAATGAATAATATTATCTTCAGCCTGGTTACTTACCTGCTTCAGTTGTTCAAGCCTGTCATCATCTTCTAGGAAGAAAGTCAGGTACATAAAAGACACGTCAACATCACAGTTACCTCCATACTTCCTATGCTCTTCAATAGTATCTCTGCCTCCTGAGAAGGCATGCTTGTTAATCTGAAACAACATAAAGATTTTATGGTATGATTTCTACTAAATTCTGCACTGCTCTATTGTAAACAGAGGTGTATCATGATCCTCAAAATTCTACACTAAGACAAGCTGAAGGGTGAAGGGTGGTGCAAGTTAATACAGAGCCTCAGGACCAAAGCAGGGAGGCAAAAGGTCATTAGAATCCGAAGAGAAAAATGGCTATATGCATATTCCTCAGACTGCATAATCAGAATGAAAATGAAACAAAATTAAGAATAATCCACCCAAGATTGAATCAAAAAAGTTTTAAGTCCCTTTTGCTGAAGCAGTTGTCTCTTGGACAGAATTTGTGCTTACAGGAAATGTACTTCATGTAAGGAAAACTAAGATATTCACTTCATCAAGAAATTAATTTTGAAAGAGATGAAGAAGGCATGAAGAATTTTGAAGAAATCCTAGAGAGAACCTTGGCTCCTCCTCTTTTCAGGGAAAAGGAAAACAAGCGAAAGCAAAGTTAAAGATTACAAGTCTGGCTAGGATGGGTAAAATCAGACAAATGCCCAATTGTTCAGTCTGAAAATTGAATGCTTCCTTCCTCTCTTCCCTCCCTTTTTAAGCATAGCTTCCTATAGGCAGATTAACTGTACTGGTGAATACACACCTACTTGCTAATTCCATTCCCTGTAAATTCAGAAGCCACGAGAGTATTTTAAAACTTTATACATGTATAGAGTTCTCAGAGCATGCTAATCTTCCTACAAATTTAAAGAAAATAAATTGCCAGGTAGAGAAAACAAGTATTTCTCAACCATAAGTGGAGTTTTCATTTGGCTTTTGTATCTTTTCAGATATCACCACCAACCCGTCAAGAGAAACACATGCATTTGAAGTAGATTTTTTTTTCAGTTCTGGTATCTAGGAGCTGTTAAACATTTACAATTTCTGAACATTCTTACTATCTATATGACTGTCTAGTGCTTTTTTGAATCTAACCACCACGTTACAGATGATGATGTGGTAATGAATTACATACAAAAATGATGCACTGATGAGCATCTTCAGAAAATGAACTGCCATCTGCCACATTACATCTATTCTTATATTGTAGGACAGCCTGAGATCTGTCTCAGTATCTGTAAAACTAAGTTTTTACATATTGTTCTGCACTTGCCTCTCTCTCCTTACTAGACTTTTGAAAGTCTTTGTATAAAATCTTTTCTACGTCACTCATCTCTACAGTTTGCCTTCTTACTAAAGGGAGAGGGATTAAACACAATACGCCAGGTGAAGACACATTGTTGTTTTATAGAAAGTATTTTCTATATGAATCTCAAGTTCATTTTTTACATATTCTGGCACCTACTCTTTGACTGAAGGTTTCAATGATTTATTTATAACGATGAACTGATCTTTTCCCTGAATTAGTACAGCCAGAATCTAAATAACACTTTCTAGGTAATCAAAGAAATAATTGAGCTGTAATTTGGTGCTGATAGGTGCAATAAGAACAGTTTATTATAATGTTGCCATTTATCTCCTTGGATTTCCCAGACGCTTCTCAGCCTTTCTCAATATCTAGTTATTTTTCATCTTCTATTACCTGTTAAGTTTTGAACATCATTACTTTATTGGCCATAACAATATTTGATCTTTCACTCAAGCTCTATTTCCATAAAGACTTGTTTCTGATGAGCTTCAGAAGCTGAAGTAAATCTCAGTTTGTCCTCTGTTACTCAATACTTGACATTATGTTCAGAATTTTTTCTTTATAGCTTTTACATTCCAAGTAGCTAGAATTATTTTTTATTTTTCCAACTAGTTTAAATATACCAGAAATAGGGCTTATTAACTGGACATAGGGCATCTTGTATCTTTTCGCAGATTACTAGCTACTTGCCAGGTAAAGAATGGAAGAATATTACCAACATTGACACCAACCATGTATTCCCTATTGTGAAATTACAGTTTTATTTAAAAGGCAACTCTGTAACTGTGCAAATAAACTGGAATTATTATAATCCAAACACATGAAGAATTCAAATTCTTCAAAACAGTTCTGTTTAATCACTTTCTACATAAGATAATGAATCATTACAAGATGGCTGTAGAAGAATCTGAGCCACCATGGGTTCGTCAACCATAACAGAACTAATCCAAGCCCACCCAGTAAAACAACATACACATCTTTCTTGTTCTGACAGACAATTATTTAATGTCTAGTTATCATGCTTATGAATCCTTTTCCAAAGGCTGATTTTTATTTATTTTTAACAAATATCACAACACAGGTGAACTTTTGCCAAACTAAATCATCTGGCACTGGATGTACTTTCCATCGAGCTTGAAAAAGCACTCTTAATATACTCAGATAGGAAAAAATATCCCTTCTAAATCTTAGATGAAATTCGACACAATATTTATTTGTGAATTGGAGTGCATGGGAGCAGCAGATCCCCAAGCAGCAGGAAAAGCCTGACCTATGTTGTAACTCACACTGTGCAACACTTGGTGCTCCCAGCATGGAGAGACAGTCAAGAGAAAGAGCTGTTTATTGGATTTACATCATGGCCTGTCAGATTTCAAAACTATGGCAACATAATATTTATTTTTAGAGCAGGAACCTCCACAGCTCTTATTCTTACACCACTGCTATAAGGACATCAGAAAAACAAACATGATGTTTTGTCCATTATTCTAGCTAATGTTTGTACTGTTGGACTAGTTGCCAAGGCAAAAGAATATATGTGATAGGCTAGTTAAATTTGCATAACTCAGTCAATTCCTGAAGAGGATTTGCCATGAAATGTATGGGAAAAAGGATTCAGATATACGTTTGAAGATAACATTAAAAAACTGTCATTGTAACCATGAGGACTACCACTCATTTTTTTTATAAAGCTTTCAACTCCCAGGTTTTGTAGGTCCTTACCTTTGTCTTGATTTGTTTGGGTGTATCGGTGAGGAAGATGGAGGAGTTCGGGTCACTAGCACTCATTTTTGTCTGTGCTCCTTGTAGGGCTGGGAAGAAGACTGAATGCAGTAAGGCTGGTTTAGGTTGTCCAATTCTAGGTGCTACATCCCGGGTCATTCTAAAATAAGGGTCCTAGAACAACCATCAATAAAAATACAGAATAAAGTTGAAAAATGTAATATAAAAGCTGATTAGTGCTGACTCCTTCATGCCTTAATAGGTGGTCTCAAAAAAACCCCTCCAAAACAAACAAAACCCCCAAGCCCCAATACCTTCCAAAACCTACTTCCAATCCAATTAATCCAGAGGAACAAACAAAATCTTCTTTTCATCTCCATAGTTTTCTTGTATACATTGATTCCCTCAACTAATAGGCATATTTACAAAGATTTACATGAATTCAAATAGTTGTGAAAACTATGCTTAGTATGCCAGCAGATGGATGAAGACCAAGATGCAAGCTTCCTCCTAAAGTGTTTTAACAACCAGCACAGAATCTGAACTAAATCAGTGATCAAGCTGGCAGTGCTGTGCTGATGATCTGACTTAAACCACCTGTAATATCACTACATAATATTGTGGCTGATGAGTATAATTACATCACTGTACCTGTGACTAAAATAACTAAATATTCAGACAGTGCAGACTTTGATTCCTAGAAACAATGCTTATTTAAAGTAATGGCACTACCACTGTCATTTGTAGCTGATGTTCTTCCAACCTCTCTATATAGATCTAAATTGTTAAGGTTCTGCAGCCTTTCTGGCAAACTATTTCAATGGCTCTTTATTCTTACTGATAGAAGGTTTTTCCCTCTGGTTCAATATTAACCTCTTGTGCTGCAAGTTGAGCTCATTAAATCTTGCCATAATTACCATGGAGGTGGCCACAGATTCTTCCTAGCCCCATGTCAGTTTACTTTTGCACAGATTTTAGTGTCTTTGCTTTCACAGGTGTCAGCTCACTGTGAACTGGGTTGAGATCAAGACAGAATCAAGACTGGCAAGAATGAGTAATGCACGAATACAGATTGTTGGCTTAAGCCTTCATATTTGTCAGGACACAGCACAACATCCTTCTAGCTTTTCCAGCTTCTGCCCCAGAAAGGTGCTTGCAGGAATGTTTTAACATATCACTATGAAGCTTGAACAGTACATTACAAAAACAAACCCATGAAAACCAAATTAAGTAATACGATTTTCTTACCTGATCGATAGCACATGGGATAAGACACTGGATGTTCTCCTTGCCATCGAAAATCTGTGGAAATGATGAACTGAAGGATGGAGCAGCTTGAATAGCAGGAAAGCTGATCTTTCCTAGAAAACAATACGTTTGGAAAAGCTAAGCCAATATAAGCAATGATAAATAGAGAGAACTTTTGAAATATGTCAAATGCACAAGTAAATCCTTCAGATACTCAGTTGAAGACCAACATCTATCTTTTTCAAGCAGTCTTGCCTTATCTGAAGAAATCTTTCAATCTTTACCTTCAGTGATGTCAACAAACCTTCAAAGTAACATAGAAACTAATGAAAAGAGGCAGGCTGTGATCACGAATGTTTCAAAAAAGGTTCATCAGCACGTGATCTCTTCATCATTGAACAGACATGCCTAGTTTTCTTTTTTATACAGTGCTTAATCACAAGGTGCCCAAGCTGTTTCCCTGATCAAAATCTTCTTGGAAAGAAAGCAAAGGGCAGATTTTTCCAAACATGTAATGAAGTCATTATCACAATACCAACTTTTATTAGAGCATGCTTAAAACAAGCAGGAGTCTGTTCCTTGGTTACGGTAAAGGCTGAAAAGCTGTCACTGGCCTAATTACTGGTCAAAGAATGATGTTAGTGCTCAGGGCACCAAGGTTTTAATGCCATATTTGACAAAGAATACTTTTTTTGGCCAATGTGATAGAAACCTGCAATTGCAGTGAAATAAATGTAAGACAGAGTTACTCAGCGTCTTCATAATTAGACTTTTGAGCACTCCTTAACTTTTTCATATATGTATATGCATATGCATGCAGGTGTGTATTAATGTAAAAGAGAAAAGCTATAGCTGTATTATCAAAAAAAAAAAAAGGAAAAGAATAGTTCTCTACCCTGGGTACTCAACATTGGTGTTTTGTACTTTGCTGTTACTAAGGCTGAAAAGTAGCTATCATGCTAGAAATTTCACTGTAAATTGTTTTCTATATTGAGGGAACCACAGTAACACCCTTTTAGAACAGACTAGAAATATAGATCTTCTTGCTTTTTCTATCCATTTCATGATACTCATCTCTTTAAATTATTACTTAAATAGTGCCATAGAGAGTGAAAGTAATCATCGCTTCCAGTAACTCGTATCATTTCCTACCAATGCAATCACTGTCTGTAAAGCCAAAGATTCCTTTCACTTGGTTAAACGTAACATGCTTCTGAACTTTGACGACATTTTTGTAGAATCCAGTACTTGTCCTGTGAGAAATAAAGTAGAAAAATAAAATGAAAAGAGAAGAAAAGTGCAGGTAGAAACTATAAGCTGAAAATGTCAAAAAACCTGCAGGATTAAATCTCACTGTTTCAGACTTTTTGTGGCCCACTGAGATAATAGTTAGAGAATTATTTACAAACAAGAACTTTATTCCTTGAAAGTTTAATTTATTCTTCCCTCCCCTCAACATTTACTGCAAACATCTTTTGTCACAATTAACTAGGCAGTTAACCCAGAAATACTTTGATTTGGAAATGGTGCCAATATGCCTCAAAGAACCTGAAGTTTACTTATCCCTATGGTTCTCTGTGAACTGAGGCAACCTGAATGAATCACGTCTTCTGTGTTGCTTGGCATCCCCAGTGCGTATCCCATACAGGACACTGCAGTCTGTCAAAGTAATAGTAGCTCAAATCCTCTAAATTCTCATTTTCTACAGGCTAAGTTCCCTGGTTGGATTTCCAAATCAAAAATAGCTCAGCAACTTCTTCCTTTTTTATTTCTACTGAGGAGCTGAAGCAAAAGAAACAGCAGTTCTGACCTGCCCTTGTTCAGCCACAGGGCAGATATGTGTTAATGTGACTTTTCTAAGGCAAGAAGACTGAGGGAGTGAAAGGGGAAAAACTGCTTTGTAGGCTCCACATTCTGGGGGCTGTATGTTATACAGTTCACCTCTAAAACATACATTCTCTCATCCAAGACTTTAGGGAGGCTTATTTCCCCACATGGAATAACAAAGCCCACAACTTCAGTTCTGAACTCTACCATAAAACTTATTCCTTCTGAGCAGGCAGTTCCAATAGCCATTTCTTTTTCTTAAATCTTCCTTAAACTTTACTCAAAGTTCAAATAATAATCTTTCATGCTGTATTATTAAATTAATTGCCACAATAAGTTTCTGAAATGCCTTTTGTTAACACAGATAAAGTGTAAACACATCACAAAGATTTTGATACAGTGTTAAACAAATCAATCTGGAGGTTTCTTGGTGGATTAAATGTTTTTACAATTTAGCTAGTTTAATATATTTTTCATAATTCAAATTTAAGCATTGCACACGCGAGTATTTTTTCATATGTTATACAGGAGAACTACAATACTATCTACATAACATATTAGACAGCAGAAAAATTGATTATATTTCTATTTTAAGTGTTGTAAAACTTGTCTTGAAGCTTTCAAATTTAGATACATTTATCAAAACATTGCTGGCTGTCAAAGTCGGAGAGAAAAGGCAATTTTTCATTAGTGCCCTAAAGAAATTTATACTTACCCCAAATAGTCTAAATCAGAAAATATAAAGGTTTTATTGATGTCAAAACCACATGCAATGATGTCTTTTGCATTTTCTTTAGCATATTCATATGCCTTCTCAGTTGTCATGTCCTTCCAAAGGTATTTCTCATCATCAGTTAACTGTATCACTAAGGGAACATCAAATACTTCTTGCAGCCACCTAATAAAAGCAGAAAGATTTTATCTCAAAGTAAGTTAAAATGAAAATGTAAGTCATGCAGCTAAAATATTTTTATACATTTAAACAGAAGTGTATAAACAAGCCTGCTTCTCTTCTTTGCGTATGCAGTTATTGATGTGAACAGAAACTGCATTATAGAGCAATGTTAGCAAGTCTCATCACAAACTCATTTTTAAGAAGAACAAAAATTCTAAGGGATGCCACAGGGCTAAGAATGCAAGGAAAAGGGCTTCATGGCAACACAGGGATTATGATAATTTTAATGAAAAGGTAAGGTTGCATTGTTTAAGTTCATTAATATTCAGCTCACATAAGCAGTTCCATAAACCATGTTCAATATTTCCTCAGAAAAAAATGTTTTGATTACCACAAATAGTAGAAATAACTTACTTTGTGAACACAAATGGGATAAGATGACCAACATGCATTGCTTGAGAGGATGGCCCTCTGCCTGTATAAAGGTAAAAGGACTTCTTATTTTCATAAGCATCGAGGATTTGGTCCATATCTCTAAAGAAAAAACCAGAGAAAATGTGATGCAACTCTTTAGGAAGAAACATCACAGCAAAAAGCTTCTATTCAAAATCTGATTGCTTTTGAAGCCAAACACACTTATAAATAAAATACAGTATGTTAAGTGTCGTAGAAACAAAAAGGTTTTGTTTGTTCATTTTTTAAGTATTTCTCCTTCAGATTCCACGAAAATAAAGAAAAAAAAATTAAAAATGAATATTTAAATTAAAATAGGAAATGTGCAACTTCTGAAGTTACTTAATTGGATAATAATTTCTAAAGCCTAGTTAAACAGAGCTGGAATCATTTCCCAAATAGGTTCAAACAACCAGCTTGGAATGGTCTCTGGTGGAGGCTATGCCCTGAATCATGCTCAGGCACTTAGCTGAAATGTGCTAGCTGCCACAGGTCAAAACCCCATGTATGCTAACAATTCAACTGGCAGACTGGTGCTTAAGATTATTCGCTAGCCTTTTTTATGTAACAATACAGATGCATATGTCCACAGGCCATGTTGACTCTTGTTGAAATCAGCAGTGACACCATATGAGCCTTTAAGTTCACTGCTAGGACAATGCCTTTGGCTGGCTGCTAACACAGAGTAAAAGCGGAACTTGTACAAAGCAAAGATTGTGCGCACATTTCTTCAATTTGGGATTAGTGAGGACACATCAGAAACAGATGCAACCAGGAGTTTCAAATGTTGACGGGAAATTTGCAGTAGTTGCTAATTTCAAATGACACAGTTGGTTTCCCTTGCTATAGAAGAACATGGTCTTTTGCTAGTCATCTGTTTCCTCCCAATAATGCTCATAGAAAGTCTACCTAATTGGACCTCTTTGAATGTTAAAACAAGAAAAACTCACCTATGAGAAAAAAAGATTCCTCTACGTAGAAAGCGGTGAGGTTTTTGCCCAATAGCTCTTTCTATTCGATTGATCAGGTCTGTGTCAATTTTACTGCTGCCAAACCGAACTATAATAAAAAAACGTAACAAAAAAAAAAATAAATAAAAATAAGCACAGCATAGCTGAAACCAGATCTTGGATCACCAAGAACATAACAATGCAGCCTGGATTGAAAAGAACATCTCCTGTTTCAAGTCTCAGGTAAAAAGGCTGGATTTTCCTGATTCTTGTCTGAAGTCCCAGTAGTCATCTGCCTGCAGTACTAACTCTATGCTAGGAGACCCAATCCATTCACAACATGTAGTACTGCTCCATCCATGACCGATTATAACTGCAGCCTCCTTATAGCAGTAGTATTGATATTCAGCACAAAAAACATTACAAAGAAACATATCTAGGTCAACAACTTGGTCTAACTAAGCCATAGGATAAAAGTAGCTGTAAGGCTCTGAATGTTCCTCTCTCGATGTCTAATTTTTCTGCCCTCAGGTCACGTTTTTTTTACTCTTCAACCCTAAATACTCTTCTGTAAACTTAATTCTGCTTTTATATAGATATGATTAGAGACACTGCTCCCCTCAAGAGGCTTAAAAAGGTAATGCATAATACTCTTCATGGCAACCAAGTAGAAGTTATTACTTGGTGGTTTAGGAAATTAGCTGACTAATAAAAGAATATTTTCAGATTTAGTCATTTCATTCAAAAAAGGTTTTGATAGAGTGAAATAACACTATTCTTTCCTATCCCCAATTGAATTGGGGAAGCCTTTTATTTCTTCAGTAAAGCTTCCTATACTCCAGTCCCATTTCTTGGGTCCTAATAAGCATGCCAATGCTCTGTGATTTGGATTTGATTAAAAAAAAAAAAATCAAACAAGAATCTACTCTTTGCTACTATTGTGCTCCACGCAACATTAGAACAACTTGCACTTTTAGTTACTGGAAATGCCAAAGTATCCAAGAGAACAAAACAGAGAACTCTGGATGTAAAGATACATTTTATATGCACAAAATATCTAGATCCATCTCTTATTGAAGAGAGACTATGCTGGCAAATTCCATGGTTATAAGACACACGTCCACATGGGAGAAGCACTTCAGGTCTTCCTGACTATAACAGGAAATAATCATTCCACAGGAACATATCGCTGACACTTGATAAATTTCAAATATGTTGACAGTTTTCTAAGGAAACTGGAAACAAAGAAATTAATTTTAAATCATTCATTATGCAGCTAGTAAACTATGGCTTGCAGAACTACTTACTTCTGCTCTGTGGAAAACACAAAGATCACTGAATGCCTGACATAGGTTCAGGTTTTCTTTGAACTCCTTCCTTATGCATGTTCTTGTTTCTAAATTTTCAATTTTTTTTTTAAGCCAAAAGCCAGTGACATTAAAAGCCTTCCTGCAGGAATACTGTAATTAACCAATATGTCCTTCCAGAGACTACAACTTCCTACCAGAACAGGTAGGCTTCTAATGTTACATCCTAGCACATGACAACAATCCCTAGCTGGACAGCGTAACGGTTTACACCACTGGACAACAGAGAGACAGACTGATTCCAGCTGAGGCAGAGCTCTCTACCTGTACTGGTTATCCAATGTACTACAAATCATTTTACAAAGAAAATTAACCTGAGGGAGCAAGGAGTATTAAGCACACTGGTGTAATGTGAAAGGCCAAATATTCAGACACTCCTCGCATATTCTACTAGACTAGAGTAATTTCTTCCCCAGAAAAGGGAAAGAGACCTTTGATTCCTTTACAGCACAGGTTCTCTAAGAACAGCTTGGAGGCTATTTTTAGTTCATCAAGGCTTTACATACGTCTCAATAAAGACTATTTAAAACCATGACCATCCTAATCATTGAGACTGCAGTGCTCCCTAGGGATTTATGAGGGATGGGACAGAAGAATCAGACCAACATGTACTCTGGGGCACTGGGATGCAGAGAAGCCCCGAGCACAGGGAATTCCTCTCTTACACTCTGGCTGATAACGGGGATGTGTGTTTAAGTTTGTTATAGGAACTGTTTTTTAATTTCGTTATATGAACAACCTTTCACAAACAAAAATCAGGAATCCCCACTAAAAGACTCAATTTTGACAGAAGAGCGGCAATGTATCCAATTTGAGTATCAACTTGGAGGTATGTATTTTTGCTATTCCAGACCCTCTATATCATTTAATTTTCTTCTAGAATGACTGGTTGTGCACAGCATTGCTACATACAAGGCTTTGTATGCAGTAATTAAATTTGAAATTAATAGGAATTAATTTCTAAATGGGAGGGAAAACTAGGAATATCATCATAGAATGGTCTGGGTTGGAAAGGACCTTTAAAGGTCATTAGTCCAACCCTCCCTGCAGTAAGCAGGGACATCTTCAACTATATCAGGTTGCTCAGAGCCCTGTTCAGCTTTACCTTTAATGTTTCCAGGGGTGAGGCACCTACAGGTTGTTCTCTGGGCAACCTGTCCCAGTGTTTTCACAACCCTCATTGTAAAGTCTTCTTTATATCTAGTCTAAATCTACCCTCTTTTAGTTTAAAACCATTGCCCCTTGTTGTATTGCTACAAACCTTGCTAAAAGGTTTGTCCCCATCTTTCTTGTAAGCCTCCTTTAAGTACTGAGAGGCCACAATAAGGTCTCCCTGGAGCCTTCTTTTCTCCACGCTGAACAACCCCAACTCTCTCAGCCTGTCTTCATAGCAGAGCTGCTCCAGCCCTCTAAGCATCTTTGTGGCCCTTCTCTGGACCTGCTCCAACAGGTCCATGTCTTTCCTGTGCTGAGAGCTCCAGGTGGGGTCTCACCAGAGTGTAGCGGAGGGGCAGAATCACCTCCCTTGACCTGCTGGCCACATTTTTGATGCAGTCTAGGATATGGTTGGCTTTCTGGGCTGTGAGCTTACATTGCCAGCTCATGTACAGCATTTCATTCACCAGTACCACCAAGTCCTTCTCTTCAGGGCTGCTGTCAATCCCTTCATCCCCCAACCTGTCTTGACACTGCGGGTTGCCTAACTCAGGTGCAGGACCTTGGCCTTGTTGACCCTCATGAGGTTCACACAGGCCCACTTCTTGAGCTTGTCCAGGTCCCTCTGGATGACATCCCTTCCCTCAGGCATGTCAACCACACCACTCAGCTTGGTGTCTATACCATTATCCAATGGGAAATGAGTTCCTGCTTATAATTGTTCATTCAGTCCAGATGAATCAAGCAGGATATCATACTGACCCATTAAAATAAATCTCACTAAAAAAGACAAATTCTGATACATGGTTCAGCAACCACTGCTTTAATTCATATGTTTTCCAAGCATTATTGCATCTGTTTGTCCTAAGCAAACCTTAATTACTGAATTAATTTCTTCCTAGCAAACAAAAGGCATTACAAAATGGCAAACTCATTGTAATCTGGATGAATGCTAAAAAGAGAACAAATGAACATGAAAATGTTTGATTCAGCAGAACAACAGCAGCTGGTAAGAGGCTCATCTCACAGAAACAGAAAACATAAGAATGCCCCAGAATAATTTGGGCTACCCACCCTAGAAATATTTGTATATTGTCACAGAAAGTGATTAAAAATTCTCTGATATATAGAGCACTTCCTGGAAATGCCTAAATATCTTTATTAAACATTCTCAGGCTGCACAATTCCCTCTTCTTTGCCGTTTTTCATCTTCCCTGTTAAAAAATTAGATAATTTTTTCCCACCTATTTCCTCTTATGAGGGTGTTCAAAACTTTTTAGACTTTCTATCCACTAAGAATCTGCTTTCCTAAACAGCTTCTGACAAGGACATACTCTCTACTCCTTAACAAGCTTTTAAAAAATTTTTAGCATGCTTTTGATCTCTAGTGTTCCGGCTTTTTCCAAAAGATAGCTTTCAATTTGCTGTATGTAAGAAGTCCTGAGACCTGCCATTTTCAAAAGCATATTTGCATTTTCTGAAAATTTACTGTGTACTTTTCCTCTTTGCCATTGCCATGTTATATGTGCATACAGGAAACTAATACCCTACTATTTGTTATACAGTAACTTTACTGACCAGGCCAGTACAGACAGAACAGTCATGGCAACTGGGAAAGGTTCCTGGGGTTGGAAATGCCACTCCTACTCTAAATAAGGGCAAGAAAAAGGAACTGTGGAACTACAGGCCGGCCTGCCTCACCTTAATCTCTGGGCATGTGATGGAGCAAATAATCCTGGAAACCACTCCCAAACATTATTAAAGACATGAAGATGACTGGGAGTAGTCAGCATGGACTTATAAATGCAAAATCATGCCAGACCAACCTAACAGCCTTCTGTGATGATATGACTAGCCTAGTTGATGAGGCAAGAACAGCGGATATTGTTTATCTCAACTTTAATAAGGCTTTTGACACTGTCTCCCATCTCATTCTCATAGCTAACTGATGAAGTCTGGACTAGATAGGTGGACAGTAAGGTGAATTGAAAACTGGCTGAACTGCCAAACTCCAAGGGTTGTGACCAGCAGCACAAAATCGAGCTGGAGCCCAACATTATTTGTGTACCCTAACAGTATTGGCTACTGAGGCCAACACTATTTATCATCTTCATTACTGGTGTGGATGATGGGACAGAGTACACCCTCAGCAAGTTTGTGGATACTGCCCAATACTGGAAGGGGTAGTTGATACAACAGATGGTTGTATCAGAGGGACCTTGGCAGGCTGGAGAAATCGCTAACAAGAATTTGATGAAGTTCAACAAAAGGGAACACAAAGTCCTGAACTTGGGGAGGAATAATGCCACACACTGTTACAGGCAGAGGGCCAACTGGCTGGAAAGCAGCTTGGCAGAGAAGGACCTTAGAGTCCTAGGGTCCTGATAGGCAAGGAATTGAACATAAACCAACAATGCAGTTTTGTGACATTGGAAAGTCAAAGACTTTATGGGCTGTGTTAGGAACAGCACTGCCATAATGTCAAGGGAGGTGATCCTTCCCCTCTACTCAGCACTGATGAGACATATCTGGAGCACTGGATCCAGTTCTGGCCAGCTTAAAGAGGACACTTAAAGTGAATCCAGCAAAGGGCCATGAAGATGAAGAGCTTGGAGCATCAGTCGTACAAGGAGAGGTTGAGAGAGCTGGGATTGCTGAGCTTGGGGAAGAGAAGGCTCAGCAGGGATCTTATCCATATGTATAAATATGTGATTAGGGGAGGTGTGGGGAGTAAAGAAGATAGCATCAGCCTGTTCTCAGTGATGCCCAGTGAAAGGCCAAGAGGCAATGGGCACAATTTGAAATAAAGGAAATTTCATTTAAACATACGAAAAAACTTCATATTGTGCATATGGTCAAACACTGGAACAGGTTGCCCAGGAAGGTGATGGGATCTCCAGCCTTGGAGATAATAATATTCCTACTGGACAAGGTCCTGAGCAACGTACTGTAGTTGACTCTGCTTTGAGGCTGGGGGTTGACTAGACAACCTGCAAAAAATCCCTGGCAACTTTAACCGCTTTCTATCACTTGCAATATTCAGCTCACTGAATTACCAGCATGGTTGATAATGGTAGCACACAAAGCTCTTTCTCACTCATTCCTCTGCCCTCTGCTTATGCTCAAACAAACAAAACAAAAATTCTATGGATGTTTATGTCTAGTGCTTAGCTCACAGAACCTTTCTTCCGAAAAATATCTTCAGGTTGTTTTGCTGTGTAAAAATACACTTAAGTGCACATCTAGGACAATAATTTGAGAAGAATATCCCTTTCAACTACATAGTGCTTTTAGCACTTTTCTTCTGTTTGAGTAAACACAAGCACACTGGCAACTTTCTCTGGTAAATAAACAGATTTTAGGTGGCACAAAAATTTCCTTTACGGTAAGGTCTATCAGATGTCTAGTTCTTGGCTAATATCTTTTATTATTATTTTTAAAATGGGGAGGAAGAAGAGGAAGTTTATTAATAACAAGCAATACTGTTTCACCTCCTTGAAGTGGCTAGGCTAGCATTCTCTGAAAAATTTCCAACACGTCACTTAGAGCAAGCAAAATGACTCATCCACCAAATTCCTCAATCTGCTAGTAGTGTAAGTAAGTAAAAACCCTAAGGCTAACCCACCATTCTAGAGTGATCAAAAGGTCATACATACACACACGTACACAAACAATTACTGGGAAAAAGGGCATTGCTGTCAGACTTTAACATGGCTTTAGAGAACTGATTTACAATGACATCATGCTAGTCATGATGGTTTTGATCAGGATTTTTTATGATCCCTTGCCGTATTTGTGGTCATTAGGATCACTTTGCATAAATTCCTTAGTAGCAGAGAAGAAAGAGTTGTACCTATGAGTTTATCATAATCCACGCCTTTAGCATTTGAAGTCTGCACTGTCCAGGGGTCCACAAAATCTTCATCCTCTTCTTTAGTTGTTCCGTTGTTTATTAATACAAGATCTCTTGGGGGCAAGCCTGCCTGATAATCTTGTCCTGTTGCCGATTTATATGACAGTTTTAACGACAATAGCATCCTCACTGCTGCATCAATTTCATCCTGAATAAAGGAAAAAAACCTCTTTGTCTTGACATACTTAAGATAGGTAATTACATTAATGTCCTAATCTTTTAAAATCCCGCATCCATGCTTTGACTTTAACTGCATTATTTATAAACTCTAAGCTTTTATTTACATGTTTGCAGTATTACTACCAAAGGTAAAAGAAAAGCAAGTAGTAGGTAAGCATTTCCTAATCAACAGAATTTAGAGCATCACCACTGCCAAGATAAAGCACCACTGTCTCACTTTTCAATGTCTGCTTGAGGAAAAAAAAAAAAAAAGCTTGAGCTTGCCCTCTTTTCAGGGGTATAACAAACATTTTAAGCACAAGTTACTAAGATACATGAATATAATTTCTTATCTAATTTACTTTAAACTGTTTTCAGTGGTTCACCTTAAAATTATTAAAATTACTGACAAACTTGAAGATAAACTAGAACAAAAATTTCTTCACAACTTTCATGGTTATGACTTTTTAAATACAAACCTATTGTAATATTTCATGCAAGCAATAAATAATAGATAATAATAGAAACAAACACTTTACTTGACTCCCAGTTTTCAAGGCTTACTCCCATATGCAGTATACTAAAAGAGCCCATATTAAAATGGAACTCTTTGCCAACATAATGATACCAGAATAGGGAACTTGAAATTAATGGCAAATTACTAAATTAAGTGAGATTAAGCAGGGACTGTCAGTACAGTTACATGAAGACATATTTACTAATGTGTACAAAAGCAACTGGAGAAGATTTTAATGAAGCATCTAAAACCATGGAAAAATGCAAGTGATATAAATCTTAATTGAAAAACTAAATACCTTGGATCCTGTCACACAGAATGGCAACTGGCTGAAGCAGACTTCTAAGCCTATGACTTTCTTTTCTTAATTCAGGAGTAAAAACTGCTTTTGCTAGTGACTACCTTGCTCCAGGTATGTCTACAAAATGGACATAAATGCTTTTTAACAGGATTTTTTTCTTACTGCAATACAAAAAAGATCTTAGAACAATCATATTCTTCAGCATTCTTAAAGACAGACCTAACTTGGAAAAGGACGGGTTCAAAACATGAAATGGAAATACCTTTGGTGCTTTTCCTGCTTTCAGTGCTCTGACTTTCTCTCCTTGTTCAGTTACTCTTTCGAACAGCTGAAGCGGACTGAGAGATTTCAAATCACAGTTCGGACTATCAGCCATTTTGTCAGATTGCAAAAGACCTGCTTATTTACAATTCAACTAAACTTCGTATCTTCTGATTCTTCGGCTTGTAGATTCCAAAGAGCAGCAACAACAAGGAAAACTATAAGGCAAAAAATAGTGCATTTTATTCTTTTGTGTTTATCTTGACAACTAGAAGAACAGAATCATAGAATCATAGAATCATAGAATCGTAAGGGTTGGAAAGGACCTTAAGATCATCTAGTTCCAACCCCCCTGCCATGGGCAGGGACACCTTGCCCTAAACCATGTGGCTCAAGGCTCTGTCCAACCTGGCCTTGAACACCGCCAGGGATGGAGCATCCACAACCTCCCTGGGCAACCCATTCCAGTGCTTCACCACCCTCACTGTAAAGAACTTCTTCCTTATATCTAATCTAAACTTCCTCTGTTGAAGTTTGAACCCATTACCCCTTGTCCTACCACTACAGTCCCTAAGGAAGAGTCCCTCCCCAGCATCCTTGTAGACCCCCTTCAGATACTGGAAGGCTGCTATGAGGTCACCACGCAGCCTTCTCTTCTCCAGGCTGAACAGCCCCAACTTTCTCAGCCTGTCTTCATACAGAGTAATAAATAATAAGAGTATAAAATAGAATAAGAGTATAAAAACTATATTGACCTAATTCTATTGATATCGGATTGACAAATGTGGAGGCATTAACACAATAAGCTTCAATTTCATATAGAAATGGACCGAGACTGACAAGAGTACCAAATAAATTTAGCGATCACTCTTAATGTTGTCTGTTTTTAACACTAGAACACCCTTTCGAAATCAAACTCCTGCCAAAAGTAAAAACAATTAAATATATTACGATTCAGAGCATCTCAGAACAGTTGGTAGAGGTTATCCTATTCCTGATTAGTTAATGGTTTTCCACTACTTGATAACCTGTCAAATTCTGAATGATGAGATTTTTATAACTGTCATATGGAATTCTGTCTTAATATATGTAATGCAGTACTTCAGCTCAAAGAAAGATATACAAGAGAAAAGCTTAGTCATCTTTACTGCTTTCCTCTAAAGGTTACAAAACACACTGATCATTAGTGAGAAATGCTGCTTTCTGAAGAACAATCAATCCTTGGGTACGCAATAGGCTGTAAATTTAAGGAACTATTTGTTTCTCAGCAGAACGTAGGAAAAATCATAGGAGGTGGCTTAAGATGATGAGATAGCTGAGAATAATAACACAGCAATCTTCCTATGTCCAACACAAACATCTTGTTCACTGGAGCTTCTTAGCACAGAGCATGCCCATGATCCCACAAATGGGCTTCTCTTCCAGGCTAACATCATTGCACATATTAACAGTAACACCATCTCAAAGTTTCTTACCAGCCTAGTAATTAACAGTGACTGACACTTTGGTAAACTACAACTGCATAGTTTATAGTACACTAACCGAGAAAGTACAGAAAGTTAAATAATGCTGTTAAGTGTTAAGTAAGCATACGGTTATTTCTTATCAAATGCATTAAAATAATTTTCACTCTACCTCAGAAATATCTTGATCTTCTCCCATCAGTTATAATCTAAAATGTTACAAAAAGCTCTGCTATACTTAATTTTAATGAATACCTTGAACACTTCTTAGTGATTTCCAGGACAGGAAACTCCTGTAATGTGGATTGCATTGAATTAACTCATACTTTACTACATACGCCTCCCATAAAGGTAGCACAGCAATTCCTGGCATCTCAGAAATTTCTTCCTCTAATGTTTCTGAGATTACCTGATAAACTGCCTTCAGACGGCCTCTGATCTAAAACTTGAGTTTTATTTATGTCTAAGAAATCCAGTGAATGTTAGTAACTTGCCAGGACTAAAAATTCATTTCAACTGCAAAGGAAGAATTACTTATCTTAAGAAATCCTTATTTTCAAAAATTATTCATGCTCAGCAGCTCTCTGTACAAAATGATGAGTTCTTTAGAACTACAGATGCTCCAAATAATTTTTTCATAAAAATTCAAGCATCATGCTGTTTAAATATTCAGAACTGAGGATAAACAAGCATTAACTTGATATGCGAAAAGAATTTTAAAACTATTATGGTTCTGGTTATAGTGAGCTTGCCATATTTACACAGAAGAAAATAAGTGTTAAAAATGGGTAAGGAGGACACCAGCTGTCAGAAAAACAACATTGTAAGTGAAACTGCAACTATCTCAAATCCATTTGGGATGAACATACCATAATAACAAGGTACATAGAGAAGCATAGAGAGAATTATAAAAGAATTGAATAAACTGTTAAAATGAGGTAACAGTGCAGATCACAAAAGTGAACTGAGAGATATGTATATTTTCCATGAAAGCTATCATTGCAACTTGTCCAGGGTTGTGAAGTACTGCATCAAAAACTGATGAGGTTGATTTGTGCAATCCCCCAAGCTACTGTATAGCATTTTTTACTTGAGGAAAGTGATGTCACCTTAATTCATAAACTTATGCTTATTTTACCTCCACTGCATTCAGACATGATCGTGACAAATGCAAGACAAGGTAATTTCATTCTGAGTTGCAAACAGTGGTGTGTTGGGAACAGCAACATTCACTATAAGCATTCTCTGTCATGACATGGTTTAGTGGTGGACTTGCCAGTCCTGGGGTAAAGGTTGGACTTGATGATCTTAAAGGTCCTTTCCAGCCTAGCTGAGTTTATGATTCTATGCCCACATCCATGAAGGAAGAACTGTGCCCATGTAAAGTCCTATTGACTTGCAAAGGATTATGTCTCTCTGGAGAGACTCCACAGCATATTATTAATTCATTGTTATGCTGGAGCATGACTAGATTGAGTTTACAAGCTATGTACGTAACTTAAGTGAATCACAAAAGCTGTTAATAAAAATACATGTTCACTTGGCTCCCTTTTCCCAGAATTAAAAAAGAAACAAAAGCATACAGTAGTTGCATTAGCCGTATTTCAAAGCCTTCCTTCTACAAAAATAATCAGCCTAATCACAACCTTGGTTATATTTACACAGTATATATTTAAACTGCCACTGTAAAAAGTCTTCACCTGCCTAGGAAACTTACAAAGGTTAATTTGGTAACTTGCTGGTTACCAAAACATATCTGTCATTAAGGCTTTGTCTGTCAGACAGCTGCGACGTTCCCAGATTTCAGCTTCAATTTAATACCCCAAGAAAGCTAAGAAGTACGTATGTCCACTTGCTAATTTAATTCACTTAGTCTATTAACACTGACGCCATACTTGGCTTACATAACTGATTAACATAAGACTAATGTATTATCAGTAATACTTAAGTATTACTTAGTTTTTAGCCTAATCTCAATTCTTTCAAGCTTGATTATTTGCACTTTGACAGCATTACTCTGAAGAGGTACTTTGAAGCATATTAAACAATTCTCTGATGTATTCCTGCAATTTACTTACATTCTTTTATTTGGATACTAGCGTTTTCCTCTTTTTCATGAGCAAAAGATATTTAACTGGAAAAGAAAGTTATATACAGTAAATTTATATTAGAAAATGTTTACGAAGATTAACACCCTTTCTGTAGGAATACGCCGGTTATATTTACTGGCTTCAATTTTTACGAAATAGAAAAAGGTAAAGAAGAATTATCCTTTGGTGGATAACAAATTGTGATTTGGTGTTTTAACTTAATTCCTGAATGTACATTCTTATTGACAGATTGCATCCACTCAGAAAGGCTGAAATGGCAGAGCTGAAACTGAACACATATACTGGAGAGCACACACACTTTCTCTTTCACACATACTGGTGAAAAAGAAAGACTCTTTAAAAATTTTGGAATATTATGGATTTAAGCTGAGCAAAGAATCCCAAAAGATGGTGCATCTTCATTAAGAAGCAGCAAAAGTTATCTAGTCACTGCCACAAGAGATAAGGATATTATGATTACAGAACGTAAAAGACATTGACTGCTACATAAAACTTATCTCTGTTTACCTCAGTACTGTCATTACTTGCTGATGGAATTCAAGCCAGGAATTCAGTAATATGGAATAGGTCTATATTTTTTGATATTCATGAATGCAATTGTGAACTGCTTAAAAGAATAATTTGGATATTCTGCACTTTATCAGGACATTTTTTTCGTGCTCTCTTATTGATATTATAAAAGCCAGCAGTTAGATACTGCTGTTTTTAGATACAGCGATAACTGCTGTGTTAGACACATTAGACACTGTACGCAGACACATTAGATACTGTATGCAAACAAATTTGGAGGAAAAAAAATGACACATGAGAAGCCGAGAATGGACTACGAGGATATTTAGGACCAGAGTCTAAAATGAACTTAAACGCCTCAGCACACAGTTTCACAGTGTGAACTTGAAAGCCAAGAATTGTGTGCTTTTTATATTTATGCAATGCATAGTAATTTATAAGGGGCACTGCTCTTGTGACTGTTTCAGAATATTAGATCATCATGAGACAAAATAATGTCTCAAAAATAATCCTTGGCATAGAGATCAGAAAACAACTATGTTCTCCTCTCTTTCCAGCTGGATGACAACCACAGATCTATGATCATTTTCATTGTTTCCTAGCTGATTTGGTAAGTTAGAGACCAGAGAATCAAAGAACAGGGCTTCACATTATGTTAAGAAGAGCTCCTTCATGACAAACGTTTCATGAAGGTACATTAAGACTTCCAAAGAGAACAGCAACACAAAAGTCCTGAAAAAGTTTTCAGGATGAATGAAAGAATGTGAAATTAAGTCTGACAACACTCATGTTCCTGAAAACTGTTCTGCCTCCTGGAAATAAAAAATGAGAATTAAAATTAAAGCAGGTGGTATGCACACAGATGTTGTGAGAAAAATACCTTAAGAAGTACTCCAACACTGGCTGCATTTTACAGTAGCCCTACCTTCCCAGCCATGGCAATCATCAACTTATGTATGAAAACACAAAAGTGTGCAAGACAATTCCTTGAGATGATAATATGCCCACTCAACCATTCCAATATGAAGAGACTCCAATATGAATCTCTACTATCCCACAACTGTTAAGAGCTAAGCTCTTGTGCAGCGATGGTCACGCATGAAATTAACCAGCAAGCTAATGTTTCTAACCTGCCAACCCTTCCTTAACCAACACGCCCGCCCGGGCAAAGCAAAGGTCCTCGCCTCCTTGGGCTGGGCCGCATTTTCCAGTGACCAGAACCCCCGCCCCCGCCACTCGCCAGGGAAAAGGGCTTCTTCTTCTGCCGCACAGGAGACGTAGCCACGGGGGTGCGGCCCCGCATGGAGCGCAGGAAAAAGCCCTCAAGCGCATGGACGTGCCGCGGAGGGAAGACGTGAATGTGCCCCGCAGAGATCCTCGCTCCCAGCACTCCCTATCGGCCACGGGGCCGCAATATCCGCCCCACGAGCCCCTCTCCCGCCCGCCCGGGTGACCCGGCCCGGCCCTCACCTCCCGCCGGAGTCCAGCCAGACCCGGCTCAGCTCCACTCAGCTCTCCCCTGTCAGTGCCATTGCATCACACCCCACCGGCACGGCACTCACCACTCCCGGCTGGAAAACGTATACCCACGGAACCATTGCTTCCCACTGTCCTCCTACCTCCTAGAGTCGCCAGCTAACAAAACGCCCTCTACACCACCCGCAACCGTGGGAGAAGGGCTTCTACGCGCACAGAGAGCCTCAGCCTGACCCCTGCCCCTCCCAGGAAGCGGTCCCTAGTCAAGGACTGTCACACGTGGAACGGTTTGAACAGGAGTGCTTGTTTCCACCCGGCGCGCTTTTAAACAAGGAGCAGCGGCGGGCCAGCTGGTGAGTTCCGGGCTGCGCGGCCAGCGGCGGCTGGTGCAGCGCAGGTACCCGTGGGGCGGAGTGGGGCGGCCCCGGGCGCGGTGCCGGGCTCTGCAGGGGGACAGCGGTAGCGGCGGTGGTGCCGCCGGGGTAGAGGTGGCCCCACGGCGGGTGGGGGCACAGTGCGCGGGTATGGGGGGAGCGGCAATAGGTCTGGTGCTGGGAGAGAGGGGAAGGAACCGGCCTCGGGGCCGGGGTGCTGCGGAGATTACCGTGCCGCTCCCTCGGGCAGGGCAGCTCGGGCGGTGGGCTGGGGGTTGTTCTGTCTTCCTCGGGGCTGTGGGAGCGAGGAAGCGCCCAGAGAGGCGGCGGGGCCGCCCGGCCGGGAAGAGCGTGTTATCCCGCCGTGAGCGGCCGGCAGTGCTGCTCCCGGCTCTTGTGTCGTACCTCGGGTGACTTTCGCTGTCGCTTAGCCGGCATGTGGCGTTGTGTGCAAACCTAACGCTCTTTAGTTTAAAGCGTTCGGATAGATCAGTCATGGGAAAAAGAAAACCAAAACTTCATAAACTTCCCTGTTAGTTCAGTGCGTTGTAACTTCTATTGTTAATAAATTCAGTTTACTTACAGTATGTGTCCAGTGAAGTACATTCTGCTTTTTTTTTCCCCATGTTTTTCTTTAGTTAGGGCAGCATGAGAAAATTTGGGGTGGTGTTTCTTTAAAAGCAGAAGTTGAATGGGAAGTCTTAAGATGACAGGATTATGTTGTTACAGAAATACTAATGCTTATGGGTGATGTGTGTGAGGGGATGGATTTATCAGACCCATTACTAATCAAATGTAATGAGACAGTTTCATTCCAATATCTCATAGGAAACTTTTTTAACCTTGCATGTGCAAGGCACCGCTTTGTGTTTATCTCTGAATCTCAGCTTAGTGGGTTGAGTTTTCTTTTGTTTCGTTTTGGTTTGGTTTTTCTTTTTTTTTTTTTGTGTTAAAACAGGGTACAGTAACTCTGAAAGTCCAACCCATTCCACTTGTGTATTTTCATATATAGCTTTCAGTCAGAGGTCAGCTTCTCACTGTATTTGTTCCTTAAACACAATGCTTTTTGGCTGGGTCCTGTTTCCAGCACTGCAATACAAACAGTAACTACTTGTTTCAATTATTGAAGTCCTTCAAAGTTACTATTTATTTGATAAGATATTTCAATTTACTACTAAAGTATTCAATTTACTGTTTTTGAATTGTTAGTTGTTTTCCTGAATCACTACTTATTTTTTCCCTTTACACTGTTTAAGTGAAATGCTGTTTTAATAAATGAAGCTGTATTATTAAAAAAAGAACTTTTCCTTGCTGTTAGTTGCTCTTTTAGCTGTCGTAAACTTCAGATAAAGACAAAATGTCCTCTAGAGGGAGATCTTGGTGCTTTTATGTGCTAAAATGTTGGTCACTTTGTTCCAGTTAAACTCTTGATGACTTATCTTGGAAAGCAGCTGTGATGAGTAATGTATATAACTTCATAGGAGCCTGTCTTCTGCATCTGTGTGTGAAATTTCATTACAGAATATAGACCATAGCCTGTAATGTAACACTTCTGTAGGTTAAATGAAGCATTCTTGGTTTAATTCAAACAGATCTAATTCTGAAGTCAAATGAGCAGTCTTTACAAGTTCCAGAGTACTACAACTCCTGGAGTAGCATTTGGAGGACCTATGTTTGAGGCATCAGTTCTGCAGATGCTTACATAGATACTGACTTTCATAGAGCCTTCTAATTTTAATCAAGATGCTTTTAAGGACAGTTTCTTTATTGACCTAAAGCAAGAATTCCAAAGTGTTTTGGGGTAAATCACTTTAGCGTAATGAATGCTAACAGCTGGGCAAGGAGACAAAGCAGAAGTGAAATGTCCCATTTATTCAATCCTAGCAACTGAAAGTTAGCTAGGATTAAGCAAGTTAGTATAGCAATACTTCTTGACTATGAACGGCAGAGGTTGAAAGATTATTTTTGCAGACACATCAGTTGTTTGAATGTAGTTAACCCTATAGTCCACATGCTTCATCTAAATTATTAGCAGAAGCTTGGTGGGATTGTTATGGTGGTGAGTTATTCAGCATGTTACTTACACATTCTCAGTATGAGATTTCTTTCTCACAGACACTTTGGAAAAAATTATTCCACAGTAAACAAGCATCTATGCTCTTATTTTTCTGTGAGTAAATGCAAACAGCAAATTCAGCGTAGTTTCTGGCATAAGTCTGTCCTGTAAAAATGAAGGCTGTGTGGAACTTGCTCTGTGTATATATTTGGAAAATTTCGTCACACTGCAACACTGCTGAATAGGTCATAGAATCATAGGGTCAAAAGCACGTTTAATTTTTTAGTTGCCAGTTGAACCGCTTCATATTTCTTTCAAGTAATCTGTACTGTTAAGAAATAGGTATTGTTAGACCGACTCCAAAATAGTTGTAGTATTTGTATTCTTAGAAGTGTACATACCAAAACACTGCATAATTAATTACCATCTTTTTTGTGTGTGTGAGGGAAAGTGCTACTGCAAGTAAGGTTAAAGTGATTTGCAGTACTTATTTTGCAAGTTTGTTTTCCTTTTCGTACTCATTTTCATTGTTTTATGGTATGCAAATGCATCTGTGCACTGCATTAAAAATGTATGCAATGTGCTTGGAGGCAAATGGTGGTGCATAATTGAATGTGCATATGTATTATAATAGAGGAATAAATTCCATTAATAAACAGGAATAAAAGTTACAGGTTTTGCTGTGAAGAAAAGCATATTTATATTCTTATGTTACTCAAGTTGCAGACTCTAATACATTTTGCTCTGAATAATCGATTCTTTATTTTAGATCATATTTTTGGAGGATTCCAGCACTGAGATTTCTGGAGTCTGCTGTGTCTAGCCATAATGAGTTTGTCTCTGGTTGCTTATGATGATTCAGACTCTGAGACAGAAACTGAAAACACTGAAGTCCCCAATACTTCCAGCCGACAGACAAGCCAGCCAAGTTCTTCTGTGAATTTTGTTCAGTACTTTGCACCTGGTAGTTTGGGTACAAAATCTACATATGAAATGCAGCCTACTGAGAACACGGACTGTTCTGGCACAAGCACTGCTTGTGAAGATGCCTCTGAGCATTATGCGCAGAATAACAACACTGATTTGACATCTTATTGTAGGAGAGCATACTCTGGCCATACTGCATTATGTATGTCCTACACAAACTATGAACAGACATCAAGCTCTTCAACAAACTCTAGAAATGGTGCTTCCCACAAGAGAATACATAAAGACAGTACTACTGCCATAAATGGGATTAGACCATATATCCCTAAAAGATTGCGTCAAGAAAATTCCAGTATGCCTGAGAAAAAAGAATGTGATCAGAGAGAAAGCTCAGATTGTGATGTTAAGCTAGGCACATCAGGAGAGCAGACTTCAAGAAAGATCTCTGAATTAATTAAGCCATATTTGGGATCCAAATATAAATTAACTGAAGTCCCCAGAAGCTTAATATTTTGCATGTCTAAACACAGTGGCCCTGTCAATGAAATCCAGTGGTGTCCTGTACGAGAACAAAGTCACATGCTTCTCTCGGCTTCTATGGACAAAACAATCAAGGTAATGTAGAACAAGATGCTTTGCGGATCAATCCTCAAACTTAAAAATACTCCATTAAATAATGATCTGGGAATAACATCCTTGCTTGTGTGTGTGTAACAGTTCCGATGTATTCAGAATTTGAGGAATTGCTTTGAAGAACAGTATGCAAGTTACGAACTTGCAGCCTGATCCTTCACTATACCTACAGTCAGTTCTGTTATTTTGGAATGTGGGGTTTTTTGTATGGTGTTTTGTTTTTTTTTTTTTTGTGGTTTGTGGTTTTTTTTTTTTTTTGGTGGGTTTTTTTTTGGGTTTTTTTTTTTTTTTAATTTTATTTTATTTTTATTGGGCATGTCAGTGTTCTAGATCTTGTTATATTTCTGCCAGGTCATTTCTTGTAATATGTATTAATGTTAGGTTTTCATTATTTCCTACTTTAGTTTCGCAATGGCCGTAGGCACTACGGTCTGACTACAAACTCTGCCTTCAGTCATTAAACAACTGACTGCCAACATTGGAATAATATTTTGAGGAACTTTACCTTTCTGTCAGGCCTAAGGTCTGACAGTTCAGTTTTTCATCTGAACTGATGTTTTGCATCCCAGAAAGGTGTCTTGTGATGATCTAAGGAGTCTTCCCACTTTAACGTTGTTTCAAGGGTTAATTGCTCAATACTTAAAGTGGAATTTCCTTGTGGCTTTCGTGGATTTGACTTCCCTTTTTTATGTGTTAATTTAGTCCGATGAGTCTTATTTTAACACTGGGTAATAAAAGTATTTTATGTGTGTTTTTTCCCAAATGCAGGGCTAATGCCACCTCTGGGTTCAAGTGATAGTCCAAAGTGGGTTTACACAGAAACACGGTTTTGATAAGAGTGCACAGAAAGTGTCCTTCTTCGTGGAAGGCATGCTTTATTGTATTTAACATAGCAGGTACAATTATTTTAAAATTTGGTTCTGAAATTTAGGGCTTTAAAGTAAATCTTAGTAAGTAAAGAGGCAAGAAGAACACCCATTGTATCAGCATGCTTCTAAAACCTAAGGAGAGGTTTTAGAACTTTAAAAACTGAATTTAAATTCTGATTTCATGTAGGAAAAAATACTGTTAAATTCTCTTCTTAAAATTGAGATTGTTTGTTTCTTTTAAACTATTTTGCTGTTTAACTTGTAACGGAAAATTGGAGTTCATTTAGTTTGGCTTTTGTATGATTTTTCTTCTCTTAGAATTTTTTTTTTCCCCTCTTTCCCCAGTTTTGTCATGGGGCCCTAGTTGTGCTCACTTTGCATCTTTGAAGCAGTGATGTTCTTGAGTGTTGGACAGAGTTTTTTCTTTTTTCTCCTAGTGTCTGTTAAATCGCTGGTGCTCACAGAAAAGTCCAGATCTATACCATGAATCAAATTTACTCCTCTCAGTTGCCTTATCTTTTCTGTTATAATAATGTCACTGTTTCTGTAATCAGCATAACGTATCCTTTGAGCTGTGGGTAATTCCTCCTTCGTCTTATTTCCCCAATTTTTTTTACATCTTTCTCTTAAAGATTAAATGGAGGAAAAAAGTACTTTTGTTTTTCTTTGCAGGTGTTCTTTAATGTATTGAATAAGTTAAATCTTGGGTGTTACTTGAAGAACTGACTTCGAAGGAAAAGACTAAGATATGCAAAAAGTACTGATGGATGTTTTTGGTAAACAGCAATTTAAATTTGGACTGTACAAAACTGTATGCCCCTCTGACTTCAATGTGTCTGAATTTGACTTTTTGTTTTAAACTGTCACACCATATGCTTAATATTTGTTTACTACCCCAGATTCTCATTTTACTGATGGGTGAAATTATGAATGTGTTAACTTTGGTAAGACAATCTAAAATCAAAGTTGTTATTGCAATGTAAAATTATTTAAAAAATGGAAGTAATAGCCTGTCTTTTCTTCTAAGCAGAAAGAAAGATTACTGTTTGGAAGCATTCCTTAACAGTAAAGTTGGTTTTTGAAGAAATCTAATTGCTTTAGGTGCCCCAAACCATGGAAATTCGATATAAAAAGAGTATGTTAATGTTGGCAACACTTCAGAGCATGTGAGTAAAACGTTAATAAAATAATAAGGTAACTGTTACAAAGTATATGAAAACACACGTCTGCATTTTGGAAGGTTACCTGTAGAGAAATACCTATGAATGCTTCCTACTGTTATTTCTTAATAAATTGAAGACTCTAATGGTATGTGAGCAGTAGCATCTTTAGTTTGCACCTTTAAACAAGTATCTTTCAGGCCAGTAGAGGGCATGGTTAGATTAAGTATTGACTTGATGTTACAAAACTAGTTTCTCTTAACTTTGTAGGTCACAAGCCTGTAAATCTCTAATGACTATGACAGCAGTAGTTTTATCTTCTGAGAATTGTTTGGCTGTCTGCCACTGCCTCAAGTTCTCCATTTTCTGATATAAGCATAAAGCAACTGATTGAAGATGCAGATGCACTTTTTAATTTTGTTATTTTTTTTCTGATCTTATACCTTCCCACAGCTTACCTTTTTTGTTGTTTTCATCCAAAAACACCTGCTTGGAATTGTTAGCTTAAATCTGGGCAGTGGAAGTTGGTCCTCTTTCTCTGTAATGGGAATTTACAGGCACACAGGATGTTTGCACTATTTACTTTCAACATCTGATTCAGATAAAACTCAAAACAGAGTTAGAAGCCTAAAATCCCTGTATGATCAGAGAGAGTAGTCAATCCAGGGCCGAAAAACTCTGTACTTCCAGTTAGTCGTGTGAATAGCTGTGACTGAATATTTTTATGTGTAATTACCTTGGATTCAGTCCTTACGTGCAACCTATGCATTAAGACATTTGTCTTTTGAATAGTGCAATATTAGTGGAGATTTCTCAGAACCAAGAGTTCTGTCTAAGCATATCTGACTGAGTATGGTAGTTTAAGTTGTGCTTAAATCAAAAGATCTTTAATTGTATGCAATTTTTGTAGTATTTAGCCAAACAGTTTTGCAGTTTTTCATCTTTTATCCATTCTTATGTGCTTAAATATTTTCCTCTTAAACTTTTGATGTACTGTTTCTGCGGATTTTATAGTTTTCATTTGAAGTATTTGCTCTTAACTTTTTGTGGCTGCGTTTAAAAAAAACCCAAACAGTTATCAAGTGGTACAGTTGAAAAAGATCAGTTACCAGTTCAGGGATGTAATTCTCTAGAGTAACACTTCTACCAGCAGATGGGGCTCCTCAGCATTTTAAAAAGAGATGGTGACTAAACTGTGACTCTAAAGACTGGGAAAATTTAATGTTTGCCTCCATGTTGTGTGTCAAAAGACCAAAACTGAAAGTTTATGCATGTGTTGCAAAAAGTATAAGAAAACTTCATAGAAACCTGGAATTAAGGTAGAGCTTCATATGGGAAGTGGTACATATTGCAGATTAATTGCCCACAGCTCTTCAAATCCGGAGCATTAATACAGGAATGCTAAATCTTAAATTTGTAAGGAATGGGGGAGGGAAGCTTAGATTTAGGCTTTGACAAGTCCTTAACCCCCTATTTTCTTAGAATTTTGACCTTCCGCCTTGGAAGGGGAAGCAGGTAGTACTTCCAGTCTAGGTAGCTGGAGAAAGAGGCAAGAAACCTGATTCAAGGTAGTGAAAGTACTTTTGGGAGCTCTTGCTGTGGCAGTGCTCCTCACTATTACATTTTAACTGTACTGTCAGTGGCTTATGTTTCTATTTTAAGTATGTATTTTAAGGATTGTGAAACATGATTGTCTGATTAAATTTGTTTTCTTTGGATAGCACTTCTTCTCTACCTTCTATTCGAATAGCTGCTGTAAATGAAAATTAGGGCACTACTCTCATTTTTGGTTTTGCCTACTTAAACACTGAAATAGTGTTTCCGATTTTAGTATCTTGTCTAGTATTTTTGCATAAATTTTGAGACTCAATACTGTTACTAAAGGTGCCTTGTTTCCATAATGTGGATATTCAACATGTTTCTGGTTTACAACCCCAAATATAGCATCCAAAATCACGGGTTGCTGTTGAATACAGCTATTTGCCTTAGGTACCATGTCTCTTGCAAGACATGTTTACCAATTGCAGAAATCACCATCTTGCATTCATATTGTTAGTGTCTTTTATTTGGAAGACCTTGTAATTACATAGCCACAGAGATGTAAACATTTTCACTAGTTACTGGTACTGGACTTAGCTTTTTAACAATTGTTCATAACTTCAAGCCTCCCATACCATTATTCCATATTTCCTCTTTTGTCTTAAAATTAAGGTAATGTCTTTATATAATCGTCTTTAAACTTTTATTTGTGTGTTCCTGGTTTTCTGTTTAGAGCATTACAGCAGGTATTCTATCTGTTGCAAAGTATTTTTTCATTTTCAGCACTTTCACCCTCCATCAATGAACAGGATCAAGGGAAGAAAGTACTGTAATTCTTCAGTACACAAAATGTATATTAATAGCACTTTGATGGGATGACTTGTACACATTGTTGGAAGTTTTTCTAAAGTATTTTTTCCCTACTTGACTAGTTGAACTGTGTCTCCGTTTAGTCTATAAATCTGTAGCTAAATCTATACAAGGAAAGTAAAAGTTTTTAAAATTAGTTAATAATGTCAGCCCGTTGAACAGAGGTGTTGCCTACTTCTCATGACTAAGAACACAAGAACAGCTGTACTGGTTCAGACAGACCAAGGCTCTGTCTAAGCCCAGCAGTCAGTCTCTAGTAGGTCCATAAGCTGATGCCTAGAGAAAAAATACAAATCAAAGGTTTATAGTGCCTTTAAGTCCTCTTCTGGTCTCTGCTTATTTTCAGGTCAGGGGATTTCTGATCTCCAAAGTAATTCATCTTTGTAGCTTGCTACCTGAAGAGATCTCTTCCAGATACTTCTGCAGTTTTGTGAGACTCTGTGATCATTAGCTCTAGAGTGGTATATTACCCATACTGGTGATATTTAATGATTTTGCTTCCTGGAATGTATCAAGTACTATGAGAAATATCATTTTTATTCATATTTTCAAAACATTTTATCATTTTGCGGTTGTGTGTTCATTAGGAGAAAGATAGCATAGTAGTATATTCCAGGATTTTTTTATTCTTGATCCTGTTATATTGGACTGAAAGCAATGGAACATGATAACCTCCATTCATCCATATAATGTGTTAGCAGTGGTGGTAGCAATACAGATTTCCTAGTTATTGCTGTTACTCTGCCTTGGAGTAACAAACTAACATTGCAGTTTTCAACCGTTCTGCACACAATTAACTTGAAATAGGCAGTGTTTCTTTCTGTCAGATGCATGTTTTTTTAATGAGGAATAAATTTAAACTGCCAGCATATTTCCTATACATTCATGCATAGCTGTCAAACGGCCATAGCCCTGTCACTGCTAGGGTAGATTCAAAGTCTTCACTAAGTGTTATTAGCTGTTGTGCTGCTGGTACCCTAAGTATTGCAATTTGTAGATTAATTTTTAAAATCTAATTGTGGCAATGCTCCTTTGGCTGTAGCTGGTGCATAAGATGAGAATTTGGGGAGTCATCCTATTTAATACATATATTCCACTTTAACTGAAACTTGAAAAAAGATCTCTCTGATGTTGGTACGCTCCTAATACTGTATTTTAAAAATAACTGGTTCTCCCCTTTATCTTGGAAGTGACAAGGAAGCACCTGTATTCCAGAGATTGTGTGCTGCTTACATAGATATGTGAAAAAAGCTTTGTATTCTTGTTGAAGAGGCCACTAAATAAGCTATTCTGAAATATCAAAGCTGACATTTCTTTATGGTGCCTTGTTATGGCTTTCTTCCCTCATCCATTTAGAACTAAGTATATTTTTTCCAAGCACTTTAAGCTTGCTAATGGAAGGAATGTGCTTGACCATAAGTTAAAGCTTCTGACTGTGCTTATGGCTAGATGATAATGCAGGTCAGGATGTAATATCTAACTCTCACACAACTGTTCTGCAAAATTCATTAACACAAGTCAGCAAAGAACAGTTCTTGAAGGTGGTGGATTTTGGTCTCTTCATCCCAAAGGTATGTGTAGGTAAGGGTTGTTCCACATTTGGCATGTTAATACCTAGATACATTTAGAAATCACTGTTACATAGAGATGTATTTTTTAATTATTTTGTTTCCAGCAATGCTGTTGTCAAGGAAACAGAAATCCTCGTAGTGCCTTTGTTCACTTTCTCAGAATCCACAGCTGGAGATGACTTATATAGTTTATTTTATGTTCTTAGTAGTTGAGACACTCTTGTGCATCAAAGGATTTTTTTCAAAGGAGTATATTTTTTGTATAAATAGCACCATCCTGATCTCTATGCTCTTTGATAGGCCATTGTTTTCTTTCCTTCTTCAGTAACAAGAATTAAAATCAGTCCTGCTTTGGATTAGAATTTATCTTACCACTTGTGTGAAAACTGTCATTAAAAAAAAAAAAAACCAAACAAAACAAAAACCCACAAAAAAACAAAAACCCAAACCAAAACCAACTAAAACCCAAAACCAATCAAATAACCAAAAGCCCCCCTCCCCAACCCTCCGCAACGGGGCAAAAATGAAGTGAACCTTTCAGCTTCTGCATTAGGTTTTCAGTTCTGTAAGGGCATTAGTATTTCTTTACACTTGGAAATGTCTCCTGAATTACTATTAGTTAAAGAATACAAAAGTAGTACCTCAAGTGGTCTTGTAAAGCATTTTTGACTGCTTTATGGCCATGTTGAAGGATGCAGCTATGGGGGAGAAGAGCAGGAGGAGATAGATATTTTTTTTTTTTTTTTTTTTTTTTTTTTTCATGGCACAGCTAATATGCCAGTGTTTCCCCCCAGAATTAGGAATTACTTAGAGAAAATATTCAGAAAATGTAGCTCTTCTAAGAGCAGTAGAGTTAATGGAGCCTGGCTGTATCTTGAGGCTGGCTGTAGATCCTCTTCAATTTCTCTCTCCTTCAAGGCATCTGCAGTGTTTTTGCCTTTTATTCAGCTGCTTAGTTTGATCAAGGCTTTGGGGAAAAATACTGAAGCCTCTGTAAAATTTGGTTGACGTTGACCAATAGGTGCAAAGTGGCCACAGGTGACATGCACTGGGGGCATGGCTTTTGTGACAGTGTTATTTCAAAAACTTCTCTTTCTCTGGAAATCTGAAAGGATGGAGGGTGACTTTTGTATATTCTTAACAGTGATGTGGAAGAAAGGATTCAGTTTTCTCATGTTGCCTGAAAAGAGTTTTGGTTACTTGTGTCATTACTTACAGAAATATCAAGAATAGTAAGTTTTTATCTGATTATTTTTCTTGGAAACCCATCTGTCCTGAATAGCTGAGTTCTGCACTTCCTTTCTACTCAGAACTCTTCCAGCTATGTACTAAGTGTATCTGAAATAGCCTGTAGTAGAGAAATAAGCAATCTTGTCCTCCCTGCCCTGCATAGCCACCCTACCAAGGTAGAAACAGTCATAGAGATGTCTATGAAGTAGTGTCTGTAATGAAGCTTAACTGATAATGTCATAAAATAAGCCCCCCAATTATGTGTAGGATCTGTGTGGGCAGCTGCTGTGCAGTCTACCATCACAATGTCACCTGAGATGGGAGAAATGTACAGTGGTGTTATCCCCCTTCTGGATGCTTCAGTAGGATTGCTGGTGAAAATGTTAAGATTTTAGTGCTTGGAAAATGTTGAACTAGAGTAGTTTTAAGTTCTTAAGTGACTGTAATACATTATGGAGTATCTTTTTTTTAAACAGTTGAGAAATTGTGAAGATTTTTTTCTGTTTAAAAATATAAATAATATCAGTCTAACTTCTTTTCTGGAGGTCTAGCTTTATAGATGCATCTTTTATACTGCTATGTATTTTTTAATAATCTGCTAACAAAGCTACAAGGCACCTTATGACTTCAATTCCTTAGCTCTCTTGGTCTGTCAATGTTGTCAAGGAAACAAATTCTTGAGAAGCTTTGCTTTACTATTTCAGGTTCTATAGAGAGATTACCTGTGTAGGATTCATCCAGCATCAGGAATAGGAAAAAAAAAAAAAAAAATGTATTGCCTGAAGTTTCTATTCTTTTTAGCATGTTCACGTCCTTGCTTTTTTTAAAGCAGATCTTATTTTTAGCATGTGTGAAATAGCTGCATCTGTAAGGTCATAATATTAGTGAATGTACCAGAGATTGTTAACACTTGTTCTTTAGATGAAGCCTGATAGAAAGAATTTTAATGTCATTTTGCTCTCCCTCTCTATAAAGACAACTGTTAGTTATAGATTCTCTTCAGATTAAAGGGGAAAGAAACATTAAAAACTCCCTTGTTCTTTAGAAAAGTTGCTTCACTACTGTGGAACTAATGACTTACTGTTCTTTATCATACATAACATGTTTCATTGCATTAATCATCCCTCTGCAAAGAAAAAGCATTTTGTGGCTAGCCTGGAACTGCATTTGATTTGTGTTGCAGTACCTTTTTGCTGGCTGACCAGCTGATTAGGATATTATGACTGAACTTTACCTTCAGTGTGCTTGTAGAGGCTTATTTATTTATTTATTAATTTAAAGAAAACTGCTGATTTTCCTCTGGGACACATCTAAAACTGTAGTTATACAAACGTTAACCTTTCTCAAATGTTTCAGTTGGTTAATGGATTAAAGATACTGGGCATGACAGATAGTAAAGACAGCATGTGCTTGTATATTGTGCATGTGCCAACTGTGTAAGAGGTTGCTTTTTGAAGTCAGATTTTGTCCTGTTCTCTAATCTTCTTGTCTTTTTCCAGATTATAATTTCATTATTAAAAGAATTTTTCTCATTCTGAACACTGGGACTGGTGGTTGAAATCGTATATTGTTGTACAATGAAGAAGGGAAACAGCTGGTTCCCTATGGAAGGGATGGCAGTTAGGGATGCAGGTGGTTAGGGATGACATAGTCATATAAACATGTTAAGGCTTGGCAGATATGTTAAAGCTAGCACTATGTTAACAATGTAAAAGAAATTAAAATTAATTAGGTGGTTCAATCTTACTCTGCTTGCTAGTATTGAAATAGTACTAGTTATGAATGTCCTCACTGCCAGCAAAACACATAGCTGCTTGACATAATTAGTAGTTTATTTTCATAACTAAATACCTAGTTGTGCTCATGTTTAAGACTGGGTTATGTCACTGACATCAGCGGGTTTAGGATTGCATCTATTTTACTATAGCCTAGGATTTTTTTTTTTTCTCCCCCAGTTATTTACACAGCTTTGGGAATAAGAAACAATTTATTTTTTTAGTTGAAAGAATGAAGAGTTGTAAAGAATGTTACTTGCCCAGGCTCACCAATAAATGAATGCAAGATTCATTAAGGCTCTGGTTTTCAGATAGCTGTTCTAAATCACTAACTGTATACTGCCCCTCATAGATACTACTTAATATGAGTGTGGGCCATAAGGCTGCAATAACTACTTCTTAAAATAAGAAAGCTGCCTGGTGAATGTTGGGGATGGGACAAGATTTGCCTGTAAATGTGGATTCGATTATTTCTTACAGACAGAAATTTGCTTTTAAGTACAACTGGTTACCATTATTTTTAGAACTGTTGTATCAATGTGTTACTTTGTGCTATTCCACAAATACTGCCAGTTGTGCACCTGCTTACAGTGTATCCAGCTCTGTTGCGCTGTCAAGTAGTCACCACTTCTCTCATGCTGGGTCGGCGGAGCTTGTCTATAGCTGTTGTCCCTGCTGTGTCAGGTTCTCCCAGTAGATAATGTGCAAGAATGAGGCAGCTTAAATTGCTCCTTTTCATTTGTCGTGTTGTGCTTGTTTGGTTTTTTTGACTGTATGAATAGAAGAGATGGTTATCTGATTTTATATATGCCAATAGATCAATATAAAGTTGTAAAGCATGAGTGGCCTTAGCTGATTCCCAATTTTATATTAAAAAAGTATGATAAAATTGAAGTACAGTACAAATAGATATGTTTTGAATTTTGATAGCCACTGTTTAACGCAAGCTTAAGGAAAACCTAAAACCAATAAACAAACAACTTCGGAGTTGGTCAGTGTTGGTTTTCTCTCTCGTGTTTTCAGGAACTAAGTCACAGGTCAACAGCAAATAGATGTTTCAGAAGCTGGGGAGTACAGTTGCTAAGACTGTACTTAAGTTCTGTCTGGAGCAGTGTTTCTTACTCCAGCAGTGGATGATCAAAATCTGTGGAATACAAGTATCTGTTGGCTATGTTTTTGTGAATCTATCTATCCAGTATTTAGTTACCTGTAGGAATTGAGGACACTAGACAATTTGCCCTCAAAGTGCTATAAGACTGAAATTGAGGTGTTTAACGCTTACAAAGTGTCCTTTTTTTTAATAGAGCATAAATTTATGTGACTTGAAGTGATTGATGCTAATGAATATGATAGATAGAGGTGAAGGAAAAATCAGATTATTTAATAAATGGCTACAGTTATTTAGCTAATTGTCTCCTGGGGAGTTGTAATACATTTGAAGTTGTTCTTCTTTGAGTGCTGGTAAGATATTGATTGCTTAAGTGTTTTCTAGGCATGAATACTAACTACTAATGGACACTACTGTGACTGTACTTCTAGGTGTTCTGAACACATTTATATCACTCTTAATATACTACTATTGCAGTCTAAAGTCAAAGAGAATCTGCCAAATGTATGCCATGTTGTTTTTTTCCCATATGGGTTCAGCAGTGGAAAATTTCTTCTGATTTATTCCTTCTATTCCGTGATTGTGTTGTTCTAAAAAAGCAGTACCCCTTGGAGAGTGCCCAGCTGCTCAGTGGGGAATTAAAATCTGCAGTAGCTTTGAGGACATGTGCTGTAGCAGTTGGCATTCAATTAATGTCTGTTTGGCAATGTGGCTTGCTTAAGGGTTAACCAAACCTTTGAAGTTTGGTAATGTTAGTGTAATGTAACTTCCCACTGCCCATTTTATTTTGCTGACCACTTATATGGTATCGGAAGTAGTTCTCATTAAACTTTCCAAAAGTGACTGTTGCTGAATTTGACTGTAGGAAAGTGTTTCAACGGTATTTTTGGTGTTCTTACACAAAATAGAGGGACAAGAAATATCTATATGAAGTTTTACTCCTCCACTGTATTTCTTTTTTTGGATCAGCCTAAGTAGGTTGCTTTTTTTTTTTTCTTTCCTGAGACGTGCCTTGAGCACTTGTTCGAGACCTACAGTTGTGATTTTATTGACTAGTTTAATTGAAGATCACTTTTATCTGAACTTATTTTAGTAGGAGTACAGCAACATGGTCTTAATTCTCAATGTTGGTCATCTCCAGAGATTTTATAAACATTTTTTTCTTGCTCTCTTAGTCCATTTGCAGCTTAAGAAAACAGATATTGGGGAAGACAGGTAACATGTAGATCTCTTGAAGTTCTCCCCATGCCTGGAATTGGGAGTCTGAGATGTATGTGCTGTTTAAGGTCAGGTAATGTCCTTTCACTGATGAGAAACGGACCAATGCCTTGGAGGACGGCATCCTCCTGAGAAGCATCTGCTGTTATAACCAGGGTACAGACTTGGGGATTAATGACCTGCATCGAGTGTTGCGTACCCTGCCCTGTTCTGTGGGCAGTTGGCATTGCCAGTGCTTGTGATGCACCTTTGAAGCAGGTCACTAACTGGGTGCTTACGCAGGTAGGCAGCGGCAGGAACCGTCTTTTAGACGAGGTCAGGAGTTTATTGGCACTATGCACTTTCAGAACATTTGGGGTTTTTTTTTTATTTTTTTTTTTCCTAGAAAGGTTTCACCTTATTTTTCTCTCCAAGCATAAATATTGACAAAACTTCCATCAGGAGAGACTTTTCAAGTATAGAATAAAACTGCTAGTCAAACTGGGCTGAGAGATACAGACCAGTAGGACATCCTTATAGTATATAATTATTCACATTGGTATTTTGACTGGTTAAAAATCCTCTATGTTAAATAGCTCAAGAATAATAGAGTAACCTTAATCTTGTACTTCAGAATGCTGTCTAAATCTTTCTTTTCTATCTTGGAGCACATTATTCATTCATCTCTCTTCTAATAGAAAGAAGCTTTTTTTTACTCTTAAAAGAATAAAGGATAAAATATCAAGACATAACTGTTTTGACACCCTGATCTTGGGGTCAGTTTTTTCCTATTTTCAGGGTTTATTTTTCCAAGAAGTCTTGATCAGGACTGAGATCAGTGTTGATGATCAAGCCTCCTTCCTTCTCTGAAGACAGTAATGGTTATTACTTTTTGGCCCCAACAGAATCATGTCTATGATTTTTCTTATTTTTCACATTTTTACATTATACATTGCATTTTGCCCCTGAATTTGGTTGAATTTTTATTTTCTTAATGCATTTGACTTAGCTGCAAACAAGATGGAAGAAGGTATACAATGTGGGTAGAGTCCTTAGTGTGCCAAGGTAGTGGTACCCTTGGCTTAATGATGAATACTTCCAAACAAGTATCCCTCATGTCAGTCTTGTGCTCTTGAGTTCAGTTAAGGAAGCTCAGTCATTTTTGGTTTCGTTTTCGTCTGATGGTGTGAGGAATTTATTTTTAACTGTCTCTTCTGAGAAAACAATCAGAATTAGTGTTTTTAAATTCAGCTTTTGCCTGAAGGAGAGTTTCTTAACAAAAGTCGCATACTTGCATTTGAACACATATCTCTTGTATTAGCAAATAAGCAAAGGTATCCAATTTTCCAGAGCAACAAAATACTTGATTACAGGTCTAATGATAGTTTAAGAGATGTTTTCAGATATGCTGAAATCAAGGACTTGAAGCAGATGAACTTAATTATCTTTGTGAATATTCACAATCACATTAGGTGCTTTAAATGTCACATTTGGAAATAGTGCCTCATTGCTAGTTAATTAACAATAATTACTCAAGGTAGCACTTATGTTTCTGGAATTTCTTACCCACTGTGAAAAATGTTCTTTGCTTCTAAAGGTTTAGCAGTATAAAACCCAGGTTTTACTTAACTCATTCTTAAAGTGTTACTGTTGCTTAGACCCTTGGTACATTTTACCTCTGGCGTTATTGCATGGAGAATCAATTGTCGCATTACACTTGCTCTGCTACATCTGGGCAGTGTTTTTAATGTCTGAATCATGCTGTGTATATTTTTTTGCTCTTTGAAAAAAGCAATTACTTTTTTTTTTTCCTTTTTTTTAGCAGAGCAAGAAGAGAGAAGCAGTAGCAAATTAGACTAGCAGTCTAGATCTGTCATGAGGTGTTACAAAGGTGTGTTGACATATTTAGCTAAAGAAATATGTCTTATGATAATACCAGAAGGGTTTTTTCAGTCATAGCACCTATGTTCCATATGTCTTTCTCTCTGTAAGGATTCTTTTTCTTGGCAAAGAGCATTATACAAGCCAAGATAGCTTACATTGCAACAAAAAAAAAAACCAAACCCCAAACCCTCATAGATCCTAGAAAATCCTCTCTCTGTTCTAGTTTCCAGCTTCCCTCTTCCATCTTTCTTCTCTGCCTTTCATGTAGAAACTTAATTAAAATGTCAAAGGCTTCTCGTCAAGCTTTTTCCCTTAAATAAATCTTTCTTCAACAATGGTAGTTTCCTTGTTTGCAGCAGCACATTTTACATGTGATCTTTGTTTCTGTGTGTATATATATATTAGAATATATATACTTTTTATATGTGTAAAGAGCTTTAAATGAATAGAAAACCACTTGTCAATTGTACATACAAACTGGATATTCTCTTCTTCTGCACACTTCATTCACCTGCATGAATGGGGTGTCCATTGAAATCCTGGTAATGTATAACTTTGCAGAAAAATATTATTGTGAAATACACTAAATGCTTTACAATAAAGTTTTTAACTTGTGACAGCATTTGTAACATGCTAAACAGATGTTTGAATTCTCAGACTTCAATTTAAAGCTAATTCAGGGAACAGCAAGAAAAGCTACTAAATTTTAGAAACAGTCATGAAGATTAATGAAACTAATTATCTGTGCTTTGTGCAGTGGGAGTGGAGATAACTGCAGGTAGGTGAAGGCATAACCAAGGGAGTGATCAGTATTGTTTAGAGTGGTAAAAGTAATTTAGTGATGGCAAAGCAGATGAAGAAGCTGAGTGATGGAAAGCTGAAATAATGACATGAATTTGATTGTGGAAGGATCTTCAATGTATTATGCGAAAATAGCATTTGAAGTGGTAAGCACTTTGTCGGAGAAACTTCCCAATAACAATTTTCCAGTTGTAGAATGACTTGGAGAAAACAAGCTTTACGCAGCTAACTGGTTTTGACTTTAAGTATTTGGAGAATATCATAGACCCATCCTAACTTAATGGTAATGTTCTGAACGTCAGAAAACTTTCACCCATGTCTGCTATGCCAAGTGGGTTGAAACAAATAACAGTACTTACTTACTTTTTTTCCCACCATTATACATGAAGGACTCTTTTCTTTGGAAGGACTGATGAGAAATCTGATTTTGAGTATTTCTGTACAGAGCCTGGCTTATCAAAAAACTTGATATGCAGCTGCTGACATTATGATTGTTTATTTTAGAAATTGTTCATTTATATGTGCTTAAATAGGAATTAAATACTGAAACATACTTTCAAAACTGGCCACTAGTCTTAAATTTTTGCTAATATGCAGAAGCCTGTAATTTTACTAAAAATTCGAGTAAGCTAAACCCAAAATATTTACATTAATTTATAATTTTGAAATTATTCTGTAGTTCTACAGTGATAGTGAAGTAAATGCAATGAAGTACTTCTATTAGCGAAGTAACACTTTCTCTAGGCGTGTCATACTGCTGTGAGAAATGCTGAACCAAATTCTACCTGATGAGTGGTTGTACGGCTTAAACGTTTGTGTTGTGGTAGTGCCAAAGAGTTGAGCACTCTGGGACCTGTCGTGCAAGTTTGAGTCCATGCGTATGTTTCAGTGCTGCATTGCATAGAGTAATCAAGCCAACTTGGGCACTAAGAGCTGCAGAGCTGGGTTAGCGTGGTGCCCTCTTGAGGCACACAAGTATTCCTCTGGGATGAGTTTAACCGTGGGATGTCTCATGATACCACTGCGCTGATGTGATGATCGAGTAGGTTTGCACTATGTGAATGTAAGCAGAGGCAGCTCCTACTGATGGAACAGAATAATTGTGCATTCTCACTTGCTAAAATGAAGTGTTCATCAGGCTTTAGAAAATAAGTGTCTAGGAGGGGCAGTGGTAGTAATTTTAAAAGTATATAAATATTACATTTACTTACGTAGTTAAAAACAACTTAAATGGGTTCAATGTAAATGCCAGACAATGTTTGTAAATGTTAGTATTTTCATATCTGCTCCTCTGTCATTAATTCATAGTTTTATGTCAACATCCAAATAGGAAAAAGCTAGCTTTTAGCTTGGCTCTAGATTTTTAGCATGGGGTGTTACTATTTGCATTTCCAGCTTCAAAGGTATGCTCTTATAGCATCTTATATATGCTGTTATACCAAAGTGAAAGTAATACTGTCTCCTTAATATGACATGAGCACAAGTGTGCAAGCTCGTTACTTAATTTCTAAACTATTACTATAGAGTAATATAGTAAATACCTTTTAACTTTTAGCCTCAGCTGGATAGATGTACATTAGGTTTGCCTAATGTAGATGTGCATTAGGTACCTACCAATGCCCTCTGGGATAAAGGCCTTAATGAAGTCATTATCAAGCACTTATTTTTGGGTCAGCTTATGTGATAGGTTGTTCTTTGAGATTTTACAGGAGAGAAATTAAATGTTATAAAGTACAGAAACTCTGTAGGGCCACCTAAATGATGTTATAGGAACTATATTACAAAGAAGAATATTGAACATATTTGCAATCTTCTGTTATTTGTCATATGAATGCCAGGTCCCTTTCTGTCTAATGGATTGCATAGATATGCAAAAGAGAAATAACAAAAGCTAATCAGTTTTGTTTTATGTAAAGCTGTTAATATGTAGATACTTGAGTTCCCTCAAAAAAAAACCCAAAAACAACTGAGTATTCTAATGATGCATGTTGATGTTGTGTAAATTGCTTGGAGAAGAGGAGCTGCTGTAATCACTTCACTTGAAAAGTGAATATATTTAAAAAGAAAATAGGAAGACACAGCCGATGTACATCTGCAGTAAAATTACTGTGAATCAGTCAAGCCTCAGTTAACCTGAGACAGTTGGAGTAATGCTGGTGGGGGCTCTACCAACCAGGGAAACTAACCAAAACTGTGCCCCTCTCTCTAGTGTAGACACACATAGATATGAAGAGCAGGAATCAATGCAATGGCCCCAGCATGCTGTACATAAACGTGGAAGCAAAATAGTTTTGTCTTTAACATGGAAGAAGCTGGAAGGGAAGGTGAGACTTCTGTCAGTCAGAGTAAGCATCTTGACATGCTTACCAGCCCTGGAACTGTGCAGTGCCCCACCAGTGGGCCAAAGAACAGTTGCAGTGATGGCTGCACTGAGTGAAGAAAACTGAGTTGTATTGTGTGTTTGGAGGGAAACTGCAAAAAAAATTAAAAAATGGCAAGATGTTTTATAACTGGCTTGTTTCCTTGATAGCCACTGCAGAGCTGGATTGTCTCTACTACGTTTAAATGTCAGGAATATGGTGAGGAAATACCTTTTGTGTGCGCTGCTGCACACATTAAAGAAAACCTAGGCTCTGTGGGAGACTGCCATCCCCATTTGTGGTGCAAACTGTTTTCTTTGTGTCAGCAGATTCTTATAGGAGGCACTGAATATCCTGGGAGCCACATGCGAATCTTTGAGAAATCCTGAGGTCTTTGGGGCATTTGCCTCTTACACTTCCAAATATCTGCCTTTTACACTCCTTGTGAGTGACCAGGAAATACAAACATCCATAATGTAATAATCACTTGTATCTCACCATGTTATTCATTCTGTGATGCTCTTTAGCTTCCAGGATTTAACAGTGTTTTTCACAGACTTCATTCAGGATTCTACTGTGGTGGGCAGTCCTGAATTAATTGTTCATCTAGATATTAAAATATGTACCCAAAATCAAGTCTCTTCAAATCCATGGTAACATGGATCCTACATCTTAATATATATTCAGCTTTTTGCATTTCCCAGTGTGTCTAGATTAGTACAGTTTTCAGATGCGAAGGATGCTGAACTGGTCTGAGGCGTTGGTATCTCTATCCAAGGGTATTTGCTGCCAGCTACGCTGCTGTCCTGAAGGTGTCTTGCTGGCCTTTAAAGGGCTCTTAGCCAACAAGGCTATATTTAGAGTGGTCTGATATCAATGAAAAGCAAAATATTTTCCCAAGTCTTTGAATAGGGGAAGGGGGAAAGAACGGTGCTCTTACCTGTGTTGCACCTCCATTCTTTTGGAACCTCTCCTTTTAAAGAACAAAAAACAACTGGTAGAACTCCAGTTGTCTGCCAAAATAAAAGTCAAATGAAGGATCAGTGTGTTTGGAGATCTTGATCTCATTACATGAAGAATTTATGCTGCAAATGGCTGGAATTTTCTAGTGTCTTTTAAAATGATACATGGATATAAAGCATTCTAACATAAAAATATGTGCTTTTGCAAAAGGAGTCAATGTGTTTTGAAAGTCTATTGGTATAATTTCCCTGAAGTTTTTAAATGAGCAGGCAACATAAAATGGTTTCTGGAGAATTTTGTTAATAATGATGTTTTGGTTTCAGGGAAGGAAACTAGAACTGTGAAGATTTCAGTTGGCAATGTAGAAAAAATACATAAAGTAACAAAAATAAACATGTCAGTTTTCTCTCAACTTTAATGCCGTAAAGAAATGTAACCAATAAAAAGCGCTAGCAACTGCAGAATGATTGTGTTTTGAACAGCTTTATACCATAGATTCTAACCAACATATGAATTAAACCTCTAATACGTACTACCAGAAATTAAGCTACTTTTGCACACCGCTCTGTGTACCTGCTCACCTTGGCTATAGTTTAAATAGATGATGAAATGTGATAGCTCGCTGGTTGCTCAGCAGTCAGTCCTGTAGAGAAATTCAGATGATGTCTAAGGAACACTGAATTGTGTTAGTGCTGCTCTTCATTGCCCACTTCCTTGGAAGTATTTTTAAACAGCAAGATTATCTTACTGAGCTTATTTTAATATCTTTTATTTTAGAGGGGCTGAACCTGTGCTACTAGTACTGATCATTAAACAAGTAAGACATATAGCTCCTCCTGTATTTAGTTTCTTGAAACTGATTTGGTCACTTTTTAAGTGTGCCTTGTATTCCAATATGATACTAAAATATTTGAAACTTGTAATCCTCTGCCCTGTTTAAAAAAACCCCAAGCTTCTCTGCCACACACACTGTACATGAGTAAACTTTGTGCCTGTAAAATTCAAAGCTTGGTACCATACCTTAACTGGATGTTCACTGCTACAAAAACAGTGAACTGAAGTCAGATGGAAAGATGTTAAAAATTAAAGCAGGTATTGATCCTTAAAGTATTATGATGCTTAAAAACCAGGATGCTGCTTTATCTTGTCCTTTAATGTGGTATTTAATATCAGACATGTGCAACACATTATGGAATATTCTTTCATTTATAGAACCTAGATCTGTCTATGTTAATGGTTAATGCGGTATTTAATATCAGACACGTGCAATGCATTATGGAATATTCTTTGATTTGTAGAACCTAGATGTGTCTATGCTGTTTCATAATACTGTTGTCACTATTCAAACTCATAATTGATTTTAGGTGTGTAAGTTGTTCTTAAGGTTCTAGTTGTTCCAGATATTGCTTAAACAGTGTGTATATATAGATGTTTAGTACTTTGACTCTGAAATGTATTTTGAGTTGGCTGGGGAAATTTTTTTCGCTTATAAATGGTGTGGAATAATTTATTCCTCAAGGAAGATGCACTGGTTCTGAGTCTCACCACCCTTCATGCCTTCAACTTGTAATTATCAGAGCTGAAAAATCAGCTGCTTTTGAAGATAATCAATTTTCATTTATTTTGGGTAAGAGGTTTAAAGCTGAAGTACCTTTGTAACGAATGATAGGCCAAAGCTTGCACAGTAGCGGTCATACTTCAATAATGTGATGATAATTTAAAAATATCATTTAATAGGTGGTAGTAATGTCTTAATTCTGTGATTACTGGATCCTCAGGAACACAGATTACTTCTAAGGGATCTGTAAAAAGAAAAGTGCGTTACTTGACAGTCTGTTTAAGGAGGCTGCATAGTCTGTGTCCCCACTGGGGGTTTCTTTCTGTTCTGGAAACTGGAACAGATTGAAACCCGTTTTAGTATTGCCTCCCCCCCCCACCCCAAGATGCTGTTGATTATTGCCACTTATAGCACACTCTTTAACCATTTTAAAAACATATTTGGGAAAAAAATTGTTTCCCTGAACCCCTCTCCCAAGCGGTGCCTGTGTCATCCCTGCTTATCCGTAGGAAGACACATCTGGTCTGCATTCAGCAGCAAGTCACCTGTGCTGTGATGTGGCTATGCTGGTGTGTGGAGACAGAATGCTGCTCTGTAAGCATTGCGTGTGCTGCAGTGTCACAACATGCTGAGGCCCAGACAGCTCTTTCTGACCTGTCTCCTGTCTGTGAAACTATTTATCAGTCACTTCAATGTGGCAGAGCCATGTTGGAATAGCTGCTAGATTAGCCTTGTAAGTGCATCTGAAATAACCCAAGCTTTTCAACCGATGACTTATTCCAACTTTGAGAGAAATGATCTTTCTGATGGAAAGTGAAGCAAAGGTTAGAGAATCTCTTCACTGAAAAGGGAAGCTATCTTCAGTGCGTAAAGGTGAAGAGTCACTATGTATTTAATGAATGTAAAAGTAATTTTTCAATATTCTTCCAGACACAAATGTTTATCAAGTGGTCATAAATATATTGTCCAATTGTTCTTAACTGCACTCTTATACTTTATATGTATGAACTCACTAATTGCTTAATCAGAAGTTAATAGTGGTGTTAATATGCCCTCAGGAGGGTAAATTGTAGTAGAAGCTGTAATATTGAGAGATTAAAATCCAAATTTCAAAATAAATCCAAATCTTAAAGTTTATTAACCCCCCACCATCAACTTCCATTGGCATTAATGACTCTTGTAAGTGCCAGCACATCTGGAAATTAGACCACTTGGATCTTAATTCTTAGATGAGCAAGCAGAAGGTTAACAAACTTTGAAATGGCAAATAAAAGAGCCGAAAGGAGAATGATATAGTTGTTGTGAATTAGAATACCTCTTTTTGGTGAGAATTGCTTTTCTCTCTCTAAAATGATGGTATGACTTGTAATGATGTAGCTTTAGTGTTGAAGTTAAACATTATAATGGTCTTTTAATGACACCTTAATGGCCTTTCTGAGGATTTGCACTGAAATAATTTTACCTTCTTGTAATTGTGCTTCATAATGGACTGTAGCAGCATGATTTAAGGTCTCCTTAATTTTTTCATTGGTTTGTTCAATATAACAAACCCTCTAAGTTACCATTCTATGAAATAAAGGAAGTATTGTTTTGGGTTTTTGGGGGTTTTTTGATTGCTATATTAGTTTTATGTTCCACGCTTAAATATTTTTGTCGGTGACATGGACGGTGGGATTGAGTGCACCCTCAGCAAGTTTGCCGATGACACGAAGCTACATTCGGTCGTCGAACCATACATGATTCGGTTGATATGCTGGAGGGAAGGGATGCAATCCAGGGGGAACTTGACACGCTTGTGAGGTGGGCCGATGCCAACCTCATGAAGTTCAATCAAGCCAAGTGCAAGGTCCTACACCTGGGTCAGGGCAATCCCAGGCACAGCTACAGGTTGGGCAGAGAAGAGATTCAGAGCAGCCCTGCAGAGAAGGACTTGGGAGCGTTAGTTGATGAGAAGCTGAACATGAGCCGGCTTCAGTGTGCGCTCACAGCCCAGAAAGCCAACCGTATCCTGGGCTGCATCAAAAGAAGCATGACCAGCAGGTCAAAGGAGGTGATCCTGCCCCTCTACTCTGCTCTTGTGAGACCTCACTTGGAGTATTGTGTACAGTTCTGGAGTCCTCAACATAAGAAGGACATGGAGCTGTTGGAGCAAGTCCAGAGGAGGGCCACGAGGATGATAAGAGGGCTAGAGCACCTCCCATATGAAGACAGGCTGAGAGAGTTGGGGCTGTTCAGCCTGGAGAAGAGAAGGCTGCGTGGAGACCTCATAGCAACCTTTCAGTATCTGAAGGGGGCCTATAAAGATGCTGGGGAGGGACTCTTTGTTAGGGACTGTAGTGGTAGGACAAGGGGTAATGGGTTCAAACTTAAACAGGGGAAGTTTCAATTAGATATAAGGAAGTTCTTTACAGTGAGGGTGGTGAGGCACTGGAATGAGTTGCCCAAGGAAATTGTGAATGCTCCATCCCTGGCAGTGTTCAAGGCCAGATTGGATGGAGTCTTGGGTGACATGCTTTAGTGCAAGGAGTCCCTGCCCATGGCAGGGGGCTTGGAACTAGATGATCTTAAGGTCCTTTCCAGCCCTAACTATTCTATGATTTTGTCTGCCTTGGCAATAATAAGGTAGTAACTGAGTTTTGTAAAGTTTTGTCTGCATTGCTTAACAACAATATGTGTATTGAATTGAGGACAATTTCTCATTATACACTCTTTGTTTCATGTGTATGTGTAACTCAGAAACTAGGTGTCATGAAGAAGTAGATTATTACATATCCAGTGCTTATGTTATTCTGTGCTAGTAGCCTGAAAGAAAGTGCCTGTTTAAGCTTTGTTATTTTTCTGAAGCTCAGGTGTTGAATGAAGATAGTTCACTATAAATCTGGCATGACCTCAGTGCAACAGGCACTGCGATAGATATACCCTAATAAAAAGGAAATTTTACAATGAGTTGCTGTGTCATGGAAGCACTCAGATATAACTGCTATTGAATAAATTTGAAACTTTTACTGTATTTCCATGTACATGACCTGACAGGCCAAGATTTCATCCTGTGTTCGTTCACACTTTGACAGTTTATTTCAGTTCTCATCACGGAGATGTTAATTTTAGGTAAACATCCTCTATAAACAAACTAATTCTAATCTGTAGCTTCAGTTGATAAAGGTATCAAGGCCTATTTCTGGATAATTATGTAATACTCTAGCATTTACTTTAAGCAAGTGTTTAAATGTTATTAGCATTCTGATATTTCATGTAACAACATCCATGCATGCATTTCTTGTCAGTGTTTAGCAACATCTGGACAAGGAAATGTGTGTGTATGTGCCATCCAAACAATTGAAAGTGAAGGCCTCCCTCTGAGCGGTTGTGAAATCCTGGAGGATTGAGCTTGTTTGCCTAGAAATTGCATATAATAGGGGAAAAATGTTGAAAACCACCAAATGGAAATAATGTCTTGTCCCACCTAACCATCTTGTCTTTCTTTCTGTAATTCTAGTCATGAATAATATCTAAGAAATAGGAATTCAGTAGTGTCCAAGTTTTTTTCCTTTTTCCATTTCTAAATCAAGGGGATGGAAAAAAGTCATTTGCATGTGAGATTAGTATGTTCTGAGAAAAATATAGGATGTGGGGTAAAACTTTAGCTTTTGATACAATGGCAATATATAACTTAGGAATTCTCAAGTAGAAATGTCTGTGAAATGCTTATATGAGTCTTGTTCAGTCTTTTACCATTAGCATTTTAAAAAATAATTTACACGTTTCTTAAGAGTTCTGTTTGCCAGTTTTAACTTCAAAGGCTTCTATGGAGGCTACATTAATTATTTATATTGGAAAAAAACCCGGCCAATTTGTATACTTTCAGGTCTTGTATGTTTTCAGTATCGATTGGCTGATTAGATCTTCTATGTGCTACTAGTTGGCTTTTGAAGTATGGGATCATTAGGTGCATTTCCAAGAGTAGATGGCAAATAAACAAGCTTAGGTTAAGTGTCGTAGCTCTTGTTATTAAAGCTTTACTGAGAACATTCCATTATTGTATATAATCAGAGGGATATCTCTTGCGATAGTGGTGTGTGGTGGTTTTTATTTTTTTTAACAGAATTCTGTATTACTTCTTTTGCCAGCTGAAAATGTCAATGTTTTCTCTTGGTCTATTAATGTTTTCTTAAAATCATTTTATAGGATGCTGGCAGCTCAAAGTACACTTTTGATTAGTTTTTTATTTTTCTGTTAATGGCAAAACCATCTGAATGACGCTTTGCAATTAACATTTATGGAGCCTTCCTTGGGGAAAGGGCTGCTGAGTTTCTGTGGGAGGGAAGATTAAAATAAAACACACCAAATAATTGGAAGTGTATTTCATAGGCATGCTTAGTATGTTAGTGCTGCCTCCTGAAGCTAAATGAGTTAAGCTTGTACTTAACTCAGCCTTTGCTGGATTCACCAGAATTAAAGCTTGTTGACATGTTTTTCAAATTAGTTTTCATACCACTGAGTAGTTTCTAGCAGTACTCTAACTTGGTTAGCAGTGTGCTACTAGTATTATAACTTAAAATGCCTCTTCCTGGGTAAAGCCCCCTACAAAATAAGAGCTATCTTAAGTTTTGTATTTTGTGTTCTGTTGTTTGTGTTTTGTTGGGTTTTTGGGGTTTTTTTTGTTTGTCTGTTTTTTTTTTTTTTTTTTTAATAGATTTTCCACCTCATTGGTTTGATAAATATACTTGAAACATTTTAATATTAAAATTCTTGGTGGAAAAAAAGACAAGTAAGGCCTTATGCTGGCTGTCTCAACTAACTGAATTTGTTGTATTTTGCTACTTTCCATTCTTGTTGTTTCTACAGTGGTGAGGGTAGTCTAGTAATAAACTATCCAAATACAAACTCTTACACAGATATTAAAGCAATAATAAAGTTGCCTTTTTTTTTTTTGTTTTATCAGTCTCTAGTCCTGTGCTTTGGGTTAGTAAGATAATCGTGTTTTGAGTTATGACTGCTATAACAAGAAAGCTAGTGGAAATATGTCAGTGCTTTCTCAAATGACAGCGTTGATATATAGTTCTTACACCATGTCTAGATTAGGAAGATGGATGTCATTTAAAATATGTTCCCTAGCACACTTTTAAGAATTCCTGGAGCAAGTGTTCAACACATCTGAAAATGTGTTAGTTTTATCTAGCTTTACAGAATCCTGCTAAAAAATTCTTTTTTTTGGGACACTTGGTTTACAAATTAAGCTGATATGCCCAAAATGTCATCGGTCATAGTCTATCTGAACATCTGTTTACATCCTTCATAATTGTATGAAAATAAGTTTATTAACACTTAGAAGTTATATTCTAAGCTCATAATTTTTCGTAGACTTAGCTCTAGTTTTTACACAGTTTAACTAAATGTTTAGACAAAAAAAGCGCAAAGGCAGTGACCCATTTTCTAATTGTGCTTTCAACAAATTTTACCTTCTACTAAAAATACAATATTTAGGTCACTATTTTAAGAAGACACAAATTGAAACAGCAATGAAACAGTCTAAATCTTCCTGTAGTTACTCTAGGAATTTATACGTATTACATTACATGCCATTCAAGATCAGAGTTTTTTCAGTCATACGGTGGCTGGAGAGGCTTAGGTAGGCACACCTACCAATTCTGATGCTTGGCTATTTATGGCCTTTCTGCTATTTGTACCTTCCCCCCCCCCCCCCCCCCCCCTTCCTTTTGCCTTAATTCTATAAACAAATGAATGTACCTGTTTGTGTGAGTGACTTCTTATCCTTGCTGCTATTGGTTAGAGATACTCAAGAGACACTTAACTCTTGCAGTCCTGCCCAAACCTGCACTTCATCCAAGTGGGAAATCTGAAGAAGCAACAGCAGCAGCAAATGTATTTTTGTAATTTTACTGTGAGACTACTTCTGCCCTCTAGCCCATTGATTTTCACAGAAATTTTTAAACTACAGTTCTGAGCCTACTTTGCAAACTAGAAAAGACATGATTTTCTGGAGATAGTGTGGGGCTTCCTTTACTGCATTTGTTAGAAATTACAGTATTTAGATATTGATGAGATCCAAAAAGCAGTATGGTTCACAGAGTACCATTCTCTTAAACCTATGCAAGTTAGCAGATATGAGATGTTTACATTTCAGAGATGAATTCTGTTCTGCAGTTACAGGAAAAAAAAAAAAAACACAGGAAAAAAAAAAAATTGTCTCCTTGAGACACACCAGGGAGCAATGGTATTTGAAAAATGGGAAAGCAGAGGGTCGTGTCTCTTCAGCTTCACAGGTCTGTGGAGCAACCTGAGCACACTTTGGAAGGGAACAGCGTATATTCTAGTCAAAGCATAGTAATTCTTCATGCTTCCTGTAACTCATGACTATCCTACATCATCCTAGCACAGGGCTCTTTCTTAAATGCCATCTTTGTATTTAGACTAATCGAGAAGTTAGAAATGATTTCTTGCTGTCCATGTAGTAGGAGCCATTGACAGAGGAAGTTGGTAGAGAAGAGTAACGCAACTTGCTTAAATTGAGGGACAAGATATTTAAGTATGGGTGTTATGTTGAAATTAACTTGAATTTATCCATTAAAAAGTTTTAAAGTTTGTTATACATGCTCCAGAAAGTAATTTCTTGTTTAGTATTCTTGATTTGCTCTGCTGTAGTTCCTTTATGCATCCACATTCAAAATGCATACAACTTAATTCCTGATACTTGCTTCCAACCTCTAATTTATCACAATTTAATCATTGTTCTTGGGTTCACTGTGCAATTAGTGACTGTCTGTTTGAACAGATGCACCTTTCTTTTCCTAAAAGTACAGTTTCTTTACTGCACTCAAATTTGCTTGGAGGCAAGCACATTATAGATAATCATAGAATGACAACGGAAGAGACATGCTCAGTTCCTAATTTATCAGTCTCCATATGCTTGATGAGCTCTCACATTAGTTTTGTTACTCTGCTTATGTTGCTGTGGCTTTTTTTTCTAGGAATGAATGCCTAGTTTGGATGGTAAGTAAGATAAAAGCCTTTATTTTGCGTCCTATGAGCTGGTTGATAGCACAGCAGACCCCTGAACATTCTTCTGTGGCTGCTATTCATTGAAGTATCAAGTGCTTACCCTCCCCTGCTTTTTTTTTTTGGTAATTTACCAAAAGAGTTTTTATTATCTTCAACCCAAAGTACTATATTTTCAGGGGCTGTTTTCCTGAAAGCTTTCAGTCAGAAAATAGGATCTGGAAATAAATCATCTATAATAAATCTTATCTGCTGTATTGCTTAGTTGCTTGTGTGGTTTGTGAACTTTTGATCTAGAGGGTGAGGAGGTCTGGTTATGTTACCTAAAATGTTGGTTACAGTATTTTCACAACATTCATAAGCTATATGGGAAAGCAAGCAACTTCTAAAGCCTTTATTTCCAAATACTATGAAGAATGTGAAAGAGCAATTGAATTACAGCATGCCTTGGAGAAAGTAAAAAGAAAATTGCTTTTCTAAGGGAATCACTAGTATAATCTTGTCACTTGGCTGTTTGTATCTGCCATTCTGGCACATTATATTAATCCTAGCAGATAACGATGTAGTCATCATACTTTCTATAATATGAGAGGAAATGAAGTGAAATGAAAGCTATTGATGGAAAAGAAATAGGCAATGTTATAAATAGTGAAGTACATAAGGGTAAGAACTAGTAGTGAAATATGAATGAGCTGACACCTTAAAGCCAATTTTAATAAAACTGGAAAAAATGCAATTAAAACGTTCATGATATCTTAATGCCAGAAAGGCATTAAAGATAACTAGCTAATTTCAAAGCTTTGAGTCTTGACTATTTCTTTCAAATATTGGAGAATTCATTAGATTATAATTGTAGATTTAGGGGAGGTAATACAGAAATATGTGTCTTTTTCCTAATAACAGTTGCATATTTCATAGTTTTGGGGATCCTTTATAAAGGGAAAAGATGGACTGGTTATTATTTATAATGTAAAACGTTGCTTGAATCTCTGGCAATAAGCAGTATTTTCATAGTAGCAAGCTGAAATGTGTGCTTTTAACTTCTTAGCTCAGCAATTAAAATCACGTCTGACATCACAAGATAAAAGAGCAACCCCAGGTTTAATGAGAATTTAATATTTCATCCAAAAATAATACTGAATTTCTGTAAAAGCTGATTTTTGAAGTCAAGCAACAACACTTACAACAGTTGATCTCTTGGTAAAAATAGTTGATTATAAATCTGTCTTCATTTGACAGATGCATGATAGTGTCTAGTCCTATAATACTTGATACACATTTACATGCCTATGAAGGAAATATATCTATCTCTGCCTGTGTATTTTTTAATGAACTGTTCTCCCTGCCCGAGTAATTTTTTATGTACCTGAAAAATTTTTCTTTTGAGGCTGAAGGCTGGTGGCTGTATTGTAACCCAGTTCTATATTCCTAGCAGAATTGCCACAGTCTAACCTATTGATTAGTGTCTGTTTGTTTATTATTTACCTTGGTAATTTAGAGAACATGCTTCTGGGTTCAGGCATCGTGTTGGATACTCTTTGGGGATGCTTTTTGGTCATTTCTTCAACTCTTCTGGTTACTCCCATGCAGTCTTTCAGGCTTATTGTTCCATCTTAGTTTGAGCCAGCATATCCAGCATATGGAAGAAGTGAAGAAAGAAACTATAAAAAATAAATTTCCACACACATTATTCTTGAAGCACTTGACTATCTCAGTTGCAAGAAAACTCCTGAAATGCCTTTCATCCTGGAGAATCTGTTAATCTGACATCGAAGTGTTTGGCAGAGAGAGGAAAACTCACATGGGAAGGACTCGTGTCATTTTTTAAATGACAGTGGCTGCCTGTATGGACTAAGCACCAACTGCTGAGTAGACATTAGTCTTAAGGTTTGGATAGGCTATGTTGGAATCTCTCTCTAGACACATTTTTCCCTAATTATGATTAAGCAGTAGAAATACACAGGAATGAGGAACTACTTAAGAGACTTTCTAAGAAAATGCAGACTTGATGGTGGCTCTGCGATGATCCTCTGATGAGATTTGAAGCATCTTTCCTTGGTGATGGTATACAGTAGATTCTCCATTTGTTGGTGTAACATGGTTCACATCTGTGTCAATTCTAGGTGCAGAATGGTGTTTGTAACTTGGGACAGACACATTCTGTTACAGTTGAGCATTCACATCTCCCACCCTTTTGTAATTTCTTATTTGTACAGGAAGTGCATTGCTTGTCCTGTGGTTGTCTTGATTTCAGTTCTGCACACCCATTTTTGTTTCTTGATATTCAATGGCTCACTTTTATATGACTTTCTGTTAGCATGGCTGCATCTCTTAAGTGATTGCTGAAAAGTTAACTATAAATATCAAATACCACTTGCAAATAGGAAGCAGAGCTTCTCTTTTTCTGTGGAAGATGAATATTGAAACATAAAGCTCTGAAATTGTTCTTCAGGGGATGCACTGCACTGTATCTCTGTTGCATCAAAGCACACACTAATGTATCAAAGTTTCACTGAGCAGAACTCGCCAGATGTGAGACTTTAAGGAAAATCCCAGGTGGGTCATGTGGAACCATACCTAGGATTGAATGTGCTTGGATGAAACTTGCAGAGCATTGCTATTGCACAGCAGGACAGGATCTGCCATCTTCTTTTACTGCCTTGTTTAACTTCTCTTTCCATTAAGCTGTGAAGCCACAGTAGAAGTGGTATCTCTCACCGTTATTTAAAAGCACATTTGTGGGCTCCAGTGAATTGCATTGGACTGTATCTTGATGGAGGTCCGTCCTAACTCTTCTGTCAAACTGATAGACTGTATTAGGCATTAACTGTGGGGTTTGGTAGCCAGAACTGCAGGGGTGGCCTGTGTGAGAAGCAGTTGTGTGCTGCCCTGTCACAGGTGTTGAAGAAAGGGGGCAGCCACAAGGACACGTGGGGAAACATGAGGATGCATGTGAGGACACACACAAGGCAATGGGAAGAGATAGGGGAAGAGATGGGCATTTGGAGCAAGGGAGCAGCAAAGAGAAGGATATGAAAAGAGTGAAGTGCAAGGAGAGGCAACAAGAAACGTCTGGGTCCTGACCCCAGCCTCCTGCGATGGCCTTTGTCTACTGAAGGGACGTGGAAGGGACTGAGCGTACAACTCAGTGAAAACAAGTGAAGTTGGGGTAGGAGTAGGGGAGGAGAAGCACTGGACTGAAGTGGGGCCTGAGGAGGGAAGGTGCTTCCCTAAATGCTCGTTTAATTCTTGGTCTTTTTCCTCAATACCTGAATCTGTAATTAAAAGTTTATGTTCATTCGCAATAAAGTGTGTTTCCTCAGTCAAGACTGCCTTGCCCACATGGCTCTAAGTCCAGAAGGCATTGCAACATCACCATTACGTGAGCTAAAAGAACTGGTGAAAAGCCAAACAGTGGGGAGAAATGTGGTACTCAGTAACTTGTACCTTGTGCGTAGTCAGTGGTCTCATTCACAAGAGTCGATTGTTTGTTGTGTTTCACATAATGGAGGCAGCTTCAGGGGTGTGCTTTTTGCATTTATATACTTTTTTTTAATCAAGCAGGGTCTCGGAAGTGCTGTTGAACTTGCTTTGCTTCAGCCTTCTTGTGAAAATTGAGTTTTCATACTTAATCATTAAAACATGACAAAGATATCTGAAGCATGTACCACCTTTTTTTCTTCCTTTCATCTTGATTCATTCATTAGGTTCCTTGAAGCCCTCCAAGACACAATTAACCCTTTTTTTCATACTGCGAAGCTTGAAATAATCATTAAAACTCATTAAAGCAGAGAAACTTACTTTCAAAAGCAGTTTAATATTAAGATTTTCCTGATTTCTTTTCCTGTGGATAGGGTAGAATACTTAGGGTATGGCCATCACAGTTCCAGTCTTACATGACTGTTCAAGTAATGAATGGTAATTGGTTGCTTTGCATTGCAGACCTGTGCTCCATACTAGAAGATTCTTTGAGATAATTTTCTATAGTGGAATGCTGTCTTCTGAGTTTGGGCTGTATAATAATGATACTGTCTTAGAGTTCTTTTTGTCCAGTAAAAAGAAAATACAGTTGAAGATAAAAATACATTACCAAAAGTCTTGCTTTTTTCTCTGCCTTTACATTCTCTTCTATTGTGAATTGTACTGTTGCTACAGTAAAGCAAACATCTACTTATGTTTTCTGATTTACCAAGTTGTTTTTGTTTTTAATGTCCTTTAAAATGCACAGATATGCAGTCAATTTTATTTTAGTGCTGACTTCAGTGCTCTTGTGCTGACATACATGAAGGTTGAATTGGATCTCACTTTAAAAAAAGTCTTTTTTTTTTTGTATTCTGTTAATTGCCTAGTCTGTTCCTAGCATTATATAAATGATCTTAGAATTGAGGAATTGATTCAATAGACAAAATTCAGAACAAACTTTGAAGCTCCTAGGTAGCATTGTTTTCATCCTGCAAGTTTTTGTAGGAAGAAAGTGACGCATTATGAAGTACCATGAAGTAAAACGGTGACTTTAAAGCAATAAACTTCCTTGGGTTTACTGAAACTGCAATAAAACTGTCATGAAGCACTGTAAAAGCATTGATTTATTTGTACTACTAATATGAGAAGTAATAAAATGTAGGATTTACTGGTATGGTTATAGCATTTGTTATCTATTTTATTAGACAACTCAACAGGTATTATATTGCATTGTACAGTCATAAAATATTTTATAATCTGTTACTGAAACAGAATATTGATAGGGAAAATAGTTTTGATATTTATCCTTCTCTCAGAGGTGAGCACACTGGATATTTTTATGGGACATTTGTTGCTAAACTTCTAATTTTATCTTAAAATTGACAGTAAGCATCATGGAAAGGATGTGCTTTTGATTATTGTTTACTATACTTGGTCACTGAAATTGTAATTCAGACTAGTTCTATTTTCTAAAATATGTTATTTGGAAACAGTTGCATTTCTCTTTAAAGATTCTTTTTAAAATATGAGCAGGTCTATCTCTGTTCTAAAAATATTAGTTATTATATGCTTAAAAAAAAATTGGATAACTAGTAGAACATGATTTTTAGAAACGCTCAGCATCAACCTAATTCTGTCCAGAAGAAACTGAAAAATGGGAGGACTTAGGCCACTCCTTAGAAGTCTCCATGTAGTTGCATGATGATATTCTTATCTGCCTCCTCAGTGAAGTGAATTACAAACTGAGTGAGAAATACTATAATAGCCTATATATAGGCAGATGTGAAAGCTGTAATCTGCTAGCATTCCTTTTACTTGATAGAAAGCAAGATATGATAGAGACAATAATTTGGAAGAAAAATTATTTGAAGGGAAAATGTATTTGGATGCGTCCCTGCACAGAGGTAGGACAGCATTATGAATGCGAAAGTATTACATTAATAGCCACTGACAGCTATGTAGACATTTCAAGAAATAATACAACTCATAAAGTCATAAACCTTGGCAGTGTTCGAAGCCAAGTTGTATGGGGCTTTGAGCAACCTGGTCTAGTGGAAGGGCACTAGACCATGGCAGGGGGGTTTAAGATTCCTTCCAACTCAAACCATTCTATGTTTCTATAGAAATGTAATAGTGATTTGTGCCTTGTTAATAAAATGCGCTAATTCTAATCAACTGTGCAATTATTTCAAACAGAATTCTACAGCTTAGCATTATTTGAATTCAGAATTCAAAGCTTTGTCAGCCACAATGGTTTGCTATAGCTACTTATCAATACATTGAAAAAAACACCATGATTCTTCATAAGGTTTTCGTTATCCTTCTTTTTAAGGTTTGGGATGCTGTAGATACAGGCTGCTGTTTGAAATCATACTCCTGTCACTCCCGTGCTGTTCGAACTGCCCGGTGGTCGTCTTGTGGAAGAAGGATCCTCAGTGGGGGCTTTGATTACATGCTGCATTTAACAGATGTAGAAACAGGTAAAGGTCACGTAAGGATGCATTATAGCTCTGTCTTTATCGAGTACAGATAACTTTGGATCTCGCTAGCCTTATTCTTTCTTCTAACAAGATAGATAAAAATCTATAGTTCCAAGTTAGAATTCTTGAAACATGTCCTCACTAAAAAAGTCTCAGCAATTAAGGGTAGTTGGAGATACTTAAGAAAACTCAAGTATCTTTAACTTCATGAACATACGTAATTTCTGTTATCAGATACAGAATGTGTATTTTTTTTAATGCTCTGTCATGATCATTCATTAAAGTGTTTGAAGAGCTGAAGGCTGACTTCAGTAACATTTATACATATGGTTAATTTAAACATAGGCTTGTATCTCATTCTCAGTTGGATTGGCTTTAAGTTTGTGCTTAAAGTTAATTACTATTTTTTCCTTTTTTTTATAGAAACTTAAATTCTGTTATGAAACCTTGAGAGTGAACCTGTGTGATTTTGATGCAGTTGTGAATTTACTTTGGGATTTGAATGTTGTGACCTTAGCAGCTAATTTCCAGCATGCTGTGTCTCCTCATGCTGTGTCTCCTCACGTTTCCTTCACTAACTAAAGTGGTTCTATTAGCTAGATTTCTTTTCTCCTTTATGCATGTTACCAGCATTCAAATGGCAGCATTCACTGGGCCTGTACATAATAGGACACCTCTGCGTGTGTATAAATGATTAGACCTAATATAGTACCTTGTCAACTGAAGAGATGCAATTTTATTTTTTTCCACTTAGTTTACTTTTAAATGTTTAACTCCTGCAAAGGTGCAGTATTTTTTTTGTAAGACTACAAAAGAAATACAGAAACTACAAGCAATTCTCATCTAGGAGGGTTCTCTGTTATGTAAAAGAAGTACATTGTATGCGAATATCTGGAGAGCAGCAGCCCTATTCAGATGAACTGGGAAAGTGGCCAAGGAAATTTGTGAATATTGTTCACATGAAAAGAAGATTCTTTTCCATGCTCTAAGAATTTATTTTTCTCACCATTTGTCACACCAGAAGTATTTAAATTCGATGATGACTGGAAGGGAGCTGCTGTAGTTTGGGAATATAAAACATGTGACACAGTTACCAAATATTGATGTTTTGAGAATATTCATGTTTTGTAATGGGGAAAAGAGGTGTATATATCTGAGGTAGTAGTATTACATGAGGTTAATATACCAAGTCATTAATTTCTCAGACTTACTGGCATTTTTTTATTTTCAGTCTCATTGCAGCAACCTTAAAATTTTTAGTCTCTTATATAACTGAATCTTACTAATCCAAGTTGATCAGTTGTTTACAAATTCTAAACAGAATGGCTACCTTCTTAATGGGATTTATAGCAGTAGAATAGATTTGATGTGCCTGAGTCATTTGAAGGGATTACAGTGGGGAAAATCTCACTTTATAAAATAATAGAACAAATTCCAAAGATATGTTACTTTAATTGTATACTTTAATTTCTAACATCTTTTTGACTTAACTATCCAGTAGTGGGATACTAGTCTGGATTAAGTTGTTAGTAGTGGTTCATTTGGAAGAAGGTACTTCTAGTATTTTAGGCAATGACAATAACAAATTTGAAACCAACTTGTGAGTTGTGTAGTATTTCTAACTACTTAAATAAACTATGTGTAAAGACAAAATGAATGCTTATAATCCTTGCAAATACCAGATATTCATTATTGTCTTATTTCTAGGACACAGAATTCCTTGTAGCTCTTGAGAACTGCAGTTGTAATGTTGATGTTTAGACCTGACTTAGTGACACACACCTTGTTTGGAAAAATTACACAAGTGATCAGAATTTTATTGTCATTTCCTACACATGCAGACCAGTTTCTGATTTCCTTCTCTCTTGTAAAGTTACTCTTTTTTGTCATACATTTTTAGTCAATTCTTGTCAGAGAAACAGGGCAAGCAGTTTGCCTCTGGAATCCATATCAATTTGATATAAAAAGCCTCATTTCCATTTGAAAAACACTAAGATGGCTATAAGATTTTGATTTACATTAGTTCACTGAATCATTCATTCCTCCTCACTCTTCATCAGTGCTGAGATGATTTCTTCTTTGATTAACTTCAGATAGTTGTTAGAACTGTTCCTTCACAGAGAACTTTAGATTCATTTTTGGACTTCGATCTTAATTACTTTCTGTTGCTAGACTGAACTAACTAGCAGCGTGTTTAAATCCAGTAAATGCATGCTGATGAGATTTTATAAATAATAATGCTATCTTTAATGCTCTATGCTCTGTCTCTTCTGTATGTTGTTCTGGTTCAGCATTTTTCTAGTCATGTTTGCCAAAGTCTAATCTTTCTTGTCTTTTTCAGTATGGATTCTATATATTGCGTCTGTGCTATAAGAATTTCTACATGTCATTTGCCAAAAGAAACCTAACAGTCTGAAGAGAATTACTTTTAAAAGTTTAGGAAAGGTTGCAAATGGAGCTTAGAACATGCATGGTATTGAGCTCTTAGTTGGAAGGTTGTTTTTTTTTTTTCGTCATTTTGTGGTGTTTTTCTGTTAGGAACGTAGTTTCTGCTGTATTAAATCAAAATTGTAGTCTAGCTAATTGTTTGTTCTGGGTCTGATGACAGCTAGTTAAGAGATTCTTCAAGGAATGTGCCAGCATGTTGTAACAAGCAGCAATAGAATAAATTCCCCGGGAAATTTCGTTTCTAAGCTTGGACTTAAGTTGGGGTATCCCTTGTGCTAGGATGTTGGATGTTCCTTTTTTTTTTTTTTTTTAAAGCTTTGTGATCTGAACACCATTGGAATAGAAGCAAACACTGAAATCTCATTAATAAGAAAGCAGATTTTTTTTTTGTTGTTGGCATAGAAATCCTCATACAAGGGTAGAAGACACACGCGTGAAATCTTATCCTGAAGTTTTACACCATCAAACTGCTTCCCCTTGTCAAGTGTCTTTAATGAAAGTTCTTATATATAGGGAGGTCTAAGATGCTGCAAGCAGGGAAAATGGGCTAAGAGGAACCTCATAAGGTTCAACAAGGACAAATGCAAAGTCCTGCATGTGGAATGGAGTGATGCTGTGCAACAGAACAGGCTGGTGCTAAACTGTCTAGAAGGCAGCTTTGCAGAAAAAAACCTGGGGGTTCTGATGCTGAAGATGAATCAGCATTGCTTTCTTGCAGCAAAAGTTACCTTCATCTAGGGCCAGATTTGTAAAAGTTTACCTAGGACATAGAGAAGATTACACCAGGCTCTTTTCAGAGGTGCACAGTGAAAGGATGAGAGGCAAAGGACGAATGTAAGAACACAGGAAACTTTTTGGCTCAGCTCAAGGGTCATCAAACACTAAAGCAGGCTGTCCAGAGAGACTTTAAGGTCTCTATACTTGGAGATACTCAGATACTTCAGTAACCCCTAAGTAACCTGCTGCAGCTGGACCTACTTCTGAGTAGGGATTTGGACTAGATGCCCCCTGGAGGTTCAGCCTGTATGATTTGTTGATGCTGTGGTGGAAGAATGGGGAAAGAGAAGAATTCAAATTATTGAGGTACAATGAATTCACTCGTCCTGGTTTGGTGAAAGAGATGCTGTTGTACAAGTCTTCTTTTTCTAAATTTGTTTTTTATAGATCATCATTTATTATCTTGAATGGTCATCCATAGTCCTAACCTCAGGATGTCAAGCTAAGAAGTTCCACAAATTCAATTTTCTTAAACTGATATACATATTCAGTGCATAAATCTGATCCAAACTATGCCTGAAGTACTTAAAGAACTTAAGGTTATTTATGTGTCATTTGCATGAGTGGTTCTCTGGCTGCAGTTTGCATGAGGCATGTTCAGTACTGCAATATGGAGTTTTATAAATATTAGTAGATCCAAAAACTGCAGCTGAGCTGCCTGTAAAGATTACTTGTTAATATTTTTTTATTGTCCTATTTCATATAAAGTATTTTTTATAAAAATAAAACTTTCTGAAAGTTTTCAAAAATGTGATAGTCATGCAGCAGTCTGAACCAGCGAGACTCACTGGTTCATCTCTACTAACACCACACTTGCAGTCAGTTTCTACTAGTGATAGTTCAGACACTTTGTTATTTACAGAGTAGTAGGTAGTGCTATATTCACAGACCACTGAAAAAAATATTGCTTTTAAAACAATTCCAGGTCAAGTACATTTGATGTTTAACGTTTGTTATGTCCAGACGTAATGGAGATGCTTTACCAACTTTAGGAAGGAAATCTGAATTTTAAAATTTATTTATAACTATTTTATTTTAGGAATATATGTTTTATTCATCAGTGGATTTTTTTATTAGGCACAAATAATTGGTACAGTAGCATAGGCAGAACATTGGTTGGATTGGTACCATTTGCATATTACAGATACTTCTCGTTTCTTTAATATTATGACAGAGCGAATCTTCCAAGACATTTTTGCACATTTCCTATGTTGCCAAATGCTGCAGTTATATTTCGGTTCATGGACTGAGCTTGATTTCAAATATAACTTCCTCAGAGTTTTATAATGGGAAATTGAAATTCCCCATTATTTTGAAAGTTTTCACATTACCGTGGCCAGGATACTGAAATTAGGCTGTTGGTTTTGAAGGAAAGTTCAGATTATATATATGGTCACTTAAATCTGTCAGGGTTTTTTAAAAGAAAAAAACCCAAACTTTTTGCATTATTTTGAGAGTTTCTTAATGGAACATTTTGTACCCCCCAAAAAGATGGTGCAAGTTTGCTTTTCTGTATTTTCTTTTATATTCGAATTTGGTAGTCCTATAGATATAACATTATTGTTATTATAATTGTATTTGTTCACATAGGAGATTCCTGTTCACCAGGGCAAGTGCTTGTACATAAACATCACCACAGGAGAGCCATGACTTTATTCTATTTCTTCCCTTCTCTCCCAGTAATATGTAGATAGTATGTTGTTTGAATATGCATGAAAGTTTTCTATGACATCTCAGAAAAAAGCCCAGTTGATGTGTTTTTGTCTGTTTGCTTGGGGTTTTTTTTAATGCATACAGGCAGGGAAATCCTGCTTATTTCTGCTAAGCGAGATTACGCTCATGTCCTTGTAATGTGGCTTCACTTTTCTTATCGAATAGTGTAAGGACGTGAATGTTTTTGGATTATGCAGGTAGGGGTGTGAACCTGAGAACCACTAAACACTTACAGAAACATCCTGTGCTCAGTAACTGTGCTGATAGTCTGTGAAAAATTCACAATGTTAAATTACCTTTAAAATGCCTGATTTCATAGTTGAGCAGTTTCACAGTAGGCTGTGAGAAACATATGTTCAAGGTCTTTTAAAAGATTTTTTTCTTTTTCATACTGTGTATGTTACTGGTGAGCCTTTAGTAAAGGAAGAATTGAATTAAAGCACTTTAAGAATATAAAACACACTGTAAAGATTTAGTAGATCTTGTTACTGAAATTGTGACATTAAAGATTGAGAGAAATATTTGCTTTCTGCTTTGGAATAATGACCTCTTATACAGGAAAATCATATGGGGTATAGATTTTTCCCTCAATTAGCCAAATAGATTTTCAGAAGATATAATTTTCTACAGTCTACAAGTTGGTTGAATCTTTGTTATGCTGTAGTGCTTTTATGAACTAAAATGCAATAAATACATGCACAATAATGGTATATACAAGCTTGCTGAATTATACCTGTTGTATTCTGTTGTGGATAAGGGAGTCTTCTGTTCAAAGAACTTCTTTTGCAAGATAAAACATAAGGCCCTCGAAAGTTGAATGTTTAATTTTAATAAACTGCATAGTTTTAGAGAAAAATATACGTAACTGTAAATACTGACTTCCAGGAAGATGAAGCAGGGTCTCCAACAAACACTGAAGCTGGATTTCCCAAGCCATGGGGCTTAGATCCATCACAGCATGGTTGCGGCCTGGAAAGCAGCAAATTCTGCTCATAGTAGTAAAACACACTAAATAAAGTTTGCACAGAAAAGAACTAAGAGTTGAATTTGTTTTTTTAAAATATTGGATTGCATGAGCTATTTTGCCCCATATCAGCTTCTGCAGTGATCTGTTTCATCTCTCAGATGGATATATTTCCTAAACTTCTCAAGTTCTGAAAGATTTACAGTGCTAGAGATTTTTGTAACTGTGTAGAGAACGTGCCTGAGCACTTCAGCTCTCCAGTCCTAATATGTAAAATGGAAAGGTTTAAGGGATGTATTCATATACATGTTAGGAAAGTTCATTTAGCTGGGTTCAGGCACGTTTGCCTGACAAGCAGTCTCATATAGATTCTTTGTGTTATGCATAAATTTAAGTTCTGTCAATAGGAGAGTTTCCTTTCTATGATGTTGTGATCTTCCCCTTTTGAGTATATTATCTGCTGCTATTACTTTGCTCTTCCACATTCCAGACTTTTTCTCATTTTCTGTGTTGTGGCAGTAGAATGAAATTCATATATACATCTAATACCGCCAACTCTTCAGAACACTGTATAATGAGTTTCCAAAAAGAGATGCTCGATTGAATTTCACTTTGGGGGGTGAGAGAATGAGAAAGAAAGTTTTACTTCAAAGTATTAATTGGAAAGCCTGAGCTTTTAAGATTAATGTATTGTGATTGCTCCTCAGACCAGTTAAAAAGCTAGCATGGGTAATATCTGCATCAAACAGTAAGGTAACAGCTTAGATAGGAAAAAATAGGAGGTTAGAGGGTATAGAGGTGAATAAGATGCTCTTTTGCATGGTTGTTTGCATGAATTTTATTTAGTATTAGACTATAATATAGAATTTATAGTGCTGAGATCATTACAGTATACTGTCAGTGCAAGCTTTTGGATAAATAACAGCCTCTAGAAGACAAGGGCAAAACCAGTACCCACTTCTCTTTAACATAGGGGGAGCTAGAGTAGGGAATTAGAGAATTTTAGTCTCTGGAGGAAATATTGAGCAAATAATTGGAAGTAGTTGGGGAAGAGATTGAAAGATGGACTAAATTAATAACAAATGATGTTATATCAATCTTCTTTCTGTGGAAAAGGTAACAGATCTTGTAGTTATTAGATGAAATGCATCTTGAATTTAGTGCACATCATTTTTGGTTTTGTCTTATCTGACTCTCATATCTTAGGCTAGAAAGTACAATGGCAAGAAAAATGTACCTATTATAAAAAAAGCGGTTTTCAGAAATATTGTGGAGGTAAACACCTATTTTAGTAAAGGCAGTTAAACAATTAATGTTTGTTGTAAGGTTAGATGATGAGTTCTGCTGGATCACTGCTCTCTCTAATGCTGTATGGATGACACTTTATGGAAAACAGTGACTGCTTGATGCACCCTTTATGAAGGTGTTTGACAGGATTAGTACAGGTAAACTGTAGTTTTGCTAATTTCTGGCTGCAGTACTATTGAAAACTTGTTGACTATACTGCCAGATTGTTTATTAAACTAGATACTACTAGGAACCAAATTCCTTTAGGAGCAAAGAGTTATTTAACTGACTAGTGTGTCTCCACAGGGAAATCCAATATTTTCTCAAGTGCTGAGGATGAGAGTAAGATGCATGTGTATATGGCTTTTCTAAAGCCTGCAAATGATGCCTGGTAGTGGTGTACATGAGAGCAACATCTTGTTGCTCCTATAACTAATTATTTTAATATTTTCTTCCTTCCCTGTGTAGTCTTTCTATTCTTTTTTCTACCACCCCCCTCCCACCCCCCCCGATTCTATAGCTTTTAGAGTACTGAAAACTCCCATGGTGAGATATGGTCACTGTTGCATATTTCTTATAGAGAGAAACTCTGCTGCCCTTATGACTTTTTTCTCTTTTGGGGGAAGGTACTTAAGGACTAAATGAAGTCTTTCAGTAGTGACAGAGAGACCCTTTAGATCTTGCATGGGTAGTTAGTGGAGAATCTTTTTAAAAAGAACAAAAAAACCCCTACAAAAAACAGTGTTCATGTAGAACAGCGCTCACCCCTCCCTCGTGCTCCCTGCGGTCTATTCTCCCTGACCCTGCTAGCTTGAAGAGCATGCATGATGAAGTAAAATCTCTCTTCTTTAAAATGAATAAATAAATAATTTGACAAGTCTTAGCCTCTTGACTGTAAGTTGAGTTCAGCAGATGGAAATGATGATGAAATCAAATTAATTGGCTCCAACTTAAGAAATAAGCATAAAAAAATTCTATATGAATGAACATTCATCTAATAGTAGTTATATCCATCACTAACATCTTTAGCTCAAAGTATTTTCAGTTAAGAAGCCCATCTTAAGACAACCCTCATTTGCTGAAAATATAGATTAATGAATATTTTAGGGAGCTTTTGCCATAATATTTCAAGGGTTTGTTGTGTGGGATTTTTTTTTTTAATTTTTTTATTTTTCCTGCAGTACCTTTTTCACTGTGGCTTAAAGCAGTAGCTTTATTTACTGTAGATCTTTATATGTGATATGTAGAAAATAAAGCACAGTTGAAATTGCAAAATGAGTAAATGTACTTTTTGTGGTCCATACTGCTCTTCCAAAAAATAGATTTCAGCAGATGCGTTAGTGTCACGAATTTGTTAGAATGAAAGGAAGCAGTCGACTGTGGAAGAGTCCTATAAATTAACCTAGCTGAATGCTGTTGCCTTTGAAAGTGTCGACACTCCAGTCGATACTAACCACAGGATCCTGCAGAGATTAGTGTACACAATTAAATGTTGGGAACAGTGTATCCATGGGAACAGCTATTGCCTTCATATGATGGTATGCAAATTATTTCCTACTTTCAAGATGAAGTTTCACTCCTGCCTTCACAGAAAGATAAGTAAACATCTCAAGAGTTGTAGTACAGTTTGGGGCATGGTATTTCTGTAAAAGCAATATTTTGTTCTAGGTATTTTTATCCCACTGAAAGAAAGACTATGGCTTCTCTGTAGGGAAACATTCAATCATTAGATTTGTAGATTTAGTCCTGCATGTCAACTGAACTGGGTCTTGGTGGAGCTCCTCAGTATGGGAAACCACTTGTTCTCTCCTTTCAGTAGGAAGCAGTCAGTGGTGCAGAAGCCCATGAGGAGGAGCAGTTTCACATGGATGGAAGTTAGTGACTTACATCTTGTATTTTCAGTAAATCAAGAGTAGCCGTAGATACTCGAAATGTGTTAATATAAACATATTCACTTTTGATAACATTGTTATTTTTGAAACTAGGCTGAAATGAATAACACATTTCTTTTTTTTTTTTTTTCCTCAAATGTCAATCTTCGCTTCTTCCTTTATTTTAGGAAAGCAGATATTTAGCAGCAAAAATGAATTTAGGATCAGCACACTAAAGTTCCACCCTACAGAGTCAAATATTTTCATTTGTGGAGGGTTCAGCCCTGAAGTTAAATCTTGGGATATAAGGACTTCTAAGGTAATGGAAATTTTTTTCTTTCTCTTTCTCTTTTAAAATGTTTCCTAGCTTGGGTGTGCTGTGCATTAGTAATCTGCTAGATATACTGGTCTTTCAATGAAATCTTACTCTGAAGTATTTTGCATTTGTCATTAATTGTGTTGCCATTTGTTGCTATGAACATTTGTAAAGTTTTTGAAGCATGAAGAGGAACATTGTACACAAAAATATTTTTGTTTGTTTGTTTATATAAATATGAGTAACATACAGTTGAATTGAAGCCAATGGCTCATTTTGAGGATTGTGAAAAGCAGTCGTGTACTAGGAAGCAGTACAGCTAACTTGCTGTTCAAGCTGCTACGTGTGGGTCAGGATGTGTTTATGTGTATCTTTTGTATAGAAGCTTGGAGTAATATTTACATTCATGAAGGGTCACAGAGAGGCCTGTGTAGCCTGTGCCTTTATCGTGAACCACCGAGAACAGTGTGCTTCCAGCTGCCATTCAGAGCTCAGGTAAGACGAGTGCTGTACTCTGCCAGTGGAAGTATAAGGCAAGCTGACAGAACAGCTCAAAGAGCAGCAGTGACTGTAGAGTGAGTTCTTTGTTTTCCTTTGAATTTCTATGTGGGTAGTTCCTACTCATCTTAGTTAGCCATCTGTTTGCTCTTGAGGGTGACAGAAGGGATCTGAAAAAGATAAGATTGTTTATCCAAACTTTGCCTTTGATGTACTAAGAATAATAAGTGAGTGATGTAGGGAGATGCATTTCATGTATGAGGACTCTGGAGAGCTCTGAAATCATTATGGGAGTTGCACTACTGAGGAGACGCAGTATTCTTGTACAATTAAGAATCTAGTTCCTGTGCTGCAGTTTTTCCTTTAGATTTGTGACTGATGTTTGAGAAAGGGATTGAATTGTATAGGATCTATACCATAGGCTTCCCTCACAGGTGGTCAATCACAGGTGATACTTGCACTTCAAGGGTTATGCTTCAAAAAAGATTCCCCCCTGCCCCTCTCACCCCAGCAATTCTGATACCAGCGATTGTGATGGCATACCTGAGGACTATGGAAAATTGGCATTGACTCAGGCAGAGTTAGGGGGCTAAATAACACATTAATGCTTGTGGAGGTAAGTTAGTTTTGAGTCATCTCCTGAGTCTGATTCTCTTATATTGTCAGTATCTCTGCCAATCACTGATATTTTGGTTTTGTCTTGGAACAGATAGTGTGTCAGATGGTGTCACCAAGAAAAATGACTTGAAAAATGCTGTTCTTGGTCCTTTTCCCCGCTTGTGAAATGTCAGAGTTTCAATAGTGCTTTCCCTTGGTACAAGATGAGGTATCAGCAATGTTTTATTGCAAGCAATGAAATCAATAAATGTGTTCGTCTTTTAAAGCAGCTCCTTTCTCTTAGGTTTTAAATTCTGGTGGTGCCTCAGCTCAATTGGTGTGTCTGGCAGACCTGATTGTAATTCAGGCCTACGTAAATATGTATTCACAAAACAGTTCCTTGTGGACAGGGGCAGGTCTGGGACAGCATGTTCTTCTTAACCTGGACAGAAGCTGCAAAGCAGCATGTGCATCCCAGGCTGTGATTGCCAAATATTGCCAACCACCTTAGCTTGCTGTTCCACAGAAGATGCCTCCTACAGAAATATATGCATGTCCATGCTACAAGACTGGAGTTTTCTGATTGACAAAGGGTGGTTTAACTGTCTTGAAAAGTCTTCTCCATGAAACTGTTCCTGAAAGGTAACAGTAGAGAGGAATGTGTCCTTCAGCAATGAAAGGTGTTTGCTGGAACAAGGAGAAGACAAGTGTAGAGAGGTGTAGAACATAGTTTGCATGAGTCTTTATTGCGGTGAGGAGCAGACAATTGTGTTGAAATGGAGGTTACAGTAGAAGATGGAAAGATAAGGGGCAGCGTGCAATTTGTGAGGTATTAGCCTTTGTAAAAGGCCTTGTCAGAAGGCAAAGGCGCAAAACCATACAGATAAACTGTAGACTAGCTCACCCTTTCATAATATTCTGTAATTCTGACTACCGGAAGCCGAGCTTGAGATGATGTTCTGATATAGAAACTTTTGTGTAAACTACATGTCTGGCAAAAGTGCAGAGGAAAACTGCAGTTTTCAGTACTTTACCACTGCTCAGTTATAAGAAACAATAGTTATGCTTGGGATCTCCTTTGTGTAGGTTGCAGGGAATGACATATAAGCTGTGTGTTCGTATGCAGGCAGAGCCAGTAGTGAATGCTTTAGGTGACGACATCTTGTGATTCATTTCCAGAGGACAAACAGACACCATGAAAACCTATTTATATCTGTGTAAAATAGGAACATGAATACTTAACATTTTATTAATTTGACCGTACATTCAGTCTAAACCAGCCCTCGTGTTTTCTAATTAGGGAGTATACTATCTTTATGAGATTCAAACAGAATTTGATGGTATCTTTATGCTTTACTGCCCAAATCTCTTTTTTTTTTTTTTGACTCCTTGCTTACTCATCTGGGCACGGTGCTTTTTTCAAATAGTTACAACAGTATATTTGTCTTTCCATGGGCCATTCCATGTCCACTTTTAATACTGTTGCCAGAGTAGATGATACCCAGGATTGTTACATTATGAATTTTTTCTTTTTCACTGTATTGCTGTTGTGTGCAACATGTCACAACATTGCATGGTGTGACATTCTTTGATCCCATCTTGCGATGTGATTTCTCAAAAAACAGTGCATTCTGTGGCCAGGATGCTATATACAGCTAAAATGAGACTAGCAGAATAATGCATTTTTATCTCAGTGACTAACCATAAACTCATTTTGCAATGCTCAAGCTCCAGCCTTGGAACCTGCCTTAAAGAGCTGTTGATCTCTGAGGAGTTCACACAGTGGTGGTCTCTGTACCTGCAGGTTACTCCAGTGCTTGAAAAGATTGTCTGTAACTCCATTTGTGTAAACTGGTGCTAATGAAGAGATAAGGGAAACATCCCACTTTCTGAGAGAATAAGTGAGTGAATGTATTCTAACAGGTAAAATAAGAAAGCTTTTAGGCTTGGTAAAACAAAAAACACAGCCTCTTTCTTTTGTACAGCCTCTACTGGGTTCTGTCTGGAAGTTTCTAGAAGCTGTTACCTGCTTTGTTCATTAGGAAGTAATTATATTCATGTAGAACTTCACCAGTTGGAAAACTAGCCAATGAAGTAGCACACAAGGAATATTAATTTTAATAATGAGCAGTCTCTAATCACCTTGGAAAGTGAAAAGCTTGGGTTCAGCCTCATAACAGATACTGATCCTTTTTTCTTTTGTTTGTTTAATACGTTTGCTCATTTGAAAACTGTAATTTTGTATGTAATGTGATTGTCTAAAGCAGCAGTGTGGTTTACTTTCTTACTCTGAAACCTTTCTAAAAGGGGGAGAGAGCTTCTATTATCCGTTGATATTTTTTCCCTGATATGAGGTGGCTGTAGCTGAGTGATAGGTGTAGATTGTTAGACACCTGTATTTGTATTGATTTTAAAATTAGAGCTGCGTGTGTACCAAGTGAATGTGGAAGGTCATAACTGAGTGGGGAAAAATATAAAACTCTGATTTCATTGCTTATGGCTTCTTCTTGCAGAATGGCAAGTATCACCTATGCATTATTACTGCAAAATAACGTTACATTTCAAACTCTCAGCCATGGGACGGTATGTTGGTTAGGCATGAATAAATATCATCAGTATCTCATCTCTGCTTCTCCCTCATTTGGGGCATTTCAATGGATTCTTCAGGAATTCCTCCGTCCAGCTTATACTGTTATCTTTATTCACAGGATAAAACCAGCATGCTTCATGTGTTTTCCATCTTACACAGTTATGGCCATATTGATTGGATGAAGTGTCCTGGCCAATCCTGTTCTAACGAATGCCATTTGGTCTTAACTGAAATAGATGTCTGAGGCCTCTTATCACTTTGTTTCAGTTTTGATGCAGACAACTTTAATATCTTTCAAATGCTTTCATCCTAATTCATTACAAGATTTTCCTGTTTTGCCTGTTCCTTCAAGTACGTTAACCTGTCATTCAGCTTGGAATGATGTGTGGGTGAACTAATGACTCTTTTTGTTCCCATCATCATACTCCTGATAGCCTTTTCAGGCTTTGCAGCATATTTTGTCAATAGAATGAGCACCCTAAATCAAGAGCTTGAATCTTGTTAGTCATTGCTCATTGAAAACTCAATTTCAGCATTCACTGGTAATTCAATTTCAGATGTCATTCTTTAGGATATACACCTGTGTTTTAACAAGCTATCCACTTGCACATCTCAAATTTAACTATGTGAGGCAAAATGGTAATTGCATATCAGGAAATGAGGGAATTTTTGGTGGAAATGCTGACCAAAGCATTAAGCATCACGGACATAGAGAGAATGACTGATAACAAAACTATTGTCCAATTACACATTCATGCAGTGGTCGAAATGGGCAGCTCTATGCCAGTGTGCCACTTTGGCTGCTGTTGGAAAATGACATAGAATAGCTGATAGTGGTATTTTTCAAAATTAGTACTTCTGAAATCTCACTTTGATTTTATAGAGCATAAGTTTATGAGAACAAGTTACTAGTATTTATTCATGTATTGAATGTGGTATAAATACTGGATTTCTAAGCCCCAGAGAAAATATATGACAATAGCTGTGAGGCAGTCTTTCAGCTACTAATACATTGAGAAGTATTACGTACACTAGGCTATTAATCAGAAAGGCAGATATAAAAAGAAAAAAAAGAAGGAATATTGAAAGACGTTTATTGCTATCCCTGTTCTGTTGAGCAAATAAGCAAAATGATTTCAAATGTAGCATTGGGTATTGAGATAGATAAAAAAGGAAAGAACAATAAGGGAGTTAAAATCTTCAAGATAAAGCTAAGCAACATACTTCAGAGAAATGAATGGATGGAATAGCTTGTTAACTGCTCAGTGAAATGTAAGGTATACAGGCATCTCAAAATTACAGAGACAAGTAATCAGGGCCTGAGGGGGAAAGAATAGAAAAGGCAGTTGAATAGCTTGTAGAGATTTATTATAGTGGTATTTCTTTGTGTTAAACCCAGTTCTGTCTCTGGTGAAGGGATTATTCCGGAGATCTTATATTGCTGTATAACAGATTCATTACATTTATCAAACACTTGGAGAATGTTTATAGAGACTTTATGAAAAGACCAGAAAACTTGGAAGTGAGCTGCTATGTTAAAATAAAAGAAAAAACAAAAATCTCTCTGCAGTATTTACCACAGAGAGAGAATCATATTGAAAAGTCCCTGTGAGAGCTTTGGACCTTGGAGCTGAACATAGAAAAAACCTGTAAAATACCTTGAAAAAGAACTGTGCAGTAACACTGAGACCTTAAAGTGCTTATGTATTTTAGAAGTATTTCTTTTCTCTGAGCTGTGGAAAAACTTCTTAAAATGTTCAGCACAAATCAGTTGAATTACACAGTCACTCTCCATTTTGGCTCATCTATATTAGCTTTTCAGACAGGAGACAATATATATTCCAAACACTTACTCGAAATTTTGATGTTCCTTGGAGCACCAAAGAGAACAAAGGGTTGAGACTTATATCCTTTAGCTAAGCTTACGCAGATGTAATATCAGAACAGTACTACAACTGTAACTGTCTTGTACTGATAATTTAAAGTTAGCTGAACATCCTTACACCATGAGTGAATTGTCAAATTGAGTTGAAGATTTATTTACACGTGTCAGCAAGGTTTACTTAGTATAAAGCAGGGATAGTAGTAGCTCTGTTGAAAGGACATAGAGCACTCAAGAACTAGCATCTGAATATATTAATTTACACTTTCTAAATATATCCATATAACTATTTTAAAGTTTTGCCTATTTCACCTTTTATTTACATTCTGCTTTGATTGATGAAACATTCTGTAAGCATTCAGGAACTGGTTCTTTGTCATGTGCATACAGAAATGCAAGGAACTCTAAAGCTAGGGAGATTGCTGACATTTTTTTGGACTCTGTTAAAAAAAAATAGAGGAATAATTTATTCAGCTGTTGGATGTATTCTGTTCATGTGTTCTGTCTCATAAAACACTGAGGCCTATTGGAGCATTGGCAAGAGCTATCTGCTGTACTTGTCAGAACAGCAAGTCCTGAGGAAGCACTATGCAGTGATCCAGGGAGGGAATAAGTGGAAGGTGATGGGGCTGTGGCTCTGATCTTTAAACAATATTAGAAGGTCTTAGACCTCCATAAATGCAAATCCACTGCTTATGTTAAACAAGGAGGGGAAAGAGAGGAAGGGCGTCCAGCAGTGAAGACCCAGTAGTATGACCTGGCATGGCCACAGAACAGACTTGGAGGGAAAGGTTGGTTATAAATGTAGGAATAAATGAAATTATTAAAAAAAAGTTAATTATAGAAGTTAAGCGAAGGTTGATTGTGTGACTTTACTTGATATTACTCTACAATTTTCGACTTTGATAGAACAATTAGAGAAGCTGGAGAAGGCAGGGACTAATGTAGGTACTGTAAAATGAGAAAACAACCTAAAGGGGAGGACTCAAGAAAGGAAACTGGGAGGTATTTGGTGAAGTGCTTCAGGCGTGGCTTCAAATGGAGACAATATTTATTATTTTAATTTTGAAAAATATTTGTTACAAAAAGTATTGTGCTACCACAATCAATAATAATAAAAAAGGGATAGAATATCATGCAGAGAAAATGCCCGTGACTTATTAGAAATAGGAAGAGCACAAATGAATACAAAGATCTGGCCTTTTGGGATTAATAACAAAATTTTGTCAGGACATAAGCAAGGTGAATACAAAGTCAATCTGTTGGAGTGATAGGCAAATTTGAGGAAAATTTAGATTTTAATATTTACACAAAATTCCCATTTTTGAAATTCAGGTCTTATAAGCTATAGAATATATTTACTAGAAAAATGGTGGAAGCAGTTATTTTGAGCTTTTAAAATTAGTCTAGAAATGCACTGCAGAATTTTTATTATTAACAGAGCCAAGGCAGAGTAGAAACAGGGGCTTCTCCCCCATCTCCCCATCTTGCTTTATTACTCTGATTGAACATTGTTTAGCTACAAAATTGCAACTATCATCTATAGTTTTATGCTTTAAAAAAAACCCAGTGTTTCTTTAGGTTGAGCTATTTGTCTGTGCTGTAGTTTATAAAGAAGGAAGCCAAAGTCATTAAAACACAGTTAAAAAAATTAATAAATTCAGAGTGCAAGTGCAGTGCATTTGTTTCCTTGGAAACATTCTATTGCAATTTCTTTCAGATGAGATGCAGTCATTTAAAGGAGCATGTATTTAGGAAACTTAAACCATGACACTAATGAATTTGACTCAGGATAGCATATAAACATGAAAAAAGGTGGTAGAAATTGGTGGAGTTACTTGCACCTCTGGTTTCTATAGAAACAACCAATACATTGTCATGTACTGATGATATTAGGAAGAACAATGTAATTAAAATAAGATAATTTATTCAGCTCTTTAGAAAACTGAAGTTATTCTTCTCACAGTCTGAGAAAGCCTGACTGAATCTATGGACAAAAAGTTTGAAGAAATCTGGTGGGGGATGCATTTGTACTTGTGTAATGGTATTTGGTTTTAAATGTGAACATTAAGGAGTCCTTTCTGAGCATGAAGACCCATTTTATGTGGCTGTATCACATACATGAGCAGTCCTGCTGTGTTTATTTGGAAACCTCATATAGTGGTATCGCAGATGATAATCATAGACCTGTCTGTCTATGACAGACAATTATAGCAACTGCTCCTGAGGAGACTGAAATGGGCCAGAGACAAAACATGCCTCTTTATGGAGCGTGAGTATTCAAGTGAGAAGCTGTTGGGGAATAGCCATTCTAGTTTCAGCCCATTTCTAGGCAAATTTTAAACCCAGCAGCTACCAGTATGCTTTTAAAAAACAAGAATAAGAAAGCGCAGCAAACTCCTTTGTCACAATTTCCAGCAGCGGTTACCCAGACCTTTCTAATGTAGAGCGTGGGGACTTCCTGCACCACAGATACTATCTTTGTCTTTCATGGCTCTGTTTAAGTTTTCACGCTGTAGAATTGGTTGTTCTTGCATTTTTTTTAGTTTGTGGTTTGTTTTTTTTTTTTTGTGTCTGCAACATCCTGTAGCAAAAAATTCAATTTAAATACGTGTTGTGGGAAGAAGCATCTTGTTTTGAAGCTGCCTTCTGCTAGTTGGAGTCTAAATTCTTATCATGGAAGAAATCAGTCAGCTTCTCGATACCACTCAAACTTTATTTCTCATTCTTTCAAAGTCCTCATGGTTGTCCATTTCTGTACTGTAAAGTCCTTGATTATTGCTTCTCATAAAAAAGCCATTCTGCATCTCAGATGTTCCTTGTCTGTTTCCTATATACAGATTTCACTTATCCTATTTGAGCTGAGGAGATAATTTAAAAAAAAATTCTGATGGGAAAATATTTTTTTTCTAATAAATGGTTGATGCTTTCCATCACAAGAATCCTGTGCTTTCTCAAGCAATCTGAAATGACTTAAAAAAAGAGTACATTGTTCGTATAGAAGTCATCTGTCTTAACACCTTACTCTCTAGAACAGATAAACACAAATGGCTTGCACTGCAGTAGATGAAAAGTCTTCTATTTTGTGCAAAATAAACTTTCTCTTAAAGTGCACTTTTTATTACTAGTAGTGCTATATTACTGTTTCACAGAGGAAACTTAAATCAGACCACGATTGCATTAATTACCCAACATGTCGATAGGAAGAGGCAGTTTCATGCCAAAGCACTCAACCTAAAAAGGTAGGACAAGAGGTGGAAATAAAAATACAGCCATTTTTATAGGTTGGAAGACATGGCAGTGGCTGATTAAGGGTTTTTTCCATGACCATCCAAATTATGTGTAGTCCTGTTTGATTTGTTTTGAGATCTCATCTCCTGATGCTCAGGGCAATGAGTATAAAAGCACATTTCTTTCTCATCACTTGCTTAAAGCTTGAGGGGATTTTTAGGAAGGTGCAGTGCATGTAGATTACAGGTAACCAGCACAGACCTGGGGTGAGCAGCAGCTTCTGAACTGCTTGTGTTGCGGCTTTGGGCTTTCTTGACAGACAAAATACCAGGCATTGCATGTGCTTTATTCATCAAAGTATTATAGAATACTCATCTGAAATATATACCTTGAATTCAGTATCACAGCATGGTTTCCAAATCACCAGAACCCTAAGAATCTGTTTGAAACTGATTTAATTTGCTTAAATTACCTTTCTTGTTGAGTGCCTGCAGCCATGAACTCTTGCCTCGGTGAAGAAGCTTTATTATTATGTTGGGTTGTGTTGACACCAGAAACTATTAGGACTTCCTTTGAAATTATTTCTTTCATGTCCAGAAAATGCTTAGATTGAAGAAGTGGGCTGTGGTTTTCCAATGCTTATGGGTGATAAATCTGCAAATAGAAAAAGAGCAAAAGCTATTATTAACAAACTAAAGCCAGCAGGGTAAGGAAACTCGTGCTTTCCCCAAGCAAGTTCCTCAGGCATGTCATGACTTAATTGTCTAAGGTAGAACAAAGCAGGTTTAATTATGAGTACTTTTCTGAGCAGGGGTGTTGCAAAATTTGAAAGCTATCTTTATGGGAGAATTTAAATACTGTGTATATCAAGTTCCCAGCTGCTATTCAAAGTGTTAGTTTATTGTTCTCTGAGTCAGCTCTTACTGTGTGGTTTGAAGATTAAATAGCATAGTTTTTCTGAGGTATGTATCAAACATACAGAAAAAGATGGGGTTTTGTACTCATTTTTATGGAGCTTCCTGATGCAGAGCTAACATACATGGGTAATTTGGTTAGATATCCTATTAACAGACAACCATATATATGTAATGATTAGCAGTGAAAATGTTTAGATTGTTAGTAGCAGTTTATGTAAGAGCCCAAGAGGATTTCAGTAAAAAATTAAAAGCATGTCCATGTTACTTACTGCATAATCTCTACTTTTTCCTTACTGAGAGATTTCTGTTGCTCCAAACAGAAAATTTTAAGTCCCATGCCTAAAACCAACCCCTTAACAATGCTGAACACAGTGTATGTATGGATATGTATATACATACATTTCACAAGGGTTTTTTTGGAAGATGAAGACCCAAACAGTGTGTTTGAGTTTTTCACCTTTAAAATAAGAGGATATTATACAATTACTACCATGAAGCACTGTTTGGGACTTTATTTGGCTCTATATGGTGGTTCTTCATTTCCCAGCACCGATTGGCCTTTGTTTCTGCCTTCCTGTCCCTGTTTCTACATGTTTGTGCTACTCTGCACTCTGATCTTGCCAACACTCCATTTGGGACTTGTCACATCTGTGAAAGCGCCTGCTGCTAAGTAGCTGTCTCTTCAGTCTGTTGAGGTGGTAAAGCCTTTTGTTCCCCCCTCCTCTCAATTTAACTTTATTTCAGTTCTTCTGCAGTTCCTGTATGATTTTTTCCTTTCTCATTCCAGGCAGCTATTGTATTTTGTGGTTTTGGGTTTTTTTTATTGTTATTTTTATTTTTGCTCCTACAAAATAGCTTAATATTCTACTTTACTTATGAACTATGGACTTCCTTTTATAACTCTGTGAAGATATAGCTATGCATGGTGATTTCTCCATAAAGAAAACTGGAGGCTACAAATATGCAAACATCACTTTTGGCTTTGCAAAGTTTAATTGCTTTGTATATCATGCAGATTCCTAGGCTGAAAAATCTGACAACAGCAAGTAGCACATTTATATATTCACCATCTTAAAAATTCAGGCAGATTGCTGAAAAGTGTGCCAGTTTTTTGAGTCTTCAGGTTTACATCTTGTTGATGTTCTTACAGGGTGTATAGGGTGGTTGCATGAGTGAGGTTCTTCAGTGAATGCAAACATTGTGTTTCTGAACTGTGTGATTCGCAGAGCCTGTGACAAGCAATCGGAGCAGCTGTTGCTGCTATCCTTCTACATGCCGAGATCACAGGAAGCAGACATGCAAGGGACCTCAGGAGATGATCTGATATAGTGCTACCCTAAAGCAGGATCAGCTAGATCTGAACATTTCCAAGCAGTCATAGACTCTTGACCTGGAGGGAAGAAATCAAGAAGTTCTCATGTTGTGTTCGATATTTTAAATTATTTTTCTTTTATTGGTTAAAGTATAAACCAGGGGTATAATCCAGGATATTTCACTGTGACACCTGAAAATTATTTTTATAAAAAAATGTATGTGCTTACTGTATCTGTAAAAGTTCTGACCCTGAAATCAGTAGTCCCATATTGCTAAGGATATAAAGTAGGCACTGAAATGGCTCACAAAGTTGGGGACTGTTTCAGTATAATACTTCAAGCACTCTCTCTGCTCTGTTGTTTTTTCTAGTGACATTAGAAGGACTAACCTCTGAACACCCTGTTGGAAGTGCAGGCAGCTACTTTTTAGCTATCTTGGAGAGAGAGAGAGATATTTAGATATTAATAAGTCTTCCAGTGTCCTAGTTTCAAGGATCACCATATTCAGAGAGATGGGTTCTTTTGATCTGGCCATTTGCCTTGAAGTTTCTCTCCACTGGAGGCAAATAAGAGAAAAAGAAAGCAGAAGTATTGATTTGCAAAATTCAAAGTAGGCAACACAGATGCAGAATTTCATGAAGAAAGGTAGAAAGAAAGGAAATTCAAGTTGTTCATCTATTCTTTAGAATATTTCAAAATCTCTTTTATTTTTTAAGATCCAATTCACAGGCTATTCAAATATTCAGCGTCTGGTGGCTGAGGACCCATTTCTGTATGGATCCAATCCACTTTGGTAAAAGTCCTGACTAGAGGATCTAGATTTGGGAATTCTGGTGTTTTCTATTGGAGAAGAAGATTTGGTAACTTTGGTATTTCCTTTTACATCACAAACTTCTTTAGTGATTGTTCATGTGCATTAATTACATGATGGGAAGTAGTGGATGAGCCACGTTATTTATTCTTGAGTGTAGATGTGCTTTGAGGTGTTATGACTTTCCCTGCTGGCCCTGCGTTTTCAGCTGAGTTGACAGAAAACACTTCTGCTTCATCAGAAGCAGCAGAAGGTTGCTTTTTGCCAGGGCAGTCGGGAGGCAGAAGAGGTGGGAGGCATGGGACTGAATCTCCGTAGACCAAGGCAGGATCCTGACTGAGTCCTTAAAGCACTGAACTGTTTGATAGCAGTGCTCCTGTCATCTCTATCCCTCCTCTCTGACAGCACTTTAAAAGAGCAAGCTCTGCTTCAGTTTCTTTTTTTCAGGAGGAACTGTTAGACCAAGTCCTTAATGGGATTGAGGTATCTTCTGCAGGGTGAACTGTGTATCTGTCTGCTGAGCATAACCACATTGGCCTTGGAGGCAGTTTCTGACTGAGCATACAAGCTTTCCTCCCTTGTCTGTGGTTCTGAAACTGGTGTCTCATCACTTGCAATTTATGCAATGACACAGCAGCATGGAACTGGGAGAGCCTTGAATCATCAAGTTTACTCATCCCTAGTCGTAAACAGTGATTTATAATTAAGTCTGGAATGATCAACAAGAATATTCACTTCTTGCTGTGTCCTTTTAATACCTGCAAGTCCCAAATCCCCACTAATTACTTTCCTTGGCTCTATAACTAGCTGAAGATTTTGAGAACAAAAAGACAAAAAACTTGCACTTTTTTTTTCTGGAAGGAGGAAGGAGAGATTCTCAGACAGATCCTCAGAGTTCCTTGAGTTCCATCATAGAAACATAGAATACCAGGTTGGAAGGGACCTTAAGGATCATCTGGTCCAACCTTTCTTGGCGAAAGCGTAGTCTAGACAAGATGGCCCAGCACCCTGTCCCTTGAATCTTAAAAGCATCCAATGTTGGGGAATCCACCACTTCACTGGTAAGATTATTCCAATGGCTGATTGTTCTTATTGTGAAAAATTTTCCTTTTGTGTCCAATCTGAATGTCTCCAGGAGTAACTTGTGGCCATTACCCCTCATCTTTTCCATGTGACTCTTTGTAAAAAGGGAGTCTCCATTTTCTTTGTAGCCACCCTTTAAATATTGAAACATGGTGATAAGGTCTTCCCTAAGCCTTATTTTCTTAAGGCTGTACAAAACTATTTCTCTCAACCTTTCCTTATATGGCAGGCTTCCCAGTCCTTTGATCATCTCTGTGGCCCTTCTCTGGACCCTCTCCAGCCTGTCCACACCTTTTTTACAGCGGGGGACAAAAAACTGAATACAGTATTCCAGGCGTGGCCTACAGGCACTGAATGGAGTGGTATAATGACTTCTTTCTTCTGGTGATGTCTTTGTTGATGTAACTTAGCATTCTGTTGGCTTTCTTTGCTGCAGCAGCACACTGTTCACTCACATTGAGCTTGCTGTCCAGCAGGAGTCCCTTTCCACAGAGATGCTCCCAACTGGGCAGATCCCAGCCTGTGCTGTACTCCTGGATTATGTTTTCCCAGGTGCAAGACCTTACATTTGTCCTTGTTGAACTTCATCATGTTCTCGTTAGCCCACTCTTCCAGCCTATCCAGGTCATCTTGCAGGGTGGTCTCCCTTCCAAAGTGCCCACTCAGTTTGGTATCATTGCACACTTCATCAGAGTATACTTGATCCCATTTTCCAGATTGCTTATGAAGATTTTAAGAAGTGTTGTGCCCGTTATCAATCACTGGGAGACCCCATTAGTGACAGGTTGCCAGTTTGAAAAGGAGCTATTTACCACCACCCTCTGGGTACAGCCTGTCAGACAGTTCCCTACCCATTGCACAGACCACTTGTCAAGACCATAATGTATCAGTTTCTCTAGGAGGAAGCTATGGGAAACCATGTTGAAAGCCTTGGAGAAATCCAGGTAGACAACATCCACTGCTTACCCCACATCAACCAAGCAGGTTTATTTGTCATAGAAGGCAATCAGGTTTGACAAGCATGATTTGCTCTCAGTGGATCCATGCTGGCTTTTTCCAATTGTGTGCTTAATTTGACTATTGATAGCCTGCAGGAGGATTCACTCCATAACCTTCCTAGGGACTGAAGTAAGACTGATGAGCCTATAATTTCCTGGATCCTCCTTTAAGCCCTTCTTGTAGGTGGAGGTGACATTTGCCTTCTTCCAGTCTTCTAGGATGTCCCCCGATCTCGATGACTTCTCAAAGATTATGGAGACCATCCTTGCAATAATGTCAGCCAGCTCTCTTCCCCTTGGGTGGATAATGTCAGGGACCGCTGATTTGTAGGGGTCAAGCTCCTGTAATAGTTGACATACCAACTGTTTTTTTGCTGATGGTGGGTCTGTGTTTTTTCATCAACCTGTATTTTTGTTCCCAAGGCCTGGGCCCTAACAATGCTAGTAAAGAGAGAGGTGAAGAAAGTATTGAGAACCTCTGCTTTTTCAACATTTCTAGTAACTAATTCACCTCTCCTGTTCAACAGAGGGAAAATATTTCAATTATTTACCCAATTTCAATTATTTACCTAATTTCAATTCAAGCTGAGCTTTTGCTTTTCTAACTGCATCTCTGCACACTCTGGCAATGATCTTGTAGTTCTCAATGGTTTTTCATCCACTTTTCCACCTCTGGTACTCTTCTGATTTTGAGCAAACTCAGAAGCTCACAGTTAAGCCAATGGGGTATTTTTTGCTCTACCATTTAAAAATGACATGCTTTTTCACATCTTACATTTGTTGGAGGTGGTTATTAATACCTCCAACCAAGAGAAAACATAAGTTATCGTGTTCCTCTAATCTGTCAAAAAATAACAAACTTTTTTATCCACTAGGTGTTAAGAGTGTACAAAGCTGCAGTACAACAGACATTGGACATGCTCTTTCTTCCTGAAGGAAAAGAATTTGTTACAAGCACAGATGCAGTAAGCCGGGACTCAGCTGATCGTACCATTATTGCATGGGACTTCCAAAGTGCTGCAAAAATCTCCAATCAGATTTTCCATGTAAGATTAACAACTAGTATTGTTTGGGATTTAGTATTTCATGCTTGTCAGTGTTGTAAAAAAAACTTTTGATTTTCCTAAAGATCGTGTGATGTATGAAATGCTCATACTGTAAATTGAAGGCTTTCTTTATTTCTATATATTAAAAACACTTATTCTTAAAAAATGACCTTGAACACTGTTAGGTCTCTCTGTGTTAAAAATATTTACATTTCAGTGCTCATTCACTGACAACTAAGCAGTATTTAGGCAAGGACACTGCAGTGTCTAGCTTGTCAGTGATGCATGGCAGTAGTTGCTTTCTTTTCCCACACTTTTTCATACATTTTTCATCAGCTGCAATGAGGGCTATTGACAAATTGAATTTAATATTCGCACAGTAATAGCAACCCAATACGTGCATATAGGTACCTAGTACGGCATAATCACAGAGGCAAAATTTACTTTTAACAGTGCAGGTGCAGCATTTCTCTCAGTAATCTATCCAGGCAATATAGTTAATGGACTAAATTTTCTGAAAAGGCTGACAGCTTCAAAGGAGATTACTAAGGAAGTTAACAGATAATTCTAACTCCCTGGGTCTTTTTTGAAAACCCATGTCTAATATTCTATGTAATATAATATGATTGGATTATATATGGATGCTTTTGGCTGAAATGAACAGTTCTCTGCTGACAAGGACATGTAGTTGATCTAGTGGGATTGTTTCATGTTTTATTTCCGCAGTTATGTCTTTGTCCAATATTGGATCTATCAACATCTTGGATAGACAATAAGAGAAAAGCAAAAAAGCTGTGAACATATAAATTACAGATCAGTCAGGTTCAGTATCAAGAAGTAAAACCAATCAAATAATTTTATTCTCTTTATCCCCTGCCAAACAAACCAGCTAACAACCCACCACAGCCTACCTTCTCATGACTGCAGCATCTCTGAAATGGACTTTTTCTCCCCTTTTCTGCACTGTGAATAAACAAGGTGATTTTGGAAACCCTGCTTCACTTTTCTGAATTTCACCTTTGAACCCTTCAAGGTGGGAGAGAACCCCTGAGCTCTCCGGACAGATTAGATCGCAAGAGGACTTGATCTATTGTTTGTCTGCATTAACAAATGGGTAATTAAGAGCTGTAAAATAGCCCATTACTACAGTATACACAGCATAACAGCACAGTGCTCCTGCAGATTATGTTGCACTTTCTGATCCCTTACTGTTAGACCCAGTTTCCTCCCAGAAGTACACAGTACTCTGCCATGGAGCACACTCCCAATCAGGCACACTGCCTATTCCAGTTTTAGTTTCTGTGCCCAATACCTTACAATATCCGGTTCATCACTTCCAAACCACACAATAAAACTAGTCTGATGTTCTTCCTGCTCTACCACATAGCCCATAATGTCCAGTAGTCACTGTCAGCCTGATGACATCACATGCAGGTGCATCCTACAGCCAAAGCTCTCTTAGTTTGTATTCATGGCATCAAAATTCAGCACTGTGTCTTTACGTTAGGCTGAAGTTTTGGACCTGGTGGAAGCTTTGCGAGAGCAGTTGATTTCTAATGCAGTCGCCATGCAGTCTTTCAAAAGTAATCTTAATTCAGTCTTAAATAGGAACGCTAAAGTAAAGCCAAGTGTTACTAATTTTTTTGCAGATATTTGTGAATTTACAGCCACCAATAGCTTACATGGCAAATCATTGTCATAAAGAACTTCTGACTTAGTAGGCTATTGAGTACCATCAAGTTGGAGTTACCTTTCTGCAGCTGTTCTGCAGTATGATTATGGTTCAGAAGGAGATTTTGGTCAGCACCTGGGAAATCAGAGTAGAGATTTCATTTAAGATTTGTCTTGATGTAAGACTTTCAGTGGATTGTAATAAGTTAAGTATCTTTTCTATAATGTATACTGTGGATATGACTTACGTATACCTTGCCTTTTATGATCTTCCAAAATGTGAGAAAATAACCTGAATCGTTTCAACAAATCTTTTGTTTCATACAACAAAGCTTTCTTTAAAATTATTTTCAGGAGCGTTACACTTGCCCAAGTCTGACTCTGCACCCAAAAGAGTCTATGTTTGTTGCTCAGACAAATGGGAACTACATGGCTTTGTTTTCTGCACAGCGACCTTACCGAATCAACAAGAAGAAAAGATATGAGGGACACAAGGTATCCTTCTTTACTGGGAACCTAGTTTCCAAATCTAGAAAGAAGATAGCAACGTACCTGTGCTTTCTAGTATGTCTGCTGATAGTGTTTGATTATAAATCAGTGATAGATATTAATTGGCTTCATTTGCTTTTCCATGTGCCAGTCTATTTTGAATCATATGCACTCTGAAGAAAATAGTTGCTAAAAGATATGAATACTTAATAGCTTGATTAGATAAATTTGTGTTATAGTTGTGTCTTATTAAACACCTGGAGAAGTCCTTAATGTATATTTATTTAAATATACAATTTTTTTTTTGGGTACTATATTCTTTTTCAGTATATCACAATGAACTTTTCTAATCAGCATCAGGAGTTACACTATTATCGATTTTCGCAGGTGGAAGGTTTTGCCGTGGGCTGTGAATTTTCTCCAGATGGAACACTTCTGGTGACAGGAAGTTCAGATGGCAAAGTGTTTTTCTATAACTATCATACCGCTAGGATTATTCGCACTTTGTCTGCACATAAAGAAGCTTGTGTGAGTGCAATATTTCACCCAGTCTTGCCATCACTCCTTGCAACATGTGATTGGGCTGGAGAAGTCAAGATCTGGCAATAACAACCAGAGTTACTTTTCAGGCTGTCTCCTGTTAGTCTGTCAAAGGCGTAGGAAATAAACCGTGGTGTGCAATGTGAAATTTTGTTGTGATGTGGTAAGCAGAAGAGACTGTTGTCTTTTCTTCTATGATCTCTAAGTGTATGCTTTCATAATGCAGTTAAGATGATCTTGTCATTAGCTGCTTGGCAAGTGGTTTTAATCTCTCCCTCAGCCCTGGTGGCAAATTTCTGCCTGTGACAAATTTTTCCTGTCTTCTGCTACTCATCTGGACCCACAGTGGTTTTGAGTAGCTGAACTTAAGAAAATTATTGCTCTTTTAATGGAGCTTTTCAATGCAGCTTTCTTAAATCAGGTTTTATCATAGAATTGTTTAGGTTGGAAAAGACCTTTAAGATCATCGAGTCCAATAGTTAACCCAGCACTACCAAGTCCACCACTGAACCATGTCCCTAAGTGCCACATCTACACATCTTTTAAATACCTTCAGGGATGGTGATTCAACCACTTCCCTGGGCAGCCTGTTCCAATGCTTGACAACCCTTTCGGTTAAGGAATTTTTCCTAATACCTAATCTAAACCCCTCCTGGTGCAACTTGAGGCCATTTCCTCTCATCCTAACCAAAAGTTGGTGGGGAGATACTATTTACCAGAGGATGACATTCAGATCAATTAATGCCTATTTGATCTTCCTGTAATTTCTTTTCACTGGCTTAAACTAATTTTCACTAGTTTTGCTCCCTGACTTGAGGCATTGACAAGCTCTAGTGTAGTTCAAGGCAAAACAGCTTCTGTGCACAAGAAGGTGAAAGATCATAGGGCAGGTGGGCCTGTTTCTTTTGGAAATGGGTGGCTGTTACGAGTTCGGAGAGTTCCAGGGAAAGGTGTGCCAGATAACTTGAAGCTAATTTTGAAGTCAGTAACTTTGTATTCTTGAAATCCCGGTGTTTAAAGTTGAGTTTTAAACTTACATTTACAACTGTAGATAAACAAAGCAAAACTATGTATAAATATTTTTTGTGAAAAAAATAAACATTTTTTTCTTATACATTGTTTCTGTATTTCACTATTTTACTCCTGTTGTTCTTGACAAGTCAATACTCAAGACTATTATGGAATTGATAGTTGAGGGGGAAACATTTAATATGCTACCCTAAGCACATGCATTCTTCCTTACTTCTTGATGTCACTTTGACACAGAAAATTGTCATAACGCTATTTAGTGCTGGGGATGTTCTTTGACATTCGGACAGGAGCTGGACTATTCTGCAGCAAATAGAAAATTCATTAGGCCATAATTGTGTATTTACATATGTATAGATTGCTTTTAAATGTATTTTAAATTTGCATGCCCTGCACTTGTGTTGATTGGTTCTAGAAATTATTATCCATTTTATACGTGTGTGTGTGTTTGTATACATATATATATCACTGAAAAAAATGTCTGTGCAATGAACATAAACCATATACCCAACCTTGCAGTGAGTGCTACAAGTTTATCTTGATTTTGGTCTGATTAGTCTATAAAGGTATTTTAACATACACAGGATAATGGTGTTGAGTAAATTGTCTCTGTCATGGAATCCAGAAGTCGTGTATAATAGCAGCTTTTCCTCTGTAGCATCTTTTTATTCTTCTGATCTCTTCTTATTGGCACAAATACAAGGGAGTTTTCTCCATTTTCCACATACTCAGTTAAAACAGCTTTCTTGGAGAAAATTTTTCAGAACACTATTGCAAATGGCAGATTTTAATTAACAAGCAAAATGTATTCCATTGTTTTGTAGCTTGTTTTCCTTATAGCTTGTAGTAAGAAATAAGCCTCTACCAAGACTGGGGATCCACAATTATATTGTTTGGTAACTGGACCAAGATATTGTGGCTGCATGGTTTTAATCATTATATCAACAGTTATGATGGGTTTTAACACGGGGCATTACATCTTAGTGAACCATGCAATACAGCACAAATAACTTTTTTTTTTTCTTTCAGACTGTTCTTAATTTCTGGCTTCCTTGTTTTGCAATTAGCTGTTCAATGGGAGCCTGAATTTTGCACTTCTCATCACTGTGCCTCTAGCATACAAGCCAGCTGGACCCTTTAAATGACAACTGGTTCAGTGATTTGGTGAGTTACTCCTAATTCAAGCTGTGGGATCTTCATAGATGTCAGGAGTTCAGCTGAGAGTGAAGTAATAGTTATCTATCACTGTGCAGGCTGAATGACGGCACAGCATTTTTTAAGAGGGAGGCTCTGTGTCCTTCCTTCCAGGTATTTTAGCTCAAAATGTGCTATTGCTCTTTAAAACTTACGGCAACTGGTTTTGTCTGTATGGGCAGCATTGTAGTCCTGTTATCTCCACTGGGCATTATCTGTCTGTTATTTTATTAAATAGTGTTGAGAAAGGCCTCTGAAATAAATGTGAGCTCATGACAGAAATGCCTTATTGGGTGAAGCCCCAGCTTAGGTGAAGACTGTCCTGTAACCGAAGGAGCTGTCGGCACATTCAGCCCCATTTGAGAGCACCTATGGATAAAGTGAAAGATCTGAAAGAGCAGTCTTTGGGAATCACTGCACATATTGCATAGAAAAGTGACTGCATTTTGTAATACTACCCATGTTTTTACTTATGTCCAGAGGCATGATTCTGATGTCTAGCATTTATTCTTTAGACTATTTGTAGGTAGGTGAAGGAAAAGCTTAAGCTTGATTAAAGGTAGTAAAGAAAAACAAAAGAAGCTTGAAACTGTATAATCTTGAAGAATATTAAAATTATAAAATGCATTTGTGTCAGATCTCCAAGATGGCTGGAGTTTTAGTTACTTATGAGATTCAGCCAAAGGTTTTATAATGCAATGAAATGATGTTCACAGCATTATCTTGTTAAAATCTCTTTCTAATATAAAACTGATTAAGGTACAGACTGAAATTTAGTAATTGGAAATATTTTAGAATAGTGCTGTCAATTAAGTTTTCATTATGATTCAAAGATAAATTCTTCCTTGTAATCTTATGTAATGAACTGTAATCAAAAAATATCCACATTGCTCCGTGATTCCGTAATTACCAAATACTGTTTGGGCTGCAAACAAGGATTATTATGGTCTGATGACACTTTTAGAGTGTAATGAATTGTTGGTTAATTAATTTTATTCATAAAATTATAATCTAGAAAATTTTCAATCTTGCTTTAGGAGCAGTTCTTCTAGCTTTGTATAGAGCTCTCTAGGGCATCATATATAAGAGCAGAGATCTTTAGCATGTTGAAATGGTCTAGGCTGCATAGATAAACAAGCCAGATTCATTTTGATCTATTTTGTACTGTATCAAAAAGTAATAATTCCAATCTCTACCACTTTATTATTTGCTACTGAAGCATTATTAATTTGGCATGTCAGAGGATGCAAGCTATTCAACTGTCTTTATCTCAAAAAACCTGCTAATTAGCAGACAGTTATTAAAATCATTGTGTTCACTCAGCTGAAAAGACTGTTGGTGAGTCACTCTATATTTCAGCTATAGGCCTGATCACGGAAATAAGGTATCGCATTACAATGGGATGACCCTTTCTGTAGGGGACAGGCAAATGTGAAGATGAAGACTATGTCAGAACAGAACAAAACAGGAAAATCAAAAAATCACGGGATCTCGAATTTCCCATTATCCTGATATATGGCTTTTGATTGCATTCAACTGAAAATATTTGCTTTGCTTTCTTCAGCTAACTTTGATCTTGTTCTCTTAATCCCAGCTTCTCCTAGCCACTGCTCATATCCTCACCATTTACTTTTCAGTTTTTCTGTCCTTGTTTCATCACCTTGTCTTCTGCATTTAAATATATAATACTCTATATGCTTACACTACATTCATCTTCTCTTCAATAAATTTCATTTTGCTGTGCCCTGGCTTGTGCGTTTCAGGCTTTCATTCCAGCTTTCATTAGAAAGGTAGCCAGAAATGCCAGAGCACTTTGCACTCCATTCTTGTCTTTCTGTTTTACGGTTTTAATGAGGGTTATTACTTTTGGAGGTTCTCTCCTCTTTCTTAATCTCTCTTCTGTCTGCTTTTCTTTCTACCTTCCATTACTGCTTTACAGACCCTTTGTATTATGGCTGCTCCTACAAGGTGTATCTACACGAATGTCTTAGTTTGTCAGGAGTGCACTTTTGGGGAATAAATAATAATGATAAGAACAAAAGGTCTCCCAGTTATTGCCACTTTTTTAATGCTTTGGTTCACATATCACATAAACTGCACTTCTTTCAAATGAACCTAAATGAGGCGATGTGCTCCGGGACCATATTTAACATGTCCCAGCAGGTGGGGCTAGACGGGAGATAGTTCAGAATATCCCTTACCCCTGCCAAATGTAGGTAGGTTAGATGCTGCATTTTCAGAAGTGAGACAAACTTTGCAAATTTACTCTTGTTGAGTCTTACTACTTGCTAACGTAAACGTAGCTTCAGGAGTTTCAAAGAGCCTTTGGCACTTTCCCTGTGATAAATCTCTCACCTGTCTCTTCATGACTCACCACTCTGTGCAGGGTGTCATACATCTGTGTTTTCACACTTCAAAAAGTGGAAATGCAGAAAATTTATGAAGGGAAATTAATTTATGAAGGGAAAATAAAGTAATTTTAGAAGCACTTGATCTCCAGTGGCAGTATGACAAGCTGGCCCCTGCCCAGAGCTTGGTGAATTCTGCGATGTGTGCAGAATGACTCCAAGTTGGGACAGAGCAGCCTAGTCTATAATGGGAATGGTGGATCTTTAGATGGAAGTAGGGCTTCCTTTGCTGGCTTCAGACGGAGGTTTAAAGGAGTTAAGCTTATTCACCTCCCTTTCCCAGCCCCTCGGTATCCTATGCAAGCTTATTTAGAAGCCTATCATAAAGTACCTATGTACTGCATAGAAAGGATAAAGCTTTATCCAGACATAATTCTCACTATATCTTCACCATTTTGGATAAGTGCCTCTTAAAATTAATCTAAAAACTCTTGCAGGAACTTTTTGGAGAAGGTTGAAGTTCACCAAAGTTACAGTCCAGACAGCTTCAGCTGTTCCATTTGTCTCCAATTTCTATTAACAGGGCCATAAAACTCAGGTATCCTTTTTAGTTCTGAGTATGATTTATACTGACAAATTGTTTGAAGTGTGTCCTCAGAAGAGCTATTTATGTACAACTTGTGCGTAAGCATACCATCCCTGGTACAGACGTGGTTAGCTTAAGAAAGCAATTTTCCTGTGTTCAGATTGTTACCAATTTCTTATAAGGAAGTAGCAAAGAAGTACCTCAGAATATCATTAAATACATCTTCACCCATCAACTGTGTTATTTTTTGTGTTTTACTGCATAACCACCTCCTTTGTTACATCCCCAATAAATGATACAAGGAAATTATAGAGCCCTTCCACCTCATAGTGCATAGGAAGTTATTTAAGTTAAGTATTAGGTAAAAAATGTCATACCTTATAAAGCAAATGAGTTATAGTGATTCCTTCCCTTTCCTTGTTTTGTTTATCCTTGCTAAGGCAAGCTCTTCTTGTTTCTTATATGTCAAGATAAAAGATCCATTAGTCACAGCCAGTCTGGGTGGTTAATTTCACATCTTTGCTATTTGTTTTAATAGATAAAATTACTTGAAATTCAGAAACCATTTCAAATCATGTACTGCTTTAGTACAAAAGTGAAAATGCTTATTATGCCATTAAAATGAAACATGCAATCTGTGAACTGTAGACATTACATGGACTAATTTTTATTTGTTGTAACCTCAAACAGATAGCATTTTGACCCGGTATGTGTCCTCTGAATCTGGGCAAAAGCAATGAAGTGAAATCTTAACCATATGTACTTTTCTCAAACATCAAACACGAGAGATTTAAAAAAAAAAATAAATCCTGAGAGATTGTAATACTGGTGAGGGAAAAAACCACAGGGTTCCCTCTACAAGTACAAAGGAAATAACACTTCTGTCAGTTCACTGGTACTAATCTCAAACTCACTTCAGTTTGGGTTCTTTCCTAATTTTTAATGCCTCAGAAACTAAATGGCTGTTGGTGAATACTCAGGTGAATCGCACCCTCATGTAAAAAGATACCTGAGTCATTGCATACTCTACAGGATGTGTGGTATGTACAGATCTGAATATACACCAATGTTCTTGGTGTTGGTGCTGTATCACCATATAAACCAAAGACTTATACCAAGCCCCCAAACCTGTATTGCAAGACTCAATTCTGCAATACTTTTATGTAGCACTTAAATTAAGCATGTGCATGACTTTCTTGGGTGTATACCTGGAGTGGGAGGGAAGGTGGCAGCATGCAGCAAGAAGCACAATCTGTGAAAGCTTTGTAGAGTAGTAGGAGATTAGAAGGAAAAGGAGAGAATGTGCTTGGAGGATGAGCAGCAATGTCAGGTGAAAAAATAACATAGGAGAAGATGAGAAAGGCAAGGTGAAGATGGAGAAGAATGGATGTGGCTAATCATCAAATAAGAGAAGGAGATGTGAAATGCTTAGCACTCTTCACAGACGTGTACACGGCATGGCTGTATCAGGAAAAGAAGTGGGCCTGGCTGTGAAAAGTGAGGGCAAATATGAGACACAAATAAAAGAAGTGTAAGGATCTAGTAGATTTCACAAGCATTGTCTGCTAGTGAAGGGCCTGTTGTGCCCTTGGTCAAGAGGGTGGCTTTGGGAAGCATGAGCAGGCTGGGGCTGTGCAAGCTGAAGTCGCTGAAGCTGGGAAAGTACCTGCCAGGTGAGCACAGCCCCTGGGCAGCAGGCTGGCTGGAGTGTGGAGCGACCTGAGCAGAGCCTCTGTTCTCATCAAAGTCTCAAGCTACTACAGCTAGGGGTTACTCACTCCATGGTCCTTTTCAAATGGACAAACCTTGCTGTGCTCATCCTGTGACCTTGCTAAAGACGTGGAGCTGCAGTAGACTGGTGACAATCTCTAGCTAATAAATCTGCCTCTCTCTTGCTTAGGCTGCATTGCCATGCTAGCCAGAGCTGAGAGCCTTTCTTTGGCCTATACTGCACCTATCTATAAAAGGCAACATAAATTTGCCACAGGTTTGTGGCTGTGCATGCAGCACAGCCCTGCAGCACTTTAGTTTTCAATTAGTAAACTCTCACACTGCTATAGCAGTCTGGTCATGGCTGCTTCAACATCAGGTGAATTGCAAAATTCATCCGAGAAGATGTGTACTTCCTTGGGTAATTGGCATTTTAAGAGCTTTACAGGGAAGGCAGTGGAGACATTGTGTCATTAATAAAATAAGGACAATGCTTTGGGGCTTCCAGTGTCTGACATAATTTACATTTGGACCTCTGTTCTCTATTTCAGAAGTGCAATTTTTAATAATCTTTTTATTAATGATGTATAGAATGTTTTCCTTGTTTTTCAGCATACTAGCTGAACTACTGCATTAATTATGCACCTTTAGGGAATTTGACTATTTGGTGCATTCTGAATGCCCTTCAGAGAGAGGGAAGTCTGCAAAGGCAAAGTCTGATGAAGTTTCTCTGACGGAATTGGCAATTTCTCCTCTTTCTTTTACAATTGCTTAAATTGAATTCTCTCTTTAATGCAAATGAACAAAATGCCACTGGGATAACAAACGTGTCCTTTTTTGTAAAATGAAAATGTTACTAGTACCTGGAAAAAACACAATCCTTGGCTTAAACGCCTGCATTTTGGCCAATACTTACAGGTCTTTAATACAAAAATCCTTTGTCCAAACTTCAGCATGCTCAAACAAATACTTGACAAACAAAGTGGCCTTTGGAGTCGGTATTCCACCAAAAGAAAACTCCTACTTTCCTGTTGCTGTTTGACTGATTGGCGGTCTGGGCCCTGGCAGTGGAGAGATTGCTTGTCTGTTCATGTTATGTTGCTGCGGGAACAAATACCAGGTAGACTTGAGCCTCCTTTTCTCACTTTTTTCTCTACCCTCCCATTTTCCATGTATTTTAAAGGATGCTGAAACTTTCCCTTCGGGACTGCAGTCCTAAAAAAACCCCCAAGCCAAAGGATATTGACTTTATCAGTGTGTTTTAAACTGTCTTTTTCTTTGGTATCTGTCAAGGGAGACCTTTGAGAGAAATCATATTTTTCACAATTTGCACTGAGATCTGATGATAGCACTTTTATTCAAGTTAGGAAGCCCATCTGTACTTAACTTTCCACCAAACTCCTCTAGTTTATTGAATTCCCATTAGTTTTGCATTAATTATTCTTAAACCTGAGATCTTCTTGGAAGGTGGCAACTGTATGAGAGAATACAAAATAGTTTAGTAGGAGAACTTGTCAGAGGAAAATTTTGGCAGTAATTTGAGTTAATTATGACAAAAATGTCAATGGATTCTTCAGATATTTTCTAGAGGGATGTTATTTTTCTTCATAACATAAGGGCTCATCATTTGCTCCTGAAATTAATAGCTGTTTTTATTTTTAGCATTCATAATTAGACATTAATTTTCTCTCTGAATGCTTACATTTAAAATTCTACAATCATTCCCTTTTGAGCAAGTACTACTCCAGATCTCTGTGAGAAAAATTCATGACAATTAAGTACATTTGAAGTGTTATTACTTTATCTGGGCGATTTATTTTTACATTCACGCGGAGCACAGTCCCATCCATGCTGAAGTCGCTGTCAGACACAGATGACTCAACAGAAATTCCGATAAAGGTTTTCACACAACGTCACTGCACAGGTCTAACCCTCACCAGCTCCTGCACAAATCTCTTCTTTCTGCCTTCAAATGTAACTTCTGCCTTATATCTCAAGAATTGTTTTAAACTGCCCCATGTTTTCCTGTTATTCTTTCCCTCTGTGTCTATTTCTGCTTGTCGGTCCTTCAGGACAAGGACCACTGCATTGTTGAATGCCTGTAATGCACCCTTCCCATCAGGGGCACAGCCTCAAAGAAACCTGATGTTGGAAGACTTTCAGCCATCAGTTTTGTGTGGCTTTTAGAGAACATGCCAAAGTGTGGTGTTAGTAGCTATGACTGGGAAGTTATTAAGTACATATCAGCAAAATAGTGGCATCATTGATCTCTCTATTTTGAATGCCATCTTTCATCAACCAAATAGTAGGATCATTTGTGAATACATGAGACAAATTCTTTCCTGTTCATCTAGGTGTGCTGCCTAGTTTTCCAGAAACTAGCCTCCAGAACAGCCTGTCATCTAGGCAACTGTTTAGGAACGTATTACAGTGTATTGTGCATGGCACGTGCAAACAGAGAGATGATAAAGCTTGGTTTCTCTTTAATACTGCTTTCACCTGTTGATGTGTCTAGGGCATAGGCGATAGGCTTGAACCTCTTCTGCTTTCTCCCTGTAACACACTCTAAAGGTAAAAGGCATATGTTCTTTTTATTAGATTGGTTATAGAACAGAAGTTCCTGAAGTCTTGTTCGCAGAGCACCACTTCATAGGAGAAGACATCGGGGTGAGAAATGTATAATGCACTTGCCACTTCACTCTGTAACTTCCTAGGAGAGCTCCAGCTGTGGGATTGCATTTCAGGTCCTTTGTGCCAGAAGGCTGTGTGCCAGAGCGGTGTCCTCTTAACAGCAGGGACCCAGCTCCGCCTGAACAGTGTGTCATCTCTGGAACAGACAGCTCTTGCATGGCTCCTCACCATCATGCAAAGCCCTGCAAAGGGCGGGGGGAGCCAAAGGAGGCTGGAAGGTGCAGTGGAGATGATTTGTGCTCCAGAAAGGCTGACGCCTTTCAATACTCAGCACTCCCCTGCATCCTCAGGCAGCTGAAATTCCCTTGTGACTGCTACAATCTTGTACAATACCTTGTGACTGCTCAATCTGTACTTTGGAAATCACTCTTACAGGGTTTTGGAGGATCTGGTAGCAGATGTTTTGAAGGGATGTGCAGGCCCTGGACTAAATATTCGGCACATATTCATGTGCAATTGCAGAGAGAGTGGCATTGGTAATGCCCACTAGTCATGTAGTGTTCCTGGTCCTGAAGCATAGGTATGCAGTGAGGTATTACAACACCTTTAACTGAGAGTTTGATCCTTGGCCCATCTAATCCTGTGACAAAACTCCCTTCACGTAAGGGGAAATCTAGTATTTGGGGAAGGAAAGCAAACTGCTATGCACTTTTATATTGTATTACCGTTTTCAGGAAGTGTTTTGAACATTTTAGTATAATAAATAAAAGAAATAGAGCTAACAGGTTCCCTTGCACCTCTGTTGTGAAAAGGGAAATAATCAGTAGGTCCCATACTCCGGGAGGCTGAACACATCAGATGTCAGCCTGAAATAATGAAATCTGCTGTGGGCTGCACAAGAACCAGTTTGTAACTGGCAACTGTCTCAGGTAGGAGCGCCTTGTGCAGAGAGGGTGTTTCAGGGGAACGAGCTCCTCATCTTTCAAGGAATTATACTTCTTAACCGGCACACTAGTTCCTCACTCTAATGTCATTGTACAGTTCTCCATACTGATAGTTTTCTTTCTTTAAATTAGGCTTTTATTTGTGTGTTAGTGGCCTGCATTTAATGTGGCTGGGGTAAAAAATGTACATCCAGCTTTTATAAAGCAGCCAATTTGCATCTCAGGTTTCAGATCAAATGCTCTTGCTGAAGGGCTGAAATTCATCTAAATTATTAATACAAAGTTTTTAATGGTAAGGAAATTGTAATGACTTAAGTATTGGGAATAACACGTGTAAGTTTGCAGGCTTAGAATATGTCTTTGGTAGAAAATATCTTCCTCCTAATCAGGTGTGGATATACATGCAAAGATAAATGAGTGGCCCAGGAAAAATCTCTGCTGTTTTCCTAGGCAAGCAATACAATACAGCAGTCAAATGGAAATTAGTTTGTTAAATAGAATTCAGAGCAGGTTGTCGTAGCTGCTGAGGAGGTTATGCTGACAAGGATCAAGATGGGTGGTTTATCTGCAGTTTGTATTTGTCTAAATTCCTGAATAATTTTAATGTGATTCAGGTGTGTAAGGCAATTAAATGCGAAGTTCCACCGCCAGATAGCACAGTCTGTGTATCATCAGTAATTTTAAAATGAGCCCTAAAGCTTTTATAAGATTTGGTGTGTGGGATGTCGTAGGATGGCTAGAGGCATGAATTGAATGTACTGTAATAAACCATGGCATGAAAACTTTCACTAGAGCCCAGAGAGGGGAGAAAATGCTGATGAATGTCAAAATGATAACATTTGAATGCAGTGGGTAACTCCTGCCTGACACACATAGGGCTGGAGCAGAGAAAAATTCATTAATTCATCTACAACAGTAAGGGAGAAGCCTGACTCTGTTACCACCATTAATTAGGAAAAATTTTCAGAGGTAAGTTGAGCTATATATGTCTTTTTCATCTGTTTTTCTACATTTCTGAGGAGCTGCTGCCCTGGTGCCTACTCTGCAGATGTGGGGGCTACAACATGATGATTTTCTCAGGTCTGCCCTGTGAGCCTGTGGGAAAACTCAGAACCGATCCTCTTCTGATTTCTGTGCTCTATTGCCTGGACAACAGGCAACAGGTTCAGCAATGATCATGGTAAATCTAACCGTAGCCTGGATCATGAGGCTCTGGGATGTCCCCAGGTTTAGTTGCTGTTTTCTCCCTGGTTCTCTGATGTGTCTCACTTCATTCTGTTTGTTGTTTGTTGCTGTACAATCCTCGGCTACGGCTGTATATCCCAAGACACTGTAGACATGCCTCTTTCTCTCTCATGCTCCTGCTTACTTTTTACCTCCTCCTCCACCCCCAGTATTCACAGCTATGCAGTCCCCTGCATTATGCATGTCACAAATGTCAAAGCCTGCCCAGGTAGCCCGTGGTACCTTTATAACTGATATAATAAGGAAATGTTCCTATGTGGAGTACGACTAATGCTACAGCATCTGTATAGCAACCGAGAGCCTTAAAGAAATCACCCTAGATTTGTACTGGTGTAAATGTGATCAAAATCTGACTGTCACCAGCCTCTGAAAGTGCTACTGAAAAAGAGACTTTGCTCGTTGCCATCTGTCAGCAATATTACATTCATGAGGCTTCTTGTAGACTCTTGCAAGTTAACCACCTGCTGAAGAGAGTGAGTGGGCTCTGCAATGAAGCGGGTGTCTCTGGAAAGTACTTCCTTGTTGCCTTGTTAATAGCTGTACCATTGCAATGAACTCTCAGAGCAGTCCTGCCTCTTCGAAGCCTTCTTTTTTTTTTTTTTTTTTTTTTTTTTCCAGGAAGAGCTATTTCTTTCAACAGTTGTGTGAAGCATTATCCACACAGCAAGAGGGCGTGAAAAGACTCAAAGCAATCCGTAAGTATCAATGTGTAGCTAGTGTGGGTGGCTCTACTAGAAGTCGGTGCAGATGTGTCAAGGTAGTTTGTGACAAGGATGGTGTCTTTTTTGAAAAGACCTTTTGTGTGAATTGATAAATAGCATTGACTTCCAAGCAAGTGTAAATATAAACTGAAGAGCTTTAAAGATGTGATACCTGTGATGTCAGTGCCTGTAGAAACACGAAGTGGAGCCCACCAGCTCTGTAGTAATTTCTGAATACTATGTGCTGAGACATTTGCTCTGTTTAAGTTTAAGGAGGCTTTGTAAGGAGAAAGCACTAGCTAGAGAAAGGGAGGGCCCACAGAAACGAACTCTCTGCAAGCACTGGAGGGCACCCATAAGTGGATACCAGATCTCCTGGCTCTGAGGAGCTCTGGCTTTCATCTCCTGCTAAGCCTAGGGGACCGAAAGGGCTACAGTTGGAATCACAGCAGCTGGAGTGGTTTCCACAAAGCCTCTCAAGAAGCAGGGGGAGTTTCTTGGAGGCACTGTGGTGAAGTGTAAGCATGTGAAAAGACATAGTTCTAGCTGAGATGGGTCTGCAAGAAAGGTGAGCATGCATGTAGCTGTTTATATTTTCAGACTTAAAAAATATGCTTTGCCTTGGAAAGCTCAAGGTCTGCTATATTTGCTCTTGATCTTAGAGAAAGGAAAGGGACTATTGGGCCTTCGTCCAATGTGTGAGGTATGCTTAGCTGTGCAGTGAGGTATTCTAGCCCAGGGTTTGGCCTATGAATAAGATGTTCTAGATTTCATATCCAAAGGGAAAAAAGCTAAGGATAAGAAAACATGATATTTGGTAAAGCTAGGCAGGTAATGCAATATGCATGGCCTGTGCAATTACAATCAAGAGACTATTATGTCAAGCACTGTATAATCAAGTAATAAGAGACAATCCATCCTTCATACGCTTACAGGATAAAAAGAGTTATCCTAACTTTTCTTGAGGATAAAATACAAATGTTGGACAAATTTAGTATTTGGTAGGGCTTGGGAATTATGTATGTATTTTCATGAGTTGCAAGGTAGGTTGTTTGAGTGGAAACTACATTTTCTCTCCAAAAAAAGCAGAAATTTATAGCTCAAACCAAAATAGTCTTAAAAGTGAGAGTCAAGTGGAGTTATGAGGAGTTTAAGTAAGAAATCAAGCTTAATTAGTGCTGTCTAGAGTGCCAAAAGGTGCATTAAAACTTCATCAGCAATAGAGAATGAAAGAAAAATGAAAGGCAGTCTAAACCTATTTTAAATAAAATACTTGTTCAGGGTCTTTGCAAAGTGTGACTTCACTGGATTTTGTTTCCACACTGTGGCTTTCTGGGCTCTGAGATCCCAGTCATGAGCTGTTTCATAGAATCATAGAATCATAGAATCATAGAATAGCTAGGGTTGGAAAGGACCTTAAGATCATCTAGTTCCAACCCCCCTGCCATGGGCAGGGACTCCTTGCACTAAACCATGTCACCCAAGACTCCATCCAATCTGGCCTTGAACACCGCCAGGGATGGAACATTCACAATTTCCTTGGGCAACTCATTCCAGTGCCTCACCACCCTCACTGTAAAGTACTTCTTCCTTATATCTAATCTAAGCTCCCCCTGTTTAAGTTTGAACCCATTACCCCTTGTCCTACCACTACAGTCCCTAATGAAGAGTCCCTCCCCAGCATCTTCGTAGACCCCCTTCAGATACTGGAAGGCTGCTATGAGGTCTCCACGCAGCCTTCTCTTCTCCAGGCTGAACAGCCCCAACTCTCTCAGCCTGTCTTCATACGGGAGGTGCTCCAGCCCCCTTACCATCCACTTGGCCCTCCTCTGGACTTACTCCAACAGCTCCATGTCCTTCTTATGTTGAGGACACCAGAACTGTACACAATACTCCAAGTGAGGTCTCACGAGAGCAGAGTAGAGGGGCACGATCACTTCCTTTGACCTGCTGGTCACGCTTCTTTTGATGCAGCCCAGGATACAGTTGGCTTTCCGGGCTGCAAGTGCACACTGAAGCCGGCTCATGTTAAGCTTCTCATCAACCAACACTCCCAAGTCCTTCTCTGCAGGGCTGCTCTGAATCTCTTCTCCACCCAACCTGTAGCAGTGCCTGGGATTGCCTCAACCCAGGTGTAGGACCTTGCCCTTGGCTTGATTGAACTTCATGAGGTTGGCATTGGCCCACCTCACAAGCGTGTCCAGGTCCCTCTGGATGGCATCCCTTCCCTCCAGCCTATCAACTGAACCACACAGCTTGGTGTCGTTGGCAAACTTGCTGAGGGCGCACTCAATCCCACTGTCCATGTCGCCGACAAAGATGTTGAACAAGACAGGTCCCAACACCGACCCCTGAGGGACACCACTCGTTACTATTTTCCAACTGGACATTGAGCCATTGACCACAACTCTTTGCATGCGGCCATCCAGTCGGTTCTTTATCCACCAGGTGGTCCATCTATCAAATTGATGTCTCTCCAATTTAGAGACAAGGATGTTGTGCAGGACAGTGTCAAACGCTTTGCACAAGTCCAGGTAGATGATGTCAACTGCTCTGCCCCTGTCCCTCAGTTCTGTAGCCCCATCATAGAAGGCCACCAAATTGGTCAGGCAGGATTTCCCCTTAGTGAAGCCATGTTGGCTGTCGCCAACCACTTCGTTGTTTTTCATGTGCTTTAGCATGCTTTCCAGGAGAATCTGCTCCAAGATTTTGCCAGGCACAGAGGTGAGACTCACTGATCTATAGTTCTCTGGGTCTTCCATTTTCCCCTTCTTGAAAATGGGGGTTATCTTACCCTTCTTCCAGTCACCAGGAACTTCACCTGACTGCCATGATTTTTCAAATATGATGGACAGTGGCTTAGCAACTTCATTCGCCAGCTCCTTCATGACCCGCGGATGGATTTCATCAGGTCCCATGGACTTGTGTATGTTCAGGTTCTTAAGATGGTCTCGAACCTGTTTACTGACATTCATTTCAATTAGGCCATTTCTCCTTGAGTCACAAATGTTCTTCCATTAAACTGATTAAGTCTCAGGGTTGTTTTTTCCTACTGACACAAGTCAGGTCATTATAGGCAGAACTGACAGCTCTAGGAAAAAATGCTGTATCACTGTAGCTTGCAAAAGACATTTTATTTTTCTCTTTAAAAAGGAGGGTGGAGGAAGAAGCCAAAAAGAGAATGAAGAAAATAATAGTCTCTGTTGCTAAAAGCTTTTCTCTGAGACTTTTCCATAATGTACCCAAAAGATCAAGGGAACACAGTAAATGTTGTGACTAGAATGTTTTACTGTATTTTGTGCTGACACAGCCATCATCCTTGCTCTAGCTTCATTCCCTTATCTATCCTGCAGCTTGTCAGGAAAATTCAAGCTGGTCCAAAACAGCAAAATGCAAGTTCTCAGCTCAGTTACATATTTCCTCTGTGCAGCTCCATTGTGTGTATTCTCTGGGCAAAATATGAAAAAAATCCGTTTTATTGTACATGAGCACCAATGTCTTAGAAATTATTTGGCATTTTAATAGTTTAGATGCACAGTATAATTTTTGAATTTTCTTTCTTCCAGTTTCTGGTGTTGCCTTCCTCACCTTCAGGCTATTGTGGATTCTGAAAGCACAGGTGAGTGGGGATGAATCGGTAAATGGTGATTCAGTTCCTGTGCTAAGACTGAGCTTGAGAACTTGAGCTTCATTCTTTATCTGTTTGTCAAGATACATACACAAGGCCAAGATCCTTAAAATCTGTCAAAACTAAAATAACTAGCTCCTTACTGTCTCGCTGGGATTAGGCATTTTAGTGTAACTCTCTGGGCCTTGGGGATAAGAGCATTTCCCTCACTTGTGGAAGATAAAGACTGTGAGGTGCTGAAGGTCCATTGAAATAAATTGTCAAATTACAATCAAGTGAATCATAAACCGTGATTTATCTCCCTGCCAAAAATAATCCCACCAGAGCCAACACTCATAATTTCTCAGTTATGAGTGCTGCTACTGTTGTCCCCACCTGCTCAGGCTGGTGGTACACTAACTTTCCTCAGATGGAAGGTTGCATGCTGTCCAGACATTAGGTGTAGGGCTTCCTCCTCATACCACCCTACACAATTGGTGTCCAGACTAAGAGGCTTTCCACCATGGGAGAAAAGCTAAATGAGGGTTTAAGTGGGAGCCTGCTGGAATTGATAGCCCTTACGTGCTGAGAATACTATTTATTCCTTGTGATCTATTTTGCGATGTCACATGTGAAGAACTGGAATGGGGAAGGATGCAGAGTGACACTGACATGACAAATGTAATAAATTTGGGACTTGCTGCTATTTCTCTTCTAAATCATAGAGCTGTCATTGCTCAGCCAGGTCTAGTAAATACTGCTGTGGCTTTGCAGCTCATATGGATGTTTGCTCTGATTCATAAATTACAAAGAACAAATCTAGATGGGTGAATAGATTTAAATATGAATTCATTAATGCTGACTTAAAAAATGAGAATTTGTCTGAATAGTCTGAGTATTAACATATATATGTTAGTGATGATTGTGCTGCTAAGAAGGCATTTAGCTCCCATCATGGATGTTTTCCAATGGTTGAGTCTTGTGTCAGTCACTGTTTTGGCCCCTGCAGATAAAGACATTCTCCCTACTCTAGGATGTAGTAACTGTCTGCAGGGATGACTCTTGCCTCAGAAACGAGGAGTAGGGATGGGAGGAACCTTGTCATATCCCATAGGTGTAGGATGTGGGGCTGTCAGCAGCCTTGAGTAGCTCCCATGGAGCAGAAAGCAGAGTGCACTTCTCTTCAGCATCTATGCTGCAGAAGCTTGTAGAAGAGAAAGCTCATGGGGCTCTGAACAGCAGCCTTCCAAAACCTGTGGGGAGGTCATCAGGAAGACATGGTGGGGCCTTAGACACCAGACTAGTGTCTAAGAAGATATTGTGGGTTAAAAAGCTGTCTGGGGATCACTGATGCTCACCAACTGAGCCTTCTGCCCACCTCTGTTGCAGATGGACACTTTACTCCTGTATCTTTCTGGGACTCTGACATGTATAGCAGACTGCAACTTAAATCGTACGTTTCAAGGCTTTAGGAAACTTTGACCCAGTGTTACATGGCAGTAAAGATGATGTTAGGATCCTGTTTCGTTTATGATTCCTAGAAAGGGTGGAATTCTTATATGCTCTGTCCTACTCCTCAGAGGTTTGTGGGGATTTGCCTTTGTGGGTATTTGGAGATGTAGAAGACTAGTTATTTTAGAAAGAAGGAATTTATAAGGTAAAATCTTAATAAATCTGTTTTCACTTTGAAACCTAAATTTAAGATCTGTTTGTTAAAATTGCTTTACTGTGGGGAAATGTCATTTGAACTCTTTTGAGGCAATTAAGAAGTTATGGGCTTTTGTAGGTAAAAGCTCAACAGCATAGCTTGGCATGAAAATGGTCAGTAGCTATTCATTAAAGACAGAGTATATCTACACTTAACTACTGCTGTAAAGGATTAGAATAAATTGCTCATACTCAGGCAAATTCTCATGGCACTTAGTGGATCTACAGATAATGTTACATCTGCAGGTAATGGTATAACCACGTCATATAGGACTTTGCTCAGCTGAGCAGTTAAGTACACAATCCTCAGGTCACGTTTCTCCTCAAGCCTTTATTACTTCATTTAGAAAGTGCATATGGAGGAATTAAAATAGACTGAGAAGTGATAATAGTGGCTTTTTAAGGAAGACAGCCCTTGGATCCAAGTATTATAAAAGATCGTGCACTGAAATTGGAGAATAATTGAATAGAAACTTTCTTAAGCAGCGGGAGAAAAAGGGACATATTTTTCCACAGAATGAAAGTGTAAAACCAGCAAGTGAAAAGGGCAAGACTGAATGTCAGTGGAAGCGCATTCACTGCACAAGCAGCAAAACCTTTTATTGCATAAGAATTCAAGTTACTCTTTTTAGCTTCAGCTAAACAAAACCTTTCAATGACTAAGGTAGCTTTGCTAATACAGTCAAAATAAAACACCTAAGAGAAAACAACGTGAGAGAGAAGCTGGAGTGACAGACTGTTAAAGAATGACTGAATTGTTATGTTGTTTTATAACAATGAGGTTTTTAAAAAAGACGTGGAGGAAAGATGGGGAAAACAATGAAAATCTTCTGATAATGTTGATATAAGGCCACGTAGACAGGAACTGGCAAGATTTAATGCATACAGATCTGGCTGATGGTCATTAGAAACTGCTGCTTACACTGAGAGCTGTTGTTAGGCCCAACTTACTTGTGAAAAGTCACCTTAGCCCTTTTCTAAACAGTCACATGGATCTCTAAGGCTGGAAATGGAACTGCTGTATGGTGGTTACAGGCTTAGAAAACCTGTTACTACGGAGCCTCAGATCTATTGATTTTGGGAGACACTAGAGCCTAACAAACCTGCAATTGAAATTCTGTGCAGGACTTGAAAACAGCATAGCTGACAACAAATCCTCAAACTTACCAGTGATGGAAGAAGAATGCAAAATAACCCTACAGGGCTCAAATCCATCATGAGCAAACCCAAAGCTCTTTGAGGACATCCAGATGCTACTGTGTAAATGCTGAAGAAATTCTAGACAATACAAAAGGGAAGTATATAAAAATACTTGCTTTTCAAATGCACTGATTTCCAGGAGAAAAGGTCCCATTCTAGAAACATGGTCTGGCATTATTTGCATCAAAATGCAAATCTTTAGATTTGGCTATATGAAAATACATTTTGTTCAAGTAAGACTTTTCTTAAGGATGTCTCTGAACAGCTACCTACATTTATTGAGAATTTTAGTGCTGGGAGCATTACTCATACAGTTGCTCTAGTCTGTGTAGTCCTCTCCTTTTCTTGTACTGCTTTTTGTACAGTGAGTTTGAACAACTCAGTGTTCATATGAAAATATTCTGGTGTTCAGCAGTAGAAAGGTGAGGAGTGTGTTCCTTGAAAAGAATTAGAAAGAGCTAGATACCTGAAGGGAATATCTTCCAAGGAAAAACTGATAGGACTACATTTGGACAATTTAAGCTCTATTTAAGGGGAGAAAATTGTCTGTAAGGATTACAAGGTTGTAAACATGAATGGTGAATAAGAATTCTGTAAGAAAGTCCAAAGGATGTCAAGTAGTATTTTAAAATTAAACAGGGGAAATTAATGTAAGTAACTATATAATCATGCTCTCTGATAGATGTTGGAGTGGAAATTCTTTTTAATTAAAAGTGCTGGAGGGGGAAAGGATTAAGTTGATAGATGTTCTAGTTTGGGAGAAGAAGTTAGAAAATGTTGAATTGAAAACTACCTATTTTGTGGCTTGTCATGATTTGAAGTCAGAAATTCAGCTATTTCTAGGCTTCTAAAAAGTTTAAAAGAAAGTGATATGTGTTATTTAAAATTGAGATTTTTTGCCTTTTTTTTAGTCTTAATTTGGAGTGAGAAAACTATTTTCGCATCTCAAAAAATGCATTTAATATTCATCATTTCATAATACTTATGCATCAGTGTTCCTAGTGAACTGTATCCTATTTCTCTGGTATCTTTTTGTATTCTTATCTATTTTAATATGTGATTCCATATGCTTCACTCTGATCTCTTTCAGCCCCCTTTGTTTTTCCCTGATCAGTGTTGTGTGTCGTGTACATTTTGCTTTCAGTTTTCATTCATTAAAATGACATTTCTCATCTTCTGCTTCACTGCATTGTTGAGGACTTGCCACTTCTTTTCCTCACCCTTTCAATTCTTACTCATGGAAAATGAAATAATTAATCAAAGCAAAAATCCTGCTATAGGTACCTGTAGACCCTGCATACAGAATTTGACTACTTCAGACTTTACTTGGAAAAGTAAAATTTTGTGGCAAGATGGAGCTATCTTAGCATTTTTCTAATTCTTAAGAGAAAATCGGTCATTTATGTCCTTGGGAAAAGCTATTTCAAATTATCAGGCACTAGAGTGGAGAGGTCTGTGGTACTTTTCTTTGGTTGAAGATCTGTGTTTTGTATTTCTGGAGCCACTTGTCATTAAACAAACATAAGAGTAAGGACAAGTTCATCAAACCACACCTGCTTGAATGAAAAATTGAAGTAAGCTGTTCTGAGGACAATATTTTAAGTGCTCCTCTCCATCAGAAATGTCCTATAGAAGGACAGTGCCCTGAGGAACACTGTGGCAGACAGGTCTACCACCCCTTTCATCTGGATCAAAGTGTATCTATCTTCTCCTTCTGAACAAGATGTCATTGATTTGCTCTCCCACCTTCTACTACTTTGTCTATTTTTGATGAGGTTCAATCTCCCAAAACATCAGTGGCAATTAAATCTGTACTTGGCCCCAGCAGGTTCTCTGGTGGTACAACAGAGCCCTCCAAAAATCACAGTGCACAATGGTGAATTTTGAGAGATGAAGTGAAGAAAAGTGGGTAATTGGTTTTAAATATCTCCAATTACATACTCCAAAAATCTTCTCTATGGCAGGATTTTTGGGATGATTTTCTCCCGGTATGAAAACTGAAGGTAAGCACAAAATTAAGATACCATCACAAAGAAAATGTAAAGCTACTGTGAAAACACCTAGTATCTTTCTAGCCTTATGCTTCAGGTCTTTCTCTGTGGTTATCTCAAGAAATCTAAACTGAATGCACCAAAAAAATAGCTAGAAAATCCTTTATTATAATTTTTCCAAGCTTTTTTTGTTTGGGAAAATTAAACCAAACCATAGTTAAACCCATAAACCTGAGAAAATTTAGGTGGTTTATTTAAACTTTTTTTCTCAAGTTCATAGAAAATTTGTGAACTTTTTGTCAGTTTTTCTAAATAAGGAGAAATTAAAATTAATGCATTAAAGCTGAAGAACTTTTCTAGCCATTTGGATTGATTCAGATGAAATTCAGTGCAGGGTTACATATTGTTCTCTAACAGAATTCAACATAGAAAAATGTTACAAGGTTATAGACTATTTTACAAGGAAAACCCAGTACTAATTGGCTGAAAAGACTGATTTCAATCAACATATTAGTGCACATGAACTAGGAAAAAGCATCAAGTGAAGCATAGAACCAGACTTTGAAACTGCAGCAGTATAAAAGAATATAATAGAACAGGGTATTAAATAATCAGACATAATATCTAGCAGAAACTTAGTTTTGTGTAATTGCAAAATAGCAGTTTAGTCTCAAATATGAAAGGTATTATAAAAGGATTAGTCTGATACTGTGTTCCGGTTCATGAATGTCACTATTTACTCTTCCATAGCTTACATATTTTCTTAGGTGAGATAACAGTTAATTTTCACCTCTTGCATACAAACCCTTCTATTCATTGACCAGAGAAATCAATGTCTTGCCTTAGAGATTGTCTAAATTTTATATACATGAATGAGTCAACAGTGAAGGTTTTTTATATGTTTTCTATCTTAGCTTTCCAAAGGCGGAATAACAGCTTTTCTGGATCTCCAAGTCTATTTACTGCAGACCATGAGAAGCAGTTGGCCTTTGGAAGCTTTATTCTATGTGGGCTTTTTATGGACTTCGTGGAATTACCTGTGGCATGACTTGCCGCTCATACTCACTGTGAGCAAGTATGGAAGCATAAAAGCACAAGGTGTGTTATAGCTTTTGTATTGAAATAAGCCTCGCTTTAGAGTTATGTTGTGCCTTACCTGCGTGATACTATTATCTACCATTGTTCTTCACAATGTTGCTACAGATCTCAAAGGAACTCTACAGACTCGATGCCAGATCTTCCAAACAACATAGCAAGTACTTGCACACATCAATAATGGTCAAATTTTTATATTATCCATGAAGACTACAGGGAGCAATGGGAATTAATGATGCCAAATGCATTGGCTCTGTGGCCTCATAATTTAATATACTTATATAGGAAACTAGTATTTCTATAGTCCTGATTCATAGTTATTTGCCAGGTAACTGCTTTCAGAGAATCCACAGAAAACACGTATTTTCTTAATAGGTATTGAATGATAGGCCATTATTTTAGCTTTATAAGGAACTAGTTTAGACTTCCACAGTGATATCACTGATTACTACCACAGATTGCACTAAGTAAGGTATTTCCTCATACATGAGCTGGTGAGAGTCAGTATTTCACGTACAGGATATGTGTTCCATGAATATAAAAGAATTATTAAATATTTATTGCTGTAGTCTGCCTCTTACCAAACAGCAATACTAAAGCCAGGAGGGAAATCCACAGGATTTCCCTTTCTCTCTTTTTTGTTTTTCTCCTCTCTCTTTTTGCTTTTTCCCTCCTGCTGCTGTGTTGTACACTCCTTAATGGTGAAATGGTGAGAAACAAAAAACTTGATGGAGGAAATGCAAATGCAAAATGTACAGGTAAAACTATGGCTTCTCAGAACTAGGGGTGAAATTCCCATATGCTGCAGAAGGTCAGACTTTCCTTAAGATTTAGAAAAATCCTTTTGTTTGAAAAACCGAGCTACATCATAGGGAAAAGTGCAGCTGTGCAAGTGAACAGCCCTAAAGACATGAAAGATTGTGTCAAGTATGTGTGTAATGGAGGAGGTACTGAAGTAAAAAGTTTTCAAGTAGTTTTCAATTTTCTTTTGAGTATGGAAAGCCCTGCTTAGTGAACAAGCCTGTTGGTAAACAGTATTCCTTGTTTACTTTTCACAGGCTGATGAGAAGCTGTCTTTCCACACCCAGGGGCTGCAAACTAAGAACTAGTTCTCTGGAGCTTACAGAGAAAGGGCAATCTAAACCAGGAGCTTCACTCATTAAGTTTTGCTGGATTGATGCCAACCAGAGCAATCCCATGTTCTATTGTCCAGGATATGTTTTAAGGAAGGGAAAATATACCCCAAAATATCTCCACTGGTGTCTTTATTAAGTAATGCAAAATACAGTATTAATTATGACACTGCATGCATTTTAGACAATATAAATGCAAGCCTACAGAAAATGTGATAAAGAAACCCTCAATTACTTTTGAGGTAGTATACAAGGAAAAATAGGAAAGCAGAAACACAGTGGATTGAAAGAACAAAATATTAGTATCACTTTGTGCATACATTAGTCACTCATAAATACATTTGTATGAAATAACTTAAGATACAATTCCATTCTTGTTAAAAAATATACTTCTTCAAATTCACCATTTTTGTTTGCTTTGTTTTCACATGACATTTTGTAGTATTTTATCAGGTGGATTTATTTTTTATCACCGCCATCATGATTTTACCCTTTTCCACCAAGAGTTTAGGCACGGATGGCCTCATGCACAAAAATAGATAAGAAACCTGCTTGAAGGGAAAAGAATTCTGCTCAAATAGCTTAGGATAGTCTAATAAATACCATTTTGTTTATAAAAATATTTCAGGTTTATAAAAGAGGGGAGGGGACAGTCTCCCATGTGGAAAGGATGTTAAGTGAAAAGTGCTGTATAACATTTTTTAAGAGAATTTGTTTTAAACATTTAGTACCATTATGAATATATATTTTATAATAATCCTGTTTCTTAGAACCTTAACGTTCATTAGAAGTATCAAATGCTCTTTGCTTCCTTTTGCTTGTTGTCTTATTGCCGATTTGGAAGACACTTAGTTCAGAAGGGTTCCGTATAATTGTGCTTTTGTAAGACTGTCCTTCCGAGTCAAACCAGTACTCCCAGTCCGTTGAAACTGCTGCTGTTTGCTGTGAATACTTGAATGGCTTCCTTGCTCCATGGAAGACTGGTGAATTTCTGAAGCCTCCACTGAACTCTGATTGAGGGATTCTGCTGAGCTGTTGGGGCTCACGTCCACGTATTCTCTTTTCAATACTGGGCTATTTTCAATGTTTTTGCTACTGCATAACTGGACGGTGATCCTTTCATTTTTTTGGTCTCTTGATTCTTTTGTTTTGTAAGTGGGCAATTTGTCCTGTTTACAGCTAGTGCTGATGTCAATATTCAGGCCACTGTCTGCTCTCAGGAAGCAAGAATCCACAAGTCTGCTTTGACAGATATCGTCTCCCTCTGAGCAGCTATCTGCTTTGTAACTAGCATAGATGGGGCTTGTTCGACTGTCTCCCTTCTTAATAGGGCTGCTGTAGTACTGCTCTGAAAAACTACAAGGCGACAGCCTGTCTGTGTTCCTGTAAGAGTATGCACCAATGTCCTCCACACTCAACTGCCTCCATCGCCCAGGCAAGTCGTCTTCTGAAAGGTGGGTGTTCCTGCACTCGTTCCTCATTTTCTGATTCGCTAAAGCCTGCTGTGGTGTTATGGCTGAGAAATGAAAAGGTTCGTTTGCATACGGAGGCAGAGTCCTAGTAAAAGTAGGTGAGTTCTCGTTGTCGTCAGCGGCAAGCTCCATGTGCTGCGCAGGTTTGGACTTGGCAAACCTAGGACTTCCCTGATGCTCGTAACCCGCAGGTGACTTTCTTTCAAATAGTTCATCTCGGTTGCTCATGTAGATTGCTTGCTGAGAGGCTGTCAGTGTGTTGGCTTGGGCATTCTCCTTCTCCTCGGATGTGACACTGAAGCTGGAATAGGAGCTGGAGGTCGGCAGAGAGGTAATGTACTCTGGGAAGGCTTCATGAGAGAAACTGGAATGGAAACCGTCTTCTTCAACGGTGCTGTCTGTGGAGTTCTGGGACCGCAGGAACCCCATATCTTTCACTTGTGTGTCCACACTCTGCCTCCTCTCCCTCCTCCTCTCCTCAGGGCAGTAAAGGGCAGTGTCACTGCAGTAAATGTCTGACTTGTACTGGGGCCTTTGTCCAAGTTTTCCATCAGAGTCCTGAAAATTGAGATCCCTTGTAGATGGGCTTGACAAGTGTGAAGACAAGCGGTTTGGATCTGGTTTTTCCAGTACTTTGGCAATGACACAAGTGGGTATGGTATCAGCATAAGATGTGTGGCATAAGGGGACAGAAAGGCTACACCCATGTTTTTCCAGATGGATGCTGACTCTTTCCTGAAAGTCAGATGGCAACTGTAACATAGAAAGATGGCAAAGGGGAAAGGAGAATAGGGTACACATCAGTACTGGTGTCTGCTTGGGCTCATACAACATGGATAAATGAGTGTTCTTTATAAGATTACATAGCTCACTATATATGGTTCTTTGACTAATGTGATGGCCATGATCTTTGTACATTTCTGAAAACAAACATGATCAAATGACTTTCATTTATTTACTTAACATTTGGAAATCTTCATCCGCTTCCCCTCATTGAAAGCATTTTGAAGCGGAAAGGTTTCCTTCCAAATTAATTCATGTTGGATAGAAATGATATAAAGAATGTAGAAAACAACACTCTTAAAAAGGCAGGTAGAGATCTGAAGCCTACAGCAACACTTTCCAGAGAGTGTGCATGGGTGTGATTTGCATTTGGAATGTGGGGATACAAAGGTCTCTGCTGGGATGAGGAAAGACAAGGAAGAGATCAGGTCTATTCTGTTTTTCTTTTGCCTTTCTTTGAGGTCGTCTTGCCTCCAACCCAGTGCCAAATTGGCTGTTGCCCTCCAGCGTCACATTTGATAAACAATGCTGTTTGAAGAGGTAGGAAAGTTGGTTTCACTGACACTTAAAACAGTGGTACTGGCTTCTATGACAGCAGCTGGGAAGAAGCAAATCAGACCAGTTTCCTTGCCCCAGCAGTTGGATATGGGCTTGTCAGATCAACAATCCACATAAGCGTCAACATGTACCCCTCTTCCAGCAGATGCTAGCTGACTGCTTTTCTGGTTTCTTTACTACATTGACAAAAATGAGAGCGAAGACCTGAATTTGCATTATGATTCCTGTGACAGACTAGTCAGAATTAACCAACGTCTGCTACGCATCAGAAATCATACAGCTTTTGCAGAAAGTCAAGATCAGCTCTGTGAACAGCAGTTCCACCTGCAATTCTGTCATATGGACCAGAAGAGACTGAGAGACCACATTCATTGGTGCGGCTTGAAAGTCTGGTACGTAATGTCTATGCAGATATCACCAAGAATGCTTGCCAGCCACATTTTCTCTGCCTTACTCATTTCAGATCTCTATCAATGATGAGACAGGGATATAAGAGACAGCTGCATTATGTTTGTCACTCAGTATTTCCTACTGGAAATCAGAACTCATGTTTAGACTAAGTTTTGAGTTTGTGACTGTGATAGCTCCTTTGAAATCCATGTTGATTTACTCCACTTAGGAATTTAGCCCTTGAATGCTTGGCTGAATTTTTATTTACACAACACTTTATTATTTTAAGTAGAAATCAAGTTCCTCTACCAAGTAATCAGTGGTCATCCTTCTAGCCCTAAGAATCTCACTCCCTCCTTTACTTTGTTTCTCTAGGGGAGTCAACCCTAGAAATACTGAAGTCGTCCCCCTCCCTTATGCTTTAGGCAAGAGAAATTTAAGGTGCCTGCTCCTTGTAACCATCTTACATTGTATAAGATATGGAGCTCCTCTTTTAGCTTCACTGGGAAGTTTTTGAAGTTGGTTTAATCCCCAAGAGTCAATGTATTCAAAATATGGCATGTTGTGAAATGGCATTCTTGTTAACGTGGAGTAAGATGAGTGTTTTTTCAACCAACAGGCCTTCCAGAATATTTTCGATTAATCATTATGTTGTTAATTAGCTCATATGTCTTCCATTGGAAATAAAGAGTATGATATTGCCAATCTGCTGGCAGACAGCAATATTAGTCATGGCAAGTACAGATGCAACAAAGATTGAATAAACAGGTTGTAAATAGGGCTGCACTAAATTGCCACCGAAATGAGGCAAAGAAATACAGTTCATTTAACATAAAACTGCTGTATGGGGCAGCTATTATTTTAGTATCCTGTAACACCACTGTTTAATCTATTTTATATATGCTATTTAGATTATGAATTTCATTAAGAAAAAGAACATTATTTTCTGGGCATTGCACTGGAAACTGGAATTACTAAAACGACATTGCTGTCACATTACTATATTGTATAATAGTTTAGGCTCCTGGATAATATACAATACTTTGTCAGACAATATTCACATTTGTAAGGAATTTATTTTCTGTGACAGCACATTCACACTTACTTACCAAATTAATAAATACATGGACTTATGAATGAAGACTTTGCCTACTTAATCGAGTGTATGACAGTCTGGGAAATTGTGGGGAGGTCCCACATTTGTGATAGTTTTCTGCAAGTGAATCACTAAGTACTTTTAAGGTCCTAATTCTTGCTAACAACTAGGGTGCTTTCAATGTGAGTAATGATAATTTCTGGATATGAATTGCTAAGAGAAGTCAGTAACTAGGAAAAAATAACAGAACCAAGATAATGGTTAATGTGGAAGTTCTGTCTCCACTCCAGAAAATCACCACCCATTTGATGGAAGAGTCATGCCCTATCCTTTTTTACCAGGGTTGTTTAGTGCTCTGAAGCCATCTACTGCCTTAGAAATGGTTTATACATTCCACATTCAATTTTGCATTATTCCATTGCAGAACTGCACAAGAGAGACCATTTGGAGAGACATTAACCTGATGGGACAGATGAAAGGAAGGCTTTTCTCGTGACCTTCACCAAAGCAATGTACATGAGGGAGGTGCTATTGCTTTGTGTAGGGCCTGCATCCCTAAAGATAGCCTTGGTCACTAAGACAATGTTGATCTCCCCTTTAAAGAGTCTGTTTCTCAAGCCTAGTTTCCTTGGAAGCAACTAATTAAAGTTTACACCTTGGAAATCAATCATTCAATGCTCTGGTTGCTTTAGAAAAAGCTATTTGTTCTGTCAATCCATTTTAAAATTCGGGTTTAGAAATTAGCTGGACTGGAAAATAGCTTCAGGAGGAAAATTGATTGTATCAGAATCTCTGATGCTTGCAGCATGTCATTTCCCTGCTCTCATGTCCCAGTTTCCCCCCAACATTTTGCATTCCAGAGTTCTCAGCACTTTGGTTTTGCTAAAGCCTTTATTTTTCATGTGATCAGTGCAGCCCCTTTCTACTGGACAACTGAGGTTTTGGGGAGGAGAGTACCTCCAAGTACCATCATTGGCTGTGATTTTGTCAGCACCTCCCTCAGCTGCACAGAATACCAGGAGGTGCACAAGCCCTCCTGTTGTTTGAAGAGGGTGCAGGTTGTGGAAAGCAAAGCCTTAAGGGCGAACAAGTTCTGGAGTTGACACATGTAAAATAACCTGTTTCCCATAAAATATATATTTCTTTGAATATTCACCAAGGTCAGTCACATTACCTCTGAAAGCTTATGTGCCCTGTCGTAATTCTTGCTGCACTGGAGCAACTGAGCAGCTAAATTGCAGTCCTTCCTATAGAGCTCCTAGAAAAACAAAACATAGCCTGTTTTTTAAAGTTTGCAAATAGCTTGTGGCTTTCAGCTTTTCTTTCATGCCTGATCAGTCTTTTAAAAATTGACTTTGGGGATATTTGGAGCATAGTTTAACTTTCACATACATTAAGATTCCATGTTTCTTGGACGGTCCTGAGATGTTTGCTCCTTTGCACCTGAGAGCTGATAAAATTACTAAAAAGAAAATTTTGAGAACTATTACTACAGAACAGTAATCTGCATTTCAAAAGATGGATACTTACCATTAGGAACTGGACTTTATACTGTTAGCATGCATGGTGCTATGAAGGCTAAAATAAACATGATCTTTTAAGTAATAAGAAAATTTAACAGACAATTTTTACTGAGTGTTATCCAGATCAGCACTAAGGTGCTAATAGAGAAAATGCTTAAATAATCTTATGAGACTGTGGGAGAAATTCATTGCAGAAATACACATTATGTTGTTTCTTAAAAAGAAGGCCTTTGTCTCTTTATGCAACTTTCTTGCTGGTTCCTGACTCCTTCCATATCTTGCAGAACACAGCTATACAATTATATTAAATCTCACTGCAAATATTTGATGCTGCAGAACAGGATATTTTTACTTGCTAGGAAATTACCATGAGAATTCTACACAGGGAAAAAGAGAATTTAAGCAAACTGGTTATATTATTTTTGTATTGAATGGCTCCCACAGCCTATTTAATGGGAAAATTCAGTACATAGATTTGCTCTGCATCGAAATTTAATGACTATGTAACTGTATCCTTCAACAGTATCTTTGGGTTCCTGGAGGAAAGAGTTGTATGTTGCTTTTCCTGATCTAGGTGCCATTACAAAAAAGTTGGCTTCAGAAGTTGACTTTATAGGTGAGCATAGATAGAGAAAGCATAAATGTACTATGGACACTAGGCTGTGTTAATCCATAAAAATTAGAAATTCTTTATAGAGAAAAGGTGTTGAACACTGAAACAATTTAAATATTTAAATTTTCTATGGAATTAATGTCATAATTTTATCACATGCAGAAGTTTTCTATGAAAAGGAAATGTGGAAATTCTCTCTACTTTGAAATACAATTTTAAAGGTATTCCATAATATCAGGTGCAACAAGATGTTCCTGGGAGTCTGTGAGGCATGGGGTTTGTAAATGTAGTTTTTCTATGACCATTAGTTTATTATATCTTCATATTCAACGGCCTGTAGATACTCTTGGTTTGTATTAGGGTTTTTTTTTCTGCCTGTGTAAGCCTATATACATAGCATTTCTGCCTTAAATGTGCTGGGGAGATGATACATCCATTTATGTCAGTCTTAAATTTTGTATTAGCAGACACTGTTTTTATTCCTGAAAACAGCAGCAAACAGTAGGAATCCAAGAATTCAATTTAGAAGCAAAATCTGTTGCATGCACGTGTGATCCTGACATGTTACATGCACATTAAATCTATAATGCTGCACAGTGTATAGCACAGACAAGCACTCCAGGTCCCCTATGGCATTAGTAGGCACACAAAAATGAAATCACTCCAAAATCGAATCCTTTCTTCAAAAGCTGTGTGCCTCTGTTTCTGTGAAGCGGTTGTCATGGAGAGTACAAAAAGCATTTCTGACACTTTATTTTTAGCAGCTTTAAAAATTACTACGGAAAAATGACATGTGAGTTAAATGTGCCACGTGTACTTTGTTCTCTGCATGCTGGTACATGCCATGCGACTGGAATGACTCTGTCCTTTATAGTTTACCTGAATGGTAACAAGCCACATATGTGGCAGCTAGAACAGTAATTGGCAATTAATGCCAAAAATGTTTCACATAATCTAAAACATGTATTTGCATCAAAAGCATAATTTTACATATCTGTCAGAAGAATAAGGGGAAATATAATTGAAGGAAGAAATACTGGCAAGACAAAAAGATGTTCGCCTCGTAAGATTCTTCAGTTTAACACTGACTCTACTTATTAGGTATAATCTTAATGGTTTGTTTCATAGTTCTTTATTTTAAAATTTGGAATTTATCCTTTACTTTCATTTGTGGTGCTGCGTAACTAAGGGCAGAATTTTTTCTGTGAATCGACCTCAAGTATGAAGAAGTGGTACCATTATTTGAGGCTTCTCAATCAGTCTAAGCTGCCTTTTAAAAGCTATGAATATTGAAAACTCTTCTTCAAATTGGGCTCAAACCTGGCCCCATGAAGTAGTGTAAATGCATGCATACTTTCTGGGAGAGTTTTACAATTTTTTTCCCCCTCCATTTTAAATCTCAAATAACTCCACTGATTTCAGCTGAGTTACCCTGGATGTATATCCGTGCTTATAAAACCTAAATGTAGCCCATTGCATTTACCACATTTCATTAGTTACAGCTATTAGCTTTATGAAATAACGGTTGTTTCAACACAATTTCTATCAAAGTAAAGGATCAGATTGTGAACTCCTTGTTTCCGTTGGAAAGCTATTAATCGCATAGGCACAATTCACATCAATAGGCATATTAATGGGATCAAATGCTCCCTGCTATGATTAAGAGTTCGTATGAAATATGGAAAGTTTGAATGTAAGATGCTGAAAAATAAGTGCTAACAGAAACGTCTTCTGTAGGTGAATTTTTTATGAAGTGTCTAGGGAATGGCATAATACTAAACTAAGCTAAATACTAAACTAAATGCCTGCAATCTTCCTTTCTTTGTTGCCTTTTTTGTCCCTGGAAGGATTTTATGATCTTGCCAGCTGCAGTATGCATGCCAGTTTTCAGCAGTGTTTAATGAGATACAGAGTGACAATTGCAAGAGATGTTCCCTTTTTCATTCCACATAGAGACAGGTAAAATGTCACACATGAACCACAGCTGTGGAAAACCTGTCTCCCTCTCCCTCCAACGATCTGAGCAACAGGTTGGATCAATCCTACCTTTGCTAGTAGATCTCACTTGTGCTGCGTATCCCATTTCAGTGAGCAAAGACTGAAAGATCAGAGGAACTGCAGGAAATGTAGGGCTCTGCACTGTGCCTAAAATCCTTATGATCAATCCTCACTCCATACATGTGTCCACACAATAGCTCTGAGCATGTGTTTCCACCAGTTTGCTGTACTAGACTGAAACTGATGGCAAAATCAATATAGGAATATTGTCATTTCTCAGAATATTTTTTTCATCAGTTTTGGGTTTGACATATGGAAACAAATATCAATTAAAAGTCTAAGCCCAATCCTATAGCATAAGGAGAACTGAATTTACAAAATAATGGAACAATAAACATGAATTATAACTATCAAGGTGACAAGTTACATTTTATGTAAACAATAAGAAATCATTCTGTAAATTCATGGGAAGTGCATGGCTTTATTTCTGAATATAGTATCAAGATATACCCATAATTAGATACTTACGTTGTCTTCTGACAACTTATCTATTGTCACCTTGGCCTCTATCAAGTGATTATTGAGTGCAATTATTTCATGGCTCAAAGCCCGTTTTTCCTCTTCGTAATGTTGACCCTGTGTAGGAAATGGAGTAGTGAGTATTTTTTCTACTGTCAGAGTATTTCAGAAAAAGGCCCAAAGGTTGATGTAATTCTCAAATCCAGGGAAAAGCACGACAGACTTACTCCCTCCCCCCCTGTTTTTTCTATTTTCACTCAGCAGATGAGGCAAAGTACTTTGACAACATGCAGGTCAAATAATTGAGCTCATATTCGGAACCTTCACAAAAGGCCCTAGCTAGCCTGTGCAAAAGCATTCAATTGGGCATCAGCTATTCCTTCTTCATCACAAGACAGGGCTTCTAACATGAAAGGGACTTGGGCTGATCTTGGCTTTTGCTACAAGATGTTTCAGTTGTGCCATTAGCTCCCATTCTCATTGGAGAGATATAACAGTATTTAAAAAGGAAAGCAGCTGTGTTGGAGCCAATTTCTTTTTCAGCTGTTTACTGTTCTGGCTGCTTTAAAAGCCCTGAATTAGCTTGTTCATTTCTCAAGGTGAATGCCTGATTGCAGGGTTAACACTCATTAGCAGAATGCAACCCCCTGTGGGATAACAGGAAAACTTCTAGCTGCCCACTAATTTAATCTTGTTACCAGTAGGCTGTAACTCTTTATTATAAATGCAAAGAAATCAGTGGGAAAAGTGCCAATGGTCCATCCCATACTGTGTCCCGTTTTCATATTGCAGTGTTTATTGCACTGCTTCATATGTCAAAAATTATTTTGTAACAATCATTTTTCATCCTGCCTCCAGGTTTATGTTAATGTTGAAAAGCATGGTAGCTTCCAAATGCTCCATCTGGGATCAAGGCATCTTCTTTGTGCTCAGAGTTGTACAAGACCATGACAACAAGAAGGTTTGTCAGTTATCTGGAGGGATATTTTAGAAAGCAGTGTTGCAATAAGAACAGAAATGAGGGTAACTATCAATGTACACCTGTTTCATTCAGTGAACTCAATCCAGTGACTAATTCACAATCTCACTTCCCATTCTAAAAAATTGTTAAAATAATTTGTGAAGGACTTTCTCCAGTAGGATTATTGTATCAGCTACTGAAATTTCCCAAATGCCATATTGCCAGGGCCACACAAAATCTTCCATCCACGCACACACGACATTGTCAGCTAATTGACAGCAATGGGAGTTATGTGTTTTGAAGTCTGAATGAATATCAAGGTTAATTATCCAGCTGCAAAGCACGAGGCTATATTAAAGAAGGGTGATTAAATTGGAAGTTGCAGCTCTCATGCTAAGTTGCTATTTAAAGAAAAACACCTTCAGAAATGGTCTAAGCATGCCCATCGCTTGCTTTAAACAGCACAGATATGATTTAAATGTCTTTGTGAGGGTCTGGAACTGGCCTGTGTTAATGTCAGCTTTTTTACAGACCATCTGTTTCCTGTTATTGCAAGACCTCTGTCCTGACAGCCCAGCTGTGCCTTGAGGCTGGTTCAGGCTAGACACCTCTCCCATCCTTGTTCCCATTGATTAAGTGCCCCTGCTAGGTGCCTGGAGAACTATATCATGGAAAGCCAAAGAGTGGATTCCAGAGCTTGCAAGAGCTCCAACCTCAGTGATATTAACAAGACACATGATCTTAGGGGCTGTGTATTTTAATTAGGCAGATCGACGTGGTTTTATATGAAGCCCTTAACTCTTATTGATTTTGTTGTGAACTAAGCAACTAGGCACTTTGTAAACCTCCTGGACATCTGTACACCTCTAGAAATCTGTCTCCTTTGAGATTAAGACTGAAGATTATATTTTCAAAGTATATTTCAAAGATTTTAAATATATCTTAAATCTTCAGTAAGACTGAAGATTATATTACACAGCTGTGTAATGAGGTAGAAAACTGACTACCTAAGTACCTGGGAAGAACATGTCTGTTCAATTTTCCAAGTAATTTCATGCTTTTGAAGGATCCAGGTCCACTAAGTACAGACTTAATCTTCCAAAAACTGTTTGTACTGAAGATTTTATCAATCCTTGCATGAAAAGTTGCCAGTGCCAGGGCAGCTGATTTGTAGGACTTCCTTTTGCTCTAGGTCTCTCTGATTTCAGTAAGTGTTGCTCTTGCCTAACTACATTGAACTATATATTGAAATATATTTTACAGGTCATGAAAGATCATCTGATCAATGATTTATAGTCTTCAGCAGAAAGAAGCTCATAAACGGACAGAAGATTCAGGCTTTGGATGCAGTACTTCTCATTGCTTTGAGTAATGCTGAATCTGACTGAATTATGGTTTCCTTCTCTTTCAGTTATGATAACTTTTGGGCTTTCTTTCTGACCGAGTGTGACTTTAAAAAATATTCTGTATTTGTTGAACTGTAAAATTTGCCTGAGTCCAAATTTATACTGTACAGGTCAGCAGATAAACACCGAACTAATAAACATCCCAGTAGTGCTGTGGAGGAGGGGGAGTGAGAAAGAAAGGCCACTCCCAATCTTCTTCACCAGTATATGTTTGCATGTGCATATTGCTTTTGAGATAAGTGTTGTTGACACAAGCAAAGAGTCTGCCTCACTGTGGCAAAATGAACTGGCCTAAGGATGGACAGGACCCTGAAGGGCTTTTGCATATGGACCACATACTGTGTATCCATCTTTGAAAGTTCAAGGCTTCAGCTAGATGTTACTGTGGTCCAGAGGTGACAACAAGAGAACAGAGACTTAATCCTTACAGCACCTTGGGAAAACGGTGCAGCTGGAATAGATGGTAGTGCTGGATCACTGCATTAAAAGGATTGCTGGTTACTGGGGACTGCAACTTTGAGCTCTCCAGTTCCAGTCAGACAATCATATTTTCAGCATCCGGTATAGATGTCAGAGAGGGATGAAAGGAGGATGCAAATCATAATATCAATGCCATGATTGTGAGTTACAAATAGAAATGCTTATTTCATTTATAAACACTTTTGGCAGCTCCCTCTGTTTCTGGTAGCTTTTAGATGCTTAGTCCTCCTGCTCTTCGATAAGAACAGTGATGCCTCTTCTCTCCTTTTGGCACTGTTTTCTGCTCTGCAGGTGCTAACAACCTCTCTCTCAAAACTCAGTAACAGATTAAGTTAATGGTGTTATTGATATGCCAATAGCTTGCAGCTGGGTTGAGGGTTCCTGAAGTCCACTCCAAAATGCCATAGCAATAGGCTGCAAAGGGCTCAGCTTCTGGTGGATCTTTGTTCAGAAACCTTTGTTGAGTCAGCTCAGTGCATCTTGCCCCTGCCTCCTCCCCGGGCACAGAGCCAGCATAAAAGAATACAGCTCCACAGTGTCTGACTAACACGAGAGAACTGCAATCATGTGCCCACATCTGAGTCAGAACAAATATGTACTGCTGGGTGGCTCCAGCAGTGCACAGCCCTCATAGCAATGTTGGAAGGTCCAAGCGCTCAGAGACCTTGCTCCTAGCCTGGATGAGCCTCACTGCTTCCTTCTCAGATCTGATGAAAGAATTTGGTATCTGCTCTTGACGAAACGATCAAATGATATAATAAAAGATATAATCTCTGTCTGAAACCTTGTTTCTCTTATGATTTGTATCTATCATAGTGATAACATGTCTCATATATTTACAGATCCATAAAAATATAAGGTGTCACATTCAAAAGTGTTTCGTATAATCTAATCCCTGCATCTGTTATCTGTAGCATAAGTGGGGTGAAGAGAGCCTTTGTAGGTTGATGCAGCATGAAATGATTAATAGAGAAGTGTATTTTGGAAAGAGGCAAAAGCTGGATAAAAAGATCTTTTTTTGCATATTAGTTGATCTGCAAAGGTTCCTACTCTAGTCCTTCAGCAGAAATGGAGCAGCCGAAAAGTTGGCTGTCTCTCCAGTAATGTTTCAGTCTCCCTTCAATGCTTTCCAGCAGCTGGAATGTGTCCTGCTGGAAAGCAGTGTCAGCCTATTAGCCTAGGCTAGGCTGCTTACTGTCACCTCTGCTCTCCTGTGGGAGCTTTGAGATGTGTAGAGATTTTTTGAAATCAGTCTCAATTTTGCAAATGAACAATGCAGGTCTGTGGAAATGTCAGCCGTTTCAAACATGGCAAAGTAAATCTGCTCTTGATGTTCCTGCAAGGAACCTTTCAACGGATAGCATTTCAATGATACTGTGAGAATAATGCAATGGTATTAGTGACCATCAAGGTATTAGTGGCCAGCAGCATTCCTTTGGAAATAACTCTTCAGAAGTAATGCCTGAATGACAGACAGAAAGAGAGACTTGTTCTGTAACGAATACCACCCAAGTGGCAAAGGTACCCCATCATGAATACCTGGACAGAGGTTTACTCCAATGTTTCTGGGTGTGGAATACAAGCAGAACTTTTTTCTTCACTACTGTGCTTGTCCAGGAGGAAGATAGCACTTCCAGAGGAGAAATTCCCCACCTTTTCAGACCAGTGTAACACTTTTAACTTAGTACTTTTCTCACAGAGGATTAGTCATAATGTTTTCATTGCAAATATTAATAGGTGCTGTAAAGTGTCTGCTAAACAACTGCAATATATTTACTGTTGTTCTGTGGATCACAGTCAACAAACAAGTTCTTACAGGGGTATTCTTTATATAAGGTCTGCATATTTTTAAGGAGGCACGTTATAATCTTATTGAAATCATCTTGTGAAGCATAAAACAGAGCAGTTGCAGATGGCAGAAAACTGGGAGGAGCAGCTGATACACCAGAGGATTGTGCTGCCATACAGAGGGACCTCAACGGGCTGGAGAAATGGGCTGACAGGAACCTCATGAAATTCAACAAGGAGAAGCGCAGAGTTCTGCATCTGGGGAGGAACAAACCCATGCTCCCATGTATGCTGGGACCCACCCAGCTGGAAAGCAGCTTTGCAGAAAAGGACCTGGACCAGGCAGACATCAAGTTGAACATGAACCAGCAATGTGCTCTTGCTGTGAAGAAGGCAAAAGGTAACCAGAGCTACATTAGAAATGTTGCCAGCAAGCCGAGGAAGGGGATCCTTCCCCTCTACTCAACACCAGTGTAGCCACATGTGGAGCACTATATCCAGCTGGGGTCCTCCGTACAAGATGGATATGGACATACTGGAGAGGGGAACCAAGAAACAGCCAGGAAGGTGATTAAATAATTGGAGCATCTCTCTTATGAGGAAAGGCTGAGACAGCTGGGACTGCTTAGCCTGCAGAAGACAAGGCTCAGGTGGGGTCTCATCAATGTGTATAAATCCTGAGGAGAGGGTAGAAGACAGAGCTAGGCTCTTTTCAGTGCTGCCTGGTTATAGAATAAGAAGCAACGGACATAAACAAAGCATAGGAGATTTCTCTTGAACACCAGGAAACATGTTTACTGTAAAGGTGACTGAGTACTAGGAAAGGTTGCCCAGAGATGTTGTGGAGTTTTCATCTTTAGAAATATTCAAAAGCTATCTGGACATGGTCCTGGGCAGCCTGCTCTAGGTGTTTGAGCAGAGGGATTGGACAAGATAACTTCCAGAGGCCTAAACCATGCTGTGATTCTGTGAGTTCTGTAGCAACTTATTGCTGCCATATTTCACTTGACTGCTGTTACAACTAGCATTCAGCATCTGGGGTTGTTACAATGTATTTTAAAATCTTGTTATTAGCAAATAATGACATTTGCCATAGAAGTAAATGTTCCTGTTGTTATGCAAAGATGATTTAATATATAATTAACACTACTCTAGGTTGTAATAAAAGAGGTAATTGAATATGGTAAAAGTTCATTTATGTTTCTTTGTGATATTCCATTGAGATGTCAAACAGACCTCAGGTCACATGGTGCATGTGAATCCATGTCTTCTGGAGTCAGTGAAGTAGCATCTAATTATTGCTGATAGTTACACTAATAATGGGGGATGAGAGTGTGTTATCTATCACAAAGAAAGGGCACTCACATGTTCCATGCATTCTCAGTGACTGTTCAATGACAGTACTTCAATGATGAGTAAAGAGGAGTTTGTTTTATAGCATCTGTCAGTGCATATCTCAGATCCTGCTGAGAAATAAATAAAATAGTTGTCCCTGTGGAACTGAAAGCTAGGAGAGTATGTAACAGTCTCTCCCACCAGGTGTGGAAAATTTCGATGTTGGAGAGGTAAGAATGTAGCTTTGTTCAAGCTTATGTGCACTCTTCTTCCCATCCAGCTGTATCATGCTGAGCAAGGCACAGTTTTCAAATACGGTACTTGAACCAAGAGACCTGTTAGCTTGCTGGCAGGATTTTAAATAGAAACCAGGGTGGTGGGGGATGACTTTACATATCCAACAATGTAAAGAAAAGAAGGACATATCCAACAATGTAAAGAAAACAAGAACTAGAAAACTTGTGGATATAAAACCTGTTTTCTATTGAAACTTAATGTTAATAGCTGCACTATTTACAGTACATCCCCATAGACCATATGCATAGTATGTCTTATCAATTGGCTCATAAAAAGCAAAATATGATTTAGATTTGCAGGTATTACTGGGTATTCTCTGCAGCAGTTCATGACTTTAAGCATTACTGCATATTAGTTTCTGCTCTGCAGATCTTTGTGTTATTATGACAGATTATGTGTTTGTGTGTGTGCATGTTTATGGATGCTTTGGAGCTATATGACTTTATCTGCCAGTTAAGCTATGGATATCCCCTAGCTATGGATATCCCCTACTCAAACTCACTTACACCCATGGGCAGAAACTGATTAAAACCAGTAACCTGACAAGATGAGAACAAGAAAGAATAATGAAAAGACATTTGAATAAATAATGAAACTGCATCAACTGATACCAGTTCATAACATAATCCTTGAGGTGCAGGATTTGGTGCTGATCATTGCTTGAGAGCACCATTTAGTACTTATTGCATTTTTGGTTTTAGTTGTTTGTATAATAGTCTGATTTTGGTTTAACAGTTAAATGAGTATCCAAAGGAGCAGTTTACTTACAGACTCACTGAACCCACTAGTCTGTTTAAGAATGTGCATCTTTATAAGCAACTAGAGAAAAAAAACCCAAACATTTAGCTAATTTATGAGGCAATTCTTTGTCAAGTTACAAAAAAACCCCCTGCAGGAACATGTAGGGACATATGCAGAGGTTGTAGGAGCATCCTGACTGCGTTTCAATATGTACCTCTGTCTCATCTTAGCTTCCCACTGCAGTAATCCCCAGAACACCCATCCTTGTCTCAACACCTCTTCATAATGTTAATAGAGCCTGGCTTTCAGGAATGCTGTTACATTACAGTAGGGAGTGACTAATTCATTATATTTATTCTATGCTATATATATATATTTAAAGTGATTTTCTGTTTCCAAGCTGCCAAGGGTACAGGCAAGGCTGCATTCTTCAGAGTAAAATGTATGACATTAGGATTTTAAAATGCTCATTTTTCAGGGAGGGTCAGAGAAGATATGTTGTTGATATGTCTTGTGCCTGAGGCCTTACCTACTGCAAAAATCTATGTCGTATTGGAGTTCTTCCATGTAAAAAAGAGTGGCAAGAGCATTATTGCAAAGTGACAGGCCTTTCTTATGATGAACGTATGGATAAAAGCAAGTGAGAGCTGTGTGAGCCCTGGGTTGGCTCAGGAAGAGACTTGATTTTCTGCCCTTGCCATAGATTTTAATTGCCAAGTGGTTTTTTTTTTTTTTTAATTTTGTTATTTTACCTAGGAGCTCATCAAAATAATTAAAAATAATTTTATGGTCATAGCGAAATGAAACAAATAGAGGCTTCAACTGAGCTACTGGAAAGGAGCAAAATATTTTGTAAAAAGAAAAAAGTTATGTGAATGGGTAGAAAAAGAGAAGTACCATTACTGCAGGCCACACAAAGTAGGCTCATCAAGCTTGCAGCTTGAAGCTGTCACTCTAATGACTGTTTGTTTGATGCTCAAACTTTCTAACCATGGAAATGGAGAAATTACTGGAGAAAGGCTATTGTTTAGACTCTACTTAAATGGACTGTGAAGAGAAAACTGCGTTAATTACTCTGAGTAAAGAAATAAAATGGCCTAGGAAAGAAAAGATAGGATTCTGAACTTTGGAATCTTACATAATTCATATTAATTGCAGATCATTTTAGTATGTAAGTGAATTCTAATTACAGTTGAGTACCTAAGCAAGGGCAATTTCCCAACCAAACCTAAGGCTAGACTATTTACAGTACTTTGCTCTTTAATATTTTATTCAGCTCTAGGAATTTTTAAATTCATATTTCCTGTCATCTTTTGACATTTTTTCTTAATAATTAGTTGAGTAGAAGAAAAAATAAATTCCCCTCCCCTTCCCCATGTAATTGCTGTCTTAAAATAACTGTTTAGCTAAATGCTCTCTCTTGGGGATTAAGATACCTCTCTCTCAGAAAAGTTTGCTCTGATTTATCACACTCCTGTGGCAACACTGACTTTTCCTCTCTAGGTTTATACTTGCACTTGACTGCATGACATCCATTTCTGCAGTGAAGACTTGTGCTGAGCAAGATTTGTTTCCAAGCCCTGCTTGGTGGTGCCTGACCAGCCCAGAGCCAGCCCCAGCAGGTCTGCTCTCCTTGCAGCACTTGTCATGATAGTGGTCCTGGTATTAGCCTGATTTCTATATCATTGGTATCCTGTAGGCTTCTGTCTCCTGACTACCCCAGGTCACATCTAGGGCTCTTCCTCTTGCTGAATTCGGTCCTTATAAACATGTCCACATCCAATGTGTGTATTTGTTTATATTCTGCTCTTCTCATCTCATCTCTAAAATCTATTTAATATACGCTGGAATATTGTTTGGAAAGATCTGGTAAGCTGGCTGAAAAACTGCAAGTCAGTAAAGGGAATAAGCATGATGCACTTCTGTTTTTTCTGTGTGAATTGACCTCTCCTTTTCTATTAAAAAAAAAATCTCTGCTATTTACTTTGTGAAATCTCATGATGGGTAAAGCTATTTAAGGTTTGGTGTTTTTTTTTTCTCCCCAGTCAACCCAGTTCCTTGAGAACATTCTAAGAAAATCCATATAAACTCTTTTCAAGGCAAAGAGGGAAAGTTCATTAAAGTAAAATGCTCTGTTCAAATATCCAGCCCCTCAGACTCTGCTAAATAGTGTCTTTTGGAAGCATCACAATTCAAACTGCCATAACAAAGTATAATGACTATATTAAATAACTAGGGTGAAAAAAGACAAAAAAAAAAAAAAGGAAAAGAGACATTATGTAAATTGCTTGAACAAAGAGAGAATTTTGCTTCCAGTCCTGCTAAAATATTACTCAAATCTCCTCTGCTTCCTAATGCAGTTCTCTGCAGAGCTGTTTTAGAGGTTGCTTCTGTAGAGCTTTGCTTAAATGGGTTTAACTGTGCCTCTTTGGAGTTGCTGAGAAACCCTGGGTGGAGAGACAGGCAGGAGTATGCTAGAAAGCTGGGGTAAAGTTTGCTGAATGGTTGTGGTCACATAAGGCTTTGCTAGATAAGTTGCATTTGATCCTCATATTAGGGCCACTGTTTCTGCTGACTACTATTTGAGGAGTAAACTCTTCCAGTATAAGGAAAGGCTGCAGAATGGATCTCCCAATGTACTGATTAAGATTTACTATAAAGGAAGTGCAACACTTCCTCCCCATCTGACTGCTGGGATCAAATCCAAAGAAAATAAAGCACATATATTTTTATGAAAGGATTTGATCCTACAAGCAGATAGGAAACTCATTGTTCCCTATGTTGCTATTCACGGTGGTCACTTGAGGTGCTGCCTGCAGAGTTTGTGTAGACGAGACTACCTTTTGGTCAAGAGAAATGTCATGCAATTTTCTGCAATTTCATAAGATTAACTGTCTTTTTTGAATCAGCTCTACTCTCCTCTGTGTCATTTCAGAGCTATGCTGGAATTTCATTTGCATCCTTCACTATTCTACATTATACTGTAACTCCCCAGTCCTTTTTTTTTTTTTTTTTTAGTCATGATTCTGATTTAAGAGGCCTTTGCTGCTGCATTGCATTTCATGGCCCCATCAGATGTCCTGGCACAAATTTGTTGTCATCTTGAAAGCCAGGCTGATGAGAAATAACCCTTTAAAATGGAAAAAACCCTCTGTTTGGGAAAGAGATCTTTTAAGCTATCTTTGTCATTAAGGAAAGCCTACAATAATTCAATGCCCTCAATATTTCTTTGCGGCATTAAGAGATCTGCATCACAGTCTGAATATTGTCCTGTACTATCTCAGGATTCAGTTTTCTTTCACCCTAGGGCTTTGCAAAAATTTGAACACTGTGATTTCTTGATACCATTTATCATAGGTATATTGTCTAAGGTATTATTTTCATAGTAGCTTATGAATATTAATATCCTCTTCAGCAGAGGCTAAGGCAGGCCTTCCCTTTGTTTACGTCTAGAGTGTCGTTGAAGTCTAAGCCAGTCACCTTCGTGCCTTCTTTCAGTCAGCATAAAGATCTTTTCAAAGCATGAAATTCTTCATTGTATAGTGATTTTTTTTTTTTAATTTTTTTTTTTTTTCCCCAGAACTGTCAGAGGTACAGCTCTCCAACAGTGCCTGCTTCTCTCCGCTGGCTGACAGATGTTGAGCATAACAATGCTTCAGACATTTACATGCTAAATAGAGATCTAGCTTTTAGATACCTAAAACCAGGTAAAATGAAGCTTGCTATAAGTAACTAGCTCAATGGCATACAAACCCTGTTTGGCAGAGGAAATGAGTGAATCTGTATCTCCATATCTCCCAAGACATAAGTGGTAATTCATGGGAGGCTTTTCTGGGTCTGTAATTCTCCGCAGGGAAGAGCAGCGTGAAGGAATTTTGCAACTAATGTGAATCTAGCTGAGGTAGACTTTCAGTAAGTTGATTGGAAATAACTTGGTGCCAGCTTTGAGGGGAAAACCTCAAGAAATAGAGAATATGTTACTTCCCTGGGTAACAGAAGCTCTATGCCTCTGCATTTGCAAACACTTTTCCCCATTTGAACAGGTCTGGATCCCAAGTGTAGTCATCATTCTTGTTTTTCTGATTAAAAAGCTGTCTGATATTTAGCATTTTCTCCCTGTGAAGACATTTATACAAGTCAGTCATCTTTCTTCACTACACTGACTGAGCTTCTTCAGTCTCTTGTTGAGGCAGCTTCTTTACTTGTCAGTCTCACCTTTCAGTTGTCAAGCAGCTTGAGTGATTTTCCACACCCTTTAAAAAAATGTAAATATCAGAACTTCATCCACTGTCTTCAAACTCCATTTTCTCTTGTCTGAAACTGTGGCAAAATTATCGTTCTACTCTACTCACTTTTTCCATGGTTATACTATTTTTGTTGTCCTTGTCATGGCATGCTGCTGGGAGCTCATGTTGATTTGTTCAGCCAGTCTGACTTTAAGAGTCACTGACCTTTCCTGAGTTTCTGCTTTCCAGTGTATGACCCCCCCTTCCTCCACTTCCCCCTTCCCATTTTTTCGATACAGTCTGCAAAGCACCTTCATAGATTTTACTTTTCTAGGTGTCTGTGGGAAAACATGTTTTGACTGAATGGGCACAGTGTATTGAAAGGGACTGGTCACTCTGAATGATTTTTTTTTTTTTTTTTTTTTTTTTTTTTTTTTAATCAACGTTTAAGAATGTTTCTAATCCTTTTTATCTCATTTTATCAATGATAATTTCATGTTTACTTTTTGGACACTGTTGAAAACACTGATGAACACTGAGAGCTGTACCAATCACTGGGCTGTCCTGATCCAGTCCTCTAAAGATACTCTTTTACAATGTAAATACCCCAGTGCCTGCTACTTTTTGATGTGGCTATTAGTAATTCTGCAACCCATCTACTAACTGATTTTGATATTGCATCACAGTAGTTCTACAATTGCAATCCTATGAACTGGTATTTGTCATGTCTTACTATCCAAATATATCTACCTGTTTGGCTTTGCTAAAGAAATTGTGGTTTATTTAACAATTTTTCATAAAAATATGTTGACTTCCATTATTTATACTCCTGTGATTTACAGTAGCTAAATGTCGTAAACAATCACTTTGTGTTTTGTACAACCTCTATTTACCCCATTCTACGCTTGATCTCTTGGATGTTGGTAGACAAGCATTTTTTTCCACCACTCAGAATTATCCCAGCATTCAGAGACTTATTTAAAATAAACATCAGCTTGACACATTAGTAAGTATTAATATTTTTAATTTAGCTTGGAGTAGGAAGCTGAGAATCTGCTCAGCCAGTTTTTAAGACTCTTAGGTGGAATCTTATGTAAGCTGCTCTTCTCTGAAACAATATATTTTTTCAAGTGTTCCCTAAGACATATTGCTCAACATTTTCTGTAGTTTCCATTGAATTTGGAAGTTGGATTGCAATCAGCAGTAAAAAAATGTTCTGGTTTAAAGCAAAGTGTGTCACGAGCTCTGCCCTCTGCTAAGAGCACCTAAGTGAAGAGGAACGATGATCAACTGGATTCTGTCCCACGCGGCAAGGCAAGGACTTGAAGTGGCATGAATCACCCCGGTTAGGTCAGAAGGGTGTATTTTCAAGCACTGCCTATAATAGTGGCTTTGCAAAACTGGTGTAAGAACATGACAATTACAGTATAATCAGGAAAGAGCTGCTTCATGTTTGGAAAACGCAGGCTTACAGAGACAAGATGGAAATTTCTCCAGTATTATTGCCCCTGAGTTTTGAGGCATCCCAACAGCAGAAGCATTTAGTATATCTCTGGGTGCTACACTGAGTAGCATCAGAGATAGAAACTCTGTCTGTAATGAGTTTTTCAGTCTAACCTTAACACACTTGATTTCTTTTTTACTGTGCTGTTTGTCAAGTGATGTTGCTGTGAAAGTGAATTACTGCTTATAACTAATTAATTTGCTTTCAGGCACAGCTTTCTAGGAAAAAGAAAAAACTACCCAAAAGCAAACCAAAACAAAACTTACTGGTAAACACACAATGTTAAAATTAATTATTTTTAATTTAGTCTTTTGTTAATCTGGGTTTTTTCCCTTCTCTAAGGGATGGTTGTTCAATCACGGATGCCGAAATCATTTGGCAGCTATTTCCTTCCTGCCAAGAGAATACGAACAGGCCTGGGAATCTGGAAGGTAAACTATTCTGGCATTTAGAAAATGAGATTTAGATGGCATAACCAATAATACTTTTCTCACTGTGAAGAGTAAGACTTTATTAGCTTATGGGAAACATAAATATTTGGCATGAAGTTAGGCCCCAAACCTGTCAGAAAAGGAAGGAATAAGAGTGGACTTGTGCTTGAGAACAGTGCTGTTTGATGCTTATGGCTTTGATCTCACAAAGCAACTTTAGTGGGACTTTTTATAATCACGAAGTTTGGGAAGGAATGGGACATATTTGTCAGAGAATACCGCCACAAAATTAAAGGTTGGAGGCCAGACCCATAAGCACCACTCTAGAGAAGTCCTCCTGTTGCTTGCCTTCTATTTTCTTCCACCCTCCACCTTGCTGTTGTTCAAAAGTATTTCTAGGAACATGGTTTTAAATTAAGGGAAAATTTTGATCTGATTAGTCTGACTTTGTCCTCAAATTTTAGTTAATGAGTTGCTTTATTGGCTTCTGTTTTCCTTGTATTTCCACATTGTTCCATTTGAAAGTATCCTCCACGTGACGTAGTATATTGCATGTCCTAGTTGCCTTCAGCACTGACATCTAACATACTGGTCCTTTTCTACATGTTCCTGTCAAAACATTTTATGCTTTATGAATAGAGATATAATTTCCTTTTCAGTGACTGAGGTTGTCTTATTGAGAGAAATGTGCTAATGTAGAAGCACACTGAAGAGCTATCTTGATTCTCGTTAGTAACAAGAAAATTGAGTCAGGGTTTTAGACAAAATTTCTGATTGTATAAAGGGTTCTTTTATCTGAATTTTTAGCTTTGGCTTTGAATCTTAACAAACATCCTCTCTGTTCTGCCATTCCAAAATAAGAGATTTAATACTTTCTCCATGTGTGAGTATATTTGAGGCTACTAAGAGGCTAAACTTCAGGCAACCTGGCAGCTAAAAAGTAGTATTGAATGCCTTTGCACTAAAGTTTCAGCAGAAGTCATAGGAGTGATTCATAAAGGTAAGGAGGTCAAATACATTCTGAATCAGAACTTTAAAAAATCCCCTTCTGTAACCTGCTGTGGTAGTGAAAGGTCCCTACCACAAGTGTGGTCCAGAATTTAGCTCCAGTAAATAACTTAAAGTAGCAAAACTACAGCTTGGCTCCCTCTCAATGTACCTGTTATAGCTGTAGGAAGAAAAACCCTAATATAGATATTTTTAAATGCGTTACAGTATAATTTAATACAGGTAGGTAGGAGGAAAAATAAAAAACCCTTTCATTGCAGGCAATGGAAGATCTATACTATTTAAACCTCATCACAGCCTGTTCTAACTGTTTGTGGTAATAAAACTAGGCACTCTTGGGAGGTACAGAAACACTTCCTACCACTCTGGCATGATTTCAAAGTCCATATTTTCCAGCAGATTAGATACAGAAGGTTGACTGTAAGCGATGTCCTAATTGCTATTTGACAGCTAACAAAAATGAAACTTAAGAACTGGCACGAATTGCTGTGTCAGATTATAGGTTCTCGAGATCTGTCTTGTGTGAAAATCCAGACATTCATAAATAATTTAGCTAACCCAGTAAAAACATGTATTTTTTAATGGGTTTTCTGTGAGCAAGAAGACCACTGTGATCAGCTCATCTGATCCATCTCACTCATGCCATTTACATTTCAATCAGCAATTACTGTGTTTGAAGAATACATATATTTTTTTCTATTGGCAACTGATAAAAAGATCCTGCAGAAAGCTGTCTAACATTTTGTGAGATGTTTGTTGCCTAGTCGAAGAAGGCTGAGTCTGTACATGTCCCCTGTGTGACCCAGTGCAATAAGAACCACCCTAGAGGTGTCTCACTGGCCAATGTAGCAGAAGGTCATTACTGGAGCAGCATGTCTACTCCTTGGATTTGGTATTTTGTGAAAGCTTTGAGCTGTGATGGGCTGCTTCAAATGGCCATATGAGTCTGTCCAGTCTTCCCTGGGAAAGCCTTGGTAGGGGTCACCCCACATTAGCCTCAGTAAGAAGGAAGGCTGCCATTGATTTGGACCTAGAATCAGATCATTGACATGAGGGTGAATGGGAGCATGAGGACTGTAGGAGATATGGAAATGAAAAATGAAAGTCAAACAGTGAGATCTTTAAACTGTACAACATGTACAGAGACTTCCCCCAAAGCATGAAGTGCCCTTGCAGAACTGCTTCATTGCTCTGCAGACTGGAAAGACCTGTCACATCAAGAGAAATGCAGGAGCTGAGTAAGGCAGCCTGATCTGCTACGTGTTTAATAACCAGTGCAAGTCAGAAAAGAGAATGTGTGATACTAGTAGGCAACTCTCTCCTGAGGGGTATGGACGCACCCGTCTGCCAACCTGACATGCTCTCTAGAGAGGTGTGCTGCGTACCTTGTGTCAGGGGTGTCACAGAGAGACCACCAAGCCTTGTACTGTCCACTGGCTATTATCTGCTGCTGTTGTTTCACAGCCAGGAGTCTGAGGAGTACCCAAAAGGATTACAGAGCCCTGGGAGAGGTGGTAAGTAGCTCTAGAGTGCAGGTAGTTTTTTTCATCAGTCCTCATGGTCAAAGGGAAAGGGTTTGAAAGGGCCAGTTAAATCTGGGAAATCAATACAATAGTTACAGGACTGGTGTCACAACCAGGGGTTCAGCTACTTAGACGATGGGGCTTGCTTTGAGAAACATGGTCTGCTGGGGGCTGATGAGGTCCATCTGCCAAAGAAGAGGAAGACTGTCTTCAATTATAGATTTGCCAAACTGGTGAAGAGGGCTTTAAACTAAAGCTGCTGGAGGAGGGGAATATCAATCCGTTCCACTCCTATCACTTTGATGCCAGTGGCAGCAATAGATGCCAGACCCTGGAGAGGGATTTCAGGTCAGCAGGAGAGCACCTGAAGTGCAGCACAAAGGAATTCAGCCACTCCAACCAGTAAATCAGCTTCATTAGTGACCAAACATAAATGCCTCTATGCAAATGCACATGGCATGGGGAATAAACAAGAGGAGTTAGAGATGTGCACACACCTGCAGGGCTGTGATCTTATTGACATCATGGAGATGTGGTGGGATGGTTCCTGTTACTGGGGTGCTGGAATGGAAGGGTACAGGTTCTTCAGGAAAGACAGGCGGGGGAGATGAGGAGGGGGTGTTGTCGTCTATGTCAGTGACCAGCTGGGGTGCAAGGAGCTCCACCCAGGAATGGATGAGGAGCCAACCGAGAGTTTATGGGTCAGGATTAAAGGGAGCACAGGGACAGGTGCTGTTATACTGGGGGTCTGCTACAGGCTACCCGACCAGGAAGACTGAGTGGATGAGGCCCCTTGTAGACATAGGAGCAGCCTCATATTCACAGCCCTGGTCCTCATGGGGGACTTCAACTGCCCCAATATTTCTTGGAGGGACAAGACAGCAGGGCACAAGCAACCCAAGAGGAATGCGTTGATGATAGCTTCCTTCTCCAAGTGACAAAGGAGCCAATGAGGAGAGGTGCTATGCTGGACCTTGTTCTCACCTACTGGGAGGGACTGGAAACCTGAAGCTCAAGGGCAGCCTTGGCTGCAGTGATCGTGAAGTGGTGAAATAAAAGATCTTTATGACAACAAGGAGGGCACACAACAAGCTCAGCACCCTGGACTTCAGGAGAGCAGAGAGTGGCCTTTTCAGGGATTTGCTTGGTAGAGTACCATGGGATAAAGCCCTGGAGGGAAGAAGGGCCCAAGAAAGCTGGATAGTATTCAAGGATCACCTCCTTGAAGCTCAGGAGCAATGCATTCCAACAGAGAGGAAGTCAGGCAAAAACACCAGGAGTCCTGCATGAATGAGCTCCTGGACAATCACAATGACGAAAAGGAAGCCTACAGAGGGTGGAAGCAAGGCCAGGTAGCCTGGGAGGTTTTTTCTTTACAAAGGTCTTTTCTTTACAGAGGAACTGTTCAAGTAGTCAGGGATTAGGTTGGGAAACCTAAAGCCCCAGTAGAATTAAATCTGGCCAGGGACATCACTGACAACAGGAGAAGCTTCAATAGTCGTGTCTGTGATAAAAGGAAGACTAGGGTAAATGTGGGCTCTTTCCAGAAGGAAAAAGGAGACCTGATTATCCAGGACATGGAGAAGGTTGTGGTACTCAATGCCTTTTTTGCCTCTGTTGTCACCAGCAAGTGCTGCATTCACACCATTCAAATTCTTTACTGTGGGGGTGGTAAGATACTGGCACAGGTTGCCCAGAGAAGCTGTGGGTGCCCCATCCCTGGAAGTGTTCAGGGCCAGGCTGGATGGGGCTTTGAGCAACCTGGCCTCGTGAAGGTGTTCAGGCCATGACAGGGGGCTTGGAACTAGATGGTGTTTAAGGTCCCTTCAAATTCAAACCATTCTAGGATTCTATGTTAATTGTCACTATTTATCACTGTTAGAATTGAGAATCTTAATGTATTCTTTATAGGAACAAAATCTCCTGAATTATGCACCAGCCTAAAATGTTCCTACTACAGGTGACTCAGCTTCTCTATGCATTATTTAGAGTCCTGTGATATCAGTCTGCTGCTGTGTAACTGCAATCTATACCACTCTTTTCCACTGGCATGTTTTTACAAATCCCTAATTCTGATTGCAATCATTGGAAAGAGTCCTACTAATGGACTTCTTCAGCATGAATTCATCTTTATCTAGCTTTGTGGCTGTCTCCAGCAGTATTTTAAATATAAAGTAGAACTGATGGTGACTCCTAATTTTGAAGAATGAAAGCTGAAATCATATTTGCATTTCTAGTCTAAGAAAAGACATTTCAAGAACATCTAAGCTCTATGCTAGAAGATTGTCTGGAAGATGTGGAGCACCATGAGAACAGGAAGTTAAGATGCTCAGGAGCTCTGTGAATAGGAAGGAAGAGGCGGAAGCAAAACTTTACAAGTGTTTAAACTATATGCCATGGCAGGTTCTTATATCCTGACTCCGATTGTTCTTTTTTTTTTTTATGTTAATGTGATGTAGATGCAGAAGAGAGGCTTGAGTCATGGCTTCTCTTCAAGCTTCAATCAGGAAATCACAGATGAAACTCCCCACATCCCTTACCACTTCAAGAACTTCTACATCTGTAGAAGATGTTTTTTTGTGTTGTTGTTGTTGTTCTACTGTTGCATATATAGAATTATAGAATAGTAAGTTCATCTTAAGATGAACTTAAGATCATCTAGTTCCAACCCCCCTGCCATGGGCAGGGACACCTTGCCCTAAACCATGTGGTCCAAGGCTCTGTCCAACCTGGCCTTGAACACCACCAGGGATGGAGCATCCACAACCTCCCAGAGCAACTCATTCCAGTGCCTTGCCACCCTCACTGTAAAGAACTTCTTCCTTATATCTAATCAAAACTTCCCCTGTCTAAGTTTGAACCCATTACCCCTTGTCCTACCACTACAGTCCCTAAGGAAGAGTCCCTCCCCAGCATCCTTATAGACCCCCTTCAGATACTGGAAGGCTGCTATGAGGTCTCCATACAGCCTTCTCTTCTCCAGGCTGAACAGCCCCAACTTTCTCAGCCTGTCTTCATATGGGAGGTGCTCCAGCCCTCTTATCATCCTCATGGCCCTCCTCTGGACTTGCTCCAGCAGCTCCATGTCCTTTTTATGTTGAGGACACCAGAACTGTACACAATACTCCAAGTGAGCTCTCACAAGAGCAGAGTAGAGGGGCAGGATCACCTCCTTCGACCTACTGGTCACGCTGCTTTTGATGCAGCCCAGGATACGGTTGGCTTTCTGGGCTGCAAGCTCGCACTGCCAGTTCATGTTAAGCTTCTTGTCCACCAACACCCCCAAGTCCCTCTCTGCAGGGCTGCTCTGAATCTCTTCTCTGCCCAACCTGTATCTGTGCCTGGGATTGCCTCAACCCAGGTGTAGGACCTTACACTCGGCTTGGTTAAACTTCATAAGGTTGGCATCAGCCCACCTCACAAGCCTGTCAAGGACCCTCTGGATGGCATCCCTTCCCTCCAGCCTATCAACCGAACCACACAGCTTGGTGTCGTCGGCAAACTTGCTGAGGGTGCACTCAATCCCACTGTCCATGTCGCCGACAAAGATGTTGAACAGGACCGGTCCCAGCACTGATCCCTGAGGGACACCACTCGTTACAGGTTTCCAACTGGACATAGAGCCATTTACCACAACTCTTTGCATGCGGCCATTGAGCCAGTTCTTTATCCACCGAGCGGTCCATCTATCAAATTGATGTCTCTCCAATTTAGAGACAAGGATGTCATGCGGGAAGATGACAATGTCGTGCGGGGAAAAAATAAATATATATCTATATATATATATAAAGTGGCCTGAACATTTAGAAATATTAAGGGATTCCCTCTAAGGTTAGTTTTCCATTATTCAGGTGTTTCTAAGAGATTTTCTTCAAATTTTCATCATAAAAACTTTCTTCTGTAATTCAAAATGCAATGGACAAAACAGCTTTAAAATAGAATTCTCTTTCCAGGCCTAAAATTGAAAAACATTACTCTGTGCTCACAACATGAATGAGATGCACAACATTTCTTTTAAAAGAGGATGAAAATCCAATAATCTCATTGGTAAATATTATTATGTCAAAGCAGATTTGATGAGAGAACCATTTTATCATACGACTTGTTGTGAGGTTGAACAGGAATTTCCAAATTAAAAAGCTGAGTGTGTGTGTGTGTGAGTAAAATCCCTCCAGCCTGAACCTTTTCATAACACTGATGTTAATTCCTTTCATCTCTCTCCTCTCCCAAGTCTAATTTTTAAAGGCACTTTTCAATTCTTCTGAAAGTGGGGAAAAAAATGATTGGCTGTTTCTGTAGTGATTGCAGAGGCTGCCACCTCCTGACTGTTGGGAAGAACTGCTGAATAAGAGTCAGAACTGAAAATCCAGACAGAATATTCATTTCTTGTCTCCTCAGTTACAGGCAACAGTACTTCTCAATGGTATTTACTATCAGTTCCCATTCTTGAAGTTACTCTGTATACTAACCTGTGGGGGACCCTGAAAGCCCCACTGTTCTGGTATTTCTAACTGTGAAAAAATAAGGGTTAACAAGTACTGAATATGCTCCTGCTCTCAGGTTGAGCACAAAGGAAATTCAGTAATTTAATCTGGAAAATGAATGGCCTGAGAGTGATGAGGAGCTAACTAATGCTCCTGCCTTCTCACATGCCTGTTGAGATCAGGACAAATAAAATGTATTTTGCCCTTTAGGAAGAATTAAACATAATTATGTCAATTATGACAGTAATACTGGAAGAAAAAGTCCAGGTGCCATATGGTGTTACAGCATATACAAGCACTGCAAAGATGATCACATACTGAAATGAATAGAAATTTACTGCTGGGATGTTATGGTGTTCCCTAGTATTGCAGTAGTGCCTGGAAGCCTTATTCATGATCCATGACAGTAGTCAAGAGCAAAATGCCATGCAGAGTAGAAAAATTAAGAGATCCCAATGTCAGTGGGGATCATTGTAAGCCTCAACTGCGTAAACATACCTTAGCTAAATCCTATGTTCTTGTAGATAGGAGCCTGGTTTCCTTTGTTAAGAAAACCTTTTAGGATTCATGTTATTATATCTGCATGATTCCTTTGGATTCATCTTTAAAAGATTACTCTTGTCGAAGACACACAATTCTCAGACCTCTCCACATGGTGGAAAACCTGGAATGTTTCTAATAAGTCAGCTAACACATACACATTTTGTATGAACAATGCTCGAAGAGTGATGGGTGGAGGCTGCTCCCTTGCACAGAAGATACTGCCATGGAGATGTTGATGCTTACCTAAAATTGTGATTACATGGTGGTATTCAGAAGAGGAGAAATTACCTTTTCTGTTCTATTTTAGGCCCTGTTTCTTTGGATATAATTCTGTATCAAATTCTGTGCTGGTAACTTCGAGTATCTACTCTTAGCCTTCATCATTGCTTTGCTTTCTCTCCCCTCGCCAACTCCTCTTTGGAAACAGCCAGCCCCTGTCACTTTTGCCTTAGCCAGACTCAGCCTGCAGCCTGATGGCTTTCGGCTGACTCCCTGACTTCTGCTAAATATCAAGGAAACAAGGATCCTTTTTCTCTGGCTTAGATTATTTTAGTTGTAAGCTCTCAGTAGGCCTTTATTTTCATTTCTGGCACAGAACATGATACCTGAATGAGTATATGATAAGAAAGTAATATTATCTGCTGAAGGGCAAACACGCTCAAGTATGTATATCCAAGGAAAGTAGCCCTGTGACTGCAGACCACTCCGGAAAATTTGGCCTTGATCTCTGTGAGGCACAAAGGTCTTTAAAAATCTGTCACCACACATATAAGTGCATTGAATACAGAGCAATGCAGAGAAAATGCTCGATTGACAAAGAGAAGTGCTTGAGGCCAATGGTGCATTGTGCTAGAAACAACCCTGTGAGCTTAAGTGTCCCAGTCTTTGCTAGTGCAGGCAGCTGTGCTCTAAATCCGAACCGTAAACTGATCAGCATCAATGTAGTTAAGCAGTTGAGCTGCCCCTAAGAAAAGTTGTTATAGTCCTCTGGGGATCTGCAACCTTTGTCTAATATTCAGGCTAAATTTATTAATGGTTAGTGTCTATCTATTTGTTATTGTAGCAGCAATGTCTTTTAGTTTAAATAGCTCTTAGCTTCTGCTAAGTTTATAGAAAGCAATCAGAATCCTCGCAACCTTTATTCTCTTAGGATAAACAAGACAGCATCTTTTAATCTCATTTCAGAAGACAGATTCTTCATTTCCTTGATTATTGTAGTCCTGTTACAGACTGAATTAATCTTCCTTGCATCTGGGTGCCCAGAACTGCATATTGTATTCCAGATGGCCTCATCATGGTCTTGTTCTCTAAAAATGCCTCACAAGGGACATCTGAAACCAAATTACTTCTCTAGCTATGATTGAATAATCAAACCAGAATTTTCTTCTTTTCTGGCACCTCCAGTGGGTGATTGCTTATTTATAACAGATTTTTTTCATTAGTTTGAGGCCATAGCTTTGTCCTGCCTACAGGTGGGCACGTACCTGAGCAAACTTTTGAAGCACAGGGGCCTTGCTGCTCATATAGTTACTGGACTAACCCAGCCACTCATTCTAAGAAGCCGATTAATGGTTAAACTGATGCTGGAGTGCCTGTTGACTGTAGAAGGAACATGGGAATTTCATGTTCCTAAATTGGGTTACTTGGCTAGGTGGGCTGAGTCTGGCTCTTTGCAGCACACCTTGTAGTGTGTGCTGCAAAATTTCATCTTTCTCCAATGACCCAGGGGCATCCATTCTCTTCTATGTTTCCCAGTTTCCACCCTGGGAGCACATTTGCTGGAAATGATGCAGGACAAGTGATCACTGACTGTAAAAAGGCCTTAAATTGGCTTTCTCTGACCATAAAACCGCACCCTTGCTTCCCCAGAATGTCCGTGATTCGGTTGTCTTTTCTCTTAACATGATTATATCCTGTTTCCACGTGGCAATTTTCTTTTTCATATCTTCATTTGTACAAGTCATTATCTTCACTTTGTTCCATGTGAACTTCTTTTTGGGCTATTCTGACCACCAATTTCTCCACTTTTGTTTTAAATGACTTATTTTTTCTTGTCCTGCTATTTACGCAGAAAAAGTTCCTTTTGCTAAGTGTTTTATTTTCCCTGGTGAAGTCTTGCTCATCTTAAGTTTTGGCAGCTTTATTTCTTTGCGTTATGAAAAACAGGTTTCTCCTTCCAATCCTTTCAGAATCACTGTTTATACAAAATATTACCTAGAAGGCGGTTCCTGATTAGTTAATCTCAGAACTGCTCTATACATTTTTCCCCCCTCTAATTCGTTGTGCATAATCCTGTATCTTTGATTTCAAGATCTTTCAGGTCTTTTTCACATTCCAGGTTCTAGAATTTAGTTGTTAAACAGTCCTCTTAATTCCCCTGAATTCTGTCAGTCCAAAATAGTTTTAATATCTCTGAAATCAGCTGCTAAAACCAAAGTCAGATCTGCACACACAAATCTGATATTACTCTGTCTCTAAGGTATCTCTCAAAAGTGTTTTTCTAAATATTAATTTGACTTTTTAATGATAACCATTTGAGTGCTTCTGCAAGTTAGTACTAGTTGAGCTTCTCAAAGAACTTGTTCTCAGTGTGGATCATATCCCATTTACAACTGTGTGGACCTTTTCTGTGCACTGATCTCACGGTGGCATGATAGTGACTAAGCAATCTCTTTCAATTGCATTCCCTGCTCTGTGTAGAAAGTGTCTTCAATAGATATTCCGATAAAATTTAGTAGCAAGTAAGGAAGAAAAGAGATAAACTTGTGTTCTAATACACTTCTAACTGTGGCTGCACATAGCTGTTCCCAACCCAGACAGTGAATTAGTTTTAACCTAAGCAGTACCCTACATTTCTATTTACTGGATTTTAGTTACCTTTTCTATTGCATTGGAAGAATTGTGGAAAAAACCACTTATAATGTGGGAACTGTTCTTCCAGGCCATTCACATCACTATGAAATGAACAATTTCTCAGCTCTTCCTCTGAGTTTATAAATACAGCTCAGACAGAGTTATATCTCTTGGCTTTGTGAGGAGGGAATAAAAAAATGGATATTTTTTACAGAGATTTCATCTAACTGGGTAACTTTCAAGTAGATTAAGCTAATTGCATTGAAATGATGAGGTGTGTAACAGCGAAAGAAACTTAGAAAATTTAGGAATTCACTTGTGTCATGGTTTAAGCCCAGCCAGTAACTCAGAACCATGCAGCTGCTTGCTCACTTCCTCCTTCTTCCCCTCCCTCTCCCATGGGATGGGAAGGATGGGGAGGAGAATTGAAAGAATGTAAATCCCACAGGTTGAGATAAGAGCAGTCCAGTAACTAAGGTATGATACAAAACTACTTCTACTACCACCAATAATAATAAGGGAAAAAACAAGGGGAGAGAGTATAAAACTAAAAGGGGAAAAGGAAAAGAAAACAATAAACACAAGTGATGCACAATACAATTGCTCACCACCTGCTTACCGATACCCATCCCGACCAGAGCGGTGATCTGGGCCTTCTGGGTAACTGCCCCCAGTTTATATACTGGGCATGATGTGCTGTAGTATGGAATACCCGTTTGGCTAGTTTGGGCCAGGTGTCCTGTCTCTGCTTCCTCCCAGCTTCTCATGCCTCTCCTCACTGGCAGAGCATGAGACTGAAAAGTCCTCGATCGGAGTAAACATTACTTTAGCAACAGCTAAAACATCGGTGTGTTGTCAGCATTGTTCTCAGACTAAAGTTGAAAACACAGCACTGTGCCAGCTACTAAGAAGGACAAAAATGACTGTTACTGCTGAACCCAGGACAACTTGTTAGGTTTACAGTGCTATCCACAGAAAATTACTATCCTAGCTCTATTTTTATTTACCATTTCTTACCCAGTTAGGCCCATTCCTCAGGCATATGTCCTAATACACCAGAGACTGAGCAGAGTCTCTGACTCAAGACTTGACTCAAGACTGAACTCAAGACTCTTAACTCAAGACTTGAGCTAAAAATCTTCCCGTACAGGTAAGGCCTGGAGCAGACTTTTGTTTCCTGATGACATACAGCACATGGATGTGCTCATTTAAAATAAGCCATAGATTACAGACTTTGGTTGACAGCTTGTTTGGTTGACAGTTTAATTGCTCTGATGTGCGTGCTTACGTGCTCTTTCTCTCTCTCCTTCTCCCTGCTTCTCCTCTTCTTTTCCACTGACATTAAAGCTAGCACCTTAGAGATCCATATTTGATCACCCAGTCAAACTTCAGCGAGACATCAGTTTATATCCTGGGATATTTGGCTGAAGTTAATTTTAGTTCCTTGAACCGTGTCAAAGCAGGGCTGGGATTTCAGCTGTCCTTGTAGGAACGAATTAATAGGTCATAAACATGTCACTGGAAGCAAATGTTTACCCTTAATTTTGAAAAGAAGGTAAATTTGGAGATTTTTTAATCCTCATAGGAAGAAAAAAATCTGCTACAACACCAGTTCCATGTACCTTTTAATTAGGTTGTTTAATCAAAATGCTTTTGATCTGAACATTATTGTTCTGTATTACAGTCCGGGGGACTGATCAGTCTGAGATTCAACTTCCTGTGGATAAGCAGAAGCACATGGCTGAAAACAGGATGTAGAAAATTCTCTTAAACTATGTAGAAAATTCTCTTAAGAGCTGTTTCAGAATGTGGGGATTAATCCTGACTGTATTTCAGCTCCATTTCAATTCTTTAACTGTTTGCTTACTGGAGAAGGAAATAAAACTTTACTGCCATTACGGAGGGCTTTTATGCAGGCATCTGTGCATTTCAAGCACATAGGAACTTAAGTAGAATACAAGCTGGTGATTTAAATTGGGTTGTGGGAATAGCACTGGGAAAGGCTGAACAAATAAAATGGAATAGTTCATTCATCATTTTAATAGCATTTAGCTTGCCTCATAGAGAAAGTGGTAGTTTTTATTGCTCATACAAGGACTTATGCCACTATTAAAGAACGATGCTTCAGCTACTTCTGTTCAAACTGCAGAATGTGACAAAACCCAGTGGACTGATTTCTCCTTACTATTTAGCACCTAAATGCCAACTACTAAAGCAAAGTGGAATGGCAATGTTTGGAAACAGCAATTGTAATATTTAAAACTCGATGTTAGGGAGAAGAATAATTCCTAAACCAAAACCGTTTGTCTCAGCACGTTGAGATGTTAGGTGTTTCTAGATTCAAATCTGTTGACTTTTATGACTTCATGTTGCATTAAAATAGCAAGGTGTAATAGGATTAAAGCTTCATCGAAACACAACTTCTGCTCTAAAAAGCTTGGTTGGTGTGACTCTCAGTCACTGTGGAGAAATCTTGCTAGATACACTCCTAACTCTTCCTAAGTCTGCCACTGATTTTCACCCTATCTCTGCACCCAAAGTTTTAAAGAAAAGCTTATTTATTAGCACTGGCAAATCACATAGGCTTGCACAGATTCAGGAGTTATGCTGCAAAAATGAAGGATGAGAAAGAGAGGTGAACTCTCTGGTTTTGGCCCAAAATGTCATTTCAGAAGTGTTTCCTCCAGAGACCTATAGTGTAGATAGCTCCTGCATGCTTCTGCTTTGTGAAGTGGGATCCCTGGGCTGCTGATGTATTCTGTAGTCTATTTTTGCTCTGAATCACTACTGTACCTCATGGGAACTGTTGTTCATTCAGGGCAGATGGTGCAGACATGTCAGCGAGACAAGGACCCAAATGGCAAATTCCTGGGATACTTTGGTGCCATTTCTGACACAGAGTGTTCAGTTGAGTTTGCAGTTACAAACTGAACACCTTTCAACTACTTTCTAAATGAAAAGCTGAAGTTTACTGTTAAAAATCTGACACTCTGAGAAAAAAAATCCATTGTCATCATTCTGGAGATCAAGCATCAGTCTCGGTAATTTTCCACTGAAAAAGAGTTTAAACAGAACTTTTCTACCAGTCTTAAAGATCTTCTATGCTTTTATTCTCTGTTTCTACTGAGTTAAAGTTATCCACTCCTGCAGAGAGCAACATGGGTCTCTGTCTGTCTTGGATGTTTCTGAATCATATCCAAAATTTGATTAATCTTTACTGATACATTTACTCATGTGTTTCCCCCTTGCAAATAGCTGGACATAGCTTCTAACTGACTGCTGAGTCCTTCAGTATAAACGGAGAAACAGTTTGCTAATGGGCTATGTGGAAAAGAGTGGAGCAGGAAAAACTGTGGGAGGTGGATATAAAAATATCCTGGTAAGGTGCCTAACCAGGAAGGAATGAAATATAAGCTGTTTCTCTCTCAGATTTATTTTGTTTTCATGGTTTACCCCTCTGGCCTCTAGGTTTCATCAGCTTACATTTTCCAAACTGAATATTTTACTGAAACCAATAAAAGGTCTAAACAACAGAAGAATTGTACTAGTCAGGCCAAAGGTGCATCTAGCCTACTACCTGTTTGAGAGGTGCCCGGAGTAGTGTACAAGAACAGAGCAAGCACGGAGTCGTAATTTCACAGAATATCCTCCCAGCCTCTAGTAATTTGCAATTTAAGGACTTCCTTGCTTATAGGTGGATACTATGTCTAAGTAGTATCTTCTCACTTTCTTAATCCAGATGTGATTTTAGCATCCATAATATCCTGTGGCAAGAAGATCTTTAACTAGGTGCTGTGTGGATAAGTGCCTCCTGTTTTTTGTTTTGAACCTCTCACATTCTCCTGTCACTTGATGTTCTCTGGCTCTTTTACCGGCTGGGATGAGAAACCATTCCTGTTTGATTGTTCCCTGCTTTCCCATGACTTTTCAGATGTCTTTCCTGATACCCTGCTCTCTCTGCCATTTCTTCTACAAGCTGGAGAGTCCTGCTTGTGCATTTGCACTTTGCATGGAACACTCTCCACAGTTTTTTAATCCTGTTGCTCTGCACTCTATTTTTATTATTTATCCTATATCTTTTTTGAGATGGAGAAACCTAAGCTGCATACACAATAGTCAGCTTATGGATGCACCATTAACTTTTACAATAGCATAATAATGTTCCTGTTCGGTTCTTTACGGGGGTACTGGTGGATGAAAAGCTGGTCATGAGCCAACAAAGTGAGCTTGCAGCCCAGAAAGCCAACCGTCTCTCTCACTGCATCAAAAGATGCTGGCCAAGAGGTGGTGAAAGACTGGAATATGTTGCCCAGAGAGGTGGTAGATGCCCCATCCCTGGAAACATTCAAGGTGAGGTCAGACAGCTCTGAGCAGCTTGATCTAGTTGAAGATGTCCCTGATTACTGCTGGGGGTTTGGACTGGATAACCTTTAAAGGTCCTTTCCAACCCAAACTATTTTACGATTCTATGATCTCAGGGCGTGTGTGAGGCTAGAGCTGGGATTCTGACATGCTGTCAGTCACTGCTCAGAAATACAATAACAACTTCGGTGTCTTTATTCTGGTTGCCAGTAAGCACTACTAGGGGCATACCGTGACTTCCACATCACACATTTCCAGTGCAGACAATCAGACATAATGAGTATGAAGTTACATATCTGGGGTTAACCAGTTTGTTCAGACATTTGACTGTGTCATGTCCAGTCATGTGTTGTGTCCATGTTGTCCCATCCCCTCTACCCAATTCTTTTTAATTTGGAGAAGATTTGTCTTTAGCTGTTGAAGACATCTTGGAAAGCTAAGGCTATGACATTGCTCCTGGATTCACCAGTTATCTGCTTGGTATCCCATTCTGATTAAGAACATGCACTGCCAACTTCAAAGCTCTAATTTTCATGGTTTGCTTACTGTTTGGTTGGAGAAGAAGTGGAATAATTGGCTGTAATAATGAACTGTTCATGCCTGCAAAGTAAAATGAACACATTCATGGGTTCACTTCCTTCTGCTGTTGGCACAGACTGCTGTATTCAAGCTGATTTGCAGTGGGAGCTTATCTCTAGGTTCTGGCTGTGAGAGGAAAAGTAAATAAGCCTAGGCAATTAGAGTAATGCTCATGCAGGTGCAAAGAGCCTGCACAAAGCTCTATTTACTCTTGCCTTCAAACCCCTTTAATCATCATTGCAGAGCTCAAGTTGTACATGAGGCTTTTGTGTGGTGCATTTCCCACACAGAGTATTTGAGTGCTTCTATGTCGCTATAGAAATCCTCAGCCCTAGAGATACATCTGGTACCAAAATAGCTCTGAGCATCTTCTCAGTCCTTGATGGAATGAGCCACTTCAGTAAAAAGCGAGCGAGCTGGAGAGTCTCCAAGGTCATTCAAAGGTTTATAGTACTGCTTAGTAGCACTGTAAATAATAATAATAATAATTCTGATCTGTGTAATTCTATAAACAATAAATAAAGGCGACAAATGTAAAACGATGGGAATCAAAGGCTTCTGAAAAACATCTGGACTACCTTGGTAATTATCTACACATCTAATGAAGTGTAAATCCCTGTGGAAATTAATATACCACTGGGATTGTCTTTTCTGCAACTTAATATTTTTTATAATGCTTTTTTCTCTGCTAAAGGAATCTCCTTCTGTTCCCTTGCCCTACTGCTACTTTAAAATTGAGCTGTTAAAGCTGTTGCAAGGTTTTCCCCAAAAAGCTTTATTCACTCTACTGAAATTCACAATAACTGCTTATTTCTTTGTCTTGTGGTGCATTCTAAAAAGTGAGCGATTTATCTATTAGGTTTACATTAGCGGTGGCCTGAGGGGATAATTTCAGACAGAAATTCAATAATATTTTCTTCAGCAAAACTCTTCCTTGAAGGGCAGAAAAATCACAAGGCTGTTGAACTGATGCATCTGTTCTCTGATAAACTACAATGAAAGAACCATTTTAGTCCATTTATTATGAAAAGCTTTATGTATAAGCAAGTATTTGGACAATGTGTACTCTATTTTTGGAGGAAGGGTATCTAAAATTGGCTGAGTCATAGACTTAAGAGTTTAAAGATAATGATAAACCAGACAATATAATCTCATCTATAAATTAGTTAATTGAATTCCAGTCTTTCATTAAGACCAATAATATGTGTTGGCTGATGAACATCTATAATGTATGCAAATTTTGTTGTACCTCCTGTCAAAATAATCCTTAGGTTCTTTTGTGAATTTCTCTCTTTGTTGTTTGCTTTGTTTTTTGTTTTTGTTTGGGTTTTTTTCCTTCCCTCCCCCCATCCCCCTGATTGATTTCAGACATAGAACTTGCTGTCACATCTCTCATGAGTTTTATTCTCCTGTGAAAGTGTCTGTGTATGTGTTTTTGCATGGGTGTCTTCTCCTTCCAGGCTGACCAGGTAACACATTTTTTCTCATAGCCAGTTTATTACTGGGAGGGGAGAAGAAGAAACTGTTGAAAAGGAAGCTGGAGAAACAAGAGAGAAGAGCCACCATCAAGCCAGTCTTTTTATTCACTCTTTCCCTTTCCCATATGAAGACAGGCTGAGAAAGTTGGGGCTGTTCAGCCTGGAGAAGAGAAGGCTGTGTGGAGACCTCATAGCAGCCTTCCAGTATCTGAAGGGGGTCTATAAGGATGCTGGGAAGGGACTCTTCACTAAGGACTGTAGTGGTAGGACAAGGGGTAATGGGTTCAAACTTAGACAGGGGAAGTTTTGATTAGATATAAGGAAGAAGTTCTTTACAATGAGGGTGGTGAGGCACTGGAATGGGTTGCCCTGGGAGGTTGTGGATGCTCCATCCCTGGTGGTGTTCAAGGCCAGGTTGGACAGAGCCTTGGACCACATGGTTTAGGGCAAGGTGTCCCTGCCCATGGCAGGGGGGTTGGAACTAGATGATCTTAAGGTCCTTTCCAACCCTAACTATTCTATGATTCTGTATCTGAGTGACAAAACTGGCCAAACATCTCACTGAGGTAGATCATATTGGGATTTCGGAAGAACTGTAGATGATGGAGTAGAAGGCAAGGAGTTTTTCAGGGGTGAGCCACACAAGAATCTTGGGCTCCTACCCTCTTTTCCTTATTCCTCTGAAGCATGGACTTAATCTCTCCTCACTGCCATGTAGCTGACAATTTCCTACAAGAACCGCCTTGGTCTCCCTCCTTCCTTCCCAAACATTTGGCATAGGATAAGAAAGGTGAAGGAGGTGAAGGCCAGGGCCTACTGTGAGGGAAGAGATAAAAGCTGGGAAGGGAAGGAGAAAGGAAGCTGTGAAGAGAGCTGGTATGTGAGGCTTTCTGATCCTAGTACTGCAAGAAACAACAGGGACTTGAGAAATATATTTACTACTGTCCCATGTCCTCCCTAGCCATACTATAAATGTATGCCTATGAAAATAGTAATTTTGATGATTCATTTTGCTATGTCTGTTTTCACTTTCCTTCTCATTTCAGTAGCACATATATGTAACTTCCTTCTATTCTCTATGTAAAATATATCTGGTTTCTTCTTTTTAAGTCAGTTTCAACTTAACTTGATGTTTATAGGTTGTGAAATCTTTTTTTTTTCCCAATGACTTTTGTGTCTGCCCTTCCACGTCTATCCAATTCCAAACCTGCCCAAAACTATCCTCTTCCAAATCTATCACCCCGCAAGCCTATTCTTACACTAGTAAGAGTACTAGTGTACTAGCAAGAGTACTCTGTATCTCTTCATTCAATACTTGCTTGATGAGATACAGAAGGCATCTTCTGCAAGAAATAAAGGATAAAAACTACTGGCCTAAGTCCTATGCCTTTTTGGTAGAGTATTAGTTGGTCTGTACTCAGTGCGTTCATGTATTTTCCCAGTTACATGTTCATGTTAACCTGACAACTGAAATACAAGATTTACTTGCCCTTTATTTTGGCTTTTGTACAAGTATGTTTAAGTTATCCTCTTTTTTTTCACAGTGCAAATGTGAGGTGATTTTTCAATCATCATGAAGAAATTAATCCTGTAGATTACTTTTTTGAATTATTCGACTTCTACACTTTTTTGTTAAAAAGTCACAAATTATGTATTAAATCCATCAGCTATTTTTTTGAGGGAAGATGAAGTTGAAAAGCAAATGTGAGAGTTGGGGAAGGGGGGTCAGCAAATGCACAAAACTGTCCTTTTCTGTCTTGGAAAATATTTTTCATTCTTCATTATGGCTAAGCAGGCAAAAATGTTTGAGTTTCATGCTGCAAGCATAAAGCAAGTCACTTATGCGTAATGGCTATTATGCTTAGGACAAGTGTGGTGGTTTTGTATATAACATGTTTAACAGAGGCTTACGTACACTGTCCAGTTGAAAAGTACTAAGCTGTAATTTTTCTTCATGAGCATACAGCAGCTGGAGAGGTCTGCCTTGGGAAGGAAACCTGATGACATGGGGAAAGGTGAAGATGCCTGGGAGAAATAAGCCTGGAGTCCCTGCAGGCAATAGGACAACCATGCATGGGAACTAGTGAGTGAGGCTATGGTTCTTCACATCCAGTTAAAGCATTTTGCCATTCAACCCCCACACTTTGAAATATCAGGAAGTGCTTTGAAAACTAGCATCTTGTCATGGTTTAAACCAGGACATATCTCCATAAGACAGGGGAAGTTTAGACTAGATATAAGGAAGAAGTTCTTTACAGTGAGGGTGGTGAAGCCCTGGAATGGGTTGCCCAGGGAGGTTGTGGATGCTCCATCCCTGGCGGTGTTCAAGGCCAGGTTGGACAGAGCCTTGAGCCACGTAGTTTAGGGCAAGGTGTCCCTGCCCATGGCAGGGGGGTTGGAACTAGATGATCTTAAGGTCCTTTCCAACCCTTACGATTCTATGATTCTATGATTCTATATCCCTTTTCTGGAATGCATTATTCAACCCCTATTTATAGGGAAAGTGCTGCTGAAGTCACACATAGGGTAGCAGAAGTCTCTGATTGGATTTAAGTGAGATAATGCTAAAACCACCATAAAGAGCAAGTTAATTGGAAAGAGTTTAATTAGGATCACCAGTTTATTGGGATATCTCCCACGGAACTGATTTTGTCTAATGAGAATGGATGGTAGTATCTGCTGATTAACTGGAAGAGTGTTAGCATATGTTGAGCTTAATGGGGAGGGAGGACTCCAGCAAGTTTCAAAGTGTGCTCAAGGTTTTCCTAGCTCAGAAGGGTAAGGTCTGATTTTGTGTTACTACTGTCAGAAGAGATTTTATTTAGGAGTGAATCTCATCCAGACTGTTTTACATACAAATTCTTCCTTCCACCAGCAGATTCCCCAACTGTGATATAATAAGGGAAATATATATCTTTGAAAAGTCAGACCATCTGTCTTCCTACAATAAATACAATTAGAGAGAGCTTTAAGGTACCTTAGCAGAGAGAGGAAAAGCTGCCAATGGACACAGCAGACAAGACAGGATTGACAGATGCTTGTGATATTTTAACAGCTATATTCCTAGGCTTTCTACTCTGTGTGCCTCAATTGGGTGCTAAAAAAAATATTCCTACTCTGATCACTTCACAGACTTATTATATGCTTGGCTTTATAGAATTTGTTGAAACCCCAGCTAGATCATTGTCCTGGTTTCAGCTGGGATAGAGTTACTTTTCTTCCTAGTAGCTGGTACTGTGCTGTGTTTTTGATTTAGTATGAGAATAATGTTGGTAACACACCAGTGTTTTAGTTGTTGCTATGTACTACTTACCCTAAGTCAAAGGTTTTTCAGTTTCCAGTGCAGAGGAGTACAGGCAGCCGGGAGGGAGCACAGCCAGGACAGCTGACCCAAACTAGCCAAAGGGATATTTCATGCCACCATAACACTCAGTACATAAACTGGGGGAGCTGGCCAGGAGCCACCGATTGCTGCTTGCGATGAAGTGGGTGAGTGGGTAGTGATCAATTGTATTGTGCACCTCTTGTTTTTCTTGAGTTTTATTCCTCTCTCTCTCTCTTTAAATTATTATTATTATCATCATCATCATCTTCATCATCATTGTTATTGCTATTGTTATTATATTTTACTTGATTTCAGTTATTAAACTGTTCTTATCTGAACCCACAAGTCTTACTTTTTTCCAGTTCTCCTCCCCATCCCACACCAGCTGTGAGGTACTTAGTTGCCAGCTGGGATTAAACCATGACAATCATGTATAAAATTTTGCCTTCGGAGTTCCTTTAAATGTCATGTCCAAGATATGTTTCCAGACCTTGCTTGTACTGACTTTTCGTATCCTATCCCTGTGAAACAATTTGTGTTTCTCTAAAAATCTTAGTATCCCAGTTTAATATAATTCGGAATGTCTTATGCAGTGTACGCTGTAATAAACTGTACTTTAATATCTATTGATGTTGCACTTTGGTTATCCTTAATTACTTGTATAAAAGTCACTTTGGTTAAGAGCATTTACTTTGAGTTTAAAAACTCTCTCCTGGTACAACAAGGTCCTGCTGAGAAGGTTGCCATTTAAGATCTCCCCGTTTAACTTGGCTCATGCTTAAATATTTGTACTGCTGAATTTTAATTCTTTGTACTGTACTCAGAGATTCAGGGCAGAAAGGTTTGAGTGCAACAGTAATACAAATGATTGATACAGCCTCTGTCAAAGTTGCCAAACTTGCTAATCTCTATATTTGCAATGTTAATGTTTTCTATAAAATTGTCAGTTAACTTGTCTACTATGGTATTAAATAACTCTGGCTGCCAGATCTAAGCTGTGCAAAAGTCAGCTACACAGTTATTAAACACATTAAAGTAGAAGACAGCAACAAAAAGCATTTTCCCTTCCTCCTGGCACCTTTCATTTTTGCAGGTGTTTGATTCTATTTCAGGAGTTCTAGTAGAAAATCTATGAAAACGGGTTATTCTCCAGGGTCCCGTTTTACTGTAAAGACAGCAGTTTATACCACCATTCCGCTCCTTCCTCATTTCTGCTTTCAATTCTTGTTACTTCTTTCAACTTTACAATCTATTGCACTGCTCATGTGTGAGACCAGACCTCCTACTAACAAACTGTGGTCATAGAGAAACCATTCTGCTTTTCTCTCTAGCCACCATTTTCCAGACACCAGCCTGCTCCCATTAAGGCTGTCAATCATCTGAAGACTTTCTGGATTCAACTGCCCTGTCTGGACTCAAAGCATTCTTCCCCATCAGCAATATCCTACTCTGTCCTCGGCCACTGTAAGCACGATTCCTTTACTTCTGTAACCACAATGTCCTCTGTAGGACAACAGCTGGTCCTATTCTGTAACTAGGCAGCTGCTGAGGCCACTTTTCTTGTGCACCTCATGCTCTAGCTTCAGCTTTCTTATACACAGGTGACTCTTGATGTGTTAACAGGACAAATATTCAGCAAACATGTCTAATCTGGGGGAAGTATGAAAATACAGTGTGGTTTAACCTTTTAAGGATTTATGGACTTTTGAGCCTATAAAAACTATACTGTCAAAAAAAAAAAAAAAAAAAAAAAGGAGCAAAAAGCAACAACCTCCTGCCAAGGGTCCCCCTACTATTTCCTGCAGCAGCTATATGCCAACAAAAGCATTTCATATCCCAGAAGGAGAGGTGTGAGGTAGAGCTTTGTGTTTTGAGTAGAAAATCATGGATCCCATCAAAGGAAGTATTCATCCAATTACCAAGTCATTTGCAACATGAAAAAGTGGCAGCTAATAGCTGACTTTGGTACCTATATCTGTTCCCCAGCATCTGCTATTGAACTCTATGGATGCAGGGTTATGCTTAAAAATAACTACTACATTTACACTGTGAAACCTACATCGACACTATTAAACCTGACCTTATCATTCTTCCTCTTTAGTCAAATACTTGCTTAAAACTCACTTGGTAGTGTAATGGCACAAATAGAAAGTTCTAAGAAAGAGTCAATCATCTGAAAGACAGATTCAGGAATCTTGGTCTCTCCTAATTGCGTTAGCAGATTTTGACATCATGACCAAGAACTTCCCATCCTGCAGTATTGGAAATCTCTGCAGAATTACTTAAAGCATCTGTTGTTGATGCAGGAGGAGGGAACAGAGTCTCAGTAGGATGGGAAAAAATGTCTGGACACACTGCAAACTCATCTCACAACATAAGACTACAGCAACTCTCTTGAAAACCCCATATGCTGCTACAAAGCTCGGTGGCTTTAGTGTCTTTAGTAGGAGAATGAGAGCAGGTGGAGAAGCTCAGAAAATTTGTAAGAGGATCTTTGTAGAATTGACCTTTCTCTGAGGCTTTTTCCAACAATTGAGAAATTAGGAGGGGATGAACAAAGCCGTTAGAGCTCATCAGATTTTGATATAAGAACCCACAGGCTTTAAGTCACAGGGATCCCCTTCACATTATACAAAGCATTTGTTCACTTCAGGTGAAATCTGATTTCCCCTTTATAATGAATCAAGGCTTTCATAACCCTCAGGCCCTGGTAAGGTTACTGTTTTGTTTTAAAAAGCACTGCTGGAAAAACAGGAACATATCCCTTTTCTGGAATGAAATTTTGTAACCTGCTAAACACAGAATGATACTTAGAGATGCTACTTTTATAGTCATCTGTACAAGACCATATCCTCTCACCTCAGCATACTACTAAACAGTTGTTGACATTGAACTTAGAGAATCATGCCTGGCATGAGAGTTTAACATTTAGATAATGTATGGAAAAAGAAAACCATCCGAAACTCTGATCATAAATACCCTTGCACTGGGTAGCTATCTGCTAGTTCTTCAGTGCTCTTGGCTTAATAGAGCACAGTAAATATGAAAACTGTATTTAGAAAAGGAAGTATGCTTCAGGCCCATGAGGGAAGCTCTGCATACTCGAGTAATAATTCTTGACTTGTTTTTAATGGTTGTTTTTCTATTCTTCCGAGTTTCATACACTGTTTTCAAGAAAATCAAATTTCGCAGCACCACCTTTTCATGGGTTCGACTATTTTTTTTTTTTCTCTTAAATTTTTGAATCTTCAGTATTTTTTTCTTCTTAAGAAGGATAATCTTACGTGGTTTTTATCTTTTAGGACACAAAATAAGAAAAACAGATATCCAGGGTGTACAGAAGAAAGGATTCATAGCTTTAAATGGCAGAGTATTGTCACTGTCACAGGAGCTTGGTATTCATCTCTCATAACTTAACCTTACCTCACCATCTGCAAGTGAGGCACTCAATAAAGCTGTTTGTCTAGTTTCTGGTCAGTGGAAGAGGGGTGTCCAAATGGTGTTTATGGCCATGTGCTTAGACACTTGTTTTAAGGTGACAGTCATGGTGTAAAGGTGTTTCTATCTCTTACTCAAGAAGAGAGGAGCCCAGGCAGTAGCTGAGCCCTTATGCTGAATTAAGTTTGAAGTAGGTGACACGAAAACACACATTTTGTCTTAAGTTTCGACTAGTGCTTTCTTTTATTAACTTGGTTGAAAATCTAGTAGGTGGACAAGAGTGAAGCTTTTAGGAAAAAATAAGCAAAAATAAGACTTCTACTTCATAGCTCATTGCATTTCTGTTTTTTATATAATGGCATTTAGTTTTCTTTCAATCTTCTGGAAACTCTCCATGGTTCTCAATTTACTTAGTAATACATATTAAAACCTCAAACACATGTTTTATATGGTCATTTCAAACCCTAAATCTGTGTTTATAAAGAGTTGCTAAGTTAAAACCATCCATTTTTAATTGTCTGTGTTTCCTATCATCCTCAGTTACTATGAAAATGCAAAATATTTTGTCATCTCATGACATAAAAACATTTTCCCGAACACAAAAACCTCATTGACTTTGCCATTACAGTAGCCAATGCACAATCCACCATGCCTCGTAGGTAAAATACCAAAGTCAATGTGTAATTTTCTTCTAGTTATATGAACTTCAGTTGCATTATTATACCTAATATCTTAAAAATTCTTTTCCTGTATCTTTTTGTTTCCTTCATCTATTTTTTCTATTTCTGGGCTTGTAATTGGTGTATTGACTGCTATTAGTTCCTCTTTCCTCTTGCTACTTGCACGATTTCCATTTTATGTAGCAGTTTTTACTTCTTCTTTTAAAGTTTTTTAATCATAGCTTTCTTCTGTTTTATTTCTAAATGTGGGATCTGCTTATAACAAAACAATGTGAATGGTGATTGATAAGTGTTTAAAATCTTTTCTTCCAGATAGTATGGCTCAAAATAGTGATCACTTTTGCAAGATTCACTCCTTTGCATTAAATAAGTACATCATTGATTTGGGTTTTATTCTGTGTACAGATATCAAATGTAATAAATTCATGATGTCTTACCTCTTAAAACACAACTCATTTTAGTTCAAAGATGGGTCCTTGTGCTTACAATGAAGGCAAAGAGAAAATTCCTTCATGTTTAAAGCAGCATTTTCATAATCAGAAAATTGTTATTTTTTTTTTTTAACACTTCTAAAGAGCTCTGTATTAGCTGTAAGTGACCATGATCATAGGTCATTGAAGGTGAAGATAACAGCTCTTTTTTTTTTTTAATCTTGTGTGCTACAAATAGCTGTTTATAGAGAGATTGCATAACTCATGGCAATGTTATGGTCTGTAGCAGGCACAGACCAGCATGTGATCTGCCTCTGCCTTTTATCAATAGTTGAGGAATATTCAAGACTACTATGTTAGTGTTGCCAGGTACAATCCAGAACGCTATTCCCAAGCTCTGCAATCAGCTTGATCTATCCCAAACAAGCTAATTCAACCTTTTTAGTTGCACAAGTCTTTTCCATGAGCTTCAGTCATAGTCTGGCACCAACGCACATGCACTGCTTGAAATTCTAGTTTATGACTAGATTCTTAGTGCTGGTATAATAGGCAGCTCTTCTTATACCCTTTGGTGACTGGATTGTTTTTATCCTTGACACCTTGATATCATGGCAAATAAGAACACTTGATTTTTTCCTTTCAATCCCCTTTTTTTAATCTTGGTTGACTTCTGGCTCACCAATTCCGCAGACGGTACTTTCCTATTTGCTTTAGCAGAGTACAGCCAAACCAGCTTTTTTTCCTCATGGCAAACAGATCAGGATTCCACAGAGCCCAAATTTGCCACCTAAAGCCCCATGCCTAGTTAACAGCTCTCTTCCTGGGCCTCCTGCTTTCTGTTCTATCTTCTTTGTAGGATAGGAAGGCTCTCTGACCTGTAATTATAGGGATGGTTTCCATCTTTCATCAGTCTACTGAGAACTCTTCTTTTGGAGACAATAAAGCTAACTGCCATTAGCCCCTGTAGGGAAATTACTGTTAACATTCCTCATTCTAATCTCTGAGTCTTTAAAATTGTGTTAAATCAGCTGAGGGAAGTGTATATGTAGTTAATATGTTGGAAGAAGCAGACCCATGCTCCCTTAGTAGTCTTTTCCAAAACAACTTCTGGCCTGTATTTCTTCATCCCCATGAAATATATTCTCACTCTTTATTTTTCACCTCTGGCTATTTACTCAGAAGAAAAATTCCTGGAAGTTGAGCAATGGAAAGCTGGGCAAGACCATGTAGTGAAGGTTTATCAAAATCTCATTGCAAAGGATAAAACCAATTACATGTGTCATCATGGAGTAAAATAAGCCTTGTTCAAGTGATTTTTCCCCCTGTGATGTTATATTTACTGAGCTTCTGCGTCACTGTAACTGGGAACCCTGAGATGTAGATACATTAATATAACAGTATGATAATTCACAGAGGAGCAGAGCAGGTACTGGGGAGGCATCTAACGGGGAGGTCGTTCTCCAGTCACGACAGTAAGGGAAAAGGAGAGAGCTGCTTTCCTTGGTGCAAAGTGTCGCACAGGGCTGTCGGCATCTCTCCTGCCTACAGATTATTTCCCTCCCCAGTGCAGTGTAGGAAGAAATATGTAACTGGGTTAAAAAAAAAAAGTAATCAAGTGGAGACATTCAGTTCTGCTTTCAGCTTTCTGCTGGCAGTATGAGCGTAAGGGTTTCTCCTGCTCATGGGGTGGGATTGGTGTAGCTCCAGAAGAGGATTTTGCTCACTCAGTTTACTCTTCACGTCAAGTCCATAAAGTCAGATGGCTTGAGCTTTACATATGGGAAATCTTAACGCAGCAGGTTACATGGCCATATTTTGCACTCCCTACATTCTCTCATTACATTTTGAGTTGGGTATTGAATGGTTGCATCCTATTACAGGGAATTAAATCTATCTTGATAAGATAGTTTTCTGATAGACTTTCGTCTGCTTTCCTGGCATCTTGTACACAAATTAAAGTTTTGTTTTATTTGACATCTTTTGCCTATGTATGCAGTGCATTTTTTGATATCTCTCTGCATCCACTCTAGAAATTTGAGAGAAAAGTTGCTAAAATATTTAAACAGGAAAGTACAGAAGTTTTGAAAAAAACCCTTGAAGTATAAGGTAATTTGAGACAAAAACATCTCAATATATTGTACCGTGCTCTCCTCAATTAAACCTGCAACACAGAAAACTATGTTTTGTGACAAAACAGAATCCTCTAATACTTTAATATCACCCAACACTGGAACAAACATCATTGAGCTTACTACAGATGATGCATAAAGATCCATTCAGTAAATTATGCTTTAAAAACTGCATTGAGAGACTTGGGCTAAATTTTATTAGAGGTTTTAATTCTGATTTTCTGTCTAGTAGTTGGGTAACTGTAAAAGAACTATTTATTAATTTAAAGCTCATACAGCTGATTGATGCATGCTAGTGCATTTTAGATTTAATAATCACATCTTCCTTAATTGGATTGTATTTGCTCAGACAGAACATATAATTAAATCAAGTCTTCTCTAATCCTTCTCATGCCAGATTATGCTATGGTACATTGGGGAAGAATAATCAAAAGTATTAATTTAGTTAATTTAAACTCGTTGAAAAAATCTGTAGTCACATTGTGAATGTTTGGGATATTCATCATTATCCAAAATAAAAAGATCTATTTTTCCACACATATCTTCTGCAATAATGAAGAATTGTATAGAGGTGGCAAGACTACAAATATGTCTAGGGAGGAAGTAGTTTTAAGAAAATCCAGCAAATTTATACAGCAGATAGTGAAATCTGCATGCCACATGACCAGCAAGCTACTGCAAACAATGCCTTTATGGAGAACAAGGCTATCAGAGAGAAAGCACAGAAAATAAAGCCAAGACATAACTAAGAAAACACAAAAGAGAAGAATGAGAAAATACTTTACTGAGACTGAGACACTGGTGTGCTTTTGTGCACCGGGACAGTTGTTTTCAAGACGCAAGTCCAGAACCAAGGGTATTCCGAGATAAAAAGGATTAAAAAAATTGGCTTGAATGAGGGGAAAAAGTCAGTTAGAGTTGGGGATGGATTTCATGAAGACATACCAAGGAAAAGCAAGAAAGGTGTTTGTAAGGCAAGAGATTTATCTGTCAGCTGAAATTTTTATAATCCACTTTGCCCTTCTACTAAAAGAGTTACAAGGGAGAAGGATAGAGTTTAGGCTTAGAGAGGTTTGCTTTTTTAACACCTTTTTCTGATTACTGGACTTTTTGATATAAGAAAAATACAGGAATATAATTCATAGTGGGATGTTCAAGCTTGGTATTTTTTTTATGACAGAGGAACTGGATATATGGATGTTCATAACACTTTAAAAGATTTATTCTGCAAAACAGAGCTATGGAAATAAGCAGCATCTTTTTCTCTGATAAATGATGTGTTGCCTCAAATCAAAATTACCGACCTGATCTAATTTGTCCATCAAATTATAGAATTTATCCTTTTTAATAAACATTGGTTTCTGATTAAAAATTACCTGCAGTAGAATCCAATTTCTCTTCTTGATTTCCAAACAGTATAATGTTATTAAAGATAATAGTGGGGGGCTATAGAATTTTGTCTGATGATTTTGATCTCATGCTCCATGGCATTTCACTTCAAGAAAGATTTGATCTTAATATCAAATTCAACCTTGTACTAGCAAAGGTCTCATAAAGATTTGTTTCCTTGACTACCCGATGTCACAGGCTTGAAACTTGATTCTACAGCAGTAAAGGGAAAAAAAAAAAATTGACACTGGTATATAATTAATAACATATCACAGAAAGAAATCTGGTTAGTGAAGTGCTGTTGAGATGCTGCTTGTGAAGTAAAGACATGTTTTCCCTGCAAGTGATTTGTAAAACTTATACAAGATGATTATTTTTCTTTCCAATAACAAAAAAGTACTAGTGTTGGTCTTTAATGTTTCTTCCTACGGCAAGAATGCATTGACTGAGGTCAATAGGAGTATTGCCTTTCTGAGCAGGGTACATCAGTTCACACAACTTACCACTGATAGCTGTAGGGGTTTGCTCCTTATTTGAAATAAGGCCAATGTACATGGCATACACTCTGCAAAAGGATATTATAATAAAAACTGCTTACATCTGCACCTCCTGCTACAGGTGGTCTTGTCACAGTGTCATCTGGAAATATTCCTGAGGTTTTCAGTTCAATGAGTATCCTGTCTCTAACATGAGCTTGGAGTAAAGGCACCTGTCACTTCTTACCCAGCTCTTTTGGAATGGAAATCTGAGCAGCAACTTCAAGCTATAAACAGGGAAACTTTATCTAAATTCAGTGACTGCAAACAAAACTGGTCTTAGCATGGGGAATGGTCCTGTCAATCATTCCTGGCCTCGGTTCTGCTTAGATAGACTCTGTGATATAAAATATGGATCACGGGGTATCACTGCACATCCTGATTGCTTCTCTAAGCATGAATTAGCTGGCTGCTCATCTTTTTCAAGTGCTCAGGACTTTACTCCAGGTACTAGATATCTTCTGTGGCAAAAAGGTTCTTCTCAGTTTATAACTGTTTTATCTTGCTGACTTAAGACCAATTCTTTAGGAAACCAGCAGCACTGAGGATCTGCTGTTTATAAATGAACATAATCAGTTCATCGCCTAACCTCACTGACATCAGGACTAATTTATCGGAAGCCAGAGGGATTGTTTTGCTTGCCATCACCTCTCTCAGTCTCCTGCAGCATTGAAATTCTCCTAAAAAAGATATCTTACCTATCAGCTTATTAAAAGCCTTTCAAAGCTGGCTAGTCAACTTTACAGCCTGTGCTCTTTCTAGTAGCAAATTAGATGAAGTTGACAAAATGTGCTTATAGTCTTTCTAGGTACCTATCATTTCCCACATTTCACATCAGTGGCATGCCTTGCCAGGGTAGAGCCCTGCTGGATAATAAAATGTTAAATAAATTGTAGTTGGAGGAAATAGAGATGGCGTTGATTGATGCTGAAGTCAATGTAATAGTATCTTCTGAGGCTGTGTTAGTGACAGTAGGTTGAAAGAAGAAATGTTTGTTAATAGAGGGAAAAAGAAAAAGAGAGAAGATTACATATTACATCTTAGTGAGCAAAGAGGACTCTGCTGGAGGTACAGGCTACTTGTGGTAATAAAATTGACCAAAGATCTTCTGTTGATGATCCTACGCACCTCTCGCACTGTTATCTGAGCATAAGGGGTGCAATTAGAGCAAGACATTATCCAAATTGGTCTTTTTCCAACCCTCTTTTTATTTTCTCTCCTCAAAAATAATTGTCTTCTTATGTCAATTAATTCCATATTTCCTTCTGTACAGATAAAATGACACGGTTTTGAGTTGTGTAGCTGCTATATGATTTCCAAAAAGTAATGTTCTTTATTTAGAAATAAAATAGATTATAGAAACAGATGATACAACCCCCTATAGAAACCTGGACTAAATATACCCATACTCCACTTGTATATGGTTTTCTTTTTTCTTTATTCTTTTTATTTTATTTTTTTTTTAATCTATGATAAACCCTGTCTGCTATTTATTTTGTAGACAGGAAATAAGTAACTGGCATTGTAAATCAAATCTAAAAGAATCTGGGAAATCCTTTGATCTTATTTGAAGGCAGTGGATTTGGATAGAGAAGACCTTGAAGTTATTTCAAAATTTGCTCCTTGCTTCTCAATGACCTTAGCTAAGACACTTTGCTCTTCTGTGCCTTATTTTCCACATTCATCGATGATACCAGCTTTCATGAAGGACTTTGAGATGAGCCTTCTACAGAATGCCTTTTCAGGCTTATTCTTAATTCTTCTTGATTTCCCTTTCTTTGTGGTGAGTTGGCAGACACTCACAAAGGCCAAAGGCACTCACAATGAAGGCACAGGTCACAGATACCCACATCCCAGAAATATTTCTATTATTTTCAGCTACTTTGAAAACAACAGCTTTTTCTATTCCCAGATTGTCAAAATGGTAGCCCCAGGGGGTGTCCTGAGAGACAGAGCCCAAACCATGGAGATCAGGATGAAGAAAATGATCAAAAATCTCAGGTATCAGAAATGCATACTAGTGGACAAGAGATGAGACACACGTTAAGAAGGAAAGAATTCTGTCATCACGCAACAGAGATGATGTTGTAAGTGAGAAGTGTCCACCACCACTTCACAGCTTTTTTAGGCTGTGGTCATACCTGTGGAAGAAGTCCTACTGAGAGGGAGAGACAGAACAGAAGAATAGTCCCATGGCTTTAGAAAAAAAGGAAACTAGTTTTCAGAACAGTCTCTTATGATGTCATGTTCATCTACAACAATTAGGAAGAAGATGGGCTGCCTTATGAGTCTCTGAGGGAGAAGGATCGCTCTGCCAGCCACAGAACAATGGGATAACAATAGGAAATGAATCTCTATCAAAAAAGAGAGAAAAAGAACTAAGGATGTCTGAAAGCCTGCGTGCTCATGGGAGGAGTCATGTTCCAAATTTACCCAGAAGGATTCATTTATTTGACTGCAAAACTAATGGATCTACTCAGTCTGAGCCTGTGTAGTTGGTACAGGTCTTAAGGTGTGTAGGTTTAAAAGGCTGGTTCCACCGTCTATTTGGCAATAATTTTTTACCTGGAAAATGAGTGTGAGAACATCTAGTGAGAGATGGAGATCTTAAGCACAAAATGCCTGTAAGCATAAAAAGGTGAAACCTAAGGGCTTCTTAAAAATGCATTTTTTCAACTGCCATTTTTATAAATTACTTGTTTCTGTGGCATTTACGTTCATTTCCCTTAGAAATGTTTTTTGCAGTTGTTTTAGTCCACAAAGCACGGACCTTCTCTGGTTTCTGCCTTAACTAACCAGCCAATATAAATTTGTCTTGAAATTCACAGCTGTCTTCACTGAATGTGAGCAAATGAGCCTGTCAGGTTGAGCTGACTCCAAACTTTTCTTGTCTTTGGGATGCAAATCCTTTTAAGTATATTTAGGTCATCTCTATTGGATTTTCATGGGACATACAGTAGGGGGAGAAGCAAGTTATTCTTCATAAAGGAAAGAAAATTAAAAAGATGTGGTTTAAATCATCATGGCACCTTTCAAAGTCACTGTCAAAGTTGTCATGGAACCACAGAATGGTTTGGGTTGGAAGGGACCTTAAAGATCATCTAGTTCCACCTCCCTGGCTATGGGCAAGGAAACATTCCTTCCAGACAAGGTTGCCCAAAACCCCATCCAGCCTGGATGTGAACACTTCCAGAGATGGGGCAGGAACATAAACATGCTGGGCTTCTGCTGTTCTTAGGTTTGTGTCAGAAATAGGCTTTTTCTTCATTGCCTTCATCTTTCATTTATGATTTAAACCATACTGAGTGGTGATTGGTCTTGGGAGGCTCAGGTGCAATCTAGTGACTGGTTTAAATTTCAAAGCTGAAGCACTCGGTTCACCCTGCTAGTTAGATGCTTTTAATTCTTGACTGAAATTGTTCATCAAATTCCTCACAACTGTTCATATTCTTTACCTTCCTGACCTGGACATCCAGCAAGCTGCTTCCTTTAAAACAACATTCCCCTAATACAAAGTCATAGAGCACCACTTAAAGTTGTCCAACTCATAATAATTCATCTTTGAATTTCCTCATATAGAGATGCTTAGGTATATATTATGGCCAGCGAACTGGAAAGCCAAAGATATTGAAGAATTGGATAAATAACTCTTATTATCATAGAGCATGAAGTATTTGCAGTACCTCTTACTCCTCCTTGGGCTCAGTCAGAGGAAGAAACAGGATAAAAATCAGTGTAGTGCTCAGACAGTTAAGTATTTCAGACCTGATCATCCTTAACACAAATCCCGCTTTACTGCTGGATTATATAATAATTTCTTCCAACTTTATGGCTGAGTCACATCTCCCAGCCTGCCTTAATGTAAATGAAAAATCAGACATTAATGTGATGCAACAGTTTTCATCTTGGCGGGTGATAAAATATATAATGCCTTATGCTTGCTTTGCAGAGGGGGGAACCAAAGCACCAGTAGCTGGGGCCATAGTGGCGAGCCTGGCAGGGCTGATGGAGGCAGTGGCCAGCATTTCCTACACCACAAAGTGTAGGAGTCCAGTCATGTCCCTGATGTCTGACAGCATTCAGTATTGCCTATGCTACCGAAAGGTCCTGCACTGGCACTGAGGGAGAAAAAAGCAATTTCCTGCCTTAAAAACGGCAACCAAATCCAACAGGACTTTGAAGAACGAGAGTCTGGCAGCAGGCTTGAGGCAGGTGAGTTGGCAGACCAAGGGGTATGTATGTGGGAGTAAGGGTTTATGAAGTGGGTACATTGATTTATCTGCTGCTTCCCCTGGTCATCAGAGGACTTTGTTCCTAACCATAGAGCTGTCACCTTCCATATTCGCCACTAATGCTGCCTGTGTATTTTTGTATTAGTTGCAGATAGCACATATTTTAGACTGAACAGAGGTTTACATTCTGGCCTGTTGAAGGACTTTGCATGAGAAGTGAGCTTACACCATCAAGCAGTCTGTCTGTCAAGCTGTTGCTTTCTAATTACAAAAGACATTTTAGGGTGTTTCTGGAGAATTAGGTCTCATGAGCTTTTTTCAGCTGGATTTCCATGATTAAGTTTTCACCAACATTCAAAATACAGATGGGAGAGGAGAAATGGGTGAGATTTTCATCAGCAATTAGGTTTATTAAGCAGCTATTATTAGGTATCGGTTCTTCCCAAAGGTAGATACCACTAAAAATCTGGCTTGTCTTTAAAGGTAAAATTACAGAACTAACTGCAACCAAAAGCCTTAGAACTTCAAAAGCATTTTAAAATACATTGCTTAATTCCAGTGATGATCATATGAGGAATACAGTTGGACTGAGATCATATACAGGATTTATTAACATGTGGTTGGGATGACTTGCATAATCTACTTGTTATTGATGTTTGTGAGTGACAAGCTCATGGCAGAGCATCCTTGGGAAAATCAGACAAGTGTAAGGGAAAATGCAGACTACTTGTGACAACTGGAACTAAACATTATGAAAGGTTCTTTAACTGAACAGTCCTGTGATGTAATCACAATGCAAAATTTGAGGACTCTGTTTAGCCTTTTCCCACATCTTAATGGAAAAAAAGAGTTAGAAAGCTCAATTATTTAAGAAGACAGCCTGTATATTTCTCTGCTTAACCAGTGCTTACAAGGTGAAACAAATCTTCTCCAGTTAAAGACCCAGACTGTGGCAAGAAGAGAGTTTTATGAGTAGTGACAGCAGAATTTTATTTGTATGCTGCATCTGCCTCTACTGTGCTATGTGTTTAGTCTTGCCCAGTTTAATACAGCAAACTCTCCCAACACCGACCAGTTTATATTTTATATTTTTATTTCCAGTTCTGATGTGATAGAAGTTTCAATTGGATACAATTTGCTGTGATCAGAAGTGTGCTCTCAAATATTTTTAAATATTTTATAGATCAGCACTCAAAAGGAAGCAGAGCCTAGAAGAAAAATAACAGCTACTTCAGCTTCTTTTCTGTGACTGCTAATGAATTAATGATTATTTTTTACATCCCTTATACCAAAAGCAGGAATGAAAGGCTTTTGCACTCAGGATCCCAAAAACATTACAAGAGGGTGGCCAACGTGGAGTCCTAGATTAATTGTGATGAACTGGGGCCAGCCACTGGGAGAGGGGGATTTGTAAGCGCAGAGAGAACATGGGCTCCTGGGAGCATCCCAGGTCACCTGCAGGCAGGGGGAGTGAGGGACCACTGCCCCAGGGATCTTCTTGTCCCTATTTGTTGCATTTGGACACATAAAATGGCCAAAACTTGTGTATGAATATGAGTGTATATGTGTGTGTGTTTATATATATAATGTATGTGTGTATATAAAAAGATGAAGTAAGGGACAGAGGGAGAAAGTAAACACATAGTTCGTATACTTGGATATGTATAAAGATAGAGAAACCAAAGGCTTTTGATTTTGGAATAACAAACTGACTAACTTAAAAAATACACACAGCTGTTCCTCCTAATCAGGAAAAAGAGAGAAAGGTATCCAATAGCTCTGTCCACCATAAGCTGTTGATTAACCAGACCAGCTGTTATTTAACCCAACTTTCTCTGAAGTATTAAGGGGTTTTTGAGTGCCCTGAAAATCAAATGGTTTGTCTTGTCTAAACCAAATATGGTACTATTTTCCTCATCTTTTTGCTTTCAATAGAATTTCAATTTGACATTTATTTGATTTTACTTTGTGTCTTCAGTTTCAATGTTTCAGACAGCAAAGCAGTCTGGAGTTAAGTGCTGTTACAGAGCCTGGTTGATCTTCAAGCCTCTAAAGCTGCCTTCAGTGACTGTCATACTAGTGGGATATAGAAAGGTAGAGTGTTCCATGCAACCAGCCTTCCTTCTTTCTGTGCTGTGCTCTGAAATAATTTCTCAGGGTTTTAAGGTGATGCTTAAACAGCAGGTTAAAAATTTTTTGCTTTGGTATGAAATACCTGAGAAAAAAGCATGGATTTTCTAGAGTCCTTCCTTGTATGTTTGTAATATTTTTATTTCATTTACCAGCCAGAATACTTCTACTTTATTTATCTTTTGTAATGCATATGTAATAAATTTCAAACCACAGATGAAGAAAAAATCCCAAAGTTATTTAGATAAAAGGAAAAAGAATTAACAAAGGAAGAGAGGAGAAAAAAAACATGAGAAAAATGTTATTTATGCTTGCACAGTGTTTATATATATATTTATGAACAAACATCGCTATAACCCAGCTGTAACTTTGCCCTGTTGCTAGTCAGTTACAAAGACATCAGCGCTCTCTCACTGTCAGCTATTTAAACAGACTGCTGAGATAAGAATGATGAAATTTTCAAAGATTTGTTTCCCATTCTTAGTAAAGACTGGTATCTCTCCAGTATGTTGCCACAGTCCCTGTTTACTGTCAAAGCACAATAATCTGTTCCACTCATTCCAAGCTGCCCACCTATGCAAATGTTACATATGATATTTGTGTAAAATGTGGGCTTATCCTAGCATCCTTATAGCTGTACATCAGGATTCTGGACCTATAAACCGTGTGTTTACGTGCGTGCACAATGCTTGCTAGGGCCACACCAGGTCCAGGGCTGAGTGGAAGTGGAACAGAGAACGACTGATCGTACTGAGCCAGGAGAGGACGAAGCAGGTCAGGCTGCACTTGTAACCTGAAGATCTTTGGAAGTTTAAAACTTTCCTCTTTAAACATTACATTCACATTTCTCTAGAGATTTTCTCTGAACAGCAAGTATGATGTCCCAGCAGCATTAACAATGAGCCAGGGCACTATTTCTTTTTGACACCTTCAAACTATTTTGAATGAATGGTGTTGTGTCTTGCAATATTAGTCCTAGATGTGAAGCCCATAAACAATGCAGTGATTTCCTCACTCAGTTATACATTGGCCTATGACAGTGACATTGCGGTTGCAGACACATGCAGATTGGAAATTAATACACTGAGATTGATAGTTATGACAGCATATAAAGGTCAGACCATTCGAGCTCTATTAAATCCCTTAATAAAAGCTGAGTCAAAGTATCTAAGAAGCATGAGAAAACCTTGCATTACCTTATTTAAATTTATCATTAATGAAAACATAAATATTTAAAACCCATGAAGTTATTAACTAAATTAACCAGAATTATTTTAAAGGTACAATTTTCTCAGCCAGATCATCAGCCAGTGAAATCTCATTTTAAATTGATAGACCTATGCCACCACACACAGCTCTAGCTCTAAAAGCTGATATTGATAAAGTCAGATATCTTTTTAAAGCGTACTACATTTGGAGCATGAGGGTGGGTTTGGATTTTTTTTTTGTCACAGCTACATATACGTTTGTCCTATGATTTAAGAACCATAAAACCACATTTAATTAAAAAAGAAGGTTCACTTATGACAACTTACCATTCTGTAAAGTTTATCCTCCAGATCCTGATTAATTCTTTGTAAGGCTAGGTAATTGTTTTGTATCCTAAAACAAAGATGATATAATGTAATTGAACACATTGTTTTTCATGTTGTTCTTTACCTGTAATTTTCACATCAGTACAAAACCTTGGCTTGCAGTAATTGAAATCTGCTTTTTTATCACTCCTGTTGCCAGTCAGTGGTTGCCTTTGAAATGTAATTACCACCTGCCTCCTAAGCAAGCTTGTTTTTTCATGTTTGCTTACTATAATTAGCATCAAATTCCACCAGGAAGTGAAAATATGCTTGGTGTTCTCCACTTGTGTGCAGACATGCATCGCAGCATGGGAACTTGCACAAAGATTGTAGCTTTACATCAGGCTCAGGAATAATATGCTAGAGAGCAAGCTTGAGCTGTATGCTTTCTTATGTGTATTTTAGTACAGAAAAAGCTTTACGTGGCTATCTTAATATGGAAAATTGCAGCAGAAACCTAATGACTGTAGCAAAAGCAACATGTGGGCATCACCATATAAAGAGAATATTCCTTTTTTTTACAGAAGTTCAAAGAATTGCCTGTTCTCAAGAGCTAAATCCTCTTTCTCCAGGACATACATTCAGATAGCTTAGCCTGGAAAAGGTTTATTAGCACCAAGGGATTGAATGGACTCACAAAATGAGGCTTCCCTGCTTATTATAGAATGATGCACCAAAGAAGAGTTTCAAATTGTGCATCTTTAGGTTGCTTAGATGGTAACTTTGGTATTGTAATGAACAAGCTGCACTGCCCGTGGGAAAAGCATCGCTGTTTTGGTAGGTGTGAGAAAAGTTTCACTTTGTCTTCACTGAAGGTAAGCAGGGTAGCTCCTTGGTCTTGCTTGTACATACCACCTCAGTAGGATGTAAAGCAAATGTTAGAAGCTCAGCTGTGGAAAGTTTGTCTGAATACATCTATATGTTTGTACTGAGAATCTTAGGTCAACAGAGCAAAGTATTTTCAGCAGTCAGTTGATTTTAGGTAACATGCAAGTGTGTTCACTGTAAAAGTGAACTCAGATGTAATGCATGGTTATTCAGCAGAAAGCCACTGCTCTGAGAAGCCTGGATCTGTGTGTAGTTTCCATGATGATCAGGAAGGGACTGGGATTAAAGAAGTCTCTTTGGCTTACTGTATGGTTAGGAGTGGCTCTTGAAACTGGAATGAAGATTTGCATTAGAACCATGCCATTGAAAACTGAGGGGTCCAGCTCGCCCCTTCCTGGCAGTGAAGCAATGTGATGGTTCAGGTCTCTCCCTGTATCCGTTGCCATGGAGATTTTCTTTCCAGTTAAATGATAAAAATTCTCCGTTCAGGGACAGGCCAGTGGCTCACGGTGCTCCTCGCAAGGCATGCAGTGCTCTGGCTTGAGGTTCCCAGTAATATGGTAATATCTGCCCCACGGGCCTGGGAGGGGAGGTCTGTACTGAGAACATCTGCTCTGTGGGCATAAATGATGACACCTGCATGGATGAAACTCCCCAGGGTACCAAGGCTCAGCCCAGACTCAGGACAGCCGTTTCAAACATGCATTGAGAGCCTGGGAGAGGTTTCAGTGTCATGTATGTTTTACAGAGCTACAGAGTGGAGATTTTCTCACTCTAAGGAGGATTTGTGGTAGAGTGTTTGCTAAGGTGGTGACCCAAATGGGCTGAAAATCTGTGAGACTTGAACTAACCTGTGGTTTAGTCATTACTCACCAGTTCTCACAGTGCCATTGTGTAAATGTCTGTGTGACTTAAAGGATTGATTGAAGTTTACGGATCTCTGCATTGTCCGTGCTCTAGTTAGACACAGCATTTGCCACTAAGCCTCTGTATAGACATTTATTTGTGCAGATCTAGGTATACTTGGGATTTTCATGGCTGTTTATCTGTCAATACAACAGAGAGAAATCTCAGGGTACCTTGTACCCAGCTTTTCATGGCACAAGAGAAAGCAGAGATGATTTTGGTAAATCAGTGGAAGCAAAGAGGTTTAGATTGGCTATGCCTGCAAACTGCTACTCAGCACAAACACAGTTATGTTTTGCTGGTAAGGCTGTGTGCTGTGGTGTGGAGAAAAAGGATTTAAAAAATATGATAAGGCCTGCTGGCTGACACCTGAAGTGCCCCAGGTCTGTCTGATCTCCTCTGTCATGGTCTACAGTTTTTCTCTAGTAAAGCAAAATAGAAGAGGTTAACCTTGCTTTGCACTCAGGGAGCTTGTGGCTCGATTAGAGGGAGTGTAAAACTGATGGAAACTTTTAGCAGCTGCAACCTCCTAAAATTTTGCTTGGGTTCAAAACCATCTGCATAAATTCCTGAAAGAAAAGGGAAAAAAAAAATTATTGGTTCAAGGCTTTTCTAGCTCAGGCGTCTCCATATCCCGGTCTCTTCTGCAGTGTAGACCTATGTGGAGAACTCAAGGGAGACCCTGAAGTTTCCCTTTCTATAACTTTCAGTTTATTAGTAAAACCAGCAGTAATTGCTATTTGCTACTTGGATATCTGGCTTGTGAGGGTGGCAATGCAGCACTGGGTTTCCTTCCCAGCTTCTGTTGGCACTTTTTCTCTTGGTATAGCTTATGGGAAGGTTGGTTACCATTAGTATAATTGCTCTTTGATGGCAACACTTACATGCCATAGATAGGTAGAGGATTTTTGCAAGAGCTTATCATAGTCTGCTTATTTGCTTCTAACTTCTTTTGTCTTTGACCATTAATTTTTCCTATGTTGTATGTTTAGGAGAAAATAGGCCACAAACCCTAGGTCTCTAAAACATTAATTTTGCACGGAAAAAACCTGACCACCTCCCAGTAAAATAAAATCCAATCTAACTGAAAAATATACAGTAAGTAGGAAACTGTGCTTCAGAAAGTGTTTCTGTTGAGAACAGTATGCAAAGGTAGTCAAAATAAGCACAAATACGTGCACACATACACAAGCACATATACATGCACATATATGCATATAACCCAAACTGGAAGTCCACTGTGCCAAAAGAAGTGTCAGCAAATGTGGGTGGTGAGGAGAGAAATGGACCTAGAAATATTTGGAAGAAAGTGTTACAGGGATAAAAGAGGAACAGAATAGTCAAATTAATCTGTGGGCAACACTGTAAAAAAAAAAAAAAAAAAATTGGGAAAATTATTCAAATTTGAAAATGATCAGATAGACTAATGGTAACTTAACCTTGTTTGCAGAAGAAATACACCCAGATAGCCTGAACGTTATATGAAACATTTTAGCACTGTAAATCAGGCTTCTTTGTAATGAAAGCAAAGAGTAGGTCAGCTTCACTACCCTGTGAAACTGCTGCAAGAATAAGCTCCTGTGAATCAATAACTTACTACCATTTTTTGATGGCTTTCTGTGTTTGTATTGTTAGGTGATAACCACGTGCCTCCGGGTGCATATATGGGCATGTATTAAATGCATGTTTAGATTCTTGACTAAATTAGGGCCTAATGAAAAATATTCTGACCATATTGAACATTACATGTCTGAACTCTAACCCAGCAGACAACACACTCTTTAAGACTTTACAAAAGCCTCTGTTTCTCTGCTTCCACTCAGTCTCAAGCCGTCTTAAGGCCATGAAATACATCTAAAATAAAACACAGGCTAGAGCTGACTTTCTTGAAAGAAGAGAATTTCACCCAAAGTGCAGTTTAGCTTTGAAGAGTGACTGTTAAAACAGTAACTTTTTGTTCAAAAAACCTTTCTTCACACTCTTGTCACCAGTTGTACTTTCTCATGAAAACCAGGAAGTTTTCCCTCCGCTCATTCCAAAGCTACAACAGCTACGGGATTTCTGTTCAGAATACCCTGTCAGTCCATGAAATGTCTTGCTTTTGGTGAAACAACTGGGAGGGGGTGTGTGTGTGTGAATCTCTGTTTGTATTGGTTTATTTCTTGTGTTCTGGCAAAAAGCTATGATGGGGGCCAAGTTGTTGTCCAAGGTAGGGTCTCAAGGAGGAAACCCAGCATGAACTTTGGAGTCCAGTTTTGGTTCCAAGATTGGTATTTGAAATTTTTTAAATTTTAACTTAAAAAAAAGTTATACTGATCACGTCAGATAGGGGACTACTGTGAGGTATATGAAATCCCCAATCTCTTTTCAGTCACTTTTCAAAGCTGAATCTATGCTTTACAGCTAATATTTTCAAATCTACTCAGCACTGGCCTGCTTTCACTCCCACCAGAAATAAAGAAAAAGGCCACCTCTAAATGTTTGTAGAGAGGTCAAAAACTTGACCATCAAGCCACGTAAGTGACCTCCTTGTGTGGCTAAGAGAGGGGAAGCCTAGCAGCAACACAGGTAATTGCGGATAAATTAAGATAATAAATGCATTCATTCAGAAAGGAATATAAATGGTTGGCCATTCAGTCTCTCAGAACAATTCTGTACTTCCCAGTTACGGAAGTTTAATAACAGAAATGTTCTCTAGTATGCAAGTGGATCCTGTTACACAGGGCTTATTTATTTTGGGGGGGTGTGTGTGTGAATTTCTCTCCCTTTATTGCTCTTGAACACAGCAAGAGATACATTATTGACACTAATTCTAGTTCCTTGTTTTTCTCACACTGATTTTCCTCGATGACATGTTGCTGACATGCTTTTGGATGACAGTTTTGTATTAGACGTTATCCTTCTCCAGGTTGAGAAATCTAGTTCAACTTGTGGTATGCCTTGCTATTCTCAATCAAAACATTTTCAAAGCTCACCTCATAAAATATTTTGGGCTTCCAATATGATATGTCTTCAGGGGAGTAATCACCTGCCTGAAACATAATTTTTAATGTAAGTTTTCTTCGTAATATGGTACAATGGCCCAGTAGAAGATTGGAAAGTCAGTTCTGCCAGTCTGATGTTTGGGCTAGACTTTGCCAAGAGCAAAGGGAGACTGCCTCGCCTGAGTTTTGAAGGGTGCTTAACTCATCAGTGCCCAGTGACTAGGAAGCCCCTTTGTTTTAACAAAAGCTGGGTGGTCAGCACCTCTGCTAATTTATGGCAACTGTGTTTGAAATAATTCTTCAAGAGAAAAGAATACCAGCATTCCCTGTGTTGTAATGTACTGGAGCAAACCTATGTTAAGAGTGAAGTTACTTTTCATAGCTCAGCTCTAATTGAAGTGACAGGAAATACGCTGTTGGCAAGAAAACAATATGGACAACCTCCAGACTGCTCTTGATAGATGTGTGTGGATTTAGCCTTGTCTAAAGAAGTGTCCCCAGTTAAGGAAGCATTGAAGTTATAAGATCACATTAGGTTGTTTCCTAGTTTGAGGTCTTGTGGCTTCATTTTCTTTAAAATTTGGACCAAATGATTTGACCGACTCAGATTGTTGGTGGTTTCTGGCTTTGTTTTGATTTGGTTTTTGCCTTCTGCAAGGAATGAAAGATATTTCTTTGGGTATAGCCCTGGGATGATTCATTCTGAATTTTGTTTTGACTCATCCAACGAGCTAAATCTAACAGTTCAATTATCTACATCATTTTAGGAAAGTCTCACAAGAAATGCAAATACATTCCTGCATAAATGGACAATTTTAGGTTCAGAAGTTTTGCAAACAAATGAAAAAAATGATATTAAGAATCACTGATAAATTTAAAGCTAGATTACAGACCATTTTAATCAGTTCCAGGATGTCAGGAGTGCACGCGTATTACAATTTAACATTAACTGGGCCACTGATTTACAATGGCTCTGTATCACCTCTTCAACAATTTTAAATACTAGTTTTTGGTATCATTCCATTCTACTTGGGATTAAAAAACAAATTATATGCTATAGCATAATGTAAAATGTCATAATAGTATTTGAATTGTACATAGTCTCAGCTTTGAGTGATGTAGGACCAAATTCTATTCTGTTGTATCAATGCAATGGAGAGTAACAACAGAAACTGTGCAGCCAAACTAATTAAAAAAAATTATCTGAATATATAAATTATAAGTATATATATGTAGTGTGCTTATACATATTTGTATGTGTAACATAATGTGGCACTAATCTGCATGCATGTTTACACGTAAGTGTTATATATGCACTTACATTTGTATATTTCTATTTGCATATTTACTTTAAATACAGAGACATTTTACATATCACGTAAATAACTTCATGTGGTATGTAACATGTTCGGATAAATGAAACATGTATATTCGATGGGAAAACATGATGTGTAATGAATAATAAATTATGTATGTTTGAGACTATATGCTTATATTTTTACTTATACATCTTACACAGCCACTCGTAAATTCCTAATGACTGTTTATTTCAGAAAGTTAGTTACTAACCTTCTCAGTTTTTCAGTTACTTTTTCAAGTTCCTCCTGAGCACGTCTCAATTCTATTTCAAGATACTGACGTGTAGAATCAAATTCCGTTTCAAGCATTTCCAGCTTATGGGTAGTGTACGATAGACGCTTTCGTAATTCCCCCTTCTGTTCTTGCAAAGTACTAGAAAAACAAAGACCACAGCTGTAGATTTTAGCTGCTCCCAAAAAGCTTTTCATGATCTACTCTTTGATCAGTCCTCTAGAGTATAGGTTGGCATTAAGCCAGATAAATGTGCTTAGCAATTTGTTTACTGCACTGTGAAAATCTTCTGATTTAGACAGTTGACTATCTTCCCATCTGGCCTTTCTAGTGCATTCGTTGCTAATATCTCATTAACCAATATTTTGTAAAAGAATCCTCATAATAATATAAAATACAGTAGAGTTTGGTTTCAAACAAGACCTTTCATTTAGAGTTATCTTAACATACTATGACTGAAGTAGCAGATATCTATAGAGCAGCAATTCTAAATAAACAGTGCAAAAATATTTCCTTGCCAATAATACAAGTTATATTTTGTGGAGAAAGAAAATTTTGTCTTACTTGATTCAATTTCCACCCCAGTCCCTGGCCATAATGCTGCTAGAGATGGTAATAAATTAATAGTATAGTAATTCTAAAGTTATGGGTCTTTCCCCATTTTCCCACTTATTTGGGAGTGAAGAGTGTGACACAGGTGTGATCCCTCATTTTTCTCAGTTCTTTCACTAATAAAGAGCTTATGCCCTGCTTGTAAGCTAACTTCAGTCACGCACTTTGACTAAACAAACGCTAGGCACAGAATTTGGAGAGAGGAGGTTTTCACTATTGTTTTTCTCTCTAATTTAGAGATCACATCAAATAGCATAAAGCCTGGACATAAGAGCAAAATTTTTATCATGAAGGTCAAAGTGCCATCTGCATCCAGATAGTCTCTCTGGTTTTGCAGTGATGAACCTCAGGATCCTTTCCTTGCTTTACTGGAGCTTGGCTGTGTGACTTCAGGTAAGCCAGTCTGCACTTGCCTCAATCCTTATCTGCACAATAGAGATCTTTTATCCTTGTTTGTTTAGTTTGTAAGCTCCTCAGTTTTCCAGCATGTTTGCCAGTTGTACAATAGGATGGGGTTCTGGTCAGAGCTGGTATTTTCTGGAGATGACTGTAACTTGGTTCAAACACTGCAGCCTCAGTACTGAGCTGGTGTCTTGACATCAGGTGGGACCTCTGAGGCACTATGGAACCGGAGTCTGCCATCACCTAGAGACAAAAGTGCTACCACATGGTTCATTGTGAATTGTCTTGCTTGTTTTTAATCATATGATAAAAGTAATTCTTCATAAAAGAATGGCAAATCTTGATTCCTTTTGATGTCAAGTGAGTACTGCCATCAGTAGAATAATGTTTTGGGTTTTCAATTAGACAAGAGAGTTGGGAGCAACATGCCATTTTTCAAGAAAATTATCTTAGCTGTCTTCAGTGTGACTGCCTTCTCCTCTACAAGCTGTGATAGGAGCTTCAGTAACTTAATGCAAAAGCTTTACATTTGCTGCTTACTTGATCCATGCAGGTTAGAGCTAGGAAACAGTCTAATGTTTTGCCAACACGGTGCTCTATTTCAATTACACATATTGCGTGGTTGCAGTTATACTTAGATTACTACTTGTAGTTATATTCTCTTAAAATAATATAATCTAATGCAGACATTTAGTGCAGCTCCAGTTAATGCAGTCATTTAGCTTTTATATTTCACTTGGTGAATTAAACCTCCAAATTATCTAGGGAAGTAAGAATCTGAACCCATGCTGCTCATTTCTGCATGTCCTCAGTCATGATGTTACCACATCATACTGCCTTTCACTTGCTCTGCTTCTAGCTTGTTTTTCCTAGTCATCTGCTCATCTTGGGAAAGAATAGCGGTTAGTTTTCCTTCCTGTAGCCTTGCAACTTGGTTTTTCTTCCGTGAAGTGGGAGTTACAGTGTCAAAACTGTTCAGAGTGAAAAAAAGATTTGGTCTCAAGTCTGTTGCTCTAAAAATCTAACCACTAGGAATTGTACTAAAAGTAGACAGTAGGTTCTCCAGCTACAGTTTCAGATAAAAATGACAAGGCTGCTACTTTACTCTAGGCAAGCGCAGTTAATGTAAGTTAAGCCATCTCAGGGGAGGTTATAACATCCTGCTGCACTGGGGAGTTTTGGCCACAGGTAGAGTTTGACCTCTAGGGGGAAGAGGGGCTGTAGGGGTACAAATATATTGGGAATGCCATGTTGAAGTCAGTAAGCTGGAAACTGCTTAACGAAAGAGGAGAAAGAGATAAGTTAATGGCCTCCAGTAACTTTGTCTTCTGCTTCCTCATGCAGGTACCTTCTTGCTTTGAGTTTCAGTTGTGTGAAGATTAGATAAGAGCAAAGCACCTGACTCCTCAAATGAAGTTGCTTCTGCATATACATGTGTGCCTAGACCTGTCTATGTGGGGAAATTCAGGGTTCAAAACTTGAGTTCTGTATAAATCTTGATTCTTAGATGGAAGGCAGTGCTGCGTTAGGGCCCCAGTTCAGAAAATTTTTGAAGGATATACTTCACTTCAAGCTCAGCCTTTTTTTCACTTGAAGTTCACTTTGAAATGTTTGTATTCTTGAATTCTTTGCTTTCAGAATGGGATTATTCATTCCATTAAAATTAAGCCTGTTTTAACAAGCTTCACTGAAACAGTTTACATACATGCACTCTTCCACATAATGCTTTAGGTAGTAAAGCATAGCTGTAACTTTGTACAAAATAAGAAAAAAAACCCCAGAGGTTAAGGCATAAGTTAGGTAACTTCAAAGACCAAAGTTATTCTCCTTCAGCAAACCATAATTCTGAAAAAGCTCTGCTCATTTCCACCTAAGCTGGAAAGATGGGGTGGCATCCTGATACTGTCCCACACCGAAGAGAACTCCTGTTCAATGTCTACTTTGGTTCATCCGATACAAACAAAACCAGCTGGCTATTTTTGAGAGGACTTTTTACTTTTAGACAGGAATAATGACACTTGGTTGATGACGGGATTATTTAAGATGTAGTAGTAGTTAGATAACAGTGAATAATTATTAAAATACAACTTATTAAAAGAAAAGTAAAAATTTTAGAAACAGAGAAATCATGTTATTACAAGAACATGCTGATTAGCAGAAAATTTATAGCCATTTTTAGAGAGAAAGAGAAGGAAGGAAGGACGGAAATTGGAGGGGAGAAGGGGAAGGAAGGGGAGGAATATATATATAGTTATATAGTTACATATATAGTTATACATAGTTTTACAGATATATAACTAAGAAAATAATTAAATGGAAAAAAGTACAGCAAGTCGAAAGGAGAGGACTTCTTTGCAAATAAAAAATATTCCCTGGAAATATGGTTCTAGGTCTTAGAAAACACAAATCCTATATTCCATGGGCTTCCTGAAACTCTGACAGCTGGGAGGAATATGGAATTACAGAATGGGTTCAAAAATCCTGTAGAGTAAGACCTTTTGTAAAAGTGGTTCTCTATTCCTTCAAATAAGCTCTAAAGTCCTGCTCCTGTGACAACCGGTGGATTGCAAGTTATTACCCACTTTGCTTCATTAAAGTATTTCTCTAAAAACAAGAACAGTAAGTACAATATTAAATATTTAGACTAATGAAAGAAAACCTCTCAAGGGAAGCTACTTTAAAGGTTATTAAAAAGAGGTCTTCGGACTTTCTAAGGTATTATTTTCACCAATTAGCTCTGTTTATACTCATAAAAATATAAAATAGATATGAAAACATATGTTGACAGAGAAATTTGTGGTCCCAGACATTTTATAACTGCCAATAATTGACACGTTTAAATTCTGGACTTGCTCCTTGCTGGGCGCTTTGAAGCCCTTTTCCCTCAGGCAGTGCTCCTACAGAGAAATTCCAAGCCTCAGTATTGAATCCCATTGCTGGAGTTGATCCTTGCAACAATTCAGAGGCTGTTCAGGGGAGATATTATAACGTGGGAGTTAACACTGCTCAGACTCTACATTTAGCGAAAAGAGGTCAATTTTGCAGGAGAAAGATGAGAGGGCTGTGCAGGCAATTTCAAGTACCATCAAATACTCTGGGTACTTTCCTAACATTAAAATTTTACCATTCTGTCTTGCACAAAAGTTGAAACAAAGAGATGTTCGTATTCCTGGTGTCACTTCTCCCTCTCCAATAGGCATCTATCCATAAAGGGTAGTGAGTGGTCAAAATGGTTAATATTTTGCCTAAATATTCCTGACAGCCTGTACATTAAGCTGAGCACTGGTGTCACTCTGTACAGCTTCAGCCCCAGGGAAAGGTGTGCAGGTCGATGAGCACAGTGGAGATGGACAACGCGTACCTATCACCCTGCAGCTGTTAGGCAGTATTCATCTGCAGTGCTGGCTATAGAAGCTCCCGGTGAACATATTTCTGTTGGAGCATTTCAGGCAAAGCTGAGATGCCATGTGGCGATGGCCTATTCTGAGGAATACAAACAGGTTTTCACTGTACCTGTTACCTGCCTGATTTTCTGCCAGTTTATCTGCCTGGCAGGTGGCCTGATGACAGAGAAGCGCTGGCATGCAAAGTTGGGGCTGTTCAGCTGCCTGGAGGCCAGAAGATTTCTAGAGATTATCTTCAGACAGTCCACAAAGAGGGTGCTCCCTGATCTGTTACTCCCTGAGAGTCAATGTCTATGGTTCTGCCCCATTGCTACAGTGTCCTGGAAACCCCGTATTTACACCTGGCTGGTCAAACTGCTTCAGTGGCAACGCTTTCACATCTGCCTGCCACCTCAGGGCTTTGATTTGTAGATGGTTCTGGAACGCAGTTTAAACCCATTTTTTGACCTATTGAAATTCTCCCTGAAAAGGCCGATTGCATTCCTTCACATAGCTCTAGGAGCAAGTAAAACAAAATATGATTAATGGTAGTAAGAAGAAAATTAGCAGTGAAAGGAATGCAAAACAATGGCAACATAAATGCCCATATCAAATATACTGAATAAACATATTGAAAGTCCTCCTTTCTGAGCAGTGAAACAGAAGTTTTAATACAGCTGTGAAAACCTAAGTCGAAATAATAGTATTTTGTGGGTAAACTTCCTGCCTTGGGAGAGGAATGTGTAAACAAGCAATTAACTGGGATTGAGGTCTGCGGGCTCTGAGTCTTGTACTTGGCTTTGACAAGTGTGGTTGGTGCTATTCCAGTCAAGTATGTTAAGGCAAGACTGACCTCACCAGAAAAAATGTCAATACTACTGGTCAGCTCTGGCTTCCATTCTTTGTCAGCTGTGTTGGACAGGCACTATCATCAGGATGAAATTAATCTAATCTACTTTAGAAGCCTACTTTTAGATGAGGTGACACAAATCTGTAAGTACCTATTTCCATTAATTACAAAGAGAAACTAGTCAAGTAGCTCAGACGTACACTACCGCATCTCATCAAATAACTCCCCCTATTCCTGAGTCAGTACTGTGTGTATGAGATGAGGTAATAGCATTCCCTTTCTTGTTTGCTTGGATTGCATAGAAGCCCACAAAAAAAAAAGAACCTCTAAATGCTTTCAAAATGTTTATATCAGATCTGTTTCATGTCTGCAATGCGTCAAATTCTACAAAAGGGCTTCATAGGATCAGGAATTTGGGAACACTGAGGGAAATTTAAAAAATAGGTTCTGAAACAGAATTTCAAAAACCATCTTTTCTTCTTCCAATCTGTGTGTTTTTATGTAGGGAAAAGTAAAAAATAGTCAGCCCTGCTTGCTGTGAAAGAGTCTGAAGAGCAGAAGAGAGTCTCTAGGAAGGGCCAAGGGACCACTTGTGAATCCAGCCATGCTGTGCTGACTTACACCACTGAACGGCAGCCAGGAGTCTGGCTGTGTGATGGGCAGCCAGAGAGTCTGGCCCAGGTTTGTGCACTTGCTTTTCCAGAAGCAATTCCCCAACAGTGTGAGACTTCTGTGGACCTCTGCGAAGAGATGCTTAGCTCAAGGAGAGCAAGCAGCCACATCCCTGGTTTTGTTTCTGGTCTTCGAATAGAGCCTATCATCACAGACACAAGAGCAGTCAGGCAGGCAGGAGGCAAAGCCCCAAGGGACTTCTTCCTGACATGTAGCTCACACCTGAGAGAATAGAAAGCTAATGACGGAGAGTCTGGGCACATTCTCAGCTAGCAGAGATGCCAATGGGTCCTCAGTGCCACTGCATTGTTACTCAGTAGAGCTGGACTGCATTGCCAACTTGATCTTGGGACTACCAGGAAATTCTGACTTCAGCAGCTCCTGCTGATCCATGGCTGGTGGTTTGCATTACCCAGGACCTTTTATTCTAGCACAGCCCTACTGCTGGTGACAGGGCATGGCTCTGGCACGGGTCAAATGATATCTGCATCCTGCCCCGGATAGAAGTGCTTCATGAAAGGTACCCCAGACCTTTGCTTAGGAGGAATAGCTCTGAGATGGTAGTTGTGTCACTAAATTTGACCCCTCAGCAATGTTTTTTTGATTTTTAGTTGTTGGGAAATTAAGTCCAAGCATTTTACAAGTGTTTTCTAGATTAATGAAAGATCTTTAATGAAGCGGTAATTGGATTTCTATGTTAATCAAGTTTTGATTATGTGTTACATGCTCGGGGTCACCATTTCAAAAGGCAGTTTTTGTGACTACCTTTGCATTTGCTCCATCTGATTAGGAGGGGGATGGGATCAAATTACAATGTCTAGATCCAGATACTGAGAATCCAACTAGAGACTTGAAATTAGTTTTACTGGGGAAATAGATTGTGTTGCTGCAGTTTAGACCCAGAGCCCAGTCCACAAATCCCAATGTCCTTGTGCTCTTTATTCAACAGCTCCGTTTGTACCCAAACAAATGCCTCAGCAATGGGTATCCAAGTTCTACAACAAGCATTTTCCTATAAATTTAGGCTCACACAAACTTTGTTCATCTGGCCTATTTTTTTGCAGCCTTCCACAGGTTGTTGTTTTTTTTTTTTCCACTACAGCACATCCACCAAATTTCTCCATTACTTTCAAAGAAGTTTTATAAATATTTGAAACTTTGAAGTATGAACAGTTTGCCTGTCAAATTACATGCAGATCTTTCCTTCCTATAGATATATATACACACAGAGACACATATATAGATAGCTTTCTGAGGGGTTTTTGGTGTGGGGTTTTTTTCTTTTTTTTTTCTTTTTTTTTTTTCCTTGCAAGTATTAAACCATTTGAATTTTCTTTCCAGTACTCATTTTCAAAATAAACAACCTGAAGCTGGGTTTGGATTGTGAGAGGGAAGGCCTGTGCATATGTTTCAGAACAAATGTGTGGGTGATACAAATCTGGAGCTCAGATATTTTCCAGATGACTGATGGACCCATAAAACAAGTGACAGAGTCCTTTTCTCAGGTTCCAGGCATTTTGGCAGAATTTAAACCAGAGAAGAGGGATGCTTTATCAGAACCAATAGAGTCTTTTAGAAGGGAGGTCAGGAAAAAGAGATGTTTAGCAGTTGAAGTCCAAAGTGCTGTGGGACAGATCCTTAGATGAGAGCCTATTTGCAGCACCTGGAGAGCTGATACAGAGAGCTACCCTGAAACAGAAGTACTGCTGGATTTTGGAAGGTAGATTTTCTTCACTTACGATGTGACTACCTGCCTCTTGCATAATTTGCGCAATTAAAAATTCAGACCAGGCAAGAGATATTGTATGGTAAATATGTCTAAACTCTGTTGGACTTATTCATAAGAGGTAGAAAAGAGACACCTATCTTAAAACTGATTATGTTTTGGTAATACAGACCTGGCAGTCTTTCATTGCAGAAGGGGTGACTTCTATAACAAGTATATGAAGCCCACAGACACATCTATCCAACAAGAGTGTTCAATATTAACCGTAATGTGAGGCAATTGAGATATGAAAATTCAGTTACATGTTGAGATACAAAAAGCCCTTAGAGGAACAGCTGTGAGCACTGAGTTGTCTTAAGTGAATGTCATCATTGGCAGCAGAATGTGTCAAGATTTTTTAAATATGCTCATAACAAAGACATACAAATTCTCCTTTATTTAAAGGTACTATCCATAACCTAAGGGTTTGAATGGATTGAATGGAAATACCATGAATAAAATTACAGCTTTCAGAAATAGAAACTAACAGCGTTTTGATTAATTCAAACAAAGTTTCTTCGGCAGGCAATTGTGATTCTCCCAGTGTGCTGAAAACTGCAAAGGACAAATGAAAATGAACAGTGAGAATCCAGACCTGCATCTAAGGAAGCACGTTATTGTGCAGAGAACTAAGAAGTCAAGGGTACAGAACAGCTCATGCAGAGGGAAGAATATGGATTTACAAACCAGGACATGCACTGTCCAGCACAAGCAGCTGCACAGGCTGGCCCAGTGCTGTGCTTGATACAGAGCTTCACAGAGACTGAAGAGTTGAGCCAGGACTCATGATCTATGAGGATTGATTTAATACTTCTGCTAACTTGATTTGGACCTGGAGTATCCAAAATACATTTCTGTTTCCCATTAATGAGATGACCGCTTGTGTTTATGAGACACTTTTGAGGTTAAATACTGGAGTGTAGTCAGGCCTGCTGTATGTGAGAAATAAATGCAGTGCACAGTGAAAAGGTAGGAGCCTTGTGCCCAAATTCAAAAGTGACTAAAACATAGTGAAGTAGAGGCAGCAGAAGTTGTCACGATTTCTGCCTTCTTTCAAGCTGCCTCCAATGCCTCTGTTAGGATCTTCCTAAAGTCTGTGAGGACCAACTGATTTTAGCTCTGGCAGACAGTCAGTGGCTTAAATGTGAACCATTAGGTTCAGTAAGTGATCCTACAAAAGTTTGAATAAAGGCTGCCCCTGTTCAATTTGTTTCTCTGTGTTGCTAGAAAAATGAAGGGGTAAACAGGTGAAAAATAAGGTTGCAAGAGAAGCAAAAAAGCATGCAATTCAAGGAGGAATCCATGTTTTCTGACTCACACTCTAAAGATGAGTATGCTTATTTTCTGATAGTAATGGAGGAGTCTGCTCATGTTCATGCCTACTTCAATTTGTCTGCATTATCCAAATGTTGCCTAGTGCTCTGGACTACATATGAAATGAGTCAGCTGGTGAAGCTGAGAGAGAAGGGAGTTGAATTCTGGTATGGCAAACTTTAGCCAGCATTTGTCCGAGAGCAAAGACATAACTACGTTGTTTTTTCCTAGGGATGAAGGGATCTTTACACCGCTTTCTGCCCAGACTCTGCTCTTGACAAGACTTTGGAAGAAGGTTAATCTCTGTAACAGCCAGTGTTTTCTGTCTTTTCATAGGCCTATATCTTTGCATAAGACATTTGGCGAGAAGAAATGGTAAGTTACAATAGGAGGTCGCAGGGTACAAAAGGATAAGAAAAGCAGCAGAAAAGGCTGACTGCAACAAACACTTCTTTCTATAATAAAGGCTATTCGTGGTCGGGGGGCTGTCTCACACAGAAAGTGATTTGAGGTTGTTGAACAGACATTGCCAGCTTTTTAATGTCTGGCAGTCTGCACTGCATCTCACTAGGGAATTCAGACTACTAAGCAGTGATGAGAAAGGAGAAAAAAAAAAAAGAGTGAAGTATTGAGAAATTGAGGTAGCAAAATTAGAGGTAGACTTCAATTTATAATTTGGAAGCCAAAGAGAGCTCTCCAGGCAATTGAGCAAGCTGCTTTCAGTTGCAGCAACTCTCCTTACAGCTGTGAGTGGCCAGCTTCTAGATTGCCTTGGTTTGTAGTCATGGATAAGCACTCCCTCTGGAAATTACTGAAAGCAGCTTGCCACATCAGCTCACAAGCTTATAAAGTTATATTTTAATTTTGTCATTAAACCTTTCTCAGTTTTGCTTTTGTCTCTTTACCTTCCTGATTCATCTGGATCAGGCTGTGCTGGAACAGGAATATGGTTCCTCCTGAATTGTGCTCTTTATTTGTAATAGGACATGTAACGAGAATGGGTAAACCCACTGCCCAGGAGCAAGCTGGAATCTTACTCTTTCTATTAAAAGACTGAGGTTGGAGGTGCATAGGGGAGTACTACAGAAATGTGTTTTAGTAGTGGGGAAAGAATTTTGTTCATGTTTCTTTTGGTATAAAGCATCCAGACATAGGTAGATGGGCAAAATTCTCAGCTTAGCTATATCCTTGCTTTCCCAATCCTTTTCTCTTTCCTCTGATTTGAAATTGAACTTTGTCTGGCTCAAGGGACTGATTTTAGTGGACTGGCTGAACATTTCCCATCAGAAAGGTTACGCTAAGCAGGTGCAAAAAGTAAATATACTCTTTTGGCTCCAGGACCAGTCAGACAGAGTTACTACTGGGACTGGGGGTATGGGAAACTGCAGATGCCACTGCTTGTTTTCCTTCTAAGCAGTGTTTATTCCCTTCTTTGAGGAAATGACTGAATTTTCTTTTGTATTATATCTAGTCAGTTGCATTCTAATCCTCTTTTGTGACAGAAGACCTACAAGACAGGATCTAGTCTTTTATGTCTAACTTGAATTCATAGGTGACTTTAAAAAAGTGCCAATGCTTGCCAGATCTTATTACTAAAGAGCATGGGAGATAATGCTGCTGTTGCTTAGAGTGAGGCACAGCACTGACCCCTCAGACACTTTCAGTAGCCATTGGTGCATCAGTTCTACTGCAATCTCTATTCTTTATCATTGAGTTCCCCCATCACACACAGCTGCATGATATAACTAAAGTGACATGCCAGAGAGGTGAGCTCTAGGGACTTTTTGGAAGTTTTTCTGACAGTAGAATAGATCAGTTGTTTGTTAACACAAGCAAATAATTAAATTAAATACATTAATAAATTGATTTCATGAATTGATCAAATAATATTCCTTAGCCTGGACACACCCAAATTCTCAGCTATTCTTCAGTTTCTGAGGAAAACTGTTACTACATACAAGCGTGCGTCTAAGATGTTGAACGGGAACAATGAGAGGTACTGGCTGTTATCTTAATGAACTTATTTTGCCTGAATATTTCAAGATATTTTTAGTTTTCCTACAATAACAAATAATACTCAGTTCTTTGATCAACTTGATTTTGCAGCAAAAGAAGTGAAGGGAAAAAACAGAAAGGAATTGCCATCTGTCCTCTTTGGCTAATTATTTTAAGCCCTACCTTGTTTTTATACATTGCAGCACACTATTTTAGGACTTGTTAACTGAGAACTCCTCTACTCTGCAAGAGTAAAATTGAGTTCACCTCTAGAAAGTTGCCCACTGCTCAGCATGTTGTACCATCATTTGATGGAACCTTCTTCCCAATATTATGTCATGATTTATTAACTCAGTCAAGTCTATTTCATCCGGCTTCCTCAACTGAACTGGCTTTTCAGTGCAAGACTCTGTTTTGTTGTCTTTTTTTTTGTGGGTGTATCTGGATGGAGAGGGAATAGGACTGCATTCCTCCAAACTCCTGTTAGTCCAATAACTTGACATTAGCTCTTTTGTAGTTTTTGGAGTCAGCCAGTAAATGAAGGAGCTCTCTGCAAGTGTGGAGGGAACAAATCCGGCAACAGGCATTAATCTGAGAAGATGCTTGCACTATTCATGTGAAAAGCAATACCCAAAATGCTTCTTCAGAGGGGACCCAAGAGCCCTCTCCTTCCACCTACCCTGCAGACACAGCACCCTAATGAACCATGCAGAGTGAAGAAGCAGCTCCATTACTATGGGCTTTCCTAAAAATTCCTCTTGTGCCCTAAGATATGGATTACCTAAACACAAGGCACTTCTTTTTTTGGTTTTTTTTGGGTGAATTGAGACTTACTTTAACTCTCTTGCTGAAATTTTTGTTGCTTTATCTTTAGTTTTTTAAAGGCTAGGTTGCATGAGGCTTGGTGAAATAGAATCTATCCTAATTTTTGAAGTGCTGACAGTTGTGACAGTTGTAATACTATCTTTCATTTTCACAAATGAATGTTTTTGTTTTGGTTCGGTTTTTCTTTTTTTTCCAGTTCCTTCAGCAAGATGATATTTTTCAATATAATTAGAAGGAAAGTTTCCAGATAAATTTTGAAAATCTTGATATCTTGGAACAGTGTGATTAAAATTTGAGTTAACCAAAAGGAAAGAAACAAACTTGCAGGAAATACTACAATCTTCCTAAAATTTTAGGTTATTGTGAGTGAGTCTTTTAAAAAGCAGGGAGGGAAATGAAAAATGTCTTTCAATGGCTGTTTATGTTTTTTTATGCAATTGCTAAATATCCTGAGCTAAAATCCTGGATTTGTACATTCTAAACTTTGGTATACTTGGAGATAAACTGTGGTGTTGTCCTCCATAAAAGTAAGCTTATTTTCTGTTGAAAGTAAGAACTACAAATGGACAGTGGAGATAGGAAAATAGATTTTTTTTTTTTTTTTTTTTTTTTTTAAGCCCTACAGAAAGGCAGTTTTATATTCCATGATTATATTTTGCTTCACTGGTCATCTCCTGGTTTTAACAAGGACAAGCAACAGAGCAAAGCTATTTTTGCATCAAGCTTACCTAAACCCAGATAAAAGTAGAATGCATGTGCAGAGCCCCAGGGTACCGAAAAAGAGGAATTCAAAACACTTTTCCAAGATTATTATTTTCTTCACTCCACAGAATGCAGACTGTGCCAAAAAAATACCAGAACAATCTCACTTTTGTCTTTCCTACACTAGCAGTACTCTTCAGCTGAAAATTCATACTAATTATTCAAAGAAAACCAATAGACTGCAAGAAGGCAATCCAGAGCTTAGCCTGTCTTTATTTTTTATCTAATTAATTTCTTACTTTGCAATATATTTCAATATTTCATATGTCATTGAAAAATATGGGATCAGTGAATGGCATTTCTTCTACACACATGCCACTTGAAACAAAGTCAAGGGACAAAGAACAAAGAGTATATTCAGCAGAAAAGTAGAACAGAATCTAAGCAAAATATGGAAAAATGAATCATTACTTAAACTTATACCATGTGCTGCACAGGAATGTAAACTAGATTCAGTCATAACTCCCCCATCCTTTCAACATCTCTGTACCTATAGTATTGAAAAAATCCTTACTTCAGGATACCGAAAATTAATGTAAACCTGATAAAATAGAGAAAATACATACATACCAGCAATTAAGAAAGGTGGGTGAACTGCCTGGATAACTGTGGCATCAACCACAAAATGCAGTGCATATGTATTATGAGAACTACTCCACCAGAAAAAAACATTAACTGGTAGTAGGCAGCTGTGGATTTTGCAGATTCTTAAAAAACTTTCTGTTTTTATATATGTTAATAACAATTATTACAGGCTTTGTTGAAGCAAGTATCTAGACTACTATTCCCCTAGTTCAGAAAACGTAAAGCAACTGAACGATGAGAGACTACAGACTGACGTGAAGGAGTGACACATTTTTACGGACATCAGAAAGTTAGAAAGAAAGCATAACTTCACAAAACATCACTTATTAGTTACCTGTCCCAGAGAGTAGGTGAAGATTTTGCGAGCCTGCCCTGGAGAATTCTAGGTTGCCATAGGCAGGTTGGCACCCAGGAATTTCGTACCCTGTAGCATGAATAGAGGATAAACCATGGCTAGGTATGGCTCATAAGACATACGAGTGATAACCTAGCTATATTTGCTGCATATTAGTAGGCGATGGCATAATTTGGTACTAATTATTATTCAGAATATCTTACTTTAAAGCAGTATTAAATCTACAAAACAAGGTGATGTTACAGCACATACATTTAGTGATTTTCTTGTATGAATATTGTAGGTCAGAATAAGCATTTATAATTGACCTTATGATGGCTGTAAGTGGGTGCTACTCCATCTATTTTACTGGAGAACCATTAAGATTTGTGAATCTAGCTCTTATATTTTTGCATTGTAAACACATCAGATTAAACAAATGTATGCTTTGTTGAGAAAGGGTCAGCAAAATTCCTTCTGAGCGCTGTAGTGAGAACATGTTTAGCAGTGTTAATTAAATCTGGGCTGAGGTTCAATTTCCACATAGCAGGTTCCACGCATATCTACCAGCAGCAGAACAATAGCTGCAAAACATTTGCTGGAAATTAAAAGAACAAAGAGAAGCAATCTGAACTAACAATATAAGCTATGAATAACACACAGCAAAAGCAGATCCAGAGCCCAGGAGAAGGCCAATGAGGCAGGCAAATTAGCAATGAGAACTGTTGCCCAACATTAGCATCAAGCAATGCTGGTAAGATTCAAAACACTCTGTTCAGACCTTAGTCAAGCAAATTCTCACTCAATTCAAAGGTGGTTTTTCCTGAGTAAAATCTGAGTAAGGACTACAGTATTTGGCCATGCTGAATAACTCATACTGTATTGCTTTGTTCCTTTGCAATAGCAGAAATGCAATGTCCTTGAAGGACAAACTCAATAAAAGATCAGTTATTCCTCACTCAAGCATATTCATATTTATGAACTGGAATTTTTGAAGAAGTTATCCCTGTGGTCAGTGAACACTACACATGCAGAAAATCCTACCTTCCAGTTTTCACTATCAGTTACCAGTGGGTAGTGCAAAGTAGGGGCCTCCTGGACTGTGAACACATCTTTACATATAGGACGCATTTCAGAACTGTGCTACAGAGAGCAGCAGAGAATCTCAGTGTTTATGCAAAAGGAGAACTCTGCTGAGACTCTTGCCACTGCTGTAAGTCCATCCTGGGACTGGCTTCGCGTCAAGAACTACTGGCAGCAAGATGATGTTCTTTAAAGCACCCTGAGGAAAAGCAGTAAGTGAATTCTAGCACTTTACTCTACTTGTACCACTGAGTTATTCATTGAATAAGAAAGGAACATTTAAGTATCTTTTAAATTCTTCCATAGCAGACTTAGATTAAGTATGTGAAGATACCCAGAGACAACGGAAAAAAAGAGAAGTCCTGATTCCTGAAAAAAAGAGAACACCTGATTAGGTGGTGTCATCACAGGCACTTACAGCAATATTAGCTTTAAAATGGAAGTGGAGGTGAGAATAAATCCCTGCAATCTGTAACTCCTTGGTATTATCGGCTCTTCAGTGAACTGTATTACTTCAGATTATGTATCTCTCACAGTTTTTCTGATGTTCTCAATCTCGAACTACAAATCTCATAATCAATAGGTGTGTACTTATTTAATACATACCAGTTCTGTGGTACCTCACTGTGTAATTTTATTCTCAACTATGGGTGTCAGGAAAACAGTTCATTGCAGGATTACAGATTTGAAAATGGTGTCTACCTGACTCTCCACTTTGCATGTGCATATTTTTAGGTACAAAATTGTAAACTGCTCACAAAAATAAAGTCTTTGAAATCTTAATTCTGAAAAAAATTAGTGAGTACTCTTCCATGTAGTCTTAATCTAACCTATTTTATACCTTTACTTGATATATAAAAAATAGCTTTGCTATAGATAATCTTGACAAAACATTTTAATGTTGTGAGATGTTTTGACAGAGAGGGGAGGTGTATGAATTCGGCTTTAGCTGTTTGTTCAGTGTTTTTCCTGACAGCTTTTTGGTAGTAAGTAAGTCCCATGTAATTGCTTCTTAAATGAGCTAATGCAGAGAAAATCTCTCTGCTCTAAATGTGGTGGTCTTTCAAAAGCTCCCCAAAGGGACTTAATAACATCATGTCTCAGACAACAAGTGTCAGTTGTAGTCAGTCTAATCACATTCTCATGTGCAAGGCCTAATAATAATTAGGAACTGTAAGAGTTATTTATTTGCCTGATATACGAACACAAAAATTAATTTGTCAGTTTCTGCAATTTACATGGGATATTGTTTTATCATGGAAAATAAGAAATCAGAAAAACATACCAAGATTTTTGTTTAAAGCAGCTGTACATTTAAAAGGAAACAAAATGGAAAAAGCTCACAGTTCTGTTACTGTGTTACTTCCTCTCTGAAATAACAGTTGTAAGAAACTTTGAAGTATTGAAAATAATGAACAAGCCTATTTAAAAAGAGTAATGTATAATCAAAGTATACAAATAGAAGTTTACTACAGGAAAAATATCAGTCCAAAAAACCCTGATGACAAAGTATTTCAGATTATCAAATTTTAATATTACTTTTTATGATGCTGTAGCATGACAAAGTATCTCATTTTCCTCTTTCTACAGAGCTTCCCTTATCCCTCACTGATGTGATTGAGACTGACTCCAGTGCAAAGTGAGGTTTGAATTTGGGCGTACTGTTGTAATAGTCTCGGTTTCCTTGTCTTGTCCTAGAACATGTAGTATATTACTTCACATACTCTCTGTGGCTCGTCTGACAATAGTCACAAGGGATACTTACAGACCTATAGCCAATTTGAAAAACATTGATTTCTCAGTTTAACATGATCAACATTTTATTTCACTGTCTAGAGCAGAACAAGTAACAATTCATCAGTTTTGGAGGCAGATAATGATTGATCTACTGTGGCTGAAGTAGACTCACACAGACTGCTTTGCCTATTTAAGAAATACCAAAAAAAAAGTAAATACAATTCCTCTTCTGCTCCCCTCTCCATATTTCATAGGTGAGTATAATTTACATCATCAGATACGTATAAAGATCCCTGGTTCACATACTACTCAAAAGCACTGCTCTTTTTATGGGAAGTATACTTAGCATGGGAAGATGCTGATAGCACAGGGGCTACAGAGGTGGCTTCTGTGAGAAGCTACTAGAAACTTCTCCCATGTCTGATGGAGCCAATGCCAGTGTCCCCAAGATGGACCCGCCGCTGGCCAAAACCATCAGCAACAGTGATAGTGCCTCTAGGATAACATATTTAAGAAGTATGGGAAAAAACCCCTCTGTGGAACTGCAGCCAGAGAGAGGAGTGAGAATATGTGAGAGGGACAACTCTGCAGACACCAAGATCAGTGAGGAAAAAGGAGAAAAAGTGCTCCAGGTGGCTGAGAAGAAATTCCTCTACAGCCCATGGTAGGGTATCACCTTGCAACCTATGGAGGTTAATGGTGATGTAAATACCCACCTGTAGCCCATAGAGGTTAATGGTGGAGCTGATATCCACCTGCAGCCCATAGAGGACCCCATGTTGGAGCACGAGATGCCAGAATGAGGCTGTGACTCTGTGAGGAGGTCATGGTGAAGCAGGCTCCTGGTAGCACTTGTGGTTTTGTGGAGAGAGGAGCCCATGCTGGAGCAGGTTTGCAGGCAGGACTTGTTCTCCCGCAGAGAACCCATGCTGGAGCAGTCTGTTCCTGAAGGACTGCACCCCATGAAAGGCATCCACGCTGGAGCAGTTCATGAAGAACTGTAGCCCGTGGGAAGCACTCATGTTGGAGAAGTTCCTGAAGAACTGTCTCCCATGGGAGGGACCCCATGCTGGAACAGGGGAAAAGTGTGAGGAGTCCTCCTACCAAGGAGGAAGGAGCAGATGAACTGACTGCAACCCCCATTCCTTGTTTGTGTGTGCCACTGTGCAGATAGTGATAAAGAAAATTGGGAATAAAATTAAGCGTAGGAAGCAGGGAAGGGTGAAGAGAAGATTTTTTTTTTTTTTTTTTTTTGGTAAGATTTGGGTTTATTTCTCATCCTAATCTAATTTGATAGTAATAAACTAATTTCCCCAAGTCGTGTCAGTTTTACCTATGATGGTAATAGGTGAATGATCTCTCCCTGTCCTTATTTTGACCCATGAGCCTTTTATTATATTTTCTCTCCCCTTCTAGCTGAGGAGGGGAGGGATAGAGTAGCTTCGGTGGGCATCTGGCACTCAGTGCCCAGTCAGAGTCAATCCACAGCAGGATACACATGGCTATTTTACAAGTGCCAACGCAAATCTGAATGAGTCTTCTGAAATCATGTGGCTTTCAAAAGCTGGAGAATTTCATGGTTGCTCCGCTTGTAATTGGAGGACTTAGTGAATAGACCTTAGCAGTCTCTAAGCAAAAGCCACTCCAAATCTTACATGTGTTGAAGGTAGAAGGATTTTCTGTAGAGCAGGAAAGAATGCACCCTATTTTAATTTTAGCTTAAACTCAGTGCTTTTTAAGACCTGAAGGAGATTGAAAAGTCACCTTTAACTGGGTTGTGCTATTTATGATTTCTGTACTTGCTCAATTTAGCCCTATTTTACCCCAGTATGAAGAAGTGAAGAACTGCTATTTTTTGCTTCTATTAACACCATGCAGCTATTTTAAGGTTATGATTTTATAAACACTAATAACCCCAGATGAAACATTGACAGAGCAAGGTGGAAGAACCACAGGGACACCTTGGAACATACTGTCACGACTCTACCTCCACTTCCCATTCTCACTGACGAGGTACATGGCAGTGATGCTGATTTAGCATCACAGGCTTGCAAGATTCTGTCAGCTGTGCTTGCTACCTACTTTCCTACCAGTCATGCCAATGTAGGTAACTGGCTGTCATTCCCAAGGAACAAAGACTGGAGTTAATAAAAATGTCAAAGAATACATTTTCTGTGAGGGGGTGGCAGCTCTATTCCTGGAGTTACCCAGAACTGTCTATGACCTCAGCATTAAATAATGTAAAACTGCTGCAAGACAGCAACAGTATATCTCAATTAGTATTTTAAATATAATTCCCTAGTTGAAAAACAGTCCTATGGAACCACGCATCCCTCCTTTTGGGGTAATCTGCAGGGACTGGACCACTAGCTTCACAGTGCAGACACAGATCTGGGTCTGCAGTATCTAGGAATATAAGGAGGCTGGGAATGTCGATCAAGTTTCACATTTCTCTTCAGTCCCTTCTTGTTGGTGAGAACTGGGTCCAGCATAACATCTCTCCTCATTGGCTCCCTTGTCACTTGGAGAAGGAAGTTATCATCAATGCATTCCAGGAACCTCCTGGGTTGCTTATGCCCTGCTGTCTTGCCCCTCCAAGAGAGATCAGGGTGGTTGAAGTCCCCCATGAGGAACAGGGCTGTGAATATGAGGCTGCTCCTACCTTTCTACAGAGGGCATCATCTGCTTAGTCTTCCTGGTCATGTGGCCTGTAGCAGACCCCCAGTATAATGTCTCCTGTCCCTGTGCTCCCTTTAAGCCTGACCCATAAACTCTCGGTTGGCTCCTCATCCATTCCTGGGTGGAGCTCCATGCACCCCAGCTGGTCATTGATATAGAGGACAACACCCCCTCCTCATCTCTCCCGTCTGTCTTTCCTGAAGAACCTGTACCCTTCCTTTGTGTATCAACAAAATGTAAGGATTTATGGCTAAATGAATGAATGAACTTTCTGTTATCAAAATGCTAAGGCACCATACATCTGTGAATAATGGCACAGGACACAACATGAGCTAATCAGTTTAGATAAATTTCTAATAATTAACAATTGGTTTAAGCTCTCAAAAGAATCCATGGAAACAGACCACATTTTTCCAGACTTTTGCTAACCTTATTCCATTAGCTAGGTACCCTTGTTTGCATATGAATATCCTCCATTGTCTTGAATCTAGTTAGGTATTACAACAAAATCCAAGACTGTGTGAAGCTTTGCAAGCTTGGCGATCACTTCTCTTGGCATCACTGTGGCATTTTATTGTGGTTATATGACTTCATATTTTGTCATTCTACAAATGCATAAAATATACTAACTGATCTGAAATTTAACAGCTGGCTGAGTACAGTTTTACTGATGATTGGATTTGGGGGAAGAGGAACAGGTGCAGAAACACTCCCTCCTGCAACTACAGAAAAATATGATAGGAATTAGTCATTCAGTATCTGTATGGAAATAATCATAAATTGTTAATAGTATTTCAATTGAGTCTCCTACTTGGGAAGCTGATCATCTGCATATTATGAAAAGCATTAGCTAGCTTTACTGTCTTGCAGCTTATAAACTGTTTCTATCTAATAAAACCAGTCACACTTTTCAGGGTTATAGATCATCTTTGCAATATAATTCAATGTCAGCTGATAGTTTGTATACTGCTTAAATGCATTTTCGTATTTCCTGTGGGAAGCAATAGCTATAAATGCATTGCATAGGTGCCAAAATACACCTGTTGTCTGTAGACATTTGCCATTGGAAGTATACTTGCCTATATGTTTTATAGGTCTCATGAAGTTTCAGTATTAGTAATGGCTCTCCGATGCTGTCAGTGATAACATCCAACAGCTTCTCTGAGGCATTTATTTTGATTATGAATTTTTGTATAATGTCAGAACTCCTTTTTCATGAATGGTTTTCCACACGCAGGAATACAAATATCAGACTGACCTAAGTGCTGTCCTTTCCTCCATTTCCCTTGGGTTCTTTTCTTCAAATAGATGAATAAGTGTTGTTTCTAATGTAATTAGGCTGTCATGAATCATTTCCTCCCTACTTTTTCTCTATCACAAATGCTTTGCTCCAGTATTCCAGCAGCAGATCCATTTTTCGCCCTTTTTTATGGTTTGCCTTTAGGCAACCTTTATAATGCTCCAGCTGCCCCCTCTGAGTGCACTTAACAAAGCTTTGTTTCAACATGGAGAACATTATGGGACAGCAGGAAGTCTTTGGCCAAGAAGACTATTGCATCTAGAGTGAATTTTTAGCAATTTAAGTGAGACAAATTTGGAAAGATGTTTTGATTTCCTAATATGGAATATTAGGATGCTTGAGGTATCAACTGCATAAACTAGTAATACCTTAAAAGTTACCCTCTAAGTAAGTCCTTTATTACCAGTGTAATTCTCTCTTTTTTCCCATTTTTCTACAGTCTTTCTGGAAGCCTCTAATTTTGGGCGTTGAGGATAATCACTGACTCATTTTGTCATCTAGGAATGGACTATGTAAGAGGACTTTTCTAAATATATGGATGAATTTACTGAAGACATCAACTGTGCTTGTATTTATATTTCATACCTTTTCCAAAATCTGCTATGATGTTTTTAAGTAGGGATGTAAATGTGTGAATGAAATCATACTGAATATAGAATAGGATTAACTTTACTGAGAATAGCAGCTCTTCTGTACAAAGACTGGTCTGTGCTTGCATGATTCCAGCAATCCATGCCTGGTGCCTCCAGAGAACTTGAAAGAACTAATAATTACAAGACATCTCTTTAAAATGGCACTAGAATAAAGCTAAAACTTAAGACTGAAATATACTTCTTTTACCCCAAAGAAATATCCTATATTATATCTGATAGCTCAATAACTTTCATTTAGTCTTTGAGTACATAGGGTAAAGATCTGTTTTCTAGGCAGCTGCAGTAAACTATGCTGTGAAGTTTTTCAGCAAGAGAGGGTAGTGCTGGCATACCAGCGAAAGGGCAGTGATGTTTTTCTGGGAATGCTATGCTGAATCCCTGTCACCCATTTTCAAGAGAGGGATTCAGTCTCACAGAGATGCACAGAAAAGGCTTTTCCTGAGACTTAAGAGGCATGTTAGAAAACAAACTCGAAAGCAAAGCTGGTCTAGATCAGTCCAAAAACAAAGTGCGGATGTGTCTGCCATTTTAAATATAACAGAGAGTGGGGGAAAATTATTTCCTCTAAAGAAAAGCAATGGCTTGAGAAGAAAGTGAACTGAACTGATCATGACTACATTGTTTTTCTGGAAATTAAAAGACTTCTAATGAGAGAACAACATGATTCTGGAGCAGCCTACCAATAAGAATAGCAGATAGAAAGCTACTTAGAAGATGCATTAACCTACTTTCCTGTAACTGCAGATAACCTCCCAAAAATGTCCAGGTTCCTAAATGTCTTTTTTCCTAAGTTGTTTTTTGACAAAAAAGCTATTGGCAATATATTTATACTAATAATGGATATCTGTCCTTCCAAATCTTACCCCCTTCAGTGCTCAGTGATATTCAAGAAAATTGGTACTTGTGGGAGAATGGAACCAGGACCAGGTCAGTGTTGCCAATGATGGAAGTCAGAAATGGGAGAAATCTCATCGAGAAAGCTAGTTCTACCTTTCACAACCTGATGCAGCTAATGAATTTGTCATTTTATCTCTACTAGCAAAGCATTTATCAGTCTGACACTTTCACGTATTTACAATACAAATGCACTGCAACAGCAGTTGTATTTTCAATTGAGAATACTGTGATTACAGAGATAATATCTAGAGAAACATTCCTAGTAGATGTTTTCAGGCAGCTTAAAATCAATATAAATGATGAGTGCTTTACATCTCTTCAGATTTGGCTTCTGGTTTGTCTATAAAACCCTTATCTTTTACTTCTGAAGAGCAGGGGTGCTTTCACTGTGGATAGATTTCTACGTTCCTTTTGCTGAGAAAATTAAGCGCTGACTGATCTGCTTCAGAATTCTGCTCACTGCAGAATTGGTAAATATGCCAACAACTGCCCTAGAATATAATCTGAGCTATTTTTCTGTTATAGTTTGGTAGGTTAGAAGAAGGAATTAATTAAAAAAAGAGACTAGATTTCATTTCAGAAATTGTTTCTCTTTTTCTGTCTGCTCAGAAACCCAGTTGAGTCCTCCTCTCCTGTCGCTATAGATTTAGATTATTTTTGCTAAATTCTGCTCCTAGTGAAAAAGTTATTCATCACTGACTGTACCTCTGATGAAATAATTCAGTGGAATTGTCTGGGCTGGTTGGCATGGAATTTATCCCGTGCATTTTACACTGTCCCACATGGTGTCCTTGTCTCTAAACTGGAGAAATATGGATTTGATGCATAGACCACTCAGTGGATAAGGAGTTGGCTGGATGGTCACACTCAAAGAGCTGCTGTCAATGGCTTGATGTTCAAGTGGAGATCAGTGAGTGATGAGTGGTGTTCCTCAGGGGTCAGTATTGGGACTGGCGCTGTTTACTGTCTTTGTTGGCAACAGGGACAGTGGGAATGAGTGCACCCTCAGCAAGTTTGCCAATGACACTACACTGTGTGGGGTGGTTGACACACTGGAGGGAAGGGATGCCATCCAGAGGGACCTTGCCAGGCTTGAGAGGTGGGCCAATGCCAACCTCATGAAGATCAACAAGGGCAAGGGCAAGGTCCTGCACCTGGGTCAGGGCAATCCCAGGCACAACTACAGGCTAGGCAGAGAATGGATTGAGAGCAGCCCTGCGGAGAAGGACTTGGGGGTGTTGGTTGACAAGAAGCTCAGCATGACCCAGCAATGTGCATTTGCAGCCCAGAAAGTCAACTTTATCCTGTGCTGCACCAAAAGAAATGTGAGCAGCAGGTCAAGGGAGGAGATTCTCCCCCTTTACTCCAGTGTCATGACACCCTACCTGCAGTACTGTATTCAGCTGTGGGGTCTCCAACATAAGAACAACATGGACTTGTTGGAGTGAGTCCAGGTAAGGGCCACAAAGATGATCAGATGGTTGGAGCACCTCTCCCACGAAGACTGGCTGAGAGAGTTGGGGTTGTTGAGCCCGGAGAAGAGAAGGCTCAGAGGACACCTTAAAGCAGCTTTCCAGTACCTGAAAGGGGCCTACAAGAAATCTGGTGATGGGGTTTTTACAAGGGGTACATCACTTTAAACTGAGAGAGGGCAGATTTAGATTAGACATTAGGAAGAAATCCTTGCCTGTGGGGATGGTGAGGCACTGGAACAGACTGTCCAGAGAGGCTTTGGCTGCCCCATCTCTGGCAGTGTTCAAGGCCAGGCTGGATGGGGCTTTGAGCAGCCTGGTCTAGTGGAAGGTGTCTTTGCCCACAACAGGGGGGTTGGAACTAGGTAATCTGTAAGGTCCCTTCCAACCCAAACCATTCTACTGTTCTAGGATATTCATACAGGTTGCCTCTTTCCATCTTGTACTCTGGAGCTATCTGAAATCTTTTATGTGTCTTCCATTATAAATGACAGATTTTCTGTTGTCTTAGAGTATACTGGTTAAATTTTGAAGACACTTATCCATGCACTATTACATTGGACACTCCCATATGTCAAATAAAAAGTATGACTCCCAGTGTAAAGAAAATCAGCTCACTTCTCTGTCACTCTTCTACCCTTTTCCTTTCTTATCCATTTAAAGTACAAGTTCACTGAGGAAGACGAAATCCCTTAAGATGTGGGGAGAATGGCATGCAGTATAATGAATCCTTATCTCAAGATGGGACTTTAAGAGATATAGTAAAGAGAAAATGAGAGACTCTTATGGGGTCGCTTCGGTAGAGGGTCTTTTGAGAAATCTAGAAAAAGGCTAGAAAGGAAATATTCTGAGGGACGGCAGTCCTCGAGAAATATGAAAACCATCCCAATACTATCAGATTTGTTTGGGGTTAAATTTCAGATTAGCTAAAGGAAAGCTTTGAAAATTATTTCATTATCCTGAATACCATTTTAAACCAGACAAATATCAATGAAAAGGTTGAATCCAGAATAATGCAGGAAACAGAGCAGGCTCAGAGGTAAAGAAAATAAACAATTTCACCACCATGTGAGTGATTATTACCAGGGAAGATGGTAGCACTGGAATGAAGAAGCAGGAATGGCATTCCTGCTTGTGCCAGAAGGGGCCATGACTGCTGCCTCTGCCAGAGGGATGATCAAGAGTTTTCGGTCTACTCACAGCATCCTTTCCTTTGGCAGTAACAGTGGCAGGTCTCTGGCAGAGGCAAATAGGCAGCTGCCTCAGCAACTGCATACTTTGTCTATATCTAGAGCTGGCTCTGCAAATCCCATTCGGTTTCAGGGCTTGAATTATATACTATACCTGGCTCAAGGCCCATTCTATGCTTTGGAAGTGTTTTGCGGGGGGGGGGGGGCGAAATAAGTATTGCAAAACAAAATCGCCAAGTGTGAGCAATCAGAGCACAATTAAATCTATTATGAATGGTATGAATTATCTCCTTTAAGAAAAACATTAGCTGTTGTGGAACATGTCTCATTTAGCAATTAAACAATGTAGATGTTCAGGTAAGTCTCATTACTGCTTGGCTAACTCCTGTCATGTGCTTCTTCATATTGCTTTTGCCAGAACTGGCTGTGTTGCAGAAAACAGACTCAGTCTTCATCCAGATGTACATCAGTGAGTCACGGGCATGAGACTGGTTTATTCAGTATAGACAATGTGTAACTATGATAACAGCAAACAAATGGATGCTTTTAAAATTAGAGAAATGAGATATAAATGCAGAATATGTAATGGTGAGAATTCAATGTCATGGAATAAACCTCTCAAACTGAGAGTATAGAGGATTAAAGGTGAGACAGACTCTGAAGCAGGCTCTGAATTAGTACTTGGCTAAAGTTCAGGTTCTGTTTTCAAGACATGAAAGGTTATTCTCTCTAACCAGTCTTACAGACGGCTGCATTTGGGATTCTGGAGTGCCCTGGGAGGTTGGACAGACACTGAGCTGCCTTGGGCCAAGTGGCTGGGTTCCCCAGCACTACTGTGGTAGTGGTACAGGTCCACGGTGGAGCTTGACCCAGTCACAGTGTTTCAAATCCATCTAACCCATAGGGACAGGCAGTATAGAGTTAGCACAGAGCCCAGCAGCAGCGATCTCTTTTTTTCCAAGTACGCAGTGGTAACAGTATACATTCTACACTTCTGGTGATTTGTGCAGGGAGTACTGCTTTGTTTCAATTTGAAAGACCTCAGTCCTGTTCCTATTTTTCCACAGGATATACTGTTGCTAGGTGGCTATTGGCACAGATTTCCACGCCTTCCATTGAAACCTGGCACTGGATAACCAGAAACATAAAGTCATGAAGCCGGCAAGAAAGGAAAAACAAACAAACAAACAAAAAAATCTGTTAGCTTGTTTCCTTGACTATACAGTATTTTTCTCTTTCTTCAGCTGATTAAGGATGCAGGGCTCCTTACTTGTGAGATCTGAAAATCCACCCTGGACCCAGGGATTACTCCTTGAGGCAGTGCAGTGCTTGTATCTTGTGCCCAAAATATGATTTGGCTCAGATACCAGAAGATGAAACATGCATGACTTAGGTGCAGTATGGTAATGCTAACTAGGCTGTGCAAATAATCGAAATTTTAATACATTCTTTTGGATTTTGTTGCCAAGTACAACTGATGGTTAATTGGGTCTGAGGTTTGTAACAGTGTTAGCTTGTTACAGTACAAACATGGAAACCAGAAGGTCTGATCTGGTAGCTGATCCCCACAAGTAAACCAAAAACAAGTACAGAAAGCTGGGGGGAAGATTTTACAGTATCATAGTGGGACCAAGACACATGGAAATCTGGCTTCTACTTGTGCAAGCTTTACTGCCCATAAGCAATTAGAATCAAATTCCCATCTCAGCCAAAGGATAGCATTGTAATACCTCCCTGATGTATACTGAGGCTCTAGGCCAGTCCTGAAGGAGTTGGAAAAGTATCATGTGGCCCATTTTGCTAAATCTTTTAGGGATGTAAGGTCAAGCATGCCTGTGAATAGCAGACTATACTCTGTTCACTCCACGTATTTTTTGATCCTGTAACTTTCCCACAGTCACTGCTAAAATGTGTCATCTCCTTTGCTAGAAATGTGTTACTGCTTAGCAGCTGAGTAATGGGTTTTGTCTCTTTGCAAAATACCATCTTCAGCCTCCTGCCAGCTCCGGAACAGAGCTGCAGCCTCTTGGCTCCTACATGTGTAGAAGGTATTGGATTAAACCAGGGTAGATTAAGGGTTTGTCTCTAGGTAAAAGAACTGCTTTTTTTGACTTTTGAACTGGGGAAAGCATCATGCCTGATAAACAGACACCACAACTCAGCTAATGAAAATGACGGGGACTGGGTAGCACTTGATTAACAAATAAGATGTCCTCTTCGACCCCATAAGCTGGGTGGTATTTGCAAAAGTTGGTGACTACTTCATAACATTATAGTCTGAAAGGGACCCCTGGGAATGTGAGATGAGGTGTTTGTGGGAGAAAGAAGCACTAAATAGGTTGAATGACCCTATGTCTATGTTTAAGGTAGCTCAGATATGAAAACTGTAAGTCCTCAATTATTAGATAGTTGATTCAGAACAGTTTAGCTATTCTTTTTGCTGTGAAATGTTCACTTTGCTTTATAGAAAGAAAATTTTTGGAGCTGAAAGGCTACCTCCCATCAGCTTCATTGGTCTTGCTTGTACATTGCTCATTCCTAACAACCCTGTGATTTTTTCTGCATAATGAGAAGAGAGAGTATAAAATTAAAGAGAGGTTTAATTTTCCCACATCCTTATATTTCATATGTACAGCACAAGATAACAGAAAGGATTGAAATATCTATTCTGTCAGAGCAGCGCCTATTCTACAGGAAGGATGACAGCCTTGACTATCACCAGATGATAACACCAGAGGCTGCTCTGGCTCACTGTTAACCACTGCAACTAGTGAACATCCAAGCTCTTGGTATTAAAACTCAGGGGTTTTTTACAAAATATTTTTCTCCATTTCTCTGCTTCTGAGCATAGCTAAACAGTCCATCTTGTTAGTTATTTCAACATCTGCTAGACACTTTCTTCAATCTACCTATCCTCTTTCAGAAACAAGCTGCACACTTCGCTTGCTACTGGAAGGCTTAAGCTTGATCCTGGCAGCTGTTTTACACCTTTAGATGAGCAATCTTCTTGAGTACTCACAGGAGCATCCAGTTAAGGTCCTTATAGCTTCTTCCTGACTCTCTCCTTTGCAAAGTGTATTTTAGCATACTTACTGGCAACTACCACTTTGCTGAGAAGTGACATTCTTTCACGGTCTAATGCCCAGTATCTTGTTCCTGTCTTGTTTTCATGTAATCTACTTTTAAGAGCTCTAGACATCTTGGCAGGAGGGCTGAAGCATGCTCACTGCCTGTATTTCTTGGCCTTTTTCTGATAAGACTTAGAGCTCCTTTGCTCTCTATGGACCCTTGAAAGAACAACAAAGAGGAATGTAAATTTCTACTCTCTTTCTCCCTTGCTCTGTTAAGTGCAAAAGCAATGGCAGTTTCTGTGCTCCTGGGAATACAGACATGTTAAACTGTTTGGATAGCCAGAAGGTGGAAGGCTATAGGCCCAGGCCTGTCCTCTGCCTGTATCACTGGCCAACATCTGGGATAGCAGTGAAGATCCATATTTTCTTTTTCATAGGATGGTCTTAAAGGCCCATTTTGATACTTCTGGGTGAATTCCTTCCCTTTGAAGTTAATGTTGAAGATTCAGTGGGAATTTGCACTTGAGTTTCTTCTTCGATTTCTGGTGAGTTCTCTGGGCAGACCTGTGGCCAAAGTTAACACTTAACACTTGTATCTCACAATATGACAAGAGCTTTATACTCTTAGGTCTACTAATAGATTACGTATTTATACCCTGGCAGAACCATGTTGCTTTCTGACTCCTGAAGACTGATCCAGGAAGATGATCAGTTCATATTAATCTGACCTAAGTTTGCAAAAACCTGCATGTATTAGAATGATCTGATATTTGGCCCTTTTTATTGCTTTTCTTTCTCAGCATATTTCAAAAGTATTTCAACCAAATAATTTGTTTTGGTCAAGTAGTCTGAAATAAGGCTACAAAATTGAGAAACTGAGAGAGAAAAAGGAAAATGTAAACATTTGCTAGTGATATATTCAGTTAGCTGTGCACATTTCTGGTTTATAACATGATTTTAAAAGAATTAGTATATTGAATATCAGTAGTAAGTGTGAGAATAGCACACTAAAATGTGGATTTTATGCACCTTGTAGAAAGTTGTATGATAATTTCAACCTTTGCTAAATACTTCATTAAGCGTTATGGAAAATAAAACTTTATTTCCATTTGTAAGGGTTTTACGTCCCAGTGTGAAAAGGACTTTCATTTTAGACAAGTCTCACTCTGATTAGCTCCTATGGGTAGGCTAAAAATATTAATAGCTTTTTCTGACTTCACTTCACTAATGTTCAATCTCAGGTTCTTTCCAATTCTACACTTTTTTACAGGACAGTTATTTGTTGAAGGCATCCTTAGCAAGTTGATGTCGAACCGATTACAATTAACAGTACGTTCCATTTCCATTTCCCTTCTTCAAATGAGGTTGAATGATGGCAGTAGAAGTCAGAAAAAGGTTTTAAAATAAGTTAAGGTCTCTCTAGATTTCTCTAAGGTCCATTCTTCTATGGTAGGCAGCAATTTTTAGTATGTATCCCAACGTTTTTCTGTTCATTTGGATCCGACAAAGTAAATGAGTAATAAATGTGAAACAGGAAAGGTAGATGCAAAGAAAATGCAGTTGTCTGGATTTATTGAGCCCACTTGACAGTGTTGAAATTATTTTTTCTTATTTTTATAGCCATTCATTCTGTTCTGGCCTGCTAGCATGTGTCAAGCCCCACATAGATGAATGAAGAAACAAACCTTTCTTATGTGTTAATGGAAATGATGTACTCTAAAATAAGTGTGTCTACTATGGCACAGAATAATAGATACTGAAGAACTTGTTCTCTTCTCTGTAAATTGAAGTATAAATATGAAATGTGACAGCTTTTAGTTAAAATGGATAGTCCCACTTATTCAGAAGGTGGAAAACCATGGGTAGCCTCACTAAAGACAAATAAGGAGCAGGCAGTGAACCACCACAAGTGCTGTGGAGGTAGAATATAGGCCAAAAATGTTGGGGAATGCTCCCTGCACCATACACGGCCACCAAATCATCAGACTCTGGTGACTGCAATAGGGCATAGGAGTGCTTTGTTGGGAAGCTTTGACTTACAGGTTACCTGGTGCAGGTGGGCTAAGGGGACTGACCCAAAGAAAAGAGAGTTACTCCCAGCACTGGCTCCCTCTAGAATTTGCTGAGGACTATCTGAAAAGTTCTTGAGAGATACCACTAGAATTTGGGAAAGCTGCAGAAAGAGGTGCCTGACACACAGCTCCTGAGAAGGTTATTGTCAGTTTGTGCTGCTCCAGATGAACTACGATGGGGAAGGATTTGAGAAATCCCCATTTTGAAAGCTTGGACTGAAGGAGAAAGGTTAAAGATGGGAAGCAAGTTATGGAGATAGAAAAAGAACACACACTTCTTTCTCCAGCAATTTATTAGGCATTTGTGCCTCCTTATACACCACAGCTGAGGTGCTTCTTGCCTGGGGCAGCGGTAGCCTGACATGTCCTCTGCAACCTGGGAAATGAGAAGTGAGCTTTATCAGACACTCGGTCCCTCCCAAAGCAGCAATTTCTACTCTTGTGGAGCCTAATACAGCCAGTAAACTCTAAACCCAAGGTCCTCTGCAGAGAAACTTTAGGCTGAATCATCAACTCACAGGACTGATATTATTGAATCTACAACCTAGGTAAACTTTTGGTTTGACTTAAAAATAAGGTTTATAATATGGCTTTAGGTTTTGTTCCTTGTACCATTTATTTAGTGTGACTGGGAGTGCTGATTAAAATCTAAGGTAGAGACATTTTAAGTATCTGCAGTCTTAAAACAATAATTCTACAGTGAAACATCATTGGTGTGAAATACTCCAGTATGACATTTTAGATGTAAAACTGTGTTAGTATTTGGGTGCTTAAGGTTAGGGTGATGTACAGAACCTTGGATAAGATCTGTGCTTTTGACACTGAAGTGTTGATGGCAGATTGAAAATACTTTTCCTGTGGTAAATGTCAGACATGAAGGTTTTAATCAAGTAATGTACTTTGGACTTTTTTCTTTTGTTTTTCAATTTATGTGCTTTTCTCACTTTTCATGGAAGCTACATTTGTGTCACACGGTTGGCAAGGAAATCTCCATATTTAACAATGTAGACGCAGTGTTGGTGTTTCTCTCCTGTGGCTCTGAAGCACTTAGGGTTATGCAAATGCTAAAAAAGCTACACAAAACACTTTCAGACATGCACTGTAGCAAATGGGCTGCGAACACAGTCTATGGGCCAAATTAGCACTGCTGTGTTGGCTAGTGAATGCGTACATCACTGCTATTAAAAATAAATGTAGCACGGTGTCTTTATTTTTCAAACATGGTAGTTTTAAAAGCACTAAAGGGCAAATTATGGCCATTTTTGTATGATAGTATCACATATTATGCTTAATTCTTGTACTTCACAAACCAGACACAGTATCGCAGGCAGCATTTGCAGAATGGAAGAGTGCTTCGTTTTTCCAACCTCCAACATCTTGGTGAATATAAGGCTTTGAAATTCTAAAACTGGTGCAAGGAAGGCAAGTCTTAGGACCCTAAATTATGAGTACCTTCTGACATGTTGTTTTACGAGAATGAGCCACAGCAATAAATGTGTAATGGACACTCAATGGTCAATTACTTGGTTACTTCTATCAGTGATAAAGGTAAATATCTTATTTTCCTAATCTTCCTCTCCCTTATGGTTCAGGGGTAAAGAAAGATCATGCTTGAAGGTTTATCAGATCTGCCTTTTATCTTGTGTAGTGTGAATACACTGTGGGCTACACAGTTTATCTTCCTCTGTGCTAGATTATCTGCCCTCTGCATTTTATATCACAGTTTCTTTTTCTTGAGCTACTCAACTAATCAAATCTCACAGGCAATCTAAACAGAAAACAAGGCACAAAGAAACAGTTAAAGAACATATCACAGGTAATGGAAGACTGAAATAAATACCTTGGGCCACAGAGATGTACTCCCTCCTACCATGTTCTGTAATCCATTTAATCAACTGATCAGGATTTTTCTTAAAATTAATTTAGTTTTAGTCTTTAGCCCCATTTTTATGGTTACGAATAAATTTTAACTGCAAGACTGAATGTATTCCTGCTCAGTTCATGCTCATGTGATTTTATGCATGTGTTGTCTTGCAGCTTAAAGCATTTATCTCCCCCTCTGCTCATTCATACCTTTTGTCTACTTACAGAGAAGAAGATGGTCGGGGAGGAGAGGGGGAGTAGGGCAGTGAGAAGAAATACTTGGGAATAAGTGAAGTTTAACAAGGCATGTCCACGTAGTTGAGGTGTTTGGTGAATTTGGAGATTGATGTTTTCTTCTTTGTCCTCCTGCTAGTGTTGGTTTAAGACAGTTATATCTACTGATCTGTGAAATTTGGCTCCATGAGAAAATAATTGCAGAAATCCAACTAAGGGAAACGTAAGGACAACCTGCAAGAGCACCCTGACACCTCATGGGGGAGGTTAGAGACTACTGAGCAGGTCGAGGCAGGGCACTGGTGGAAAAGGACTGACCAAACGTTGTGTGAGGACAAGAGTGCTTTTGCTCTGTTTCTATCTTGAAGACTGATCTCTTCTATTTGAACTCTGGATCCCATTTGCTTTTGTTACTAAAGCAGATTCATTATTTCCATAAAGATAGGATAGTTATTTTGGTAATTTTTTAAGGAGGGCTTGCTGATTGCTGCTGTCAAAACCCTGCTTCCCGTTTTCTCTAATTGAATGGTATAGATCTTCGTTTACTGCTCCCAACTTCAGAGCACATTTATCACTGCAGTAACAATGCAATGAGGTTTTTAAATGCATCGTCTCTCCTGGCAAATTTGACAGCACTGAACCAAGGAGACCTGGGCTCAAAGCCCAGTGTCAGAGCCAGGGTGGGAGCTAAGATCTTCCTGTATCTGAATTCTGTATGCAGTTATGATGTGCCCCTTTGCCCAGGTGTCTGTGGTTTTGCCATGCTTTGCAGGCAGGCCTGGGGAGGTGGCAGTGAAATGAAAAGTGTTTCATCAGAAATCACTCCTCTGGAACAGTAATGTGTTCCCTGCATAACAAGGCTGCATGCTTCCACAAGAATCATCCATCCCTTGGCTTAAGCCAGGGCGCTTCCAAGGAAGAAGCCTGTTCTACGGCAGAAGTACATGTGTTGTAAATGTCAAATCACATGTATTTTAATGTGTTGTTTGTAGCACAGGCTTCAAATATTTTTTGTTCAACTAATACACCTTGGGTGGGCAACTGATAAGGAGACTCTGAGATTTATCTATTTATTTGCTTATTTATCTATTTGTTTATTTATTTTCTACCTTGCAGATACTTTCTGTGTGACTTAATCCCTTCCAGTCCTAAGGAAAAGCTTTTATCTTCTCATGTATTCTTACGAGCTGCACAAAATAATCCCAAATAAAATTTTTGTGGCGTGACCTTCTGTCCTGGGTTCAGCTGTAGCAGTCATTTTTGTCCTTCTTAGTAGCTGGTGCAGTGCTGTGTTTTCAACTTTAGTCTGAGAACAACGCTGATAACACACCGATGTTTTGAGTTGTTGCTTAGTAATGTTTACTCTGACCAAGGACTTTTCATGGTCTGCCGGTGAGGAGGGGCACAAGAAGCTGAGAGGAAGCAGAGACAGGATACCTGACCCAAACTAGCCAAAAGGGTATTCCATACCACAGCACATCATGCAGCAGGATTCAAACCTGCTCAGGGAAACCCTATCCAGACACGATCACCGGCTAGGCTTAAACCACAACACTTTCTTTGTTAGTATCGAGTTCTCTGCCTTCACTGGTCAAGTGAAGTCCTCCGAGGCCGGTTCAAAATTCTGGCAGTAGATGGCTGTACTTGTCTGCTCCGAGCAGCCCCATCGGCTGCTTGACTCAGTGACACAACTCGTCTTACCTTTGGTGCTATCTAATCTTCATTAGGGCTTCTTTTTAACAGCACACAGTCCTCTGGCAGGTGTTTTTGTAGTACTACAACCAAGTAAGCTTCTTTCCTCTTGTAGGCTGAATCCAGTACTGTGGTGTTCACAGACTGGAAATGTTCAACTTTGCGTGTTGGGGAAACAGCATTTCTGTGAGGTTACAGAGTGAACAGAAATCTTCATTAAAAAAAAATTCAATCTGAAGACTTTAGTTCTCCAAAGCAGCCTGAAATATGCTGTATGGTTTATGGGATCTTGAATGGGGATTTTTAAGATTTCCTCACAATGCTAAATCAATATGGGTTACTGTAAGATCTCTTTAGGAAGAGACTGAAGCCTCCTGGCTTTCAAAATAAGTAGTGTTTATAAATTAAGATTCATATGACTAGCTTATAGTGAGAAAAGGGTAAGAAGGCATAGTCGTGAATAGGCTGATTACACTATACTGGAAGACCTATTGATTGGGCAGTGCATCCAGTCCAGCATGTTCGATCATTTTCTCCTTTCTCAGGCTGCTTTATAGCCCTGACTTGGCACAGTTCTTGCCTGCACATGTGGGTAATGGAATAAAAGCAAAGGGCTCTGAGGGAATATTGAACTTGAAGAAACATCATGTACTACAAGTAATAATCTGTTCTGGGTAGGTATGTACAGCTTGGTAGCATTTTCTTTTATTACTATTTTATTTTGCAGCATCAGGCACTTAACTGTGCCTGGAATCACACCATTCACATCCCTGTTGTAAAACATGACTGTCATCCATCTATTAGTAGTAATGGCAGTTCCTTAGCAGGGGTGATTGGAAAAGAATGAAGAATTCCATTGTTCAGTTCCAAGCAAAACTCACTTTTATACAACTGTGCGCCATACATCAATTAATTCTCTCCCTGGCTCTGAGCTGTAGCTAATCTGTGTATTTGCAGCATACCTACTACTGCAACATTTAGACATTTTCAGATTCAGTGTTTAGAAGTGTTTGATGTTTATTTAACTAATTGGAGAAAATACAGACTATCCACTTTTGTAAATGAAAGAGCAAAAATTAATCTAAGAGTAACCACATTATACTGAAGTACTAGATGAACTAAGTTAAAATGGAGTTCCACACTAAGATTAATTATGCTCTTTCCTTCCTGTTGAGTAATTATATTCAGTGAAAATAATTCCATACAATTCAGTACAAGCTGCCATTTCAGCAAGTATTTTAGTGGTGTGTAATGGGCTGAGATGCATACCCTGATGTGTTTTATAAAAGAGACTTTCACAAGTCTGTTCCATTTAGTCTCTGAGAAAGGATTTTGTATGTTCATGGCAAATGTGGGGCCTGGCTTACTGGGGTCTTTGGAAACTGTGATATAATGAATGTGCTTTTCTGGCACCTGAAAAAGCACTTTCCCCTGGGCAGCGGCTCTCAAATTGAGGTGTTTTGTTTAGTTTTTTTTTTTTTTTTTTGGGGGGGGGGGGGGGTTTTTTTTGTAGTTTTTTTGTTTGTTTTGTTTTGTTTTTGTTTTGGGGTTTTTTTGTTTTTTTGGTTTTTGGGGTTTTTTTTAATCTCCCATACAAATGCATTCTAAGAAAGTATGCTTGGGGACTGGGGATCATGCTGGGAATGGACTAGGAGAGATAGTGGTGTCAGGGGTGGTACAGCAGAGTTCTTGTGAGATGCTGTGGTAAGCAGGAGCAAATGAAACTTTTGACTTTCAGAAGCTTCTTGGGCATTTACTGTTCTGACCATTTCACATCCTTGGTTGGCACAGAAGGACACAGGTTAGGGTGCTCTCCAAACTGACTGGCTGGAGCAGCCTTCCTTCTGAGGCTCCAAGTCTGTTCCTGTCATCTGTTCTCTACTTTGTTCCTTGCTATCCTCATTAAAGCTGCTCAGATTGAGTCCCTGGGTGAGAAAACAGCCCTCAAATCTGGTCACATAATATATCTATTGTCCTGCACAAATGCTGACCCCCATACTGCATCAAGTTATCTGAAGCACCTTTCCCAGAACTGCAGTTGTAGGGGCGCTCTTCAGATTTTTTTCTTGAGGGACAGGTATCAAATCAAGAAAAGCTTCATAAAGATTTTTCTAAATATTTTGAAACTTATCACCCATCAACTAGTTAACGTAAGATGGACAAAAGGGGCATCAGGCACTGGAACAGGTTGCCCAGGGAAGTGGTCAAGTCACCATACCTGGAGGTATTTAAGAGACATGTAGACAAGGTGCTTAGGGACATGGTTTAGCAGTGGACTTGGCAGTGTTAGGTTTAGGGTTTGACTCAATCCTAAGGGTCTTTTCCAACCCAAAATGATTCCATGAAAATAAAAAGTATGTGCATTTGCCCCCCTCCGTTTGGTTTCCTACAGTCCTGCCAGAATGCATCCAAACAGATGGCATTCAATTGTGTTATAACTTTGTATAATTGCTTTTGTCAAGCAACTCATGTTCTCATGTCTCAGGAGATTAAATTTTTTCTACAGGTGTTCCGGTATTTATTTACCAGATTTATACTCTGGCTTTCAATTATATTCTTACATTGTATTGACTTCAATAGGGCTCTAGTTACATTGCCAGTGTTAGACTACTGGCTCTTCATTTTTACTATGATAATTAGGAACCTCATCAGGTAAAACAGCACACCGTATTTGATACTTGACCATAAGGATACACGGAAATTCAACACTGGTATGTGCAGGCATGGAATGAGTCACTTAACTGACCACAGCTACAAGATATGATGTGTATTTCTATATATGCGAAGTGAGTGTGTGTGTGTTCATGTCTGCCTACCTCTGTTCACAACCTGAAATTTCTAAAGGAAAACAGGAAACTTGCCACAGTCATTTCTGGATAGAAACACTGTGTCTCTTTTTGGTAAACACTTTTCTTTAAATGAAATAGAGTTGCAAAACCACATAATTATTACTGATTGAGCTAGATATTTTATCAGAAATTACTCTGCTGGACAGCATGTTTCACAAGGGAGAAAAAGTAAATACTTATTTCCTTAAATTGAACAATATAAAAGAAAAGCTACTGAAATTAAGTTAATCTGCAGTTGACACAAATGTTGCCCTTCAAAATCCGATTCCCTCCAATGGGATTTCCAGTGTATAAGGGACCTGGACTGGGGGTAGGTAGAATCATAGAAAAAATTAGATGGAAGGTGCTTCTGGAGGTCATGTGGTCCAGCTTCTTGTTCAAAGCAGATTCAGTCAGATCAGGATTCTTAGGGCCTCGGCAAGTCAAATTTTGGATATCTTCAAGACTGGAGATTTCAAAGTCTCTCTAAGCAGTCTACATCACTCTTTCTCTCCTCTATGGTCTAGTCTCAGGCTGTTGCCAAAGGCAGAATTAAATCTGATCAAAATGCACACCAAGAAAAACAATATTCTATTTAAAGAAAAACAAAACCAAAGCCAAACCAGTGGTTGCACAAATTTTTCCAATAATTTTTAGGAACATAATGAAAACTGGTGAAGGGAGGAGACGATTTAATTCTAGTTTTGTTCTTGTGCTTTAGTATCACCACTGGTGTGACTGCAGGAATGGTCATAAAAACTACTTCTCCCAGCTCTGTGCTTCTCCCAGTGCAGCTGCAGTGTTTTTTCATTCTCATTCCAATCTTGCCTCCTTTGATTTTTTCTTTTTTTTTTTTCTTTTTTTTAAATTGGATGCATGACACCTTCTCTGCTAGAGTAAAATGCTGCAAGCAGACACGGTGCCCACTTGTGAAGAAAAGCAGCCTGATGTGGAAATCACTTCCTTGAACTCCACAGATATTTTTCCTTCTCTTTCCCCCTCTCCCCCCTCTCCATTCTCTGAGTTGGAAAGATGAGGCTTGCTGCCAGCATTGCAGAGTGAAAGCAGCTCAGGCTTAGCATTATTTTTAGGAAGAACCTTTTAAAGTGTATTTTAGAAAAACTTCAGTGGCAGTTGGAAATAGATGTGAGTATAAGCACATGTGCGTATTTACAAAGCTTCCAAGCCTGATACGTGAATAAATGCAGAGCTGGGACAGTTTCCCTCTTGGAAACCACAAGAAGCTAGAGGTGTCTGTCTGGAAGCCACAGATAAGAAATGATGGTGAGTGCCTTAGAAATCAGAGCTGAAAGCTGCAGATACAAAAAGGGAACATGGAGTGCAGGGTTCCTGTTGCTGAACCCTTGGATCAGGTGCTCCCATGGCCTGCCCAATGGCTATGAGCTTGGAACTGACACCCATAGGCTCTTAGATGCTGGGCTAGGGAAACTACAGTTGCTGAGCTTATTCATGTAAGTGCTGAATGTTTTGTTTTAAATTACATGCTTAAAATGTCCATTTGTTCCCGTTTGAATATACTCCATTCAAACTTGCCAAGATTTATGTTCTAAAATGGGAACTGATGTCCCATTCTTTACAATCACTGTATTAGCACTCAAATAGTCTTGCTATCCAGCTGGAGAGTTCTTTGAACAATCAGAGCACCTAAATATGGGAGATCCATATCAAGAATGTAGTTTATAATGTACAATTTAAAGTCCAAACAGTACTTCTGAGAATGTGAGCAAAAGATACAAAGATCAAAATGCTTTGGTTGGTTTTTTTTTCAAGTCAAAGTGAGTGTATAACTTCAAATGTGAAGAACTACATAGACAGTACTGCAATACCATATTCATCTAATGAAGACTGAAGTAACCGATAAGCTTTTAATGATGTAGATTCAGATAGCAAATACTAATTCATGCAATGACTTTTCTGCAGATCTGAATCTTCTTCTGGTGTAATACTAATCAATAAACTCCTATGTCCTACCTATAGCACCTGCTATATTAGAATAATAAATTTGAACATATATTTGAATTTGATAACCACTTTATGGAGGTGCCTCATAGTTTTCTACAGGCTTCATTCATATTGCTCTTTTAGGCCAGGAAAGCTCTCCATCATCCTAGTTTTACAGATGAAAACTGAGGCCTGAAAATGTAAAGGTCAGATCCATGCAGTCATTAGAATCTGGAATCCCCACTGAGATGTTTGTAGTATCTATTTGCATATTTGTTGTTTCTGAGAGGTAAATTTCTTGAACTTATCTGTTTCAAGAATTTTACTGCAAAGATGCTTTGAGCTTGGGTACAAAGGTCCCTCTTACTAACGGCCTTTTTGGTTTCTTTAATCCTTGCCTGTAAGGAGTCTGCATGGCGTATCTTATGGCATCAGCTGTTTTCTGTCACCAGCTGCTACTGCACTCCTGCTCCTCCTGCCTAGATGCAGCATGCGTTACCTTCAGTAACTGGGCAGCAAAAATGCCTCAGGTTTTCCCATATTGTAGAAGACACTCTCTGCCTTGTCACAGCCCTCTAAATTCCTCCCCTATTGGTCTATGCAAGAACAGAAGGATCTGAAAGCCTCTTTGATTGATTTCTCCTGATGCCTGTTTCCCCTAGCTTTTGTCACTGATAATTTGCTTTTAAATGTAACGGATAAGCTTTCGAACCGTTCATCTCCTCCTTTAACTACAACTTCTTTCAGTGCATTAACGACTGAAAAGTTACATTTTCATTTAATGTGACTTTGCAATGAAACATTTAGATAATAGGCAGCACTAATATTCTGACATCACTGAAGCTATTAGAAGAATAAATCAAAAGAAAATTCTCCTGCTGCTGCCTATGCAAAATGGGGAGAAGGATAGGGCAGAAGCCCCAGTACTGCAATGCTACATAACAGCAATCACCATAAGCTGAAAAAGGCATATAGAAATGGTAGTTAGGTTTGGGCTTCCCTCTCTGAAGTTAAGAGTTGTCAGGAAGAGGGGAGGGGGGAACCCCACTATTGAAAGTGAAGTCATGTTAATTGCCTCCATTTCACATTATGTTTTTTATTCCTTATTGGCTGACCTTTTTTAATGCACAGGAAAACCTCAGAATAAATCAGAGACATTACCTGTAGAAACTGCAGCAACTATTTTCATCTGAATGCAGTTGAGTCTGCTCATACTGCTGGTGGATATAGCTCTTAAAGCTACTGCTAGTGGCACTTGGCTTGTGAGAATGTATGCAGTAGTTCTTATTCAGTATCCCTAAGTGATATTAAGAGCCTGTATCTGTGCAATGAATAGCACTGATTTTTGGGGGATTATTTGTACTTGAGAATAAGTTAAGGACAAGTCTGTGTATCTGGATCCTTCCTTATAAGAGTTCTATGTTACTGTGCTGTGGAGATGAAATACTGATGAGAAGAAAATGTCATAAGTTATAAATGATTTTTGAAATAATTCGTGTAATGGGGAAAAATCAAGCAGTACTGTGAGCACTTTGATTTGGCTGAGGAATGTTATACTTTGGAACTTGTTCCTGTTTCTTGGCTGAATGAAACTACTCATATCAGAAATGGTTATGCTGCTCCTGGAGCAAGAACTTTGTTCCCTTGCTCTAAGTTCTCTGCTGCCTTTGTCTTACGGTAAATAACTTGCATGTACTCTCTTGGCTTTGACAGAAGCCCCTCAAAGAACTTGGAGAAGTCACTTAACCATTCTCAGTCTTGCCTTTAAGAAGGCAATAATGCTTGAAGGAGCCACAGAGGGTTTCTGAAACATGGTTGACATCTAGAAGTATAAATGTTCCTTTGTTGGCCAAACAAACCTACACAGTGCAGAGGCAGAAAGTAATGATTTCAGATATCTCTCTCTCTCTGCTATGCTTCTACTCTTTGTTCAAGGAAGGGTAGTCAAAAAAGGCATGTTTTATATTTCCTTTACATTACAGCTTCAATACAACATTTACATTTTTAATGCTGATCTAGTGGGGGGTTTTTTATGTGTCTGATATTCAAGTACTTTAATGATTACTCACATCACTCTCATTATGCAGGTAAACAATATATCTACCTTTACAGTGTAGATAATGCTGTACAGCTGACAAGGCTTCAAAGTCATTAGAAACTTGACCTTCCTGTCCCATTTGTACTTATGAATCTAATAATAAATAATCACATGTGGAAGAGTCAATAGAGAAATAATGTAATACACTTCTTTTAGTACCCTAATTCAGCAGAACAAACCATGACAAGCATTTGAGTAATTTACTATAGTAAGTGCTCTCAGCAGCTTCTGTACTTCAGTCGTTTGGTGTTCCAGCATGAAGATAATTATCTTGGTAATTAGTTATATTGTTATTTAATAGTCCTCAGACAATATTCTATTTTTTGAAAGAATAGGCCTTTCTTTCTATATCTCCCTCACCCATTACAAAAGAAAAAAAGAAGTTTATCTATGAATCTCTCCTCTTGCCAAATATTTTTTTTTTTTGTTTACTACTTTCTCCAAAAAGATCCCAGTTATTGAAAGACCGCTTCTGCTTAGCAGCTGCATTGATGGAGCTGCAGGAAACCTCCCTCTTGCGTGTCTCTGAGAAAACCACAGGAATTTCTCCCGAACAAGTGGGACTAGCAAGAGAGTGCAAGGAGTGGAGGGGAGCGGTCTGCAGCGCTGCCGACTGAGACCACAGAACTGTCCTCTGAGATCCGGGTTTCTCCTCACCTGGGCCTCCAGGGAAGTAGGTAAAATGAAAAGACTGATGAAATGGACTATCATTGAGGAGCATAGGAAACTCAGTCTTTGAAGTTTGATGAAAATTGATCTCTGTTACAGCTGCATGACCTTAGGCAGGGAGTTTTCAACCATTCCTGGATTAACAGTGGTGAAAAACAACAGTCTGAGGATAGAACCACTTCCTGGGAGGATTCAAGCTTTAAGATGGTAGCTTAAATGAGTGACTAATCTTCCCAAACCTGCTGGGGTGGGAAGTGTCTGGAGCTGACATTCTGCAGACCTAAGTCATCATTAGGGAAGGGGTGAAGCTGTTGATGAGGAACAAAGAGAATCTCTTCAGAATGTGAAGGGGTAGCAAACACCTGAGGAAAAGACACAAGGCTAAGGAGAGGTGGGGAAAAAGGCTGGAGAATTTTGCATTTGAGTGTATTATGACCTCAATAAAAAGACACTTCCCCCAGTGTCATCCTCTCTCTCAAAGTGATTTTTATTCCTCCTGTTTAAGAGGAACAGATTGTTGTTACTCTTTTTCTTTTTTTTTTTCTGTCTTACATACTCCTTCTGTGGTACTATTTCTTACAGCCTTAGCAGGAAACAGCTTGTTTGCAGATACCTTTTATAATAAACAACAGAGTTTCTAGTTTATTTAATGCCTGCAGATTTCGTGCATTCTGGGAACTGGCCGTGTTGCAGTTGTCCTTTAGAACAACTCCAGTTCTAAGAAGCCAAGCTTTTCTCTCTAACTTTTTGACCATATAGAAGATGGTCCTTTTTTTTTCTCTCTTTTTTTTTTTTTTTCTTCTTTCTTTTTTAATTCACTTAGTGACTCAAACTTCACAAAGTACGATTCCTACTTCTCACCAGCTGGTGGTCCATATGCCACTGCATCTCTGCTCTTGTAAATACAAGTTTGAAGACATGCTCACAGATCAGACTTTTGGTGGCTAATAAGGCAATATGTTAAAATGTCAAATGATGCAGAATGAGTGAGTCAGGAAAAAAAAAAGGCAGTATTCTACACATTTGTAAAACTTCCCTTCTAAGGGGCTCCCAGTGGTTTGCAGACATCAGGGGATTTCTCAAAGTCTGACAGAGTCAGCACAGAGCTGGGATTTGGGATCTACAGCATCTTGATATAAGCATCTGTGAGAGGCAGTGGCTCCCAGCTTCTCAATGTTGTCTACCAACATATTTAAACTCTAAATTAGAAACAAAAAGTAGCCTGGCACATTGCCCATGAAAAATTGCCAGCTTCTAGCTGAAACTCTCCATTACTCTACTCTAGAAAGGGTGGTAAGTGTTCCCCTGAGGAGATGGAAGCTTGTGACTTAGTGCTCAAAAAAAAAAAAAAAAGAGGGGGGTGGAAAACCAAAAGAAAAAGATCCTTTGAACTTTGACAGTGCTTCAGAAAGAATCTGAACAGCTGTGGCTGCAATCTGTGTCTAGAGAAAGACCATCAGATGCTTCAAAAGCTTTAACCTCAGTCAATGTTTTCAACTGAGTAATGGCAGCACCTTCACCACCTGCATTTTAAGCAGATGTATAATCTGTGACCTGTTATACTTTGCCTTTCCATTGCATAATTGCCCTTCATTTTGGCAATCAGGGCATGACTCTGCAAACCAATCTGCCCTGATTTCTAATGCTGAAGGAAATACTCAGAGTAAGAATAGAAAATGCAACTAACAACTTTCTGCAAAAGAGCTGCCACTAGTAAAGGGATAACACTGGTTTTTACAGATTCTGCCATTAATACTAATGCCTTCTGCCATCGCGAAAGCTGTAGTTAACTGGTCTTTGGTCCAATTTCTCATAGCAAAGGTATAAGGAAAAAAGGTCTAAGTGGATTTTGAAAACCTTAAATAGTTTAGTAGCTTTGTGCTATAAATCTATGCTGCAGGTATATGCCAGCATTACTACAGACTTGTAGTAGGCAACACTCTAGATAGGAGTGACAGGAGTATCACGCAAGTGCTTTGTTCTTCACATGAATGTAAAAAATATAAATAACATTGCCTTTTAGATAAAAGAATATGTTGCTTTCTTGAGTCTCTTCCTGATTTCATTAATGTCTCTGCAAAACTGTAGTTAACTGTTTTCAGCTTTTGTGGTCTGTGCAAACCGATATGTAATGTAACTAATCTATACATAATGAGGTAGATAACACTCAAAAAGGAGTTGTAGTGCTGGGAAAAATTGGAGTCCTCAAAGGATACAGTAATGGATTCATTCAGTTACTTAGAATTCAGCATGCAACCATATCTATGCCTATTTATATCTTAAGTGCTTTCCCAATGTTGTGTATATAGAGACGATGAATAAGGAGATGGGAAGGTCTACAAATCTAGGTTGGCAATTTAATCAGAACTTCTGCTCTGTGTGCCATGATAATTAGTAGTTCGGTGCCATAGGAACCTCAAGATGAAAATCCTGGTAAACTTTGTGCAATACGATTTGGAGAGCAATTCAGACATTGGAGGCGAGAATGCAAAGCAACTGCAAAGCCACAGTAGAGAACTCCAGTCCACATTGTATTAGCAGTCAAGCATTCATGAGAATTTTACTGTCTAAACTGTTACTGAAGCCTTCCATGTTTCTTGAATCCAAGTAATGTGTAGCTGTTGTCACTTATCTGATAAACGTTCCTAGGTCATCATAAAAGTTGTTTTCCACAGTGGACTGTGGAAGGGTTACTGATGCATTAAAAAAAAGGGGGAGGAGGGGCGGGAAGAAAAGATTTTAGATGAGAACAAATATTCTTCAAAGAGAAGTATATTAAGCAAAACTGGTTAGATTAGCACTGTTTCTCTCAAATGGCTCCAAGTACACTTTGTGCTTGAATTAATGGGACATCTCTCTGAGGTGTTTTCTTTTACATTTAGATGATACTCAGTCCTGGTTTGTAAAGAAAACCCTCCAGAAGCTCACAGCATGTGAAATCCGTCAGTTCTAGTAACCGAATCTGCTGAGGTTTCGTCAAATTAGAAAGCATAACATGATTAAAGGAAAGCAAGTTGAAGTCTACAGTTACTGCAAATATCTGCATCAGCAGCTTTGTCAAGGTGGAGGAAAAAAAAGTTCCTGTTGCTGTAAGTTACCAGTTGTCTAGAAATTTTGTATCATATGCAGTAGATAAGACATCTTTACTCTTCTAAACTGACATTTGTTAGCAGACTACCTGTTTAGTGCCATAATTTATTGTACTTTTAATTTGACAGAAAAAAGAAATCATTACTTTTAGGTTGTGATTTCTCTCGTAGATGGAGAAGGAGGGAAGGGGGGCAGGGAATTTGCTTTGTTACCAAGCAGTATAGGTCAGCTAAATTTGGCCCAAAGAAACCATGTCAGACTTCTCTGACTCATTTCTTCTCTCTCCTGCCCATATGCTCTGTTGCCAAAGCTACTCCTTGAGTTATACAAAGGGCTAATTAACCTCCCTCATGGAAAAGTCCAGACTCTCAAATTTGGCCCTTCCTTTACATGGAACTGGGGAAGGCTGTGTGTCTCGTAGAGCCTGCCTGCTTTCGGTTCCTGCTGTAGTGAGTTTAATAAATAACATCTGACATAAAGACGAGGCACAAACTGACAACATCTTGTGAAGGACTAAAGAAACATGAAGACATTCTTCAGGAGACTCCACTATTCCGAATGTCATTTTAGCAAGGGGTCTCCAGCACATACCATGTCAGTTCTAGCTGCAGGGCAAGGGTGCTGCTTTGATTTCCACAAGCGAGAAGATGGGAGCAAAGTAAATGATGGGGTTTTCTAACAGCCCACCCCTGCAAGCTTGCCAAATATCTGGGGCTCTAGAGCAAAGGCTGGCTTTCACCAGACTACATTTCAAAGCATGGGCTGAAAATCTTCTTGGAAGCCTGCCTCTCATGCCCATTGTACTTGGTGGCATTGGTACAGTAAGGACAGGGATAAGCCAGGAAGATTTTGCTCTTCCTTAAGGCTAGTGAGGGGTCAAAAAGAAGTGGAACTGCTGAGGCTCAGATTTGGCAGGGTTGCACTGCTGATGTGGGTTAAGAAAGCAGGCACTTCCCAGCGTGGCTCTGCCTGGGACTCCAAGAAGATGGCAGAGTGGGAGGACTAGGGCCACCTGCTGTGCAGATTCAGACAAAAATAAGCCAGCCCAGTCCTGCATCCCTTTTAGCAATAGCCTGTATATGAATTAAGCACTGGAAAAGCATAGGACTGAAGGCCCATTTGGGCTTGTATGAAAACTTCTTGCTCTGTTTTGTGGACTAGGACAATCAAATTTTCTTATGTGTTGAACTATGCTATTGCTTTCCAAGAAATTTATTTAAATATTATTGCTGCTCTTTCACCACTCTACTTGCATTGCTTTGGGCCAGTTTGTTGGGTTTCTTATTTTTATCCAGTCTTCGGAGTATTTGACTCACTTGCTCTTTCACTTTTTGATTGTTGGTGTCTCATCAATCTAAATCAGAATGCAAGTACAAGAAAAAGCATCATTGCTATTCACAAGCTGAGAGGCAAAACTGAGTATACAATTTATTTTGAATTGAAATAGAACTGTTTCAGTGCTATAGATTGTTTGTATGCAGTCTAAAAATCTTTATTTCCCTACAGAAAGCCGTGCCTTTCCCCTCATGATGTGCTTCTGTCTGTGAATGTACTTTGTTATCAGTTCCCCACTGAATCATTAAGAATATTGAGTAGAGCTGCAAAATATTTATTTTTAAGCAATTCATAGATCTGCATGAAGCTTTGGAATAGATCTGGTACATGTCCGTCTGGACTGCTTCTGGTTTAACTCCCTGGAAATACTACTTTCTTGTTACAGGTCTGAGATGGAATTCGTACAATGAGGAAGTAATATCTCAAAGGGCAAGTGACCCAGCAGTTACGAACTTAGTTAAATATGCATGTGCAAAGTCATTTGCCATGAATTTAGTGCTATTTAAATGTCATTTCTAGCACCTACCTCCGTAGGACTTCTTGGCAGTAAGACCAATTATGCAGATATATAGACAATTTCTTTTTCTATCTGCAGACTACTCTGTACAGACAAAACATTGAAAACTGTCTTAATTTGTGCAGTACCTTGGTTAAGCCAGGACCCGTGAGTTAAGTAGCAGCACAAAGATTTAACACTTTTTAAAGAGAAACACACAGAGGAGAGGACTGCTGATTGCTTATCTCTTCAAATTGCCTACTGCAAGAATAAGCTCTTGGAGGGTGGCAAGGGAAAAGACTAAGTTGCCATTTATTGCTGGGAATTCCAGTATAGCTCTTGGAAGGCCCTAAAAATAGAGCAGCTCCTTATACTGATCCTCTTGTCTAAACAGTAGCTGCAGATAACAGAAGCATAAAATGAGCTCATTTGACTTGATTTGTATAGAAACTTCAAAGTTAAGGCCCTTTTCTCTGGCATGGATACGAAACTTGGTCTTGTTGAACAGAGGGCAGCAATTTGGAGGTTTTGGGTCATGAGAATTTCTTGTGAACATGAGGGTTTTTATAGCACAGCAGAGACTCCCTAGAAAGCCCAGTAGCCTTCTGAAAAAGTTTGAAGCTCCCCTTTTCTTCCAGGAAACCCTCCACCTCTTTCTTTTCCTTCTTTTAGTAATAGGCAAGATCAAGACGAGGTGGTCAAAATAAGCATTTTGCTCCAAGTAGCTGAAATGGCATTTGTGTAATCATGATGTTCTAGTATGTCATGCGAGTCAGCCAACTACTGCTTTGCCAATAATATTACTCTCAAATACCATTTGCTCTCCTAGATACAAATCTGCCACGAGGTGTGTGTATGTTCTCGTACACAACTTCTTAGTTATGGTTTTGCTGACAGGTTGACAGTTGGGCAAGTTCAGGATGAAAGGTCAATTTCTCAATGCTTTTCAGAGCTTTACAAATGTATACATGAAGGCAGTCATACTCTAAGAGGCAATATAACTGCATGTTAATGGAGGCCCTTTTTAGCCCAGTATAAACATTACTACAAACCAAAAAATGAGCAGTGACTCTGTGTACTGTTCAATGAGGTGGATCTTTTTACTCCTGGAAGAGTTGAATAACAAGAGTTGTACAGGTCACATGAGTGGAAGGATGGTCACACACATGAGAGAAATCCAACCAGGAGCTACAGGCACTTCTGATCCTTCTATCCCACTTGAGGGCTCTGTAAATCAGACAACCCTCATATTAATGAATTCCTAAAAGTACAATCATAGCTCACTTTCTATAGCCCATTTTTCAGCATATTGTCTTCAAGCTAAGTTGGCTCTAGGTTATCACTAGAACATTAAGACAATTCATCCCTTCAAAGTTTTTAAGGTGAAAAGCTGAATAGTTTTGATATATTTCAGATGCTTCTGATTTTTAAAGAACATTGAATCAAATGTGGTGATACCGAGTTTTTATTTGAAAGCATTTCAAAGTCACTTGTGTGTAAATCAAGGATTGATTGCGAAATTAAATTGCCTAAGCCATGCCAGCAGCAGTGGAGCTGGCAATTGCAGAAGTCTGTAACAAAGTGTTGCAGACAAGTTATCTCCTTCCTTTCAGCAGTCTGTGCAGTGTAGCAGCAGCAAGCATTCAGATTGTGTTTGATTTCACAACAGAGCACACTCAAGTGTGGTTCAAATACTATACTGCCCTTGAACTATTTGGGGTTTGCAGCTTGGAACCTCTTACAATCTTCAGCTTATAAGATTGTTTTGTTACTGCTCCACTCATTGCCACTGTTTGCTTTGTAAGTTGCTGCTTTTACTATTCAGCCCATATCCCCCGGTAGCTTTGGTCAAAGCACTTACATAAACTGAAGCCTAGTTTCTATTAGCAATGATGGGGAGGCCAAGAGCATCCAATTTTCCCATCATCAAGGTGGGAAATGGTTGAGTTTTCTCACCACCAAGGATCATTGCAACTTAGGGGGAGACCCAACAATGACAGAAGAAACTGTTCTGGAAGCTTTACTCCCTGTGCCACAAAGTTTTGAAATAATTACAAACACTGCAAGAAATGGACTCTTTTTCTTTTCTTTTTTTTTTTTTTAAATATTTGTCAAAAATGCTCCCTCCTTTTTTTTCCCTCAGCAGCTTATAGTATTAGTCAGTGATGCTCTTTGCCTTGCAAGAAAGGGGTAGGCAGAGCATTATTTGTAAGCTTGGTGTCACCCAGGTCCAGCCTCTTCCCCATGACTCACTGCAGCTCACAGTTGATGGCATGGCTCATCTCCTCCTACCCACTTCCTTGGTCTCTTCAGATGTTTGCTCAGCTCCCACTTTTCCCTGAAGGCCACTTTACACACCTATACCTGGTTTCATTCAATCTGTTTTGACCTCTGTTTCTGTAATATTTCTTGTTTGCTGGACACAGTATCCACTGAATATTTATCTAAAGCTAAAAGATATTATAACAAGTACTGGTTACAGTAGGTGACTGGAGATGATTCCTTCCATAGCAGCATTGCTACCTTTTAGATCCTTCTTCCAATCAGCAGGCAGCAGTTCAGGGCACAGGGTTATAGGACAACATAACAGTAACCCTCCTGCCTCAGCTGAAGTAGTGCTGGTTTGACTGACTAGCACAGGTAACAGTAATAGTGGAAATGAAGTGTGATGGATTTTAGGATGGGCTACACTAGCATATTGTGCCCCTGACAACATTAATATCATTCTCGGAGGTGCTAGTATCAGTAGATCAGCATGGCTCTGCACCCAACTGATCTCAGTTCCAGGGCTATAGTTTCCCTGGGAGCTGTGAATATATCCTTATGTGTTCATTGCTCCCATGGTTATCATTAACAACCACCAAACTTAAAGCATAGTCTCAGGGGGAGAGATACATGTGGTTTAGCTGTGCTGCAGTCACCCCTTGGATGGCAGCATGAACAAACCAGATGTCCTGAAAACAGCACTGCAGGGCTGTCCTGCTGCTGGGGCTGCCTGGGAGATGAGAACGTCTTGCAAAGCAGAATAAAATGAAAACCTGCTTTGCTTGTCTGAGTATGTTAGGCAGCTCTATTTTCCTTTTCCCTTTTCTCCTTTCTTCTTTCAATGTGGACCCAACATTCACCCAGCTAGGTGACTTTTCTACCATAACCTCTAATGACCCCAAGCTTATGGCCCTTTCACATTGGCATTTCCCTATGATCTATTTCTTTTGAGTTTGCCCTGTGCCATGTCTTTACCTGTGTCCTCAGCTAGGGTTTCAAGCCCCAGCATCAGCTAAAGCCTGAAGACACTGCCAAGAAGATGCTGGAGTTGCTGCCTGCACAGCCCAGCTGCTATCCTGTGTCATCGTGCCACTATACAAGGCAGTGGCTCCCAGCATACTAGCTCTGGATGTGAAGATAAGTCCTAGGGTGAAGTAAGCCATGTTTGTTGGTTGACTTTCTGGGGAAAAAAAAAAAAATCCTCTCCTTCTCTTCACATAACTATGGTAAAATAAATGTGGATACCGGCTGAGTGAAGGAACAAAACCAAGGTGGGGATAGCAGGAAATTGCAGTGTGTTCATTAGCATATGAAGAGCACTATGTTTATACCAAGTGCGCGAAAGGCAGCACTATCTAGTGGGCATTTTGGAAGGTATTCACAGTTTCAGCAGACTGCTGCAGAAGCTTTTTCCTAGGACTGCATATGCCTCTGATCTCCCTTTTGAAGAAACTGATATTTCTTACTGCAGATGAACTTGAACATACCTGAGAAAAGTCCAAGTCAAAAATTTCAGAGACTTGGAGCGAGCTGCTGACTTACTGTGATGAGCTGTGTATGCAAACAAATCACTTTGCTTTCATATGTTCTGAAAGAAGGACTACACTGAAATGAAGATGTTGCCTCGCAGGTTCCTTGAGACATGGATCACTCTTATCAGAGATCCCTGGGTGACTGATAAAGTGCCCCTTTTGATGCTACCAAAATAAAGTAATCCTCAGTTGCAGAATATCATGGTTACATTGCAAAGTAAAAAGTCAGCTTCCTTACAAACACTAATGTGAACCTGGCAGCTGATGCTGGTGATGAAATGTGCTGTTTTCTGTGCTTTCGGATACACAGTTCAGCCTATTGTGCATCTTGAAAGCTTAGAGCTAAAATATTGATTTATAGAGTTTCTGAATTGTCACCGAATTTTTTAGGAGTGTATTTAAAGAAACAAAAAGCTTTTATTGAACAATATTTGTCTCCTTAAAGGGCATTTCCCATGGAGTGAGCTACTCTTCGGTGTAAGAAACACTGAGAATTTGGTCAATACTTGTGTTAAAAAAAAAAAATAAAAAAAAATCTGGAGGTGCCTTATGCTAAACTTTAGGTAATTTTTACTTGCAAGATTAAATGTTATAACCTGTATTTCAAGTAGGCTTAAATAGAAGCAAAGAAAAAGATACCAGGAGCTTGTACAGGAGCTGTGGTGGAACTGGTCTGTCATTTGCACATCTAGCCATGATATGGTTTCAATCTGACTTAAAGGAACAGCTTCCAGAGTACAGATCTGCAAGGTCGTCTAAGGTCTGTGCTTCTCTTGAACACATACACCTAAGAGTTCAAAATAAGATAGTAGAGGTATATTTGAAATTTAATTAACTAAGGTTTTCAGCCCTTGCTTATAGACACAAAAAAGAACCAGATCTAAAAAACTGTGTTTAAAAGCTTGTAGTCAGAAGTAATTAATGTGTAAAGTGACTGTATAACCATACACAGCCAACCTACATAAGTGCAGGTCCTCAAGAGGTTTGTGATTAGTAGTTAGCCTTACTTCCTGCCTAATATATTGGTACCTTGAGATGTTATAAACACTACGTACTACTAAGAATTGTTCACAGTGTGAAGACTTCATTGCAGTAAGTGATTCGTCTAGTTGGAGTTTTAGCAAAAAATATCATGTTTCCACTTTGAGAGGAAGTTGTCCCTGTGTCAGGCTAAATACTGATAACCTCCTACCTCTGCTTCCTACCGTTCTTTCCACTTGTAACACTGTCACAGCAAACTCCTGCTGAAAAGGACAGGATGTGACATTGCAGGTCACAGCAGCTCCTTGGCCTGCAAGGAGAATTATTACTGTGTTATAGGAGAAGAATTGCATCTTTCCAGCTAGATTCTGAGTGAAGGAATGTAAGACGTGTACTAGTTCACTGTACTATTGCTTGTGCTGCCCTGGCTCAGTGAATTCGGGGCTGCATAAAGCATGGGTCATGTGGATCACTGATCATGGGATCAATTTTGCAGGGTCCTCCATTTGCCCTTCTAAATGGGCATGGCCACCCCAGTCCCTGGGAGTGCCTCAGATGCACTGGGCTGGAGAATGTACAAAACTCACCCAAAGACTTCCAGAGTTGCCTTCTTAAAGTGTTTGGTCCTGGGAGCTCCCAAGCACTGTCATTGTGGCGCAGTTCCTCTGAAAACTGTGATTCTCTGCACCTGTTCTTTATATTTAAAAGACTTTCTTATCTTGAAGTGCACTGCGGAACGCAAACCTGGATTTTTCTAACCCTGACAGTTTTCAGCCTGGCTGTCTAGGTTGTCCTGTGGTTATCCACCTTGTTCCTCTTCTCCTGTTTCTTTAACAAGGCTTTAGTTTGTTTCCTTTTTGCTAACCCGACACCCTCTTCTCCTCCCTTTTTTGCAGAAGCCTCATATGTTCTGTGCAGCGCCACAGCTGATGAGGCTTCCCCCTCCAGTCCTTGGGCCAATACCATCCCGACTGGTACGGGATGGCGCATTCTCAGCTGGTCGCAAAAAGAGTGGGAAACTAACTGGTCCCAGGGGATAGGGCAGAAAAAATCTAAGTATTATGCGGTAATGGCTTTTCCTGTGATGTTACACTAGTTTCTACATGTAACAAAAAAATAACTTTCCTCTTGGCCTTCCCTGTTCCCTTTTCGGTTTTTTTCTTCCTTCCCCTAGGTTCAGGCTAACTCTCTTCATGGCCTCTTTGAAGCCAATGTACTTAAAAGACAAGGTAATTTCTTTTGGACCTGGTGCCAGACTTGAATAGGTTCAGGAAAAATCTAATTCTCTCAGGTCTTGTGGGTTCACCAGGTATTTAAAATAGTGGTTCCAGATTTGATTACTGTTTCTGTCAGTTTGCATCCATAATGATGACTATAGACAGGGAGCCTGGAAATGTTTGGGATGGGTTATCTCAGCTTCTGTGATCAGTCCTGCTGGACCTCCCCCAACCCAGCTTGCTGCTCCACTCAGGAGGGCAGGGAGACGTTGCACTGGCTTGGGTGATGGGGACAAATGTCTATCAGAAGCAACTTTTACACATAAGAATTGTAAACAGAAAACTTCATTGACAAACCCCTGACACAACCTGACCCTTCTCTTGTTGTAGTTAATACTTAAACTCCCACTTCCTTCGGCGGGACAGTGTGGGCTTTAGATAGATTAGATTGATTAGATTTAGATTAGATATTAGGAAAAAAAACTTCACTGTGAGGGTGGTGAGACACTGGAACAGGTTGCCCAGAGAAGTTGTGGTTGTCCCATCCCTGGAAATGTTCAAGGCCAGGTTGGATGGGGCTTTGAGCAACCTGGTCTAGTGGAAGGCGTCCCTGCCCATGGCAGGAGGGGTTGGAACTAGGTGATCTTTTAAGGTCCCTTCCAAACAAAGCCATTCTATGATTTTATGATTCTATGATCTTGATAGTGCTCAAGGAGTACTGAGGTAAGGGCTGTTGCATGCCTCACACCTGCAAAACTAGGGTGCTAGGACAATAAAGCTTTATGGTTGTTTGCTCTTGTCATAGAGAAGTATTTCTTTTTCAGCACATTCCTGAGCTGATTTTCCTGGGCTTTGCAGCCTGTTATTGCAAATGTGGAAAGACCTTGTCTACTAAAAGCAGAGGCCAAGGCATGCTCAGGAAAATACTATAAGTATTGTATTGTGTTGTGTTTATGCGCACATCCTTATTAAGCAAACATGTAAATATATCGTAGAATCATAGCTGCTTGCATCTTCTAAGAGAGTAATTCATGACATGAGTGGGAAAATACCATAGGTGATCTTGTTTGGAGTTTTTAATAAACACAGGACCACATACCAGGTGCTTTCTCAGTCATTACTCAGGAAAAACTCACAGCTTTAACATTATATTGCTTATATAAATGCGAAACCATAATACATTGCACAGGGGGTTTTTTTCAGCTCATAAGTTATAATACTTTCATCATCATGAGACACTACAAAAAATGTACAACTGAAGCACTTTATAAATAAATTCTATTAGAAACTTTGACATGCATCTTCAAGTCCACTGTATGAGACTTAACCTCTTCCTTCTCAAATGAAAAACAGGATTCTATTTCCACCCCAGAATTCATTAAGCACTCAGTCCAATCTCCGTTCTCTCATATTTGCCACTTCTTCCCCAGTTATTTATGGAATTTTAGAACTTTTTTGCACTTCTAATAACTCAGGATGGCCATTCCAAACTCAAGGAATTTAATAAGTTGTGCTTGGACAACAGTTGTCACTAACAAAAGTGAGTCACCACGTTCACAGAAGGAATTTGGGCTTGTCCAATAAAACCATATAAAAGCATGACCAGTGTTTTGGGTTATTAAAATAGGATCCATAAAATATTGAAAGGGTAATAAAAAGTTCAGCTTTTACCTATCACCTTGATAATACCTGGGGATGTTATTAATAGACAGGATTTTTTAATTTATTTTTTAATAAGAGCTAGAATGCTTTCTTCTTTCTTTTTCTGTCTTAACAACATACACAAAAGCAGTATCCCCCAAAGCAGACTTGCACTCAGACATGAGATGAAAAACTTATGTTTATAAAAGCCATCTCTATTTGCTTAAAGCAGAGAGATGTGCTGAGAAACTAGTACAGTATGACAACATTTTAAACACAGAGGAGACAAGATTTATCTAGCTGGTATACAATATAAAACAAAAATTGAACACCAATGTTACAGCATTATATTGAAACAAACCACAGTAATTAGATGCTTTGAAGTCAAGTCTATATTTTCTTCAGCTTTTTCATGAATTATTGATCCACTTTCCTCATTAAACGGAATGGTAGGCTTTTGCAGTAAATGGACAAGTAACTACAACATTTATATAATCAGATATCCTCTGCATCTGGCAGTAAAAAGTGTTTGTGTCTAAAACATCATTCTGAATCAACATCCCTGCAAAAAAGATTTACTAGAATAACCACATTCCTTTTCTTTTGTCTCTAAAACACAGCTTCCCTTGCATCATCATGCAATCCAGCATTTTACACGTCATATTAAGCAAAATATTTTCCAAGAGTCTGTATCATCCATTGTGCAACAGAACATTTCTTCTCTCTAATGAGATGTAAATAAACTGTCTCACTTACCTTATTTTCTCCATCTCTGCCGCAGAGGCCTACAAGAAATCAAATAATAGGAGCAAGTGAATGAAAGAAAACATTCACTCTGGAGATTTATGCATAGTTAAGGCTTTCCAAATGGTTTTCGACAAGTGTCTATAAAGCGACGGTAACCGAACCCCACATCTGCATTAGCTGAAAATAACATTGACAGATGAAGTGGGGAATAATGCAGCACGCTGCAGGAGCACTGTATACCCACGAGCCATGGGCAACAGAATGACTCAGTTGTAGCGCTGAGGCAGAAAATGGGGAGGGAAAAAAGAAAGCAAGCAGCAAGTAACAGGTTACTGTGCCTCCTGGGTTTCCGAGGAAAAGTTGAAATGTGGTGCTACCCTCTGAGCGGTGGGCATGGCAGCAATGCTCTGCTGGCTGGAAAACGACAGTGACTTCATCACACGTGAATCCCGAGTTCAATTCATTATTTCTTGCGGAGCCTGGCAGATGTAAGGGGCACAATCTTGCCTCCTTAGTGGGAGTTTGAGTAATCAAATTAGTTTCCTCAAGTAATACACTATCTTGACAATTAGCATCTCAATACAGAAAGGCTTTTTGTTAACCCTTTCCACACTCCTTCTCCAGGCTGTAGCTTGCAGCTTGTCTGGTAACTCCTTGGGCTCCTCTGCCCTGCTGCAGACAGGCTCCCGTTAATCTGCTGGCAGCGGCTCGTTGCTCCTATAACACTGAATCCTTACAGACATCATCATTTCATTAACCTACCTGACTTCTTTTTACTGGAGAGATACTGTAAATCCCTACTTCTCTATAGCATGGAGACTCATTAATCTCTCTGCTATTATTACTCATATCAAAACCACAGTCTTGTTAACCCTTTGGTTTCTTTTTCATCATTATTTTGTGCAGATCCTTAACATCTGCTTCCATTTCATTTTATCACATCCCTTGCACAGAATCCCATAAGTCCTCCTGGTCCCACTTTATTGTAACTAAGGAATGAGCACTCAGAGCAGTCCTGCAATGTCTAGAGCCAGATAAATCCCAGCATCACAGAATTTGTTATTTATACTGAAGGCATTGCCCATTAATCACAAACACTTTAAACCTTATAGATTAATGGCTAACAATCGTATTCAAGTATAAAAATAAATTAAAGATTAAAAATAGGGAAATGCAAATTAAATCAGTTAACCAGCAGGAAAATTGTAAAACTGCCTAATAAATCATCCCTAATGACAAATTGCTGGTTCTTCATTGGGTCACTCATTTTCCCTTCTTCTCACTTACTTTGGATTTGCGTATTGGATGAGTTGTCAGTCAGGATGTGGGGTTTTTTCAGGATAATTTCTGATGATATGCATTAAGGATTTTAGGCATTCACCATAACTTGATACACTAGAGGCCAGCTGCAGGAAAAGCCTTCTTCAGCTTCCTTGTAACAGATGTTATACAAGTTTACATGGTCCCTGCATGTCTGTTGGAAGCACAAGGTTGCTCATGATAGATTCCAGATTTTGAGATTAAAAATCTAATGTAGGGTTGCATAATTGCTTTGTCTAATTTATAGCTATCCATGTGCATTCCACAATATGCTGGAAATAGATTAAACATTGCTGACCAGAAAATAAACCACAGGGGCTTTCTCCCTGGGCATGGGAAGCTACTGGCAGTCTCATGGACTTCCCAGTTTGGCTTTCCAGAGATGAAATCTCAAAAACAGCCCTAATCATCATGTTCCTGTCATTTTGGGGAGACTGGACATAGTTTTCTCCAGGGTCTATTGCTTTGCTTTAAGCTATGGGAGTCACCCATGAAGATAGAGTAATTGCAATATCTGTTTTCAGCTCTTCTATTGTGGCAATATCTACAGTCATAAGGGAAAGCTTCTTGTCCTTCCTTTTGCCTAGTGCTTTGAATATTGCTGTACTTATGGGGTTGGAGTGGGGGTTGTTTTGTGTGTTTAAAGTGCAGGATGGAGAAGAGGAGCTGTAGGCTGGCTTTCTGGCTGTACTCATCTGTGAATGCAGGTGAGTCATTGGCTGTCAATCCCAACAGGAAATTAGTGGGGAAAAAAGGCACAGCAAGTGCCTCACACCAAAACAAACCAGAAAACTAAAGCAATCTGCAATTACTTCCATATGAACTATTCCCCTCCCTGCCCACCCTTTTTTTTTTCCTGTGATAGTAGGACTTTTTTTTACCTCCTCACAGTAAAAGCTTCTTGTTTTGTGTAATAGGGCCAATTTTCCTTTGCATTATCAGGGACGTTCTCCTCTGTCTATCCCTCACAGTCTGTGAGGAAAAAAGAGACCTCCTCTCTGATGTGGGAGCAATGGGTTCAGCTCAGTCGTCCTTGAAGAGAAGAGGATGCTCTGGCCCAGGTCAGAGCCCTTTCTGTGCTGCAGTGCTTCTTTTGATGGGGATCCACTTCTAGTAAATATGTAGGAGCACACTGAGGGAGTAGAGTCTGTGTTCCTCGGGGAATGTCCTAGCTTTTAGGCTAGAGAGTCTAATGAGCATATAGGAACTTAAGATGGTAAAAACAAAGATAGGATTATCTGTAGAAATTTAGCTTTCATCCAGAGCAGTTTATTTTTTTCAGATAATTGTGTTCCTTAGGAATATCTTTTTTTCGTCCATTTCTTTTTCCTCTTTTTTCTTCTTCCTTTTCTTCTTCCTCCTTTTCTTCCTTTTTTATTTTTTTTCTATTTCTTTTTTCCCCCCAAAACCCCGTAACAATTCAAAATTATTTTAAAAGTGTGGTTTTCTGAAACAGCTCTGTTCTAATAAGGTGATATATTTACCAAGACAAAATTGCTATTTCCTAGCCAGGACCCTATCATTGATGTAGCCAGTGGAAGTTTAGAGTTACATTGTTCTTTCACTGCTCTCTTTGAAGGTTTTTACCTGAAATATCCTACTGAATTGATTTTAAAATATATTCTAAACAGCTCTGAATTGACCGCTTTTAGGACAACCTTGTCCTGAAAGTCTTGTGGGACCTAATTGAAGCAGAAAGACTGAAGTAAAGGTTGGTATAAGAATGTCCTTTACAGTATGTCACTCATAAGTTGCTGCTTGCTAGTGGGTTGATTCATTTCAAGTGCTTCTTGATGTCTGAACTGAGCAGTGTGATTGAAGCTGCAAGATTTTTTTTTTTAATAAATTACTTTTAATTAAGATCAGTAATTACCTTTAATTACAGAAATATCAGATGTTATTTAAATACCTCTTTTAAAAACAATACCAAAGCAGCGTGACTTGAGAATTTATTTGATCAGCCTAAAAATAATAATTTTTGCTTTTAAAAACCTTTAGCCTCAGTAATTCAATATCCTACATTCCCATATACAGTCTCCTACTTAAAATACTAAGACTAGTCTGAAGATTTTCCTTTCTACACAAGTATTTGGTGTGGCAACTTTGCTTAGAAGCATTTTCTAAGCAATGTCTAAGAGTACTGGTAGAAACTTGACTTGTTTCCAAGCATTTGAAGAAAGCAAGTATAAAGCACAGAGCAACTGTCAAGACCCTCTTTTTCTGGAAGCGCTGAGCATTTAAACGTCCATTTTGCAGCAGGTATTCAAAAGGCAGATCAATTGTTTTCCTTTTTTTTTTTTCTACCCCCTTCTTTCTCCCAGTTATTCTAGATTGCAGGTTGTCGTGGTTTAAGCTGAACCCAGGACACCGGTTGATATTCTTTGAGAACAAAGTAATTCATTGGCTTGAATGAAAGCAGGAATGCTGTTAATGGAAACCCCAGGAAATTTTACTGTGGCTTTTCTTTTTTAGAATATGCTTACTGTTTTTCCGACAGCATGACAACCTCTGAGTTGTTTTAAGTCAGCAGAGCAAATGAAAAATACCGTGAACCCCTAATTTTTTATCTTCCCATGTTTTATTAATGAATCAAACAACCTCAAGACAATGGCAAAATATTTTTAGTAGTACATAAATGTTCATATGGTGATCTAGTTCTTTGATCTTTTGTTATCTTATCGGTGTCTGTAATGTTGATTATTGAATCAAAACCAAAAAAAAAAGTAATGTTGATGGTCTATATATCATTCTATTCAATTCACATGATAACTGCACTGGTAAAATACTATGTTTATGTTTTATAACCTTTATTGTATTATTACTTTCTGAAGAACAAGTCATCATGAAATTGTAGATCTTTTAGACGTGTAATGAAATTTCCTTCCCCCTAATATTATGAGGTTAGTTTTCATCCTTCTGCATTTTCCAAATGTATGTGTGAAAAAGCAGAAATACCCTGGAAGTTTTGGGGGTTTTTTCTTATTTTTGTTTTCTTGGGAAAAGACATTTCATTTTAGAGGGAGGGACAGGGCTCAGAGCCTGGCTCAGTGCTCATCTGTCTTGCCACTCTGCTCAGTGGATTTGCACTGGCGTGGTGGCTAGTTGCTACCAAACATATGAGAAAAAAAAAGTGTAGTAGGAAGTTACTGTAGTTTAGTATTGTGGGAGTTGCTTTTACTTCTGTGGTGACGAAAGCTGTAAGTGAGAGTACATTCACAACTAAAGTGGTCTGGACTTCTGGCATATTTGTTAACTGCCACATATTTTCAGACACAACTATTTCACTTCAACATTTCTTTTGTGCTCACAGTTCTACTAAAGCGTCCTGATAGGAACCACCATGTCCATTTTCTTTTTTTTTACTATAGGGTTCAAGAGTAAAAGATTTGATTTAACAAAATTTACAGACTATGTAGTTTGATAGAATCAATCTTTAATTAGACTCAATCAATTTTTAGACATTTTTTCTGTAGGCTTTAAAGTACCACTCAAGTGATGCCTGAAGAAAGACTAAAATTTAGTCTACAGAAACTTTAATAGAGCTAGAGGAAGTGTCCAGCTGCATTTGATTTGTCTTCATGTATTGAATGTATTTAATTGATGTTTTTGAAGGAAGACTCTCTAAAACTCTTCCCTGAAATTGTCATAGAGGTACAAACAAAATTGAGTCCAGTTCTCCACTGTTGTAACTAAATAGATATTTTGTTCAGAAAGCACCTCCTCCAAGCATACTTCCACATCATGGTCCATAAAACATCTGCACTATTCTCAGACCATCTGAAGACAGCTAATATATAAAAGGTTGACACTCAGGGAAGAAAGTAGAATCAGTTAAGACTAATATCTTATATCCCTACAATAATAACGAATTTGTTGGGATCACCGGACAATCTCCCCTGAAAAGAGGAAAATCACATACACTATAAAGAATTGGAGTTTCATTAAGCTGTGTTGTTTTTGCATGTCTGACCTGAGGAAAAGCATCTGTCAACCAGTTTAGACATAAGTAATCACTAGTAAGGCATAACAAATCACTCAATACCACCAAGAGTAGCATTGCACCTTCCCAGTACCCAGTGTTCCCTCCCTGTCTGGGACCAACATCTGATGCTTTTCAAGGTGGAAGAAGAAATCCTCCACAGCAAAATTAGGTGATAAATAGAAGATCAGATATTTGTGACTAACTGCGTACAAGAAAGATATGGCATAAATGGACCCAACTCAGTACAGAAATAAACAGTCTTTTTATTTCTTAGAGCAGATGACTAAGTTGAGCATTCAAAATTTTCACACCACACCTGAATGTGCATCTCCAGAACACCACTAGTCTGTTAGGAGATGTCCATAAGGCTTCTGGGCTCAGTCTTGAAAGAGTTAGAATTTTTTTCCCCATGTGTTCCCAAACACTATGATACTGATTGAAATCAGAGGGTAATGTAAACCATATTGGATTTTGTATGACCAGTTTATGACTGTTTGATCTTACACCAATTTTATGTTTAAAGGTTATTACTTGCACCCTGTTTTTAAATTCCCATATGCATTTATGAAGAGATGTCTTATTTGAGAGGGAAAACAAGACATGATTTTTTAACTGCCCTTAGAAGATTATACTGCTTTCCCTCAATTAATTCCTATCCCTTCTCTGGATCTATTCCAAATTTACTCAAATCTGATTTGAAAGTGGGTGATCAGAGCTGTATATCATATACACCTTGGCAGTACCTTGTATAATAATATGAATGCTTCAGTGATTCTAAACAAAATATATCTGCAGTGCATCTTAGGCTTGTCTCAGATTTTTTATCGTTCTGTCATATTGGAGGCTCATAGCTGTTTTACAGTCTAACAGTACACCTAGATCTCTTGTTTCTCTGTTGCCTCCAAATGATGAGCTCCACAACATGAAATCTTTACATGAATGTCATTGTGTTAAATTTCATCCTGTTTCCATTATTCTGCTTACAAATAAAACAGTTCTTATATGAGCTTCCTAATTGTTGTCAATACCTCCAAATGCCTTTATCATTTAGGCAAACCTGTTATTGACTCAAAATCACTAACAAGTATTTGTAATAAGATGTGTCAAAAAACTTCTTCCAAAGTTCCAATAACCTCTTTTCAACTTGACAGAATTCCTTTTAAACATGTTACTTTTTTAAAATACGATTTTCATTCTGGTTAATAATCTTGAATTACTCTCCATTATATCAGTTTTTGACAGTAATTCTCAGCTGAGTACTTTATGAACTGCTTCATGCAAATCTAGATAAATCAGGACACGTTCCTTAAGTACGAAATCAGTTCTCTTAGCAAAAAGTTATTTTTGCTAAAACTGTTGTGTTTTATGCCACTTCTCTGTATCCTTGACTGCTCAGCTTTGCTGCACTTCATTTTACATTTTCTCTTTAGCAGTTAGAATATAATTTTTGAACCAATGCACACAGTGAAAAGCTTTGCTTGACCACTTGCTACTTCATGTGTCAATTGATCAGGATTTTGGGGATTATCACAGGATTCCTGATATCACCAGGGTGGATAGACTCAGCCTGAACCTTATGGTAATTTCTGGTAAGTTATGGTAGTTTAGTTTCTGTTAAACCTTACTAATTCTTAATTGGATATCCTAAAATTATTCCCATGTTCACTATCCTTACAGAAAGATGAGGCAAAATATCGCTTTGATAACTGGACCACATCTAAGTGATCCTGAACTTCTGTCTGACCTTCAGCATACACTATGTCTTCTTTTTTTTTCTTTTTCTGTTCATATGGTTGAAGATCTTTTAGCACTAGTGTTTTAAAAATCCTTGATAAAGCCCTAACTCACTGAAATTTTGGCTGAAAGAGACTGGGGGGTTGCCACAACAGAAATAAGAAAAAAAAAAATCTTGGGTATTTTTCTCATGATAGGCCTTTCAGTCCTCTGTGCACATATTACATGCTTGAACATGTATCAACCAACCACAAATTAAATTGAAACTATAACCTACAGGCTTCTCTTTTGCATGTTTGGAAAATAAGCACTCTCAAACTGTTTTATTTCCTAATATTTTAGGATCTTTGTTTTGCTTCCTTAGTTTTGTTTTCACTCTCTGAAGTCTCAGAGCCTGATTCCCAACAGGGGTAAATTAGCAGAGCTCCAGCGAAGTCAAGCCTTGCTGATTTATACCACTAGAGGGTCTGCTCTTAACTGGCTGTTCCAGCAAGTCAAGCTGATTTCTGTCACACCTAGTACTCTCAGCTAGCATGAAATGTCATAGTCCCTCTCCAAAAAGTCCCAAAAGAACCCACATGTCTTCTCTACTTCTCTTGGCAAACCATCCAGTGAAACCTGAACAAAGACTATTGGAAACAAGAGGCTTTCTGCCTTAAAATGACAGTTCAGACTCCACTTTCATTGTTCAGTATGCTTTTTCTCAATCAGATGATTTGCATGTAATTAATGGGTTTAAAGTATGTATTTGTATTAAAATAGTCTTTGTAGCTGACAGCAAAGGTGAAGATCCATAGTGCGAAGAGCTGTACAAACTTCTCATAGGAAGAGGAAAGACTTTCCTGGACAATCTGTCCAGCTAAAATACACATGCAGTATTTCTGTTTCCTTTATGATGCAGAGACACAGCAGCACTTCTGTGAGAATGGATTGATTAATCATGTTTTCTTTACAGCTGTTCAGCAACATATGATGTCACAGAATTACAAAAGGTTAAAATAGCGAGGCAAAACCACACTGCTTTTCCAACTAACCCTCTGTACACTTCACTACCAGCTAGAGTGACTCGAGTGTGACCCCACCATCTATAGTATAACCGTAAATATTATACATGAGCAGAGACTGAGGAGCCAGAGGAAAATGCAATCTATTTGACTAACTGGAACTTGTGTCTCTTAAACTAATACACTGCAATACTGACTGCACATTGTCGGTATACTTATGTGGGTGTCTATTTTACAGACATTGGTGACTGTAGTTACATACATTGCATTAAAGTATTTAACCACATCAGATGTCCTTTAAAAAGCTCCTGTTTGTCAATAGCTAATATAAAGTGATATCAGAGATGCTCAGGAGTAACTGCATTATCCTGGTACACTGCCCCCCAACTCGTTAAGGATGGCCATGTACTGAGTGGGATCAAAGCTTGAGTCATCATGACCCAGGATGATGTATGAATTCTAATATAGCTGATCCTATGCATTTCTGTGTTTGCATCTTTATATATTTATATATGCCTCTACATGCTGGAGATGTGTTGTTTATGAATGTTGGCAAAGGGAAGTGGGAGAGAGAGATGAGAGGGGGAGCAGAACTTCAAAATTCCTGCATCCTACACTCATAGAACTGTTTGCTACAAAACATGCATTTTCTACTCTAACTAAATCTACATCTAGGTAGATGATAAGAGTAACCACCTGTTGTCCTGTTAAATAACGTTTCACCTTTTATTTTTCTTATTGTGGTCACTAGCTTTGTGCCCTGTTTTCAGCACCACCCTTAAGGTAGGCAACCAGAATGCTAAGACATCTAGAAAACTCCTCCTAGTAAAACCAAGACTCGAATTAGTAAGGATAGTTGTTTTAAAGCAAGGAAAAGATGGCTGTAAAGAGAAAGAAAAGAAACCATTTTCTATGTTCAGTGTGGGTTGAATAGGAAAGAGTATGCTCAAGGTAAAGCCAAAAGATTTAGAGAAAATGTTAGGGGGATTATTTTAGTCACAGAGATTGCTCATAATAGCTGTGTAATGTCTCATAAAGTTTAGAAAGCTTTATACCCAACTTCACAGTCTTGGGGTGGGAAGACAGACTAGACACCTTTAAAAGTCCTTTCTGACTCTTCTGACTATGCCTGCTCCCCCACAAAAAAAGGACAACATAAACAAGCATAAACATTTCTTCCAACAAATGGAATTTGCTCTACGCTTTACTGCCTTCAACATCAGTCAGTTCCTAAGGCCTAATTGCTTCTCTGGGACACATGCACTGGGAGGTTAAGTGAGTCTCCTAAAGCAAGACATTTGTGTTCACGTCTTTGGCACTTATGAACTTGTCTGTGGACTGGGAAGAGTAAAATAAACAAGGTGTAGCAATATACACAGACAATGTCACAGATATTTTCTTGAAAAGAAAGCTGAACTTCAAAGCTTTCGCTTCTCCTGTCATGCAGCACTGGTGGAAAACAATATCTGTTTATTGATTCACCTTATTCTTGTTATTCCATTTCCAACCAATGTGTGTGGTGCCTCAAAGTTATACCAGTGGGTCTATAACTATTTCTGGAACAATGGTTATTCCAGTGAATAAAAAATCATGGCCTGTGATAGATCATTTGGATTTGTGCCTATAATTGTTTAAGAGAATTTTACTTAAGCAATAGAAGAATGAGGCCAGAGACTAAAATTAAGGAGATCTTTGATCTTCCTCCTTCAAACCAGTCTCTCTTCACCAAAGGAATATGATCTTCCTAATAATATTATGGATGAGATAAAAAAAAAATAAAAATCTCCCCAAACCCACAGCAGACTAAAAGGGAATTAGGATGTTACTTGAATCAAAGGAGCTGCTTCTAGTCACCACTTTGGCTTATGCACCAGGAAAATCTAAGCATGGGGAAGAAAAGAGGAGATCTAGAAGTGTTGTTGGTTGATGCTGGTTTTCTTTTCACCACAGGACACCAGTGCAAAACACATGCTGTATGTTTGAGCCCTCAGTAACGTTAGGGCACAGGAAAAAAATGCATTTGTAAAACAGGCTTAAAAAGTTGAATGCCCCAGTCCTTCACAGTTATAAAGTGTCTTCTGCTCTTTTTCTGGAGGTCAAGAGATAGTGAGGGACCATCATATATTCATATTATATTCATATATCTATATAACATGTAGATTTATTTATATGGATAACTCACTAAGAGCCTCAAGATGGTGAATATTAATTACCATCAAATTAATCTGTGATGTTAAGATAGGGCTTAGAGGTATGTGTTTTACAAAGAGCTCGAGTTCCTTAAGGGAGTCCCAAAGTTGGACAGTGGTGTTGAAAGGTAGAAGAGACTTCAACCTTACTATCCCAGATCTTCAGCTAATTTACTGACGACTTAATCTACCTCTCTCTTTGCTTCTTTTTATGCAGGATATGAAAGTTAGAAAAGCTTCTTTTGCCTGCTCCTCTCTGTACTCCTTCTTAAGAGCCAGACAGATTCTCACTCCAACATTGTCTAATAAATAAGGTAAAATATTTCCTAAGCTGCACCGATTTAGGTTTCTGCAAAGCCACAATGTTACTGGTCTCTGTCAACATTGCTGAGTCCAGTTGTGCCCTTGTAATAATTTTAAGTATTAGGTGCCTTCTGCACTGGACTTGGATGGTGTCTTAATTGCTACAGAGTCATAAAAGGTTTTTTCTTTTTATATTCACTGTGCAGTGCATTAGCATTCTTCTAAGGATTTCTTTTCTGTGAGTTTAAAGAAGTCTGTTCTTACTCCTACACAAAACGTGGAATTGTTAGGCTTTACTGTAGAGACATTAAATCAGACTCTGGAGATTCCTTTGTCAAAAAGGAAGCTGTATTGTTAAAATTACATCTGGCTTTTGCACGTGTCACATTTCACAGAAGCATTGAGCCCATGTTATCTAGTGGCTTTGCTTGCAGTCTTTCTTCACGCAGTGCTATTTTTAGATTTTCATCCTGTTGGGATTCAATAGTCTAGTTGTCAAGGCAAGCAAGAGAAGATAGCTAAGGTTGAGTTTGTCAATGATTCAGCCATGTTCGTTGTTACTATTACTATATAATCTTACCATAGTAGGGACAAATACCACATTCAGGACGTAGGATTGCATGGAACTGTCAGGTTTTAGATTGAAATTATGAAGTGCTTAAATATAATTACAAACCAGGTTTGAATCATTACAGAATAAGTACAAGGTTATCAGAAGACTCTGGAGGAAGCTGTATTTTTGCTGAAATCAATGATAGTCCCTCACACTTTGACCACAGCTAGGATTTTGCCCATTGTCCCTCTCCCCTGCCCCTTATGTCCCCATGGGCACTTTCTTCTTATACTTCTACTGTTACATGAAGAAGAAAAGACTTTGACTGTGGTATTAGAAGAAAGTAAAGGATCGGATCAGAACATCATCCAATTCTAGTACATGATAAGAAATTAGGGCATTTACAGTTAAACAGAATCAGGTTCAAATTCCATGAAAAGTCTGACTCTAGTAGGCTACAGACTGGAGCTTAATATTGTGATGTTACACTGGGCAACTGAAAAGCCATGAATGAGACAATAAACATAATTCTTCACAGGTGGATACCTTTGTAGCATATACTTATTTAAACCGTACTAAATGCAACAATCCAGCAAAGCAAAAACCCCATATGCAGTTCTGATTACAAGTGTAATTTCACTGAAAATAGTGTTCTCTTATGCTTAGCATAATTCCTGGGTCCTAAAGAATACAGAATTTTACAGATTACCAAATTATAGCCCTCAGTGATTTCCAAGATTCTTACTGTGCCCTCTTGGACACTGTAACAAAACCACTGTGATTTAGAAGATACAGGATATTTCCTTTAATAAAGTTAAAGTTAGGAACATGGTCAGTGTGGCACAAACTCTACAATGACACCCCTGTCACTGAGTATACATAGCCTGAGATGTTCAGGTGCCAGGGAGACAAGCACACTTGCTGTTGCCATAGCTGTAAGCTGAGAGGCCCCAAAGGTGCATTGAGCTACAGGTGGTAAACGTACTGGATTGAGGCTGCTTGGGGTGCAGATCATGTGCATGTGCAGGAATGGAAATGGCAGGTTGGAGACGGCAAAACTCTCTCTGTGAACTGTCATAAAAGAGCTCAGCACTTTCTATGCTGCCTGAAACCTGCCTGCACACTGAAACCGAGTTTCTAGATATCAAACACCCAAGGTATTACTGATTAAAAAAGGATTTAAGGGTGACATATTATAGATACAAGATAAAATACCTATTTGGAGAAATCCAACAACTCTTAAATTTTCCTGTTCTACAAATTTAAGGTTAAATCACAGTTTTTAAACAATAAGCCATAAACTTCAATTGTTTGAGTGTTGTCTGGCAGGAAAACCTGATTATTGCCAGTTTGCTCTTTGCCATGAGGAAGATTTGTAGGACGAAGTATGTCTCCTAGCAACCAAAGATCCTCTAAGAATCTTCTCTTTGATAGTTCCTAAAATATGTTAATGCCACGAGATATTGCAAAATAAAACACTGAGACCCACACCTAATGAAATGAGGAATTTTGATTTATATCGTCAGTACAGAATAACAATGCACTGGTCTGCAACTGTAGCACAGTGCCAACAGTGACCCAACCCAGTTTGAGTTGCTAACCATTTTCTGTTTTGTTTAATTAGATTCTCATTACTAAATCCCAACTGTGCAAATGCTTATACACGTAACTGTGAACATTAGTAGTCCCAGTGAACTTCATGTGGCTATTTATGTGTTAATTACTTTCAGGACCAAAGATTTACTGTCTGAATTTTAGCAGACAATATTTTAAAGCACTGCTTCTCTCCCCCTGGTTATATACATGCATCTTATTAGGATATTATTCTCTGACAATGTTACACATATTCTGAGAAATAGAGAATTTAAATCTTTGAAAGCAAAGTTCGAAGCTCACATTCACATGAGAGGTTTTGATTCATCAATTATGTTGTCCTCTCAGCACCCAGAGAGTGCTTCACTCCTCCAAAGTGTGTAAATCTTTCAGGGTTCAGCCCTGAGAGCAGGAGGGAAGTAGAAAAGGAGCAAGCGTGTTGATCAATTCAAATGCCTACTACGAGGGACAGTTAGAGTTGTGTGCCAAGAGACATCAAAAGGGCTACACAGATGTAAGCCAGCCGGGGGTGCAAGACTCTGCATTTATTGTAGAATCCCAAAGAATATATTCATGCTGCTGCATTGCTATTTTTAATGAATGAAGCAGAAAGGACTGTAGTGCCAGGCAGAACTTGTTGGAAGAGACTGAAATTCCAGATTTCTGAAAAATAAGGAGGAGAATTTACAAATATTTTTTAAAAAAGATTCTTCACCCTCAACCATGACTTTATGAAGAGACAAAAGAACTAAAAGAAGAGCAAACTGTATGAAATAGGTTCTCAGGAATCTTGATATTAACAAAAATGGATCCTCCCATATGGATCTGTGCTATAAGGAACATACTGGTGCCACATGTCAGTAGGACAGTTGTGATAATTACACAAAGGGTAACATTTCTTGTTAGTTTGGTTTTTATTATATTCATTATAGAGGCTTCATCAAGAATAAAAAGGCTTCACCCTACTGCTTTTATAGGCGAAGTACAAATGACCATTTGCAGTCAGACTATCCAACTGGTTTATTTCAGAGTGAAAAAAAAGATGACAAAAGTGAAGCATATGAGAGGTAGTGTCATGTCTGTCTCTTCCAGAGCAGTCCTGCCCAGGCTCTGAGTACAAGCAGGAAGGGAACTTTCCTTCTATTTGAAGCACTTCTATTTGTAGTGTATTAAAAAGAGCTGCCACTAATTTCTATGCATGTAATCAGTAAGCAAACCTACAGCAAAGTGAAGGAGGATCCTCCAGGTAAAGAAGTCCTCTCTAACTGAGGAATCTGGCCTCTTTGGGGTAATTATAAACAGGTACTTCTAGCGCTTCTAGATTTTTGAAACTGCTCAGAAATATTGCAGACGTCTGTGTGCTTGTATGGAGTTCTGACATTCAGGATCTTACTAAAGTTACTGCAAAGGAAAGGAAATTTCTGTGAGTTCTCTGGTGTGTGCTGTCAGTTGATATAGCCAGTGAGATGATTACCGCAATGGTCCACAAGGAAAACTTTTTACAAACCCTATTTATTTATAAGTGAGATTATAAATGAAAAAACAATATCTTCATCAGGCCTAAATATTTTTCCATTTTTATCCTACCACTTAACTAGCAAAAAATGATGATGGAATTTCAGGACTGTAAAGAAATTTTTTTTCTCTATTTAAAAAGTTCATTTCTTTCATAATACCTGCATCATAATTTAGCAGAACAGGGAAGTTGTTTGATTTCTTGTGGTATGGCTGGTGAATTATACAGACTGTTCTCCTTTGTGATGCTAAAGAATTTCTGAGCCACTGACCATATGTGAAGCTATTGACAAAGGTCAGTCAGTCTTCTGTTCACATCTCAGGTGGTTGCCAATGAGACTAGAAAGAGGGACTGAATCAAAAGCAGAGCTTAACAAAAGGCTATAGAGAGGAGAAGAATGGGGAGGTATCAGATAATGACAGCCTATACCTGCAAACATGTCATGTTGCACTGATGAAATTTGTAGATATTTTATTGCCTTAAAAGTGTGCCTTCCAGCACTTTGCCAGGCTAATGGTTTTCTGATGTATACCTGGCAAAGATAGGTGGGGAACAGACTGGTTCTGGCCTTTCCCAAGCTGCAGAGACATTACGGAACTGCTGTCTTTCACCAGAGGTCAACAGAAAGCCACTGGACTCTGAGTGCTTGTAGAAGAAAATCTTTTCATACAGGCCAGGGAGGGTTCTCCCTTACCAAGTGTCAATGAAAGAGACTGAAAAGGCCACTTCAAAGTGACTTCAGCCAGAGTGTCTGTATTAATTACTCCAAAGAGCTTCTGGGGAGGTACAAATAGAAAGAGAGAGTCAAGGGGAATTTCCTCCACTGCCACCAGAATTGCTGTTTTGAGGGTGGGGGTTTTTAGTTATTATTTCAGAGGGGATGGGCATCTTTTGAACCATGTTATGTCCATTACTAGTAGGAGAATGGCAGGTTTGGACATCAGGAAGACAAATACATAAACATGAACAAGGACAGTCACTTGCAAAGATGCGAGGATATTGTACAGGTTTGGAGAAACAAAGAATGTTTGAGTGGAACCCTAATAAATTAATGCGCAGTGCTTTATAATAGTGTCACCACATGCTGGCTTTCCAGTCAAGGCTAAATGAAGACATAGTGACTTCCTTTTAAAAAGTCAGCTACAAAGGGAGCTAGTGTTTATAACTGGAAAAGGAGGTGTTAGCAACTTTGGTTCAATTCATTCATCTGCTTTGCATTTCCTTTTCAGTAAGCCTCTTGAGCCCTACTATTGAAAAAATAGTTAACTGTGTACATGTGGAGGCTTAGGATCTAAACCTCCATCTATCTCATAACTTACAGTGTACCTGCATTAGAAATGTCACTGTTTCTTCCTGTATATTTATGTATCAATTCATACAATGACAGTTGCTATCCTAATTATATTTCAGTTAGGAGAGCTCTATTATTACTGCATTGATTTTGGTGAAAAAAGCATGGAAAATACAACTAATAAAGATTCAATTTGTTAGGCCCTGTAAACTGAAATATATTTAGTATCTGTTAAAGGTTTTGTTTTCAGTTCAAATTGCTTTCTTTCTGTTGAAGAGGGAAGGTGTTTCTGTGGTTCAAGACTCCATCTAGCTTCCCAAATCTTGCTTTTCAACTCATTCTTTGTGTGACTAGTCAGGAGATGGATTTGAGTCTTAGTGTCTCTGTATTGATACTTGTAAAATAAAGGTTGTAAACTGCATTTCCCAATATCATAAATATACAGAGAGAAGAAAAGAACCAAGGAGTGTGAAATCTTCAGAGACAAAAGGAGCTGGACTCAGTAAAAAAATCACATGCAGTGTCATATCTGTAAAACACTTATGCCTGACTATGGCAAGGAAATGGGGAATTGTATTTAGTATAAATTAAACTGAAGTCACATTTATATTGGTAGTGATCTTTGGTGCAACAATACAGTTGTGAATATCAAGCATTGAAATAATCGCTCTTGTGCAGAAATAAGCAAAGAGAGGCTATACATTTGTAAAATGCTTTGTATCAAAGTGGATGGGAATTTCGGGCTGAAAATCTGTTTGAGAAATTAATCAGCTTCATAAATTGAGGGCAGGCACACTGATAAATAGTAAACCACATAAATAACTACAAAGTATGTAAGGGTATTTTCTTAAAATAGCTTTCTGAATGTCAAGAAAAAAAGAAAGTCACAGTGAGACCTCAAGGTAGAGTATTATCATCTCATACAGTCGTCATTTCTTCTTTAAGCAGTGTAAGCATTAGGAACTGAGGGAAGAGAGGCAGGGAAAGCAGCATTGTCACCAGTGTGGCAGAATAAAGAATCCATTGAACCAAAAAATTCTTATGAAGCATAAAATGAAAGGGAGTGAGATAAGTAACTAAAATAGGAAAGGGTTAAAAATTACATATCTAGGACATCTAGGAGTAAATGGAAAACAAAAGGCTCAGCAGTCAAAATAAAAATTTTAGTATATCATATTAATATGATTTCACCATTAAAATCAACATGCCATGATCTTTTTTTCATATACGCTGTAGGAAAATGCCAGAACCAGTCAGAGAAAGTGCATCCTCTGATGTCCTTTTTGTAGTGGGAAAGGAACTAAATTTATAGACTGAAATTCTCCCTCTATTGATCTCTCTGTGATTTTTGTTATTTGATTCAACTGTTTCCAGAGTTTCATCCAACAGGCATACTCCTCTGAGGTGAAGAATTCACTTTAACTTCTAGTTTGATATTATTATTTATCAGGGAGGGGATGACATCACCCATTTCTGTCTTAAACCAAAGATGATAGCAAGGATTTGCCTGTAAGCCTGCACTTCAGACTTCAGTAGGAAGGGCTGCCAAAATCATTTCCCCTTTAGGCTGCAGTGAGGTCAGTCTAGCAGCTTGGCTACAGCTGTGGAGCCAAGTGAACTCTCAGAAAGAAACATTTCATACTGTCAGGTCATTCTTTAAAAAAACAACGCTGCTTTTTTCTCTTTAGAGGAATAACTGTCACATATGAAATGAGTTTTTAGGGAGAACTACTACATTTTATTATACCAGTTGATACATTCTTAGAAGCAAACAGGAAAGCCATGATGTTCCTGAAACTTGATTTGGAAGAAACAAAGGTTTAAAAACATAAAGAGTCTTTGTTGTTGTTTTCTTTTCCCAGCTGTATCGCTTGACCCAATTGAAGTTCTCTTGTCCTGTAAACACTGTTTATTTGTATCCTTACATTTTCAAAGCTTTGTCCTTTATGTTTCCATTCCTGCAAAAGTGTATGGAATAGATGTTGTGGCTCGATGTCCAGTTGGAAACCTGTAACGAGTGGTAACCCTCAGGGATCGGTGTTGGGACCGGTCCTGTTCAACATCTTTGTCGGCGACATGGACAGTGGGATTGGGTGCGCCCTCAGCAAGTTTGCCGATGACACCAAGCTGTGTGGTTCAGTTGATACGCTGGAGGGAAGGGATGCAATCCAGGGGGACCTTGACACACTTGTGAGGTGGGCCGATGCCAACCTTATGAAGTTTAACCAAGCCAAGTGTAAGGTCCTACACCTGGGTCAGGGCAATCCCAGGCACTGCTACAGGTTGGGCAGAGAAGAGATTCAGAGCAGCCCTGCAGAGAAGGACTTGGGGGTGTTGGTTGACGAGAAGCTTAACATGAGCCGGCAGCGTGCACTTGCAGCCCAGAAAGCCAACTGTATCCTGGGTTGCATCAAAAGAAGTGTGACCAGCAGGTCGAAGGAGGTGATCCTGCCCCTCTACTCTGCTCTCATGAGAGCTCACTTGGATTATTGTGTACAGTTCTGGTGTCCTCAACATAAAAAGGACATGGAGCTGCTGGAGCGAGTCCAGAGGAGGGCCACAAGGATGATAAGCGGGCTGGAGCACCTCCCATATGAAGACAGGCTGAGAAAGTTGGGGCTGTTCAGCCTGGAGAAGAGAAGGCTGCATGGAGACCTCATAGCAGCCTTCCAGTACCTGAAGGGGGTCTATAAGGGTGCTGGGGAGGGACTCTTCCTTAGGGACTGTAGTGGTAGGACAAGGAGTAATGGGTTCAAACTTAAACAGGGGAAGTTTAGATTAGATGTCAGGAAGAAGTTCTTTACAGTGAGGGTGGTATGGGTTTTCCAGGGAGGTTGTGGATGCTCCATCCCTGGCGGTGTTCAAGGCCAGGCTGGACAGAGCCTTGGACCACATGGTTTAGGGCAAGGTGTCCCTGCCCATGGCAGGGGGGTTGGAACTAGATGATCTTAAGGTCCTTTCCAACCCTTACTATTGTGTGATTCTATGATTCTGTGATTCTTCAACATTTAGCTACCACTGTATACTGTTTTCAGCTTGGTGATAACCTGAACATTCCCCTCTTTCCTAATCTTCCACACCAGTGGTCCTCAGAGGTGCATTTTGAAATTTTTGTCTCCTGGTATAGCACCTAAAGGTCTTATCCCCAGTGTTTCACAAGAAAATGTATGAAGTGACATAGTGGGTGATTATGCAATAACCCATACGTAGGAAGTAACTATTTAATTCCTGTCAGGTAGAGTTTGTATTATACTTTGCTGCCTGAGGATTTATATACCTTCAGATAAATGTCTAACTTTACCCTGATTCCTATTGATCTTTTAGACCTTCAGATTGTTTTGTGAAAATGAGCTCCATATGAAACTTACTCTGATTAAAAATCACTTCTTTTGATCAGTTTTGAATTTATTGCCTTCAGTGTCATTTGAGTTTTTAATTCTTGCATTATGAAGGTAGAAACTGGAGCACCTGACAATCAGTTTTCTACCCGTGATTTTGGATGCTTCTCCTAATTGTAACCCATTTTTGCTGACTCTTCCTAAAGAAGTCCTTCAACTACTTTTAATCTGTCTTTCCTAAAATCTTTCTGTTTCTGCCTGGTGTTGGCAAGATGAAGATCAGAATTCATTTCAGTACTCTAGACCAGAGTTATATGGTCACAAAATTTGTGGTTTTTTCCTACCTACCTTTTTGACTACAGCAGTGTTCAGCAAATCTTCCTACTCAGTTTTCCATGCGGGTTTTTTGTTCTGTTTCTTTCTTTCCCCCTGCAATAAATTTAGACTTCTTGCCAGCAAGCATACTTGATTTGCCAGTATTGAATTTTGTCTTCCCTTGTGCTATACCTTCACCCGGCTCTGTTAGTTCTCCTTGCAATCTATCATCTCTTGATAGTCCTTAAGAATTTTTTCCTTCACTCTTCATGTGCTTTTCCTACACTATTGCTAAAGTATGACTCACTAATCAGTGTGTTAATCTATTATTTCCCTTAACTTTTATTAACCTTTTGGATCATTTAGTATTAGAATTTTTTTTCCTTAGCTTGTTTTGAATGTCAACAAAACTTTATTTCTCTCTCTCTACTTACAGTCTTCATTCAGCTAATAGGAGCTCACCTTCTCTATGGACCTCTCCAGGACCTAGCAAATATAGCATATACAATCTTCTGGAATGACTTGGGTAACACTAACTTTAAGAAACCTTTGAAAAGGAAGTGTTGGAGAATTACACACCTGTCAAGCAAAACTTCTGTGCTTGGAAGGATCATGGAGCATATCCTCTTCTAATCCATTTCTATGCAAATTGATTTCTTCTGGTGCGGGATAATTCTTGGGTCTTTTTTCAATCCCACTCTTGATTTTTTTGTCTGTCTTTCTATCACCAATCTTGTCTTTTCTGTTGACAGAGGTGAAGATACCTCTATAACATTCCTATCCTTCTAGTTTTAAATCCAAGGTTATGTTAGCTTCTTTTCAGCTACATAGTTAGAACTCCTTGACCCTCAACAAATTCTGTTTTACAGTCCCCTAGTCTGAAAGTATGATCTTTCCTTCTTACACCTAGATGTCACAGCCTTGCAATACCTAAAGGAGCCTACAGGAATGTTGGAGGGACTTTATACAAGGGCATATAGGGATAGGACAAGGGGGAACGGCTTTAAACTGAAAGAAGTTAGATTTAGATTAGATATTAGGAAGAAATTCTTCACTGTGAGGGTGGTGAGACACTGGAACAGACTGTCCAGAGAAGTTGTGGCTGCCCCATCCCTGGAATTCTTGAAGGCCAGGTTGGATAGGGCTTTGGATCTTGTGGAAAGTGTCCCTGACCATGGCAGGGAGGTTGGAACTAGATGATCTTTAATGTCCCTTCCAACCCAATCCATTTTATGATTTTATGATTCTATGGATAATTTTATCATTGACTATATTAATGTAATTTTAAAAAACTAAAAGCGAGGTCACTTTGCTTGCTCATTATTATTTACCACACTGTGAATATTTGTGTTATCCATGAATTAATCATAATTTTAAAAGTTTCATTGCAAAGCACCAATGAAAAATCTTAATATTCTTAGGCTTGATTTCTGAGATCCTTATAAGGTGATTTCTTTTGAAATAACCTTTTAGAGAGCTGTTAGTCAGTTCTGTATTCACCAAAAAATTGTTTTATTTCTATTGTATAGCTCCATATGTATTTTAAAGGAAAGACTCCTTTCATATTAAATCAAGAGATTTTTTTTAAACATTTTTAAAACCAGCTATAAGAAAGTTACAAGCCACTTCTAATCAATACATTTATGATAGAGTTTTAAACAAGCTGTTGCTTTGAAGACATTCTTACCTCTATAGTAAGTAGTTTAGTTAAATAAATGATCAAATATAAGGCTGCAAAGTTCTGAGCATTTATCAAAATGTTTCAAATCTATGCTGGGTAAACTATTAATAACCAAAGTAATAGAAGCAAGCTATTTTTAGCCAAAGGGAATTCTTAACTTTCTTTATCATCCAAAATTAAAGCACCTAATTCTTGGTGAAATTCTGCAAAACATGTTATCTACAAAGGTTGTTAGCAGTGCCAGGTTTTCTCCTGTGGCTCCAGAATGCAAATTATCCTTTTCCATTAAGAAATTATAGGCTTAGATAAATGGGGCCTCGACAGCATGTGCCCTGCTTTCTGATTCCTATATAAACTGTCTCTATGTCCACAACTAGAATGATAACTGGACAGTTTTCAAGATATTTCAGGAGTGATGTGCTCATCTCATCAAGTGCTGATGAGCAGGAAGATGTCTGGCAGCAGGGGGTTGGGGTAATCTGAATGTGTCTCTGTGGGAGAGACAAGATTGTGGGAGACGCTGCAAGCTTATCAGGTTGCCAGCTGACTAGCTCATATGTGGTGAGATCCCAGGGAAAGCACCATCATTTACCTCTTGGGAATCAGCCCCAAAGCTATTACCCTCTTACCTTCAAGAACTACCTGTCACATGCCTCTCATCCAGTTTTGGTATGCAACTCAAAGAATAAGGAAGAGTGGTGACTCCAAGCACATGCAAGTACCTGTCTGCTTGTATTTGTTTAATTGCCTAACACGTTAGAAAGCACAATGCCCCACAGTGAGTGTTTGCAAGATTAGGCTCCCAAATCCTACCACTTTTCCTTTGACTTCGCATCTCAGTAATGAGCAGTTCCACGGTAGCTATAATGTATTATATATCAATAATAGCAGCACAAGTATCATTAGACTTTCCTACTTACAGTATTTGTCATAATCCTCAAATCATATTCTTCCACAAATAAATAAAACCCAGTGATAGATCATTTCAGGATTTTATACCAGAAGTGAGTGAAAAACTACAGCTTGTTTGCCATGGGGTTTTTTTCCTGGGTTCTCTTTTTTTGTTTTCTGTTTTTGATGTTTTGAGAGTTAAAGTGTTAATATAAAACACTAGCATGGCTGTCACTTTAATGTGTTCTGTAAAATGGAGACAGGTGGAAATGCATCACTGAATGAAGAGAATTTATTTGAAGTGCTGTAGCCCCAAAGTGAACATGGAACACCCCATTGCACCAGTTGTAAATAAAAGATACATAAAGTACAAGGAGAAGCAGAGCTGTGCAAGGTCTGCTAGATCAGATATTTTTGGAAATACAGAAGACAACTGGAAAAGATTTTAGTGGTGCACCTATCATCTGTGAAAGTAATGCATGACAAAGGGAATCAAGATAAAAAGGCAGATTTATTTCTGACAGTAGCAAGTTCTGCGGCACTTTTACTGAAGTTAATAGTTTACAGGTAATTCAGACACAGTAATTTTACAGCAAAACTGCATTACAGGAGTTCGAGTGCTGTACTTGACAGGGAAACATAAGATATTTTTAACTTTGAGCTATAAAAAGAAAGTGCAAATATAGAAAGTCTGTGACTGAACTAAGCCTGAACTCCATCAGCCTGACAGTTCAGAGAGCCTGTGAGTCCTGGGGATGTGGCTGGCAAAACCAGCACTCACTGCTGGAAATCTAATGGCCCACGTTATGCAGTCATTCCATAGGACCAACGTTTTCAGGGGCTGACAGTGCACTAACATTTTAGATGGACTTAATTTAATTTTTTTTTTTTCCTACAAACAGTCTAACTGGAATTACATAAGCACAATTTCTTCAGGGAGAGAAATTTAGATGGAGCACGTGTTTATAGGTTTAATGCCCTTAAACGTCAGTGAAGACAGTATTGGAGATATATTTGTGTACATTCCACACCTTTGTTGGAAAATGCTAAGTTCTATTTGATATCCAAGAAACCTCCCTAGAAAATGTAACACTTGTGCACTTACTAAGGCTTGCAGAGGTGATGCTCTCATCTGGAAGAAAAAGAATGAATTAATTTGATAATAGGCTATAGGTAACCCTGGAAAGAACCAGACTTACTGGTCTGGAGCTAAGAACAGTTTACTGCCATACAGATATTTTCCATTCAACAAACTGAAGCAATCTAAAAGTTAGTCATTCCCTAGTTTTCCTGTCATTCTAGAGAGACATACCCATGCTTTAGTAAAATTCTGTTATGACTAGGAGGTTCATAAGCTATATTAAGTGTGAAATAACAAAAAGGTCATAGTGTCATTATTCAGTATCAACCTGTCTGTTCTGGTAAAAAAGAAAGGTGCACAGAGGTTTGTGGAGAATGGAGAATGTGTGCCTAATTCAATTGCTGAAAGAAGGACCTGGGAGTGACGCACAAAATTGCCCACTGAAAAAGTCCTGCTCACTTTAAATAATTTGGGGAAACTGAGAATTGAAATAAACAGTTGCTCTTATCTTGAGGTATTGTAACAGTAAACACAAGCCTCAGTTGTCCCTTAGTGCCTTGAGAAAGTTTATCCCATGCTCTCATCAAACTAAAATAATTCCTTCACCTATAGGCATCTTGCAGCACTGTACCTTTACCTTGCTGACCAGACTGCACACAGTGTTCTTGAAGTTATTTCCTCTCAGATATAAAGATTATATGATATTCTAGCACTAATTAAACCATAATTTAACTTTGTATTGTGTAGTTCATTAACAGGCTACATCTTAAAAAACCCAAAGCAAGCCATAAACACGTAAGAATAGCAAGAACAGAAGAGCTCCTAAGCAGCATAGATTTGGCAAGCACTATCTAGGTATCCAGTATGCAATAGCATAAGGACTCCTCAAACTGTGCAAATAAGGGAATTAATTGATCATTCTATGAGTCAGTTCCTTCAACTTTCTAAAGTATATTTTGCAACACACACATTTTATGAGAGGATCTTGAAACACTACACAGAACTGATTACTTTAAGAAATATTCTTATTTTACAGCTGGGGAAACTGAGGCAGTGCCAAGATGGGCCTTTACCCAAAGTTATGTAATTAACCAGTGGAGGTAATTGTAAGAAAAGCCAGTATTATGCCCTCCCATGCTTTGACCACGTCAGGAAAGCTTTCGTCTGTCTCAGGAGCTTCCATTATTTTTCAGATTTAATAGAAAGTTCTCAGACATAGTGGTAAACCATATAAACCTATGTCCAATTTTACTTGTTTGCAGCAATGCTTATCTGAAAAATAGTTGTTAGTAACACAAACCAAAAATCAGCACTGGAGCGGCTGTGGTGTTAACAGTTGTTCAACAGAAAGTAAGGATTTAAAAGGCATTTGTTAGCTAGTTCTTCCTGACATACTATAGCAGTGCACATATACCTTCGTAAAATTCCATTAAAGCTTAGAGGACACATGCTAAAATTTATTATAGCTATTAGGCTTCATAGTTTTGAGAAATGCAAGAATCAAGCTATCAATCTGTGGTACTAAAATAACTATTTTGAGTTACTAGAAGAGTTACCTGTTGTTTTTCTTCCAACAATAAAAGTCCAATAAGAGTGAAAAATACTTAATCCCTACTTGTCATGATGTTGAGCTAATTATTGCGTTATTGAATAGTGACTCAGCCAGAAGGGTTCATTTATTTCTTCCTTCTCAAAGAACTGGAGAGGTTATACAATGGAAAAGTGAAAGCTGAAACTTTCTCCTCAGCACCCTACTCTTTGTCACTAACATGTCCCAACACAGGGGATACATGTATTTCCTTCAAGAAACACTTAGGATGTGAATGAATAGAGGAAAAGGAGGAGACCAACCGTGGTGGTCAATACACAATTTATAGAGCTGTAACACTGCTGTGGTAATATCAGACAGAGACACAATAACCTGTAAAAATGATTCCTACAAACCTGAGCTCAGAAATGTAGCAGTTAGCTATGTTAGTATCTAGTATTTTTTCTGAAGGCCTGGTGTTTGAAGAACAAAGAGTCTTTCCTTCTGAGGTTGCTACCTGCAATCTTAGCTCCTACAATACAAAATGGTTATAAGTAAGGCACAAAAAAGCTGCCAATAGCTTTTGAGGGGAGCAATCTTACTTCTTTCTGCGCTTGCCTATTTCCAGCATAAATAAACAATAATTTGCCAACAGCTTCCCTCCTGCTGTAGGGGACTGTTTCATATTTTGTTGGGATAATTAACAGGCTTTTTGTTGTTTTCTACCACCATATGCTTCTTTCCTGGTCTGTATTTGCAGCTCCTCAGTCCCGCTCCAAGTTTTGCAGCACTGGCATTTGAATTTCTGCAGACTGGCTGCGGAAGGTGAGTAGAGCAAGGGGAAGGTGGGAAAGGGGAGCTTATGTACTTAAACCCTAACACTGGAAGGAGAACTTAGATCTGCGTAAGGTCTGCAGTTGTAGCTGTCAATGATGTAATAAGCCATTTATGTTTAACTGGGGACTGAGTGGCTCAACAAAAGAGAAAATCTAATTTTGCTATAATTATTTATTGTGTTCCAATTCTCATTACTCTGTTTTAATTGTATTTTTAATTAACTGCGTTGATTGCAATTGACTGTACGCTCCTCTCATGTAGCTTTGCTGACTGGTTTAGCATCCATTTTGGTTTACTACAATATCAAAAAAGAAGCAAGAGGAAACCTCAAAATACTGAAAAGACAGGCATATCAAGGCAAATGAAGGGGCTTTCCTGCATTTTACTGCATTTTACAGGCAGGGCAAGACCCTGGGGAACTGACACCAGCTCTGCTGCAGCATTGCTGGCTCAGGGACTGATGGCCCCGAGGCTGACATCAGGTCCTGAGCTGTGGACAGGGTGGGAGACACCTAAGGCAGTCAGGACCATTAAGAGCTAATGGTGCCCTCTGGCCCCTGACTATTCACCAGCGGCTGTTGCTGATTGGTTTCATCTGCCAGTTTACAAGCAGTCTCCGTTTCCTTGTTGCAAGACTATGATTCAGCTCTGAGTCTCTAGAAATAGGACGTGTCTGGTACGTTCTGTGAGCTCGCAGCACAGTGCAGCATAGCAAGCCGTGCAAAGGTCTGTCTCGCTGCTGTAGAAAAAAGTGGTTGTGAACCAGTTTCTGAATCCTCAATAGCTGCTCATTTTAACCGTGTTCCAACAGCAGGTTTTTGTTACTACAGTTATCTGGGGAATAGCTGTTCTTTGGGGGAAATGTCTATTTTCAACGGAACAAGTGTTGCTGTACAAACAAGCCTAGTATTTATTCCTCATTTTCTTTTGTTTAAAATGCTCTTGCTATCCAAGCAAGGGCAGGAGGCAGACGCTGCCATATCACTGATCATTCTTGCCCAACTACCATTAAATATTAATGCAAACAGCTCATAAGCTCAATAGACACAGATGCGCATTTGAATAATTTTAGTTTGTCTTTGCAGGTATTGAATTTACTATCAGAAATTGAGAACTGTTGGCCAACAGTGCCATAACAGAAGGCTTTGCAGAATATAGTCTATGAGCTAGCTGTTCAGCAATAGGTATTCCAATACTGTTATATCCAGCTCAGCACTTGAGTTTTTTCAACATTAAGGTCTGAACAAGTTCTGGAGTATCCTCTTGGTAGTGAAAATGAAACAAATTTATTTGTAGATCCAGTGGTGATTTCAGTGATGGGAGACAGAGTGGCATGTTTAAAAAACTTCTGTCCATTCTAGGTACTGAGCAAGTTTTCTATGACACAGAGAAAAAGACTTAAAAGGCTGATTTTCAGAAATGGGAAAGTTTCCTTTAAACTCTATATACGCCTGCTTATTCTTGGGAAGTCAGCATTTAGGAAATTTCACAAGCATCCTCTCAAGAGTATTAAATAGGGGCATAAATGTGCTACTGTAGTTTCCAAATCAGAAAAAGGAGTAAATTATCCTTTATTTACTCTCAATTCAATAGCAATGGCATCTCAAAACAAATGCATCTGCTTCCTAATACCAAATTGTATTTGTCCCCCTGAGACCACAGTCTCAACTGAATATTATGAACTACCCTCTCAGTAAGATTTACCAATCAGTTTTACATCTACCTTTTAATGTTTTTCCCCATATTTTCCTGGCTTGCTTATGAAAATATCATGGGAGACAGTTTTAAAGCCAAGATTTATGGCATTTGCTGCTTCTTCCTTATCCACAAGATGTGTTTTCCTGTCATCTAAAACTCCTGGCACTGAAGAATTTCATCTGAGAAGGTCAAATTCAAGCCCCTTTGGAAAAGGAAGTTAAGGAAACAAATATCTGAGCTACTCTGTGAAAATACCATTTTTTTAGAGCTTTATGAAAAAATATGTATTTTATAAATATAAAACAGCTTCCCCAATGGGGTCCTGCTTCTCCTTATCAGACCTGAGGTCAAAGCTGGTGGTTCCTGATATTCTGAAACATGAGTCATGATGTTTGGGCAGGTAGGCTTCATTTCTGAAGCCCACATTTAGTATAAACCCCTCCAATCTATCCTGTAACTCATAAAAGTATCTGCTCTTGAAATTTGTTGGTCTCAAAGTTTTAATGCTACAGTTTCTGGTGTGAGACTAAAACCCACAGACCACCAAGCCTACAGAGAAAACACTATTTCAAGTGCAACTTTGGCAGAGTAATGTAATACCGATTCCCTATTTTCTGTTCCCAAAGTGCATGCTGTTCTAGGTTCATATTAAGAAGTGAACTTTTATTTTACTAGGGTTAGATGTTAGAGCACGGTGGAGAGGGGAGCAAGGTTACATCTATGTTTCTATTAATTGCATGAAGTATGTCAGTGAGCAGAATTTTAATAGAGTTGAAACCTTAGAATGAGTGGGGCAAAAATATCAGTCACAAGTGAGAAATAAATAGGAGCAGCCTCTGGCTCTGGGCAGTGCCTTGCACTTGAATCTTTTCTTGGTAGAATTCAGAGATTTTCACTATGTTGACCAGACAAAATATCTAAGTTATTGCATATGTCTGTGTGAGAGAGTCACTGCATGCTGAGGTCTTCTTCTGTGATACACCAAAACCATGATATGGCAGGGGAAAAAAAAACAAAAATCCATAAACATGGCAAACACAGCCTGCTGGCTGAAGAAAGAAATGAAAAATGGGTTGAAACACCTTTAAAATCTTTTGTCATAAATTACACAGACCAAACCTGGGCCAGACAAAAAAGAGCTATTGATCTTTTCTGTCTCTTGCTTTTATCCTTCCCTTGTCTGGCTCTGCAGTTTTAGGCATATCTGCTGATGGTAATTGTCATAAGCCTGTTGTAGCTTCCATTACTCTGAATGTACCATTCCTTTCTAAAGGCACCCAAAGATAGAGAGTGCAATTGAGAAGTGATTTTCAAACTCAAAGGAAGGAGAAAAGTCAGGTTAACAAAATCACTGGAAAAGGAACACTAAACATTTTTGGTTGCTAATGTTGCTTTCCTGTAGCTGGTGCCAAGAGATATCAAAATCAATGTGAATTGCATGCATTCAGTATTTTTCTCTGGCTGAGTAGTTGCTCCTCTGAAGGCAAACAGTAGATTTGGTTGGAGAGTGTTTTTGTGTTTTGGTCGGAGCCCTGAATCCTGTGCAGAAATTCACTATTACGATAACGTCTGTTCCTTTATCCAAAATCTCAATCCCGACACCCTTACCGCTCCCCTTCTCCATAAATGGGGGGGTCAAGGAGGGAAGATGATCCAAGCACAAACCCTAGCTTCAAAAATTTCAGGCTTTATGGTGAGGTGCTTAATTTCATTGAAAACACATTCTTTTTATTGCAAAGCAGTTCAGATTGTCTTTATTTTATCCTGTCTTGAATAAATAGCTTACCCTTTTAAGTACTGGCTTATAGATGTCTATGCTCTGTAAAGAAGATTTTGATCTAATTTGTATTTGATGAGCTGAGAAGCTGTAAATGACCATATGCGTCATCTTGGGAACATTGTAGCTTTATTCGCTGTGTTCGACTAGATGAAGGATCCATTAGTGACCCAATGGAGGTGTTTTAGAGCAGACAAGGAGAATTCTCTAAACACCATCTGCTCTTGCTGTTGCTTGTAAAGCTATGTCACATCTGCTGCTCTAAAATGTTATGCTGATCTCTTCTATGGCACATGGCTGCTGCACTCCTCTTAGCAGTGGAAAAAGGAGTCAATGCCACATTATGTCTCTATTTATTCATTTATATTATGTCTCTAAACTGGAGAGACATAAGTTTGATAGATGGACCACTCAGTGGATAAAGAATTGGCTGGATGGCTGCATGCAGACAGTTGTGGTCAACAGCTCAATGTGCAACTGGAGATGGGTAACAAGTGGTGTCCCTCGGGGTCGGGCTGGTGTTGGGGCCGATCCTGTTTAACATCTTTGTCGGTGACGTGGGTAGTGGGATTGAGCGTGCCCTCAGCAAGTTTGCCAATGACACTAAGTTATGTGGTTCGGTTGGCACGCTAGAGGGAAGGGATGCCACCCAGAGGGACCTTGACACACTTGTGAGGTGGGCCAATGCCAACCTCATGAAGTTTAACAATGCGAAGTGCAAGGTCCTACACTTGGGTTGGGGCAATGTCAGGCACTGCTACAGGTTGGGCGGAGAAGAGATTCAGAGCAGACCTGAGGAGAAAGACTGGGGGGTATTGGTTGATAAGAAACTGAACATGAGCCGGCAGTGTGCATTTGCAGCCCAGAAAGCCAACCGCATCCTGGGCTGTATAAAAAGAAGCATGACCAGCAGGTCGAAGGAGGTGACCTGTGCCCCTCTACTCTGCTCTTGTGAGACCCCACTTGGGATACTGCGTGCATTTCTGGCGTTCTCAACATAAAAAAGACATGGAGCTGTTAGAGCAAGACCAGAGGAGGTCCATGAACACTATAAGGGGCTGGAGCACCTCCCATAGGAAGACAGGCGAAGAAAGTTGGAACTATTCAGCCTGGAAAAGAGAAGGCTGCATGGAGACCTCATAGCAGCCTTCCAGTATCTGAAGGGGGCCTATAAGGATGATGGGGAGGGACTCTTCATCAGGGACTGTAGCGATGGGACAAGGGGTAATGGATTCAAACTTATACAGGGGAAGTTCAGGTTGGATATAAGGAAAAAGTTCTTTACAGTGAGGGGGGTGAGGCACTGGAACAGGTTGCCCAAAGAAGTAGTAAATGCTCCATCCCTGGCAGTGCTCAAGGCCAGGTTGGACAGAACCTTGGGCGACATGGTCTAGGGTGAGGCGTCCCTGCCCATGGCAGGGGGCTTGAAACTAGATGATCTTAAGGTCCTTTCCAACCCTAACTATTCTATGATTCTACGATTTCTGGAACAAGACGTGTTCCAGGTATAGATGAAATTGCAGATGGACTTCTTGGCTTCCCATATCGTTTGACTGTACCGTAAATGTCACAAACAAAATGAAGGAAAGGGTTTGGCACTCTGTATTTAACTGATGAGGCTGGGTAAATACTTAGACTGTTAGTCTTTGCTGAGCTCCATCTTGCCCCAGATTGGTTGCTGCATGCTTCAAACCTAACACACCTAAATCCTCTCAAAGGTTGAGGAGATATTCAAGATAGCTTCATCAGTGGAAAATGAAGTTTGTTTTTGATTTTGGATCTAGTGAGGTCAGAAAGCGTTACCATTTCTTTTAGCCATCAGAGCTTATAGCTTAGAGTATTTGGCTGCCTAACACCTATGAGTTGTTAGAAACTTAATTTACCTACTCTGGAAGTTCCAAGTGTACACATCTGCATACATTTGCAATAGTGCTAATTCCTACTGTGCCCAGAGTGACAATTTCGTAATAGTGGTGTATAAATTAGAGAAAGAGTCAGTGTTGGTCTCTGAAGGAGAGAGGTTATAGGGATGAAACAAGAATCCTTGGAAATAATGAGGAACTGCAGCCCCAATTGACTGAAGATGTGGTACTCGATTTCTACACCCGAGTTCAATTGTTTTGACCTGCGATTTTATACAGTATTACCGGACACAGAGCCTGCTTTCAGGCATCTGAAGATGAAGAAAAAACAACAGAGTGAAGTTGTTATGTTTTCTATTGCTAGCAGCTCAGCAGCTATGCTCATTTTGTATGATAACAAGTTTAGTAAATCTGAAAATTGCTGTATTTGTGTGATGTCTCTGAACAGTGAAAAGAAGGGACTGATATCTTCTCTCAGACAAGATTTTGGTAAAGGAACTAAGCCATGTATTTACTATCTATTTTGAAAAAACATTTTCAGATTATTGACAGCCTGATGGTCACTTCGAAGTTGCAATGCAAAGGGGAGCAAACGTCAAAGCAACGTCAAGCAGGATAGCATGCCAAGAGAGAGGCCAGGATGCCAGGAAAGGTGGCCATGTGGCATTTCCCATTGCTATATGAGACTCATATGAGGTCTTACTGATATAATGTGTCATGTGTATGTTATTTACTAAAGAATTGAAGCATCTGATAGTTTTCCTTCTTAATCTTCCTCTGGTAACCTTGAGCTTCATTATTTCTGCTACTGAGCGTAGTTCTACATTGTCCTGCCTGCTTGAAAGAGCAGGAGCAGACCAGAAAATAGGACACTGGAAGGCTTTCAAGCCTGTGTTGTGCTACTGGCTTGATCACTGACCTGGCCAACTCACTCCATCACTCTGCACTTTTGGTGTGACCTCTTAATTTTTCTTTTTTTTTAATCATATCGCATGTATGATTCAGTGAAATAATATATACTTTTCATTATCATATATTTGAACCCAGATCTTTCTTATAAACATCACTGTACTGTAAATGGAAATTAAAGATTTAGTAGTCATTCAAGAAGAAAGCAATTGCCTTCTTTACAGCATGGTAGCAAGCTGAAAGGGCTGAAAGAGGACTGAAAGCCTTATTGTATAAAAGAGCTTTGACCTAAAGCAACAAAAATCACCATCTTGTCTGCTTTTTCAGTGAAATTCTGTTAGAACTCATGTGCTCTAGAAACTGAGTTTCTTTAAAAATGAAAGGTTAGTTGTTTTTTGTACTGCTATGTCATTCTGCCGCAGTCTTTGCAGGACAGGTTCCTTCTTGCCCGGAAAAGTTCAGGTTTGTGAGGCAATAGTTTCTAAAGCTGCCTCTGCTAAGGCAATCTTCTTGCAAGAGAACCTGTAATGAACAGCAAGAATTCTTATTCATGACAGACAGCAGAAAAAACAAAAATTAGTATCACTTTCCACATTTGTGTTAGTGTTTATGACACTTCATTAGGCTACCTATAGGGTTCCTTCAGAATTAAATAGCCTATCTGGGTTAGATAGATACATCATCAGGATTTGAATCTTCTTGATATCCTATATAAAAGTCTACAGTGGTCATATTTCTTCTTTACAACAGTTATTGTAATATTAATTTATTTTGTGAGAAATGAAAAAGGGTGTTATTCTAGCTTGTGCTTCACTTGTCTGCGTGGGCCATAGAAATGCAATACTTTAAGGCATATGTTGCTTTAAATCAGAGAAAGAATGAATACTTTGTTTTCAGATAGTTTTGCTAAGTTTACTGGAGGAAATTGAATTGCTTATATGGAGCCAAAGTTTGGCTCGTTAGACTAAATCACACAGGAGGCAGCATGACTCCATCAGTAACTCTCCAGGTGCCTTCTCCTGACAGGTGGCTCTAGCATCAATCTGAGCTGGGTGGTGAGGCTAGTGCAATTCATTCAAGAGATGAAGGACAGATGGAGATATGAGAGAAGCAGGGATGTGGTTAGCTTGGTAGCTGCAGCATGTTAAATATAGAAGAAACCTTGAAACTGGTGCCAAACCAAGCTGAGAAGCCCACCTATTGTTTTGCCATGCAGACACATCACTCTGGGTTCAGAAAGAGTCTGTGGTCATACAATGATGCTGTCTAGGAAATAAGTGATTGTTGTTGTCTCTACCTTCATTGGTGCAGCTTTGCATGGATGAGGCTAAATTATTCTCAGACATGGCTCCATAAGCATGGTTAGTTCCTGTGGAGCAAGGCTATGTCTCTGCCCTCTCACCACCTGCCTCTTTCAGGCATATTTTACAGCATCTGAAGTCTTAACCTCCAAAATGTTTGGTAGAAGTACCATTAGAGCAACCCAGCTTTGGTTTTTAAGACACCCTCTGCACCAAATTGGAATATTGTATTTCTAGTAGCTCAAAGGGAATGTGGCAGTTTAGTAAGTCATTTGTATTGACCAGGCTTGACCTTGCGTATTTTGTGTGATGAGATAATGACATGGCCTTAGGTGACAAATGCACACTTCCTTAGGATACGTATGCGTATGATTGCAATGATGAGGTCATTAATTAAGTGCTTCTAAGACCTCTTGCACATAGATGTGTACTACTGATAGTTTCTTGTAAGATGGAAAGATACAGCTCTTTTAAGAAAGATACAGGACTGCTTTCCTGTGATTGAGAAAAATCAATGTCTAATATTGTGTTATATGTTCTCTTGTGCAGGCAAAGGTAGATATGTAATGATGAGATCTAGTTGGAATGTTGATCCTCATTCACGTATGACTAAATTTAGATGAAATATAATATTCAGGTTGATTCAAATCTCAAGATGCTGAAGACCTATCAGTTCTGAAGCCAAGTCTCCTGCGTGATTATTTAAGAACTAAATTTTTACCTATAATTTCCTCCTGGAACAATAGCAGTGGTTTCCAAAGCTTTCCTGAAGGCACTGGTTATGTGAAACGAATGTATTTAGGATAAAATTTAAAGTAAAAGACACAGTCTTTGAAACATACCCTGGGTCTGAAGAAAATATGTATTATTTGGACCTATCTACGTTTTCTCTGTGTGGATCTGTCTTTTGACTGAATCTGGCAAGCACGTCTTCCTAGTTCTGAGAATTTTTCCATTGTGTACAACCCTTTACATACTTCTCCTGCATTTTTCAGCATTCTGAACTGGTGCTTTCATTTCAGGCTGAAAGTATGACGTAGTCTTAAGTGGTGCACCCTCTTCTATATCAGTGTAGGTTCAGAGGCTTGCTTTCATCTAGTTAAATCAATTTGCTTTCCTGCTTATTTATCCAGTGACTCCAAATTTAAATCAATACATAAAAATGAAAAATAATTTCATCCTGCTGGCTAGGTTACTAAAATATTTAGACCATAACAATGTCATACCATTGTATTTTGTAACTGCTTTCTACATACAAGAATTCCCTTTATCTTCAGTCACTAAGTGGAGCATCCTTTTTGATCCTGCTAGCTGTATGGAAATTCCTCTGCACAGATCTACAGTGAAACTGGTTTCTCTGTGAGATTTCATTTCAGTGGCAGCTGTTTGCAAACCAATAAATACTTGTTGCAGAAATGCCCCTGAATTTTCTGACCACTTGTCAGAAGTCTGAAAGTTGAAAAATCACTTTGGTGGGTCTGGATCCAATATAGACACCTCAAATGTAGTGCAGACACAATTGTAGACACCTCAGGGGTCTTCAGGAAATGTGATAGGAGGCAATGTCACATCATGTCTCTTTTAAGTCACATTTTTCTATTGGATGCAGCTTTCTTAACCTCAAAGCATGTTCTTTCATGCTCTTCAGGATGTGTGTTGTCATACCTCTGCTATCCTGATTTTATATTTAAGTCAATGTAAGTGGATCCATTTCTTTCTACCAAAGATTGTCTTCTACATTTGAATAATAACTTGGCAACCTAAACATGAAACAATTTTAGGCAATGTTCTGTATGTGTATTCAAAGGAGCATTACATAACCAAGTACTTTTTAAATCTTTACAATAATGGCACTCAAGACTGTACAGTTACCCTTTTGCTTCTTACTAGGCACGCTTCAGGTAAGGACTTGCACAAAATAAACTGCATTAAAGTCAAAGTTTTTTGCATGTAGGAAACATGAATCTATAGATGCGGCTGAATGTGCTTTGCTTTTTTTTTTTTTACCCTGCCACTCCTTTCTTTGCTCATGTTGAGCTCTTCAGCATGAGACATTATTTGTTGAGCTAAAGTGCTTGGTAACTAATGCGTTTAATTTAAATTACTAGATTTAGAGAAGGCTGATGCTTAAATTGGAGTAGGCTGGTGCTTACATTAACTGAGTGGAATTACAGAGCACTCGGCAGTGTTTAATCATTTAGTACTCAATTGGTTGGATGTTCCAATCTGTACAATATGAGCAAGTCCACTGGAAAAGATAGTCTGACAGATGGCTAATTGAAATGTGAAAAAAGTATATCCTGTCATGGGCTCAGGCTGGAGCCTCCTGACCCCTTTACAGAACAGCTTCCGTTGTGGAGCTATGACATGACACAATGTGCTAATTCTCTCTGTGTTTTGCTATCTTTCACCTCTTCTCCCTCCAGCCATCTTTGACAGGTGATAATTAAAACATCCAAGGACATCCTATAAAATCCTAAGCTCGGGTTGCTGAACGTTGTATGAAATTCTTATGTTCTCCCACTTGCTACAGTCCTCTGTGAAAATAGACAACCTTTCTTTTCTTTGTTTTGAAGTTTGAATAGACATCCAAAAGAATAATGCAGCTGTAGCAGCTCCCATTTTAGTAACATCTATGTACATATCTACAGTCTTATACAACAGTTCCTGGACCTTTATTGTTTTAGCAAGATTATGACTACTACTCTGGAGACATAATACCATAATGCTCAAGGTTTGGCAGCTCAGGATTTCTGAAAGTGCTAGGCAAAGAACAAAAATTTCCCTTTACCTTAATCCATAGGTGTAAATACCTCTCCCTCAACCAACCAAAGAATCTCTTAAGAAAAAATTAAAACCATAAATATTTGTAACCAGACCATAGAAGAAAATTTCAGCCTTTTTTTTTTTTTTTTTTTTCCATTTCTTAAGTTTGGTCGGTTGGTTGGGGTTTTTTGTTTGTTTGGGGTTTTTTGTGGTTTTTCGGTTTTTTTCTTTTTTTTTCAGGGCGTTCAGAAAAATCAGTAATAAAATTATCAATCTAGATGTATTAACTCCAGGGACGCAAACCTTAGCAACATTTTCAGGATGTCAAAGCTCTCTCTAGTGCTTAAACGTACTAACTTAGCATGCCTGTTCAGTGTAGAGATACCTGAGCAAGTTCTAAACTAGTGAGCTCAACTGCCTGACTAGTCTATCACTGTAGACTTTTCACTCTTTTCTGAGGGTGCCTTGACTGCGTATATTGAGCTGTCATGATTATATATATATATATGCTTCATTATAATGCTGAATATCTTTCTCGTTTGATCTCGTAAAGTCTTCCTTTTAGACACTCAACTAAAAGGACAAGGGAGTTGTATCCTATCTTCCCTTCCTCCCATACCTCCTAGAGGTGGTTTCTTGAGCTACTAAAAAAAAACCCCTCCATGTTTGTTCCACCCTGGAGAAAAATTTGCATACGCGGTAAGAGCCCACCCAGAAAGACAGAAACACTTCTCAAATAGTCACGTTAATGTGCAAGTACTTGTCACACACTACACAAAAAAATTATTTGAGAGAGAGCTCACCATACTTGTACTTCTAGGCAGAGATGCGGATTTTGTGGCTGGCATTTCTTTTCTTTGAGAAATCATACTTTCTACAGGTAAGCCAGATCTTGTTCTGCATGAGGCTCCATTATCAAGTGACCTGAGAGAGGGACTTGTTTCCAAGGACAAAGATTTCTCTAATTTCCGTGGTTGTGCTCCAGCCACAATGTCATCACTTCTCAGGCTTTCTAAGTCTACTTCTTCATGGGTTTTCCCATCTAGAATATTCTCTTTCCAGCTTTCAGGAGACTTTATCTTAACATGCAAGTCGTCTAAGCTTCTCACACTGGTTGGAAAGGTATTTTTCAGTTTAGCAGCTCGGTATGCCCTCAGGCTCATGGGATCAAGCACTCTGAAAGTAACTTCATTAATAAATTGAGAAAATTTCAGTTTAGCTTCTATTTTTTCTTCTACAACAGACAATGAACTTGATGATCCTTGACTCACCGAGCTCAAATCAGATGTAGAGGAACTGCTTTTCTTGTGAGTCTTCTGCCTCTGGAGCTTTTGGCTTGCGTTTCCCACTTCTGCTACATATAGAGAAGAGTGTTCCAGTCCATGGGGTTTTTCACCCCCTTTCTGACAGTGCTTTGATTGACGGGGTCGATAGCCTTCATCCTTATTTTTGCTTTTAACAGAGCTTTTACCTTCTGACCTTGCACTACTCTGTAACCCAAAGCTGTCCTCACTGGAGCTACAGCGTTTTGAGTAACTGTTCATTGTCAAATCTCCAGTGACTTTCCTCTCCGCATCAGTTCCTATTTTTGATACACATGCAGTAGTGGATGCACTGCATGCTCTTTTTTCAGTCACCCTGCTAACACTCTCTTGCTTTGTTGGTCTTCCAGGCACAGTGCCCTCTGGCTTAATAGGGGAAATGGAGCCCTTTGACAGTGGCTCCATTTATTTTTGTGTCGGTATGTCAGCTGGCAGCAGTGGAAGTGGCATTCCCATAAATCCTTCTCTATCTTGTAAGACAACAGCCATGGCTTTGAAAAGCATAACAATGCAGCCACACATTTATCCCATATGCATCCCAAATTATGCATCTGTTTCATAATTAGATCAATAGCACATTCTCATCATTTTAATTAGCCATACTAACGAACAAAATCTATACGACATGCAAATTTTACAGGGTATTGAGTGCTTAGTGATGAGCATGAGCTTTCATTGATCCAAAGCAGCATATGATGTATTCCTGTCTGCTGAACTGGAAACCAAAGTACCATGATGTAGATCAATATTCACTAAGTCTGGAGTAGTTCTGTTTCAGGGCTTTTTAAAATCCAATAGTCGAGAAGGTCACACTATAATGTCCTAATGTTACTAATGTTTGCTATTCTATTAGAAAGCTTAGTGACAGATCTGCTAGACCCAAAGAGGCAAAAGATAATGTGATTCTCAGTTTCTACCTGCTTGTTCTTGCCATAATTTTCATTCTAAAATAATTTTAAATGTTTGAATCCAAAGCGAGGTGCAATATTTCAGCATTGTAAATGAGTCTGGAGTAGTAATGATGAGTTCTTCCAGCACCTGGCATGTGAAGCTCTTCTCATTCTTTACTGCCTTTATAGACAGGCAAGTCTGAATTACGAAGTGCAGAATTTCTGCTTTTACTTTGTATATTTGAGAACTTAAAGGCTAGTTTAAGTGAGGTTAAGGGCTACAGTCTGAATTTATAATCAACATGAGTGTTTGGAGACTCCCAATGATGTGCTGGCACAGAAACTGATCAGAGAATGAATTGACTGATAAACTCAAAAGTTGTTTTTTTCATCTCCTTACTTTAGCATAAGGGTGAAGCAAGTTTTTTAACCATTTTTGTCTCGTGGGAATCAGACTGTGCTTTCATCAGTGTCATTGCCACCACCATGGTTTTCTGACTGATGAAATGCAGCAGGTGGAGAAAGAAAAGAGAATCACAAGCAGAAACCTGAGTGACCTCTCAAATAATGGAGTGGGGTGACATAAGGAGGATTGATAGAAGGGATTGAGGTGAGGAGAAGTAAGCAAGGAAGTAGGAGAAGGTGGCAAGGAAGGGGAAAAAATTGATAGAAGAGCACATTTAAAAGTATTGTACATAGCTTACAGGTCACTGGCAGCTTGGGTTGAAATGTAGGTCCATGAGCTTTTGAAGCAGACATTGTATTTAGGTCCCTCATTGAAGTTACTTTTCCCATTGCACAGAATTGATTGTCTCCATGTTGGTAATTCCAGGACCCTTTTAAATCATAGTTCATAAAAGCTGCTGAAGTGTTGCAAATCTCTCAAATTAACATAGTAAATGCATTAATTTTTCAAATAACAGGGGTACATGAAGATCCTTTTAACACATCAGAAATCAATTGCTTTTACTGGAATTATTTTCTGAAATTATTCCGTATTTTCTATGGGACTGTGCCATTCCATTGCATGTTAGAAACATTATCCTGATCACAGAGTGGCTTAAAATGAATAAATTCTGTTCACACTATCTTGTTTTAGATGTATTTATTCCTCTGTTACTTGAATGTGAAAGGTGACAGTTTAAAGGGCTAGCGAATGCTTTCTGTTGTCAACACAAAGATTTTCATGACCTTTTCAATTCAGACAGGGAACAATACAACACTACTCTCTTCTTGTAAAATCAGAATTTGGGGCTTTTCAGTATATTCTACTACAGACTTATGGTTATTTACTGAAGCAAACAGGATTCCCCAAATAGGTGGGGTATATGCTAATGCACCTTAGGGCTTTTGCCTTCCAGGATCCATTAGCGCTTGGCAAAGTCTGAATTCTGCAATTTTAATGAACTTTATTAATATGTCAGTTTCAGAAACAGAGCAAGCATCATCGCTGAGCCAAAATCTGTAATAGCTTGAACATATTTGGAGAAGAGCTTTTTTATTCATGAAAGATTGAGTTCATTTGTGCATGAATAAAGCTATGTTAACTATAAGCACAAATTCAGCTATCCACTGCATTTGTGCAAACTTTAACATGTGAATCTGACAGAAGTCAGTGTTACAGCCAAAAAAAGTGGCTCATACAATTCTCTTCTATTGTTAGGAATGAGCCTATTTATTCTGAAATATGTAATCTGTACAGCAGAAAAATGTAATTTTTTTAAAAAATAGGAAAAATATCAGGTTGCAGATTATAGGTAATCTAGGTAAGGTATATAGCACTGGTGGGATTTTTATCCTACTTATATTGCTGCTTCTCTTTCTTCAGATGATTTCTGCCTAATGGCTTTAGACAAAAGACATAGACATATCAAATTATTAAGAAAAAAAATTAAGCCATAGCTGCAAAATGATAAATAAGTCTTTGTACCTGAATGATACACTTAATTTCATCAGTCGCTCTAAATCTTTATTGGAATAGATGTTTTCAAAGTTTATACTAACTATTCAGTGGTCTGTCTTAAATAAATGCACCAAAATATTCTCTAGACACTATCTGAATCACAGAAATTATTTCCGCTATATATACATATATACAAATAGAGAAGCTGAATATCAAAACAAAATGTGCTGAAGAATCAGAATGGTTGAGACTTTCAATTCTTTCATAATTTTTTATGTTCACTATTTATTTTCCATACGTGGAGGATTACTTTTCAAAGTGTTACAATTATTTTGCCATGTATATCTAAATCTCTTTGAAGACACTGCTGATTAAAAGAATTTCTCCTTCCAGTGCAAGCAGGTATGTCTGTGAATCGCAAAGCATTACTGCAGTAGTCTGGGCTGTACTCTTGGAACAAATACCTTCAGAGATCACAAATTCTTCTGCTATTTCTTGCTTTAAAATGCCTCTGCTAGGTGAATGTTCACTGATTTCAAAGTTCTTCTAAAACCGTCATATTAACATTAAAATAAGAGAAAAACTTATGCATAAAAATTGCCCTACTTTAGAATGGTGGGCGCAAACAATTCTTGGAATAATACAGTATGCCCATGCAAATCAATTTAAAACTGTCTGACCTAGGTGACAGACTACACCGTAAATAAAAAGTCCTTTATTAGCAGCTCTGCCATTACCTGCTTAGTTGACCTTTGGTGAACACCTGCACTTTCTTCTGTAGCTACCATTAACTGTCCTTAAAAAACTAGGGAAGGACTGTCTTTTTCTCTGCATCGGTACACAATCTTGTGTAATAAGACCCTGATCAAGGTGACATCTCTAGATACTGTTAAGGCTCCCATAATGATAATTCACAAGTGAACCATTTCTAGGCACTCAGGTGGATCCAGTTTGTAATTTTGTATAATTTTAGTGCATTGGCTAAGATAGAATCATAGGATCAACTAGGTTGGAAAAGACATTTAAGATCATCGAGTTGAACTGTTACTCCAGGATAGATGTTCTATTCCATTTTAGTATTAATATCGTAATATAAACAGAGCAATACTGATCCTCCCCTGCTAAATTGACTGTTGAATCTGAAACATTTGTAACAGAATGATAGTTAAGATCACAGCTGAAGTGGAACCTTCATAATGATCCAGTATTTCATTTGACAAGACTGAAGCATTCAGGGGCTTGTCTTAGAAAACTTTTTACTTAGGAAAACACATGAAAATTGTTTTAATGGTTATTTTAACATTATTTATATTCTAAGTCACATTTTACACAGACATTATTAGAAACCTGCATATTTTGTGTAAAAATGGAGCATAACAGAGTTACTTTACCTGCAAACATGACTTGATGCTATGTAATGTCTCTACAGACCACTGTCGGAAGAGCTAAACTTGAAAGCTGAGTTTTTTGAGAATTAAAAAAAAAAATTATATTAATTCTCCCTTCCTTTTTAAATAATACACCTGTTTTTTAAACTTCAGGAGATTTTAACATTTTGCTAATAGTATCAAAATCAAATACAAGCTATCTTGTATTTGCTGCAGTAGGTTGTCATGACAACTGGAAGTTTCTTTGTGTACAGCTCTGGAAGATATGATTACTTTGGGGTCAAAGCAGACAACATTCAACAGTTCTAGTACAAAAGAAGTGTGCAAAGTTTGCATATCTAAAATTATAACTTTTGATACATTAATCATATAATCATAGAATAGTTTGGGTTGAAAGGGACCTTCAATGGTCATCTAGTCCAACTCCCATATTAATGATAATATATCCAACAGATTATCTACATTAGAAAAAATAAACAAGCTTAAGGGTTTTCAACATTTTGATATTCATAAGAAAATTTTAGGTTATTAACAAAAAAAGTGTAAATCTGATTTTAAACAATATTGGGGTTTATTTTAATTCCAAACAAGGTTTGGTTCCAGAGCCTTTTGTAGTCAGTGAGTAGACTCCAAGATTTTGGATCAATAATTACACTGTCGTTTGTGCTGTTCTTGTTGCAGCAAAGGGTGAGCTTTTCCATCATAATGGAGTGTATTTCCTGCAAGCAATTTTGTTTCTAGCTCTCAGTCAGCCTTTCAGCTGCTCAGAAATACTGCCTAAGCACCAGAGTCAAACCCACCAAAGGTAGTAGGAGCTGCAGTTCATTTCAAAGTTCTCAGTTTGCTCTACAGATGTGTATATCCTTCAGCATATAGTCCATTCTGAAAATAGCTATATCCTAACTCTTCTAGTGCCCTTTATTTTGCAGGTATATTCTTCCCTCCTGCTTTTAATGAAAATTTTGTCACACATTATCTACTACTCTTTGCACTTAATGCAGTTGATTTTGGAGTGTTTTATGGGAGCTTTCTGTTTTACAAGTAAGTTTTTCTGTTCAGAACAAATAATTTCAAATGGACAGGAGACATAGCCAGCTTTGCCAGTAGTCATTTTACCTCACTAGGTTTCACTTGAAAGTCTTGCAGTCCTAAGGAAAATTGCAGCAGATATTTGCTCTGACTCTGTAAGATCCAGCTGTCTTCAAGACTAGTAGAATGAAAGTTCAGTTCCTTTATTTTAATGAGTGACTATTAATGGAAATGAGTTAAAAATCTTAAAATTAGGTTTTCCTTTCTCTATCAGTTGCTGGTAGCACAGTATCACATAATGACAAACAGAAAATTGGACAAGTGCCGCCACCATTAAATCAGTCTGGATTTTTTACAAATAGTAGGTTTTATTGGCATGAAAAGGACATGAAAACATACTATGGTGTCTTACAGACCAGAGACACTTCAGAAATTCATGCTTCTATGCAGGCATCTCCATGGTGAACAATATCTGCAGCTAACCTTGAATCTAAACCTAAAGGATCTAAATTCCTTTAAATTCTCATAAATCTACGTCTCCGCCATGATGAGGAAAACATTTATTTGTCTTATGACTGAAGAGTAACCAAATACAATGCAACAAATTGCTGTGCCATATTTCTTACCAACAGTCACAAGTCTGATTAATTTAATTTATAGCTGTATACTAGACAGAGCTATGGTAAACCTGTAAGTGCTGAGCATTAGGAGGGTGAGGTTTTACAGCATAAACCCTGCACCACGCTGAAAACAGTCACTGCTCTCTGACAAATGCTACATCTGCAGTAAAACTAGAGCCAGTCACCCATTTAACATGCAAGCTATATTTATAACTTCAAATACAAATTAAAATAAGGGAAAAGAAAAATGTAAGCACAAAATGTTTTAATATACTGATTTTTAAATTATTTTCATACAACAGAAGAAAAGAGTCTCTCCATTTGACACAGGTTCTTACTGCATTCAGTGTCATACTGTCAGAGGACCTTCAATTATTGTGCAAGCAGACAACTTAGTATCAGTTGTAAGCTGTTGACTGTTGTGTTATCTGCTCTGCTAGCAGTAGAAAATCACAATGTGGACACATGTTGCTGTGTATATTTTTAAAGCTGCCCCAAAAAATATACCAGGCACTTGCAGCGTTAGATTATGACATTTGGTTACCCTTTATTCCCATGGGACTTTCTCCCTTTCAAACTTCCATGAAGAGAAATTTTACACTTGCTGAGTAAAGCCAGAGAAATGAAGCTGCAGACTGTGATCTTTTTTCAAGGGTTTTAAGTGATCTTTTATTTATCCCCAGTTCAGACAATGAATGGCTTTGATGAGAGGAATGTAAAATGATATGGAGGCTGATCTACAATATAAGAGACTAATTTGTGGTCTAGTTAGGCTGAGCTTCAGATAATATACACTATAGTATTTTCTCCATGTTAGAACTTCTTAGCACTAAAAGCTTGTGATACCACCTGCCTGAGGAATTGTTGTCCTCATCAGAGATGTGGTTTCTAGCTAATGGAAGATATTAGCAACTGTGAATAACAGTTTCTTCATCAGATTAGTGGTTAGTGACTGACCGAGGCTGCATACCTTGACTGCGAATGAATCCTCAAAATGCCTTCTGTCCTCTGCCAACATCAGCTTTTTCTTGCTCAGCTTCTGCTTTAGCCAGCTGCTCCATGAGCTCTTCTTCTCATGCTGTACCTTCTTTGTAGCCGTGCTGTAGGATGGGTAGAGCTGTAGGTCATCTGCATTACACTAGCATTTGACTCTCTGTCACCACTTTGTAGTTGCTTGGTGCAAAGACAGTGAAATAATTGGTCCTTCTGAGAATATACAGGTGCAGAGTCTTAGTTTCTTCCACTGCTCCTTGAACATGTGTATTTTAAGGAAAGAGTCAAATCCATTGAGTCTATTCTTAAACCTGTCCTTCTTTGAGGTACAATGACAGTGTCATATGGCTTTCCAAAGTAGGTATACCATTTTCATAATTTTACTACCTTTTCTCTCTTCCTATTTACCAGCCCCTATATTATTATTTGGTTTTTATTATTATTATCATCATCATCATAAGAATATTTAAGACAGTAGAGAGGAAAAGTGAGTGGAAGAATGCAATTAGTTTTTTGTGCAAAATCAGACTTGGAATAAAAGTACAAATACACACAAATACAAAAATAAGAATACAATTCCTTTTTCTCTAGGTGGAATGAGAATATTTCCCACCCACTAAATTCTGCTTTATTTCAAAATTCATTATATTTTCTAGACCAGTTTAATTTCTTTTACTTATCCATTTCTAGTTTGATGCTGGATACCACAGTCTGCAAGGCCTTGCTGTCTCAGAAGCCATATAATGTCCCTTTTTGATGTCATACCACCTTACTGTTGAATTAAGTCTACCTAAAGTCCATGCCAGTGATGCTTCCAGGAGTATTGAGGAGATCTTTCAGTACTGCAGCATTTTTCTTGTCATCTTTTTTACATCTGTAGGAATATGTAATTCTACTAATTAAATGTTAAACATAGAGGACAGTCTAAGACTGAGGGGGAAAGTCTTTCTTTGTCAAATGCATAAACCACAAAGGAATAAGATGTTGCTATGATATTCTGTTTCTTCTCTCTCCTGTCTAGTGAGCTTATCCAAATCACTAAATTCTGTGTTAGACTGATTTGTTCAAGAACATAATACAGAAATTCACATTTCAGACTCAGTCAAACCCTTGGAGCCTTGACTTTCATAAGAACAATTGACCTTTACTAGGTTTCCGGGATTTTGTTAGGATCATTCTTTTGGAGAATTAGGAAATCACAAAGGATAAAGAAGAACTGAGACTTTTCATCTAGGCAATGCTGTCTTCTTGATTATGAAGTCACTGTTTCCCCTTGGAGGCCTCCCAAATGCAGCCCTCTTCCTCCTCCTCCCCCTCCTACTCTGTCTCAGAAATAGTCACCAATGATTGCTTCCTCTTGTTGCTGAATAGTAATAGCTGTGGAAACAATCTAAGCTTGTTAGTGGTGTTACTACTCACTGATGTGTCCTTTAGCCTTGTGGGGATGGTACCATAAGTTTTACTACTTACTGGCCTTGTTGTAACTATCCTGTGTTTTCCTGAGATTTGCGGAAGGGCTGTGAGATGTCAGGCTAAACCTCTCCTTTATTGGCTTCTAATTTTTTGGTAACTTCTTGACTTCTGTTGTCATGGGCTACTGAAGGATGGATAACTTGAGCAGGAGGAAAGTATTTGTGAGTTTTCTGTGGAAGCTAACAATTTAAAGCAGCGTATTTTTTCCCTACATAAGAAATTATGTTATTTGGAGGTTTAGGACATGTTTGTGTTAGAAGTTTCCAGGATATCAGTAGCAAAGCTGTAATGTCTCAGATGCAGCTACAACACAGTTTTGCTGTGAGCTGCAAACCTGCGTGTTTACAATCAGAGTTGCATGTCACTGGAACTTGTGCTAGGCAGATAGGACTAAATGAGAAAAAAAGTGTTTATTTGCATATGGATATGTGTGTGTTTGCACACTAAACGTAGCCCTGTGGGCTGCTTGTTCCTAACTCCTTTCTGCTATAACAATTGCAATTTATACATTAAGCAAAATACTGCTATTTTTTTCCCTTCAGCTCCCATAGTCCCACCCCATTTCATTATATTAAAGAGACATGTTCACCTGAGCTGTTTAAATATTCCTGCGGAAAGCATGCTACAATATGTGTTGTTTGTTTTGGCAAATGGCATGCATTTATGTTGTTTCTCATACAAACAATTATTTCATATGTACTCTGCTGGGTTTAACAATGATTAACGAATACTTTACATAATTATACAAAGTCATCAATAATAACTATTTTCCTTCAGAATCTAATACAAACCTGAAGGTGGGTTTAATGTGTACATATTAGCTTTATTAATAATATTAATGCTACTATCTGACTTTTTCCTTGCTTGAAGATAGAAATGATTTTGCTAATTTTATACTTAATGGCCAGTAGCATATTCAGAATACATATTCCAATTCTGATGAGATCAAATACCCATGTTCCATGATGTGTATTATGCAAATAAAAGATGCATAATTCATTTTAAAAGATTGTATGATGACAGTAAATTATAAATCATTCCATTAGATTTCTATCACTGCAGCTTTGGGCTTTATTTATATAATATAGCTTCATCTATATGATTTGCTCTCTTGTACATTAATGTATTAAATATTTCCTTTTTAAGACTGTAACATCAGCCAAATGAAACAACAGAGCATGTTAATTCACGTTTAAAGCAGGCATTCGGTTGTCATATTGCAGCACCACTAATTCAATGCTGAAGACTTCTTTACTACCTGTTATTAATTTTAAATGAAAAAATGAACATGCTGTTAAGAAAAAGCAATACTTACTTGAGAAGGATTCTGCAAGCTCTGTTCCGCTAGTCCACAGATTGAAATGATGGAGCCAGATTTAGAAGTAGCTTATTAGGTGCATGCTGCTTCAACAGTTACAGCTTTTCTATTTTTTTAACTGAAAGACAGGATCGTTTTCTTTTAATGAAACCAGCATAGAATGATATGCTGTCCATGTCGCTATGATAGCAGAAACTTGAAGAGCAAAGTCAAGCAATTGCAGAACGATTTACCAAGGGTCATTCACTATCACCTTGCCAGTGCTTTACTATGTAGTCATAAACTTTAACAGCATCAAGGAGGGTCATGGTATGTCACAAATGCAGGAAATTACTGGTTAGTCATGTACACTTGAGATTGAAAGAGATTGAGTCAGTATTGTTTGTGAATATAAGCAGAAAATGGGGTAGAGCCAAAATCTTTCAACTGAAACACCCACTGAATTCCCTGAAGACGGCACAAGGCTCTGATTGCAATCAAAATGCAGTACCTGCTGCTCTCCACCACTCTGGTGGTTGCATACTACTTCTAGAGCTCCAGCCCTGAGAAAAGAATGTAAGGAACTGCCCCGCCCCAAAGGGATCACACAAATGTGAAAAACTAAAAGTATTTTATTTTGCCTCTGATATTTTGGGATACAAAATTTTAAGCATCGTATTTGTGAGTGTACACAAACCATTGCAACTATATAGGCATGTGATTACGGTTATAAAATCACCCACATGTATCTACATATTTAATATTAAAACCATACACACTTGTGGAGTTTTAGCGACATCACCATTGAAAGTATTTAAACATTTTTGTGAGAATTGTGCCTGTGTAGAACCCAACACAAATATGTACATCATTGTGCAATAGTCAACTATTTCTGTAGTATTGCACTGCAGAGAAGAAACCACTCTTTAAATTTAGCACCGAATTTTGAAACATTCTACTTTGCCCAAAGATGCTTTTGGATAGGGAGACATCTCTGATGTATTTATCCATTGGTAAGTACTCGGAGTAGTCATGTTTTAGCTTATCCTGATTTGGCTTGTCCCGAAGACTGGACCTTTCATAGCCAATGTGAAGACAGAGGTGAACTGTGTTTTTACCCATATTCTGCATCATTAGCTTGCCAGCCTGAGGTGGGGAGGTGGCCAATGGTTAGCCACACCTCTGTGCCTTGAAAAAAAAAAAGGTGTTGGGAAAAGGGAAGGATAACTGATTACATTAAGTTATTGCACTGGTGCGGTTGAGTTTCTACATGCATCCCAGAAAATAGTGGGCATGGTCAGGAGCTTCCCCTTACAGTTGGTCCTCATGAGCTGCCAGGAGATTTGCGTTTATCAATCCCACTGAATTTTGAATATTGAACAATGTGCAAGACCTGTGTGTTCAACAAGGCAGATCTTCCCAGCAACCTAGGGGCAAACTCAACAGCAGCACCTCCCTTTCTACAGAAAAAACCCCAGACCTTGCTTTTTAAAATGTTTCTAGGCTGACACTGAACTCCAGCACTTATTGCTTCTAACAGCTGTAAGATACAGACATAGAGCAGAGATTTCTAACTCACAACTCCTGGTGACTTCAGTAGTAGAATGGCTCATGTAGCCATAGGACCTAGTAACTGCAACCCTGCTTGTGTTCCCATTTGCTTTAACCACTGGTGGCATGGAAAATGTTTAGCTGCTCTTTATTCTGTTTTATTTATTTATTTTTCCAGACCAGCAAGACCACTGCATAGCTCTATAACTAGTTTTTGCATGACAAGATCTTTTGACTAGCAAGTTCTTCCCCTCAGGCTCCATTACACCTTAGGATCAGACTGGTGAGTTCAAGCCAAATGCAAATGGTAAGTAATTCTGTGTCAGGATCTCCAAGACATGGATGGGGAAGGGAGGAAGAACATTGCATTTCTTATGAGAAATGGCTTTTTTTTTCCAGTAAGCTGACATGAAAGGAGAGGAAACATGATTTAATTTGCAGATTTTACTTTCGCTAGTGCCATACTTACAGTTGGGAGGTTAGAGAAACAAAATATTGCCCAGCCTGGTGTGTACACCCTCTTTTACTTTCTGTCTTCCAGGTGTAAAAATGTTTTTTTCTAGGTGTTAGTGGTCAATTCCAAACCGGCCCAACACAATTCCAGTCCCAGTTTTCAAATGAAAGTAAGACAAGGCAGAGAAACCCCTCATTGAACAAAATTCTTGTCATAAATTAGAAATAAGCTCTTATTTTCTACCTCCTTTTCCATTTCTCCATCTTCTTGGCTTACTTTTCCTTTTGCACATTATGCAATGCTGTACTGAAGAAGTGTCCTTTCACTCCCTATCCCTCCTTGAGAAGAGCTTCCTGCTGAATCCATAATCCTATTGTGAATTCCTGTACAGGATATATGAAGCATTTCAGAATGAATGGCTGGCACAGCCACTGAGGTTGGGGAAAGATGCAGAATTTATGATCACTAGTCTGGCTGAGAAAACAGTAATATGATAGATTCTAAGTATATCTTGCAGAACACTGCTATCTCACCACTCATTCTTTTTCTTTTTTTTTTTTCCTCCGCCTCCCTCTCCTCTCAGTAAAATAATTGCTAACAATACCCTCAGCAGCAGCAGGAAAAGAAAGTACAGTCAAGGCTAAACTTGGAATTTCTGCAGTAATATGACTGGAATCCTTGGTCTCGTCCTTTTATGGGCTGTGAACTGGATATTTTAAAGCTCTTTCAGTTTTAAATAGCAGTTGTAAGACCTGCTCCCCTGTTTCAGTGAGGGGAGTAGGTCTTAGAAGGATGAGAGAATGAATGTAATGAAGTGGTTATTTCTAAAAGTTTTTATTCCAAAAGGCAAAAGACTGATACCATTGTTCAGCTGGTCACTGGCTGTATAACTTAATTCGTTGGTAGTTTCATGTGGACATGATACAATTCTTATTACACCCAACAAAATAAGAACTCCTCCAATACAGTCCAGCTCAACTTGAATGAATAACAGGGATTGCCACAGAAACAGTTGTGTAACTTCAAGTATTGTCTAAGTGTCTATGAAGAAAGAGTGCATCTTCAAGTGATCTCAGGTAATACATGTGAAAACAGTAACAATACTTGAAAGATTAAATAGAAGCTTTGGAAAGTTTAGTACCCGTTAGTGCCACCTTCTTACAGTTTCACCTACTTTCAGTGTCATGTTTTAAATCCTTATTGTCACAAATACACTCATCACCTCAAATCTATATACAAAATAACCAAAGGTTAGAAGCTAAAAAACTATTCAATGCAAAATAGAGCATTGCTCTTAAGTATAAGACAATAGCTTTCTCTCAAACAAACTGCTATGGAGTGTGATTGCCTTGTGTTTGTCCTGTAGTTTGCCCTGTGTATGTCTCTTCGATGGCCTTGGGGAAAGTCATGCTGTTGTTGACTGGAGTGGCTCATTAAGAGCAGAAGGAAGGATTAATCCCGCAAATTGTTTACATTGCTGCAGCAGGAGCATTGGACAAACAAAAAGTCAGCCCTTAAAAATGGAAGATCTGGCTAAAGCTATTTGCTGAATTTGGCCTCAGTCTACAAATGACCTCAGCTGCTCTGAACCTGCATTTTCAAAGAAAAAATAAAAATGCCCAGCTTGTGTCTTCAAGACCTAAATTGTATCTTGGCTGAGGAATTATTCTGTCTTTCTAAATCCACTGGGATTGTTCAGCAAATCAATATGTCTCATCTGGCTGCAGTACTCATCACTCTGTCAAGTGTAATCAAATATGGGGAGAGGAGAGGTGAGATAACCCTGAGAGAGGGTGTACTGCAAATTCAGGCAATATATAGCAAGTTTCCCTTCACATGTGCACTAATCTTTTCTCCCACCGTGTTTATCATTCTCCACACATAGCCTGCTATCTGCGCATCAGTCACGCTCAACTTTCAGCAGCCTGGCTACTGCACACCTACACACAGATTCCCACAGTCTTCATTCATTTTATGTTTGTATCAGCATCTAAACACCTCTATGGAAACCATAGCATACACAGAAAATTAATTTTGTTAGTGAGTGTGTTTGTGAGGAGACCACTCTTTCACTGGAAGTTGGTCAGTCTGGGCACTTGTAGGTTATATTTTGTGTTCCAGTAAAACTTATCTCTCTTATGAAAAAAAAAGAAAGAAAAAGAAAAAGAAAAAGAAAAAGAAAAAGAAAAAGAAAAGAAAAAGAAAAAGAAAAAGAAAAAGAAAAAGAAAGAAAAAGAAAAAGAAAAAGAAAAAGAAAAAGAAAAAGAGAAAGAAAAAGAAAAAGAAAAAGAAAGCCCATGTAAATGTCTCATTCAGTGACTTTTGAGGAGCAAATATTTTACTTTTGTCAGAAGAAACACATAGGAATTTGATGGTGTCAAACTGAGAATGGTATTAAAAGCAGGGGATATAATACCACCCTGTTGAAGCTATTGGCTCTGATATAGCTTGGAGCAAAAAGTACTTAACATTGGGTCAGCACTGCTAATAACATGACCTGTTAGCAATCTCTGCCTTCAAATTTCAAGTACATTTGGTTAACTCTGGAAATAATGCTACTAAGCTGGAATGCTTTTAGAATTCATGAACCATTTTTGTATCCCATTCTTTTTCTCTGTTGCTTTGAGTCTTCATGGATTTTCAATGAGGTAGTGTTCTTTATACCATCTGTAACCAGCATTTTTCCAATATGTTGCCAATGCTGCTTCTCTGGTTATTTCTCTTAAAATTGCTTCAAGGAGGTGTAGGGAAGACAAAATATAAAAGTAAGACTCCAGATGCCAAATCGATTTGCAGAAATGCATATGCCTGTTAAGCTTTATTTAGCTAGCTTTTCGCTAAGTGTATTTGTTGTGCATTGTTAAATTTGACTCACTTGAAAATGAGTCTCTTTTTCAGACCCTTCAAGGTAGGAAAGAGACATTAACAGCCTTTTATCATGCTAGCTAATGGCCTTCCAAACCATAAACATCTGTTTATGTTTCTAAAGACAGAAAATGTAAACTACTTCTTAGAACTGCCTTCTAACCATTATTCTAACTGGTGTTTCCTAATCTTTAACAAAAGTAGGAATAAAAATTAAATTGTGTAGAGTATTATAATGCATTATAGATAGGAAAGATTACTTGTGATTTAGGCATAATCTCACTTTCTGATACGAAGTTGATCAGCAACTAGTTCCAAAATAATGTTTGTTGGCTTGAATGTCTGAAGAAATACTGATTGTTTTAGGGTGCATATTTCATCATAGGACATGAAAGGCTGATTTAAAGCCTGAATTTGAACAACCTGTTTTTCCCTTAAAAGAGAATATGAAGAACTAACAGATATTTGTAGGGGTTATAACTCACCAAGTTCCCCATGTAACCCTAACCTTGTCTAGTACCCAAGTATAGCTATCAGCTCTGAAAACTGTTTCAGGGCAGGTGTCATTAACATACTGCTACTAGGACATGACATGTCATTCTACCAGGTAGTATGACAGTTGCAGGTAATAATGTGGCCTATTTTCTTTGCTGGAATGTAGTGTCTCTCTTTCAGTGACTGATGGATTGTTTCTGCCAACAAAGAACACCATACTTACTCACCAGGTAAACAGCAACAGCAAAGGATCAACATTCTTCAGGTTATTCTTATGGAGAAAAGAATTTTTCAAATGTTTGTACCACCTATCATGTAAACCAGCCCATTTTCTTAATCTCTCAGTCTTATAACATGTACTATAGTTTAAATACCCCACAGTTGATTTTCATCTCAGATCATGGAATCATATGGTTCTTGGGTTTCATTTATAAAAATAGGAAGCTGTGCTTTATCAGGAATAACTGGTAAATGTTGCAACTGAAAAGATATAGAAGTTTAAAACCTCGAAACAGAGATCCAACTTTTATTTTAAACTATAATTAATCAGTATCATGCCTGACTCGTAAAACTAGTTTTCATTAGCTGGAAATGATGGTTTGTTCACATTGCAATTTACAGTTTAAAGATGTTTCAGGACACCGTGTAAACAGCATAACCCCTCTAAACCATGATACAGCTCCAAATAGACTTAATGCGTTGGAAAGTGCAGATCTTGGCTAAACCAAATCACTCTTGAACATTTTTTATTTTACTGAGGAAAAATAGTAGTATCTGCTGCAGAAATAATTAAACTCCAAAATTTAAATTGTGGGTGATCCCCTGTAAGTGCATACTTTTAATGAGCCTTATTATGTTTGTAGTAATGAGGAGGCTCAAAATTTCATCATTCAAATGGTAATATTCAGATCAATTTTCAATTTTCAATCTTCAAAAACATTCAAGGAGCTTCAGAAATTTAGCCTGAACTTGTGATCAAACTGACAGATATCCCGTTCAGGATTGTCCTGGTGCCTTATTAGAAGTCTGCCACACAGTGTGGCATTTCAGTCTTCCACATGGATTTTAGCAAAGCTGTGCTTTACGCAATACTCTGTATCTCATGTCTTAACTCCTGAAGAATTACTCTGCTACTACTCTTGTCCTCGATGAATTTCCCTGAAGAAATACATTGTTTAAAGAGGCTTTCTTCTGCTAAAATATCTTTTATTTCTGGCAGCTAAAAAGATCACCTCTTACTTCTGTGCTGTCAAGGGGATTATAACGAAGTAGGCTGCATTAAAAGATACAGAATAGAAATTCACAATCAGTCTGGCAAAAGTATTCAGATATTGATGATGGATTATAGTGACAGATAGTGGACCAACAAAACAGTGACTGTCATTATTACATTATCTCTTTTTTTTGTTAAATGGGATGCTTTCTCTTACCTTCCCTCTTGTCAATCATAGGGCTTGTATTGGAGTATTTAATTTGAGTATTGGTGTTTATTTTGCTCTATAAAATTGTGAATCAAAGTGTTTCTGAGAGGAGAAAATTTGTTTATGGGGCAAGTTGAATTTTCACTTTGATGCAGTATGTTGTTCCAAGCTTGCTCAGACTTAAACAGGAGAAATTTAGGTTATATATAAGGAAGAAATTCTTTACTGTGAGAGTGGTGAGGCACTGCCACAGGTTGCCCAAGGAAGTTGTGAATGCTCCATCCCCGGCAGTGTTCAAGGCGAGGTTGGATGGGGCTTGGAGCAACCTGGCCTAGTGTGAGGCGTCCCTGCCCATGGCAGGGGGATCAGAACTAGATGATATTTAAAGTCCTTTCCAATCCAAGTAATTCTTTGATTTGTGATTCTGAGGGTTAATAATTTCTACCTGCGTTCCTACTAGTAAAAGTAAAATGAATTTTCTTTTGTTGTTAGAAGGTCAGATAAAATTATATTTTACATGGAATTTGTGGGATATGCACCCTTGGGGCCTTTTTTTCTTGCAGAATATTTTGTGATTGTTGAATTTGAAAAAGCGAGAGAAGGAGGAAGCTGAGGAATATTAACATATCTATTAAGTTTGGAGCAGCCATTTCAGAGCTCCTAGGTATGGCTAAGCATGTTATTTGAGATATAGTAGTCCTTGTAGCACACAGTAGCTATGGACTAGCACTATATCAAATCCTAGAACGAATAGAAATGGTTGTCTGTTGTAAATGAACAATCTTCAAAATTGTAAAACTTGCCTTAAGTAATATAGAAGACCACAGGCTAAGAGAGGCTAACAGGTAGGAGGAATTGCTTAGAGATTAGCACACGTGGAACATAATTTTGTGTTAAAGAAGAAGGAAAACCAAAAAGGTGGATTCATGAAGAAAATTGATAAATTCTCATCTAGTCTAGTGTACTTATCATATGGAAACACTGATGTTTTCAGGGCAATTTGGATGAGGTTGCTTTGCTGATGTGAATGCAAATTTAAGTATTTCAAACAGTTATATGACATTAGAGGATGACAATTTTCAGAAGTGTTTGATGCTATTGCCATTGAAAATTCAATCAAATCCCTGATAATTAAATGTGGTATTACCCAAGTGGCCAGCACTGGAATTTTTTGAGACCTACTAGTACACAGAGCAAGATGACTGTTGTTTCCTGGTTGTGTTTGCTGCCCTGAAGCATCAAGTTTTCTCAGGGGCAGTAGATCTCCTTGCTTTAGCAATGTGTTTGGACTTGGCCTTCTCAGCCTTCTAGAAGGGGTTGCTTATCAGAGAGCTTCTGGGACACAGTGATAATCCCAGATCCCTTCATGTCACTCCTTTGCTTATACCCAATTTGGCCAGTAGTTTTTTGGTAAAATCTATTACCATCTTTTCCGGATGTGAATGATATTTTTGTTTTGATATGTGTTCAGAGAGGAGAAGCAAGAGAAAATTTGCTGAATGCCTGATGTCTGGAAGATCTGAGTAATGCTCCATGAGCCTTTGCCATGTGTGAGTCCACAAAGAGCTATTCAAAGATGCAGCCCTCACAGGAAACTTTGGGGAAAATTATATATCCCACATGAATAGAATTATATATCTTGCATGAAACCTTGTGCCACATCAAATTAGGCTGCTTTAGAGGAAGGTGAAGTACCTTCCTTCCTGGAATGTATTTTCTCCAGTTGAAGGAACTCAGACCCTATATCCTAGTAACCAATCATGCTAATAACCTTGCAATAAAATACGAAGACTGCATATGAGGTACTTTATCAAGTCAGTTGCTGCAAACAAGGAGATGAAATATTTTCCCAAATGCTGCATAATATTTTGCTATGATTGGATTGTGGTAATAATGCATTTACAATTACCTGTCTAATGCAGGATAAGTAAATGCAGAACCAACAGAGTCAGAATTTGTCAAGAGTACAGAATATCTAGTTAATGCATATTTATGTAGGTGAAAAGCCCTTATTAGTTTTTGACTTGATGCGCTAGTTATAGAATCATAGACTTAACTGGGTTGGAAAGATTACAAAGTCCAACCTTTGACCCAGGACTGCCAAGTCCACCACTGAACTATGTCTCTAAGGGCCTTGTCTACACTTTTTTGATAAAATCTAAAGTACCATTTTCCAGGAAAATATACTTAATACATGAAATAGATGGTATCAGAAAGACAGATTCCTGTTTTACTCTTACCCAGGATTATTTAGACTAGACCTACTATCAAACTGCAACTGGGGAAATTTAATTTTCCATTCATAAGGCTTGCTCTTTAATTTCAATTTAAGAAGTAGATTACTTTTATCTGCTGTTTAACTAGAACTGTTTATGTAGTACTGTGCTATGTAGCAGTTACCACAGACTTTCCTGAGGTGCCTACAGTCAGTGATGGATTAAACTATCTGTGTAAAAGGTTTATTTCATTTTGTAATATGACATGGATTCTCCTGGATTAACTGCTTCAATGCCATCACTGTGCAAATATGTCCTTGTTTCGAAGACAGGACAGCTCTAATTTTAACTGTGAAGTCCTTACTTAAGTTAGCAACTGGCCATGCATCATGCCTTTTACCACTTATGCCTGTTCCACTGCTCTGCTCAGGATGGGTTACCTAGTAGCTTCTCAGACAAAACATTTGGCTGACAGTTAACAGTGCAATGTAGCCTCCACTTCTGTACTCATCACGCCTGTGTATGAGGCAAAGTGTTCTGTTCCTCAGGGAGCACTTTTGGGGCCAATACCTTTTATTGCATAAAGCTCTCTGTCCCATGTTAAACATGTTTAATCACCATGTTTTTGCTATTAACATTGCTGTTTTGAAATAGTTCACTGAACTAACCACAGGCTTTTTTTTCAGCATGCAGTAAAGGTGTATTATACATTAATCTTATCAAAAAGTAACTTACATCCCTCGTAAATAATCAAAGAAAATAGTTCTTTTGAATTTTTTGCTGGACCACTGCAGCTTAATAATTCTGGGGTGCAAGTTCCACTAAGCCAATGAGCAAAACTACAGCTGGGATTTGAGCTGCAGACTCTACTATTGTAAATCAGACGGGGTGTGTCCACACACTAAACATCTCTAGCATTAGGGCTAACTGGCGCAGAATAACTTTGTCCATACTGTTGATCTCTTTTAGCCTCCAAAATAGGAAAGTTATTTGCAGATTTTTTCTTGGCATGTTCCTTTGTCCATATTAATTAGGCTGTGCCTAGGAATAATTTCGGAAAGGTCTAGTTATCTTGAGTGAAAGCTGTGCCAGGCTATAATGTCATTATAGTGGCATAGACAATTGTGTTTCATTGCCTAGGAATGTTTCTTCATACTGCACCCTAACATGGGTCTGGGCTGCCAAGACAGTTACATTTCTTGTAACTGTTTATCAAAAAGCTGCAGGAGCTCTATTCTGTCACATTTCTATTTCCTCACCATTTTCAACTGTCTAAACTCAGGTATGATTACAGCGTTGGTATTACTGCTGTTTTATTTCGTAGAATTAGGCTGCTGCACCTATTATCATTATGTCTGGATATTGAGTAATCTAGCGATCTCTTTGTCTGCTTGAGTCACAATCACATAGTGTTTTGGGATTGGTTTTATTTTATTTTTACCCAACTGTTTTTACTTAACTTTGATGCAACATATGGTTCAACTCAGTGTTTTCCTGAGTTCATGCAGAAAGTCCTCCTGGGTAGCTGTTTCTTTTACCTAACCAGCATTCATCAGATGATGATGCTGATTTCCCAGAAATAGCAACAATTTAATTTCTTGTGGTTTCTATTCCTCTTCTCTCCATCTCCCTACCTGTATTTTTATACTTCTATGTTCTGCTCGTTGCTTAGAATAAGTACAGTCTAAACTCATCATGCTCTTCTTTTATTCCTTAGTGCATGGATTAGGAATTCTAACTTTAGATACCTAAGCTTGAATATTGTGTTGCCACATATAAATATAATCCATGCCTAGGAATAAGCTAGCTCCAGGTTCATAAATTTGTCACTGCTGGTGATAAGTAAATCCCCCAAAATTTGGTATGAACAATTACTTTTCCAAAGAAAGTTTGCCATAATTTTTATTCAGCTACTTTCAATGAAAATTACAGGAATGATTTGTTGATTTCTTGACTGGGAAAATGTATTATTTTACACACAAAGTAGTTTAAGAGCTAAGGAGTGTTAGGATGTATGTTGTGAGCTACACAATACTCCGTGATAATAACCTTGCAAATCCTTACATAACAAAGTGAATAGCCCACAAATAATACCTTTTATTGCATAAAGACTTATGAAGATTAGAGACTAAGTTTGGTGTTCTGTGTGTATTTACAGTCATTGCATTGGTCATTCAAGAATTTTAGACATCTCAAAACCATGGCTTCAACTATGTTAATTAAAACTGGTTTCAGATGGAAATCTGCCTTCGTTACAATCTTTTGGCAGCAGTGAACATTGTATTTCACATTCTTGATTTCTCATTTTCACTTCAAAAATACTGGTTTTGGGGTTGAAATGGAAAGAATGTTTGCTGGAGCAGCTTCTGCTTTTGTAAGGCAAAGGGGGAACTGGTATCACAGAATTGAACAGCCCAGATTGGAAAGGACCTTGAAAGATCGTCTGGTCCAAACTTTTGTGGGAAAGGGAGCCTAGATGAGATACATAGCACCTTGTCCAATCACGTCTTGAAAACCTCTAATACGGCTGTGCCTAATTTCACATAAGTAACCTGAAAATAGTTGGGATTTTTTTTTTTAAGAATGAAGTGGTTATTGCTCTAAGTTTTCTCTATTCAAAAAGTTTGGCTTTTTTCTATGGATTTTTTAAAGTTTAAAATAAACTTTTATTCATTATAATAAAAGCAAAAGTTTGTGGGTCTTGGGGTGGTATTGTTAGAAAATACATAACCTGTTTAAAGCTTGCAAACTACAGATAAAGAAAATAAATAAATAAATAGCATTAATGCATATCAACCAAATACAGTCAAGCCAGTAGAAAGTGCTCTAATTTAGCTGGGATCATTAAACACAGAGGGACGAAACATTGACATTAATGAATCAGGCATTCTAAGGAGAAGCCTCACATTTCTTTAAAAATCCTGAAATATTTAAAATGCTTCAGAGCGTCTGCAGAGGTAGGCTGTGTCCTGACATCTTGTCAGAGGCAGTTTTTCCAATGTTCAGCAACTCTTAAAATAAGAAGATCTTTCCTTATGTTTAACAGGAATTTCCTTTATTTCAGTTTGCACCCATTGTCTCTCATCCTGTCACTGTACCACTAAGAGTTTGGCTCCATTTTCTTTTCTCATCTCCATCAGATTTTTATACAGATAGATAAGATCCCCACCCTAAGACTGTTCTCTAAACAAACCCAGTTGACCCAGGCTTTCTACATAGGACATATGCTCCAAACCTTTCATCATACTCATTGCCCTTCACCGAACTCACTCTAGTCAGTTTCCCTTGTACTGGAGAGTCCAGAATTCCCTATGGGTGTGTCACCAGGGCAGAGTAGAGAGAAAGAATCACTTTCATTGATCTGCTCAGGATCAAGCTTTCATTGATCTGCTCAGGATTACAAGCTCAGGAGTGTTGCATCCTGACTAGAAGGAAGTGTGTCAGGAGGGCCAGGAGACCTCCATGGATGGATAAGGAGCTGCTGAGGAAACTTAGAGGCAAAAAATAAGCTAATAAAAGGTGGAAGCGAGGACAGGCGACCTGGGAAGAATACAGGGGTATCGTCCAGGAAGCTAGGGACCAGGTTAGGAAAGCTAAGGTCCAGTTAGAATTAAATCTGGCAAGGGATGTGAAAGATAACAGGAAAGGCTTCTATAGGTACATAGCAAATAAAAGACAGCCTAGGGACAACGTGGGCCCTCTCCGGAAGTTATCAGGAGAACTGACCACCCTGGATTTGGAGAAGGCTGAGGTTCTTAATGACTTCTTTGCCTCAGTCTTCACTGGCAAATGCTCTGACTGCACCACCCAAGTCTTAGAAGGCAGATGCAGGAACTGTGAAAATGAAGACCTTAGGCCCACTGTAGGAGAGGATCAGGTTTGAGACCATCTTAAGAACCTGAACGTGCACAAGTCCATGGGACCTGATGAAATCCATCCACGGGTCACGAAGGAGCTGGCGAATGAAGTTGCTAAGCCACTGATCACTGTCCATCATATTTGAAAAATCTTGGCAGTCAGGTGAAGTTCCTGGTGACTGGAAGAAGGGTAAGATAGCCCCCATTTTCGAGAAGGGGAAAATGGAAGACCTAGGGAACTACAGACCAGTCAGTCTCACCTCCGTGCCTGTCAAAATCTTGGAGCAGATTCTCCTGGAAAGCATGCTAAGGCACATGAAAAACAACGAGGTGGTTGGTGACAGCCAACATGGTTTCACTAAGGGGAAATCCTGCCTGACCAATTTGGTGGCCTTCTATGATGGGGCTACAGAACTGATGGACAGTGGCAGAGCAGTTGACATAATCTACCTGGACTTGTGCAAAGCATTCGACACTGTCCCACACGACATCCTTGTCTCTAAATTGGAGAGACATCAATTTGATAGATGGACCACTCAGTGGATAAAGAACTGGCTGGATGGCTGCACGCCAAGAGTTGTGGTCAACTGCTCACAGTTGGAAAAATTGACGAGTGGTGTCCCTCAGGGATTGGTGTTGGGACCTGTCTTGTTCAACATCTTTGTCAGCAACATGGACAGTGGGATTGAGTGCGCCCTCAGCAAGTTTGCCGATGATGCCATGCTATGTGGTTCAGTTGATAGGCTGGAGGGAAGGGATGCCATCCAGAGGGACCTTGACATGCTTGTGAGGTGGGCTGCTGCCAACCTCATGAAGTTTAACCAGGCCAAGTGCAAGGTCCTACAGCTGGGTCGGGGCAATGCCAGGCACAGCTACTGGTTGGATGAAGAGATTCAGAGCAGCCCTGCAGAGAAGGACTTGGGGGTGTTGGTTGGTAAGAAACTTAACATGAGCCGGCAGTGTGCACTTGCAGCCCAGAAAGCCAACCGTATCCTGGGCTGCATCAAAAGAAGAGTGACCAGCAGGTCGAAGGAGGTGATCCTGCCCCTCTACTCTGCTCTTGTGAGACCCCACTTGGAGTATTGTGTACAGTTCTGGTATCCTCAACATAAAAAGGACATGGAGCTGTTGGAGCGAGTCCATAGGAGGGCCACGAGGATGATAAGGGGCCTACAGCACCTCCCATATGAAGACAGGCTGAGAGAGTTGGGGCTGTTCAGCCTGGAGAAGAGAAGGCTGTGTGGAGACCTCATAGCAGCCTTCCAGTATCTGAAGGGGGCCTATAAGGATGCTGGAGAGGGACTCTTCCTTAGGGACTGTAGTGGTAGGACAAGGAGTAATGGGTTCAACTTAAACAGGGGAAGTTTCGATTAGATATAAGGAAGAAGTTCTTTACTTCTGTGAGGTGAGGCACTGGAATGGGTTGCCCAAGGAAGCTGTGAATGTTCCATCCCTGGCCATGTTCAAGGCCAGGTTGGACAGAGCCTTGGGCAACATGGTTTAGTGCAAGGAGTCCCTGCCCATGGCAGGGGGATCAGAACTAGATGACCTTAAGGTCCTTTCCAACCCTAACTATTCTATGATTCTGTGATTCTATGATTCTATGCTGGCAACAGTAATCCTAATGCAGCTGAGGATGCTGTTGACTTTCCCCCTCACAGAAGCATATTGCTGGCTCGTGTTCAACTTCTTGTCTGCCAGGAGCCTCAGGTCCTTTGAAAATCTGCTTTCCATCTTGATGACACCCAGCCTGTACTAGACCATGAGTTATTCCTCCACAGGTGCAGGAATTCTTTTGCACTTCCTTTTTTTGAACTTCATTCCTATCTGCCCATTTCTCCAGACTGTCAAGATTTCCCTAAACAGAAGCACTACCTTTTGGTGTATTAAACACCCCTCCCAGTTTTGTTATCACCTGCAGACTTCCTGAGTGTGCACTCTGTACAGTCATCCAGCTCATTAGTGAAGGTCTTGAAGAATATTACCCATGGCATCCATCCCTGAGGTACAGAATTAGTGACTTATCTTTTACTAAAGAAAGAGAGGACCAGTGTACTTGTGTATGATAAAATGAGTAGAAATGGTAAAGGAAGGGGAAGGGAACAATGGATTTTTATCTATTATTCTTCTAAGGCTGCCCTTGCTTAGCTCATATACCTTAGTATTTCCTCTTTTACCTTCCTTCCTTAAAGATCAAACTCCTGCAAGGGGTGTGTCTGTATGGGTTTCAACAAGTTGGTGGAGAAGAAGAGACTGTAAGTTTACTTGCATTTACTATGACATATGGAAGAGCAGTTTTATTTACTGTGGAAACTCCTAACTGTTTTAATCTCTTTTACTGCTAGTGACCAACAAACCAGGGTGCAGAGGAAAGTTGACAAGATTCAGATATCTCAAAATTATTTTTCTCATATCCATATCCTGAAATTGTCAAAGTATGGGGTTTGATTTTTCATCACTAACAGCTCTAATCAACTAATATAGTTAGTTCACACATTATCCTAAAATTGAATGAGAGGAACAGAGATGCTGGCAACAAGTCAAAATTGAAGCTACTTATTTATCACTTGATAAAATGAATGAATGATTTTCCAGCACAGCTTCTGAATTTTTTAAGAAAGGTCACTCACTCACTGCAAGGGAAATTGTCTTTCAATCAAGTTGTCTCCCTGCTTTGGCTTGATTTATGTCTTATCATTGCAAATATTATCTGAAAATGAAAAATAACATGATGCTATAAAGATGTTATTGAAAACGGAAAATACATCATTTCCATTATTACTGATGTGAAATCAAACTGATCTGTGAAGAAAAATATTGCAGCCAATCAAAAGCTCCCATTTTGTTGTTGCCACCAAAGACATATCTCAAAAAAGTGTCTCTCTCTGTGGTTATGTTGTGAATTTAGATTAGTTCCTTTAACTGAGTATTTTTTGACTGGGTGGTTTTGTTTAGCATGAGTAGTTATTTAGCATGGGAAGCTGAACTTAATGGAGCCTTAGGCTAACTCCCACCTAAAGCCCAACTTAATTTACAACCTGTGCTTAGTTATGTAAATGAAGGCCTTGAGACTAGTACAAATTGGAAGATAAAGGAGTTGCATCCTTTAGCAAGAAGCAACAATCATAGAGCTAAGAAGAAATTTACTGCCCACCTTAAGAAAATGAAAGAACCCAATAATGAATGAACTCTAGACCAAAATTCACCATTGGACCAAAAGGCGCATGCAAGGTGTGTGAATAGCGTGTGGTGGTCAGGTGCATAGAATGTAAGGGTATAAAACTCAGGAATTTCTTTGTTCTTAGTCCTTCCATGTAGGCACTCAGCTCCAGCTGTTCCTATTCCTGTACCACTCAATCATTAAATTATTTTTCTAAGAATAGGATGTCTGAGACTCCTCTCTGGGAAACCTAGGGTGGAAAATTGTTTTTAACAGTTACTTACTTTATTTTTGGTGTTGTTCTTTCAGAAAGTCTTTCCTGATTCTGGGAAAAATAAAGAATCATTACCGGCCTAATACAAGCTCACAGTTGTGGACATGCTTTTGGCAACGAGATAAGAACTGAAGAGATCTGAATAAGGGAAAAGTCATTTCCCATGTGTTTAAGTGAGAAGCCTTTCCAAGGCTTAGAAGGTAGAATGGAGAAGGAAGAGATAAGATAAGGTGAGATGAAAATAAAGGATGCAACTGTGTAAATTAAAGGTGGCTTGGTAGATAAGGTGGTCTTTAGAATGGGTACACACTTTCAGCTACTTACTGTATGAAATTGGGAGAGCCAGTCAGTCTCTGGCACCTCAGTTATTTATCTCTAAATATGTAATTACCTCACAAGGACCATGCCAGATAGTGGAATGCCCAGAAACTGCAGAGGACTTGTAAGACCCCATGGGGAATGAGGTGAAAGAGTTATGACACACTGAGAGCAGACAACCAGGAAGATCCTGAAAGATGCTGTTCAGTATGAGAGGAATGAAACCCAAATACATGACTATACTCTGCTGCAGTTGATACACCACTGCATTGCATAAATCAGTTGGTATGATGCACCCAAACAGATTCTCTTTTACAAATAAGAAAACAGAAATATCAGGCGCTAAGAATGCTGAACCATCATCTGAAATAGCCAATTTTCAGACTTGTCTGAGTTGTTTAATTTCTTTTTTGAGGAGGGCAAATTAGAAAGAAACATTCGGAAACATTCCAGGGGACTTGAAGAAAGGCACTGTTGTTAACAGTTGGCCATTTACTCAGCCTTGTGCATGGGCAGTATGGTATCTGACAATGATATGTTCTGTAGAAAGAGTGTAAATGCATTCTCAGAGCAAACTGCAGCAGAAAAAACTTCACTACATAATTACTAAAATATGCTCAGGCTTCATTCCCCAAAGCACCTCTGTCAATCAGCTGATGTCTTCCAGTGACTCTCAAACATGTTGACTCAATACAATTAATAGTTTAATCACTGTTTGGAGATGTACACTCAGTCACTAACACATTATCATATACTCAAGCATTTTATTAAATGTTACTATTCATAATGCAAGACTCAGGTTTTGTCTGAAGTCTGCTACTCAGATATCAAAGATTTTTTCCTTCTAAAATGTAGGATATTTTGATCATTCATTCATATTAAGCTAAGATAAAAAACCTTGGCTCTCAGCTTTCTGTCCATGTGATCATTACTAATTCGGTTTTACAGAAAACACAAAAACCCTGTCCCATCTTTATAGACTGCCTTGTAATCCTTTGCTCCAAAATACTACTTATCAATAAACATGTTCATCAATGTCAGATCTCCAAGCAAGCTGCTATAAGGCAGTTTGAGTATCCTATGAATTGCATGATCCTGTCATTTTTCTCTGAAATACAACACAGAATAAAGGTGCAGAATGAAAAGCCTACGTATGGCTTCTTGTATGACAATGAAATACTAGGAGTGTAGTAAACCTCTTCTGTTTGGTGGCTTTGGAAGAATGAAAAGGAGCCTGCTATGATTAAAATCACTGTCAAACACACAACTTGTCTTCCTCCCAGTATTTATTCAGCAGACATTTTTAGTGCTTTTGGGAATATGATTATTCACTGATGAACAAGACTAGCTATATACTGAAAAACAGGTGACTGACACCTAACTTCAAACATGGATAATTCTTATACCCATTGAGCTTCTTGTAGAACTGCTGATAGGGAATCTGACATGGTGCTGATGTCTACACAGCGACAGGAGGAGATAAGAGACTGCAATATAATAAAGTTGACTTCTGAACTGGAATTCATTGGAATTAAGGCAGCTTCTAAAAACTGTACCTGCCTGGATTGGAGCTTGGCCAATCAAAAAGTAGAGAAAACAGTTCCACATACATGCTATATGCATGTGTGACAAGATTGCTTGTCCTTTTACTTGATATCTTCCTTCTTAAGGTGACTAGCAGGAGAAAGTACAGGAAGTAACTGTAGAGATGGAAGGAAAAGATAATTTTCTGTATCTTCTGCCGCTACACTTCTTGGGGCTTTCCTATTTACTAATACAAAAGGCATTTTAGAATAGAGTCTTGTTTGCTATGGTCTTAATTTTAAACATCAGAGCAACTTAAACTGAAATGTTATGTTTGGATTGCACATATTAAATTGTAACAAAGGAAGAACTAATTTAATAGAATATTTAGATGGGGATTGTTTTTGCTAGTTCTTTACAAGATTTTTTCAAAAGCAGCCCAACATGCTCTCCACTTGCACCTAGAAATTGTCATGCTTTATTTTTACAAAACAAATGGATGCATGGGAGTCTGAGCTTTGACATAAAACCTCAGATCACAAGCTACTAGTACACAATATTATACACAATAAGAGTGGATCTGGCTGCTCACATATCAAATGCAATACTGAAACCAAGATATTTGTGGCTCTGTCTTATGGGCAACACACTGTTGGCTCAGAGATAAAACGGAAGCTGTGGTCTGCGCTGACCATAAAAACTGAGTCTGTACACACTAGGGTGGAACTATTTCTACTCTGCATGGATTGACACAGAATGGTAAGTGTAGTACATCTTTGCTATAGTGACTACTAGAAGCTGAAAGATTTAGGTGGGAATTTTTCCATTAGAAACTATCCTGGCACTGGAAAAACACTCTTACAGAAATAAAAACAATATGCTGAAGATACAGACTCTTTCTATATTGGACTTTGTGTCACTACTGATAATGGCTTGTATTTAATGTTTTTCTTAAAGACATTTCTGTGAATTAACTGGGCCTTGGTTGTACTGGACACAGTGTAGGTTTGTGACATTGATCTCCAGCTTTTTCATAAGCGATCATTAAAGAAAATAAAATTATGTTGTAGGGGTGAGTTTTAATCCCTCATTCATACTAATAAAATTTCAAAAACATTGTCTAGAAATGTTTTATGCAGTGATATATCAAAGGCTACAGACAGCTTCAGGCTCTAACTTTCACGGGAAAGGCCTTCCATGGATAAAACCACTGGTTATAGCCTACAGCAAAAGCAGGCTCTTCCCCTTTCCTCCTCCCCCAAAGTTCTTCCTTCAAAAATTACACGGCAGAAAGGGGATATAAATGAAAAGGATCAGTACATAGGCCTGAATTCCACTTTTGGTGTTTTATTCGGTTTGGGAGGCAACACAAATCTCTTTTCCTGTTTAAAGAAGAGAGAAAGCATTTCAAGTGCGGAAAAAGATGTAATTTAATAACATTGAGAGTCTAGGCTAACAAATTAAGGCCTTAGTGTGCCTGGGCTGAATGGTCAACTTAAGCAAAAGACTATGAGCTATCCAAATGCTAATGTTTCATCTAGCAATAGGAAGGAGAGGGGTTTCTCCTCCATACCACAGGAGACTTGAAAAGAGACATCTATTCAGATCTATGTTTTGGGAACTGCATTTATCTTTCATTTTCTGTGCAGAGCTCAGAGCTATAGTGAGATACAGCTCTTAGCTAAAGTGAGGAGGATCTTCTCCTGGGAGCCAATAGTGCAGAAGGGAGCAGCACTCAAGAAGCGACTAGGCAGCCAGCAGCAAAAAGGCAACTCATCTCAAGATCAGTGGCAGTCTCAGTTAAGATTTGTTGACAGGCAGGACCTGACAACCCTCAACTGTGAAGTAGACATTGCCCAATATTAAAAGCTGCCAGCTGGCCTTGGCAGAAGTAAAGACTGTGAAATAGTATTGATTACACTGTAGTTCCAAGCAGTGCTCTCAGTTACTTACTGTCCTGGGGCTTTCTTGTCTTCCTTTAATGAGATATTGTCAAGGCAACTGATTCATGTTTACAAATGATGAAAATTAGCTCATTAAACACCATGTTTAACTTTCTTTGATTCAGAGGCTTGGGGAGAAGTTTTATTGTGGTCCTTTAAATTTGAACCTGGCCCTTGTCCCTCCTAGTTAAGACTTGTCAGAAGAGTTACAGCTGCCCACGTTTATCCCAATCAGACATCAGTGGCTCTGCGGCTTGCTGGTAGGTTGGTGTAACTACCAATTCAAAACACTGAGGCTTCTTAGGTTGGTTCAAGAGACTCACAAAATGAAAAGTAAAATAGTGTTATTTTAACACAAATATTTTATTGAAATGTTTTGTTTACAGGTACATAGGAAAGGTAGGAATAGATTTATAGGAATACTGAAAGAGGAAGTTCTCTGTCAACCCTTTTCCTTACTAAATGCCCTAGAAATTAGGTTTTAAGGCTTGAGGGTGCTTGAGGCAGATATTTTTTCTTATCTGAAGTGTCCAGCCTTCTCTCAGAAAAGTTTCACAACCACCTTACTAGCTGAGTTTTAGAATTTGGTTGCCCTCAATCTTTCCTGTTAATGCTGTTCTCCTCATGTCCTCTAGATGGAGGATGAATCTCACCTTTTGAGTTAAGTAGGTTGATAGTTAAGAGCATTATAGTTCTGAGGTGGATCTACAGCTCTATAGTTGCAAAGTGTAGTGCTGAGGTTTTCTTAAGAAAATAGGAATGAGTCTCTAGACTAACGATTTGGACTTTCACCAGGAGAACAAAAGATTTTGGTTTCTGTTGCTGATTACAAAAGCAAGTAAACATTTTTTTAGAAGAAACACTTTCAGAAAAAGACCAAAAAGAAGGACTGCAGATATACTCCCAAATAACTACTGTTTTTCATCTTAGAGAAAGCTGGTAGTTAGGAGATATGAGCTCATCTCCCTGTATCATCAAAGGGGACTGTGTCCCATGTCCCACCTGAGCAGTAAAGGAAGAGAACAGCTGTTCTTACTTTCTCTAGGGATGCTGGCCATCCTAGTAGAGTTGACAAGTCTAACTTAAACTGAATTGGAAGATTTCTAGGGTAACTGCATTGTTTGTTGAGTATGCTGTTTTCCATAAATTAATACGTTAAGTGTCTCAGACTGATAACAGTGCTATCCCTAGTGCTATCAGCTTGCCCTCAAGAGTGCATGTTTGACATGAAGAGCCTTGTTGCCAACTAGGCAACAAGGGAGCTGTGCCAGTGGATTGGATGCTGGAAGGAGAAGAATGCCTGCATTTTATCCTGTCCTCAGTAAAGAGGTAAGAGGGATGACAAAATAGAAGATGGAGATGCAGCATGTGGGCCAGGCTGCAAGAAGCAGCTGTCTTGTAGGTAACTGGGATGAGCTAATTGTTCCAGCCAGGGACTCCTGGATGTGCAGGCATTTCAGCTGGGTGAGAAAAATTGCTGCCAGTGTTCCTTACAGACTTGCTGGAGATCTGCATCTCACTCTTTGCAGCTGGAATATTCCCGGCTGGCTAACCCACTGCTGCTTTCCCTTTGACCAGAGCAGGGAGGAGGCAGCTGGTTCTGTAAACCTGTCTGGATCTGTGGAAGATTCTGCAAACATGAATTTTTACACAATCAATTATAAAACCTTTATGTGCAATATATTATTTGCTGGTTAGCAAAGCAAAAGAACCATTGCTCTGAATTCTTATGTTTCCAACATAGCATCTCTTCAGCTACTAAATTAAAACAATATCACTGATGAGTGTTGTTCTCATCAGCTATTTGAAGATTTCAGTTATTCCCCAGTAGAGGGGGGTCATCAAAATCTTGACACTCTAGTGTTTAATTAACTTACATTTCCTTATTCATTTAAGGCCATGCATTTCAACACTACCAGAGATAGGTTTGCCTTTACACAATGTCGTTAGAGAATAAATTGCACTATGTACTTTCCTCGGTCCTAAGAGTCTGGGATCTTTGAGCTGAATTGATTGCAGTGCTGTAGCAGAGGCATTATGAAGAACAGAAGATGCTTTATATAGGCATTTATTTCGAAGATACATTCTGGTTATTTAGATGTAATTTTAAGGTAGAAAAATGGTGGTGGCCCAATATAGCTTTTAATCTGATGTACTGTAGCCTAAACAATATGTGCTTAAAAGCTAGAATTCTTTGGCTGGATATCTTTATGAGCAGAGCTGTTTCACTGTCTCTTCTGAGAGTTAATCAAGCTTTCAACTGTTTGTAATGAGAAAATAAGATTAAAGTTTGGTTAAATGTTAAGTGCTAGTTATTAAAGCCTATCTTGGAAAAGAAAACATTCCTAAGAACAAGCTTAAATTTAGAAATAATTCTGGTAAACTTGCAAAATATTAATAAAGCGCTTTAACTGCAATTTTAAAATTGGTAGCAGTTCCTTTTGTGTAAGAATGTGTTTTTCAGTGCCTGAAATAGTGCACAAATTTAGCCAAGATACAAGTCTTGAAGTAATTGAAGTTTGCACAAGCTCAAGAGAGACTTCAGTTTTACTGGGTGATAATGTCCAAATATTCCATCATGATTGAACACATTCAGGCTTGGGCTGCAGAAATAACATGAACTTCATCTGTAATAGATGTTCTGGACCAGGATAAGCATGGGCATTAAAGCACAGAGCAAGGAAGCTGTCTGTCTTTTTCTCATCTTCTGTGACATCTGTGTCTTCACCTGGTGAAAGGGGAGGAGGAAGAATACCAGATGCAAAAGTAGAGAGAACAAAATCTGCACTGCAAAATGGAAAGACGGGGTCAAGGAGTCTTATGAACGTGGTTTAATGAAGAAATTAAGTGAAATGGGAGTTAATTGAAGTGGGAAAGAAATTAACTGAAAATGAAGAAGCAGATAGGGAATGATTGCATAAAAAACTAAGAACACGGACATAGGTAAGGATAGCTAAAGAAGTGTAGTTTGCACATGGAGCTAGTGGGGCGTGGTATAAACTGCTTGCCAAAGAAGGCTGATGTAAGGAAGAGAATCTTCAAGAAAGAATATTGAGTATTTTACAGGTAAAAATATGAGACAAAGGTAGATTAAATTAAAATGTACTGCCTTATTCTGCCATGTCCCATATGAGATATCAGAACTTGAAGAATACTTAGTTATAGATAGCCCTCTAGGTTTAGCTTTTATTGATTTCAGCCACATCTGCAAGCACTTGAATACACCTTTAAATCCAACCTTATGGTGTCCACTGGATACTCAGAAAATTAGGCATGTATTGTGGCAGAGGTCCTATGAAGCAACTGCATTGTGACACAGGCTTTAATGACATGATCATATATATTTATATCAGGGAACATAGAAGCAATTTCTGACATTTTCTGCTGGACTTTGTGATTCTGGTGTTCATATGGGCAAATATCTATTTCTTGCACCAGAACCTTTTAACGACCAATGTGGTTAAGTTAATCTGCCTTGTAATATAGCTGCTCTGCTATAGAAGTTTTTATAACGGTGATTGCTCCTGAATTGTGCTTGAATTAACCTCACCTATTTACTTGGCCACTTTATGATCTCCACTACAGCATAAACATCATTGTGCTTCCTGCTAAATCTGTAGGAAAGGACTATATCCACAGTACATAGTCAAAGAGATAAATACTGGGTCTCTTATCATAAACTGCCTCTTGGGGAAGCCTACCTCTCCTCTACAGAAATACCCACAGAAAGGGCCTGGCTCTTCATTTAAGTACTCAATTGCTCCCTGGCACAAGCAGGAGTCACAGGACAAGAAACCTCAGCTCCCCAACAAGAAGGGACTCATTTTCCCTCTCTCTGATCAAAGGTGAGGCATACCCGACAGCCGTTCACAGACACGAAGGAAGAGATAAGAAGCTTTCTCTAATCAAGCCGTGATGCTAGTGCTTATATTTTTGAAACAGGCTTATTCCAGTCCTTGAGCTTTAATCAAAACAAAGCTGGGGTCCTGTGCAGCTGAATGGATTATATTGTCACAACCTCCTGTTCTAACAGCACAAGTCCTTGAATAGTTTTTCATTATTTGATCCAAGATAAAGACATCAGCTTACTACTCCTGTGCAGTTCTCCATGTCTATAACTTCAATCTTTAACATTTCCAAAGGGCACCCGAACCACTTGGTTTGCAATAATTGTTTTTTATCTAGACACTTACAGATAAAATTTTTATTTTTCCCTGAGAACAGTATGACACCATAACTCCAGAAGCTAATAATCTCTAAAGGCTTTAACCACATTTATCCTGTGGAGCCTTAGGTGTTTTCCTTTCTCAGTATCTTAGATTTCTCATTGACACTTCTGGGTCACATTAAACTGACTTTATTTTTTTAACCGGCAGCTTTTTTTACAAGCTTTCTTCTATCATTTCGAAACTCCTATGGTTAAAGGAAATCCTGAGTCTTTGACTAATATTTTCTCCAGCATTATCATTTGGATTTGTAAAATTCCAGTGAGCAAGTTAAACATTACAATTAGTGCAGTGGGAAAAAATGGTTGGTTTTGTCAGTTCTCCTTCCCTGTGCTTCCCCAGAAACAACCCACGTGACTTTCATGAAGCTATACTGTGGTGCAAATTATCTGCATTCTTTTCTGGTAGCTGTTGGGCAACTTCAATTGATTGAATTCACTTGTTTGTGTCTGAGCTTTGTTTCTCTATTGTGGGCTCTGCTGATCAATATACTCTGTATTGAATAAGTTCAAAATGGTTCAGACTTGCTCAATATGTTTTTGGCAGAGTGTTAGATTATATTTTTAAAAGCAAGAGAATGAGATGTTTTTATTTCATTTTCTTCTTTTGCATTTTGGGCTGTATAATTGATTCTACTCCATGATTTGGATTTTGCTTTATCAGAGTTTATCAGCGAACACCCTGGCCCTTTGTTGTGGTGTTTAATGCCAGTTGTCAGAAAATCAGCCATGTTCCGTCTTTCCTCCTTTTCTGTGTAGTCACCAGAATACAATGGTTTACAAATCTTTCCATATCCAGGATGACATTTTTCCCTTTCACATTCTTTTTTTTCTAGGAAATGATTATGCATGATATAATGTAAGAAGGAAACAAGAGTTTGGATTTTTGATTTCTTTTTGTATTTTGGTGGGGTTTGTTTTTTTCTTTTTCCCAACTATCTCAACAGCCTAACTGTAGTACTTGTGACTTTAATTTTGCTCTGTCTACACTAGCGGTAGGAGTGATTCCCACCAGCAAGATACATAGTGATCTATCTTGAACTTTTGTGTCAAAACTGGCTGACATGGGAAGAAACCTATATTCTGGTGTCACTAAGGAAGTATCCATAACTTTGTTTCCAAGTATTCACAGATCACGTTTGACATTTTTAAGTGTTACTTGTATAAACCATGTCTTAATCACCAATATTTTCTTGTCATCTGTATCTGTGATGTTTTTGCATCCTAACAAGGGTTTTCTGACCATCTCCCTGAAACCTTTCCCTGCAGTTTTCTGAAAAATCTTCTCTGATGAGTGGTAGGAATAATTCCTGATCTCCGATTTGCTTTTGCATTCTTTTGTCCTGTTATACAGATCTGTTCAGCAACTATATGGTTAAAGACAGCTGTAAATATAAAGCAACACTCTCTCTCCATTCTTAAAAAAAATACTTTTATCTTTCAACATATTTGTGACTCTGATAAATATATCATTATACTTGCTGTTGATGTCAGAAAACCACAACACAAGTTACATGACACATTCTGTAGTTGTATAAAACTTTGCTGAGGAGATGAGAATTCAGCACAGGTTTCCACACTCCTGTGCATCAACTATAAGTAAGAAAGATAACGAAAGTGAAGTGGGAAAGGCATTGGAGTTTTACATTAAGCTTCAGCTGCACCATAGGTAGCCAATAGAGAATGCCATAAGCTGAAAGGCTCTGTCTCTATTGAAACAGTACCCATTGCATATATATGACTCATACTCTTACCGTTAAGAAAAATTCTTTAAATACAAATATTCCTTCTACTCTTCTTTCCTCCCTCATAATAAGTTCTAAAACCTTTAGAGTTCCTCGAAGTATTCATTGGCAGTGTGCTGCTATAAACTTAAATGTCTCCAAAATCGTACACCTTTCTCACATAGGAGGGGTGAGTACAAAGTGACTCAAACAGCTACCAGTTGGGCTTTATTTTTAAAACTGAGTGTGATATCTACCAGATTTGTGGTACAAATGTTCACACACAAATCTGTCTCAGATCAGTAGTGTCTTTAGTCTTTCAAAATCTATATGCTGCCATTACAAAATCTTTTGAAGGAAAAAAACTCATAACTCTCCTAAATGAACAAATTGTATTTGTCTTGTATTAATATTCATGATGCTTTCCAGAACAAACATGAAAATTGTTTTCTTTATGGTATTTAAAGGAGTATGATTATCTTAAGAATGATTCACAAACATACGAAGTTTTTTCTTTTGCCAAGCAAAGCTAATAGGCCTCTGTCAGAATTTTAATCTTCTTGCTCTCTCTGTTTTTTATAATAAATGATGTTGCATATTGTACACATTTTACAAGATGACAGAATCACTGAATAGGATAATTAGCTCCAGTGCCTAGTGCAAAATGACATTCAAATATTTATATCTGTGGGATAGTGCTCCAAGGCAAGATATGAGGGACTCTGACTTGGTTTTGGTTATGGAGGAACAAGAGGTACCTCCATTGCTCTCTTTCCTGAAGCTGCATGTGGACATTTTTTGTTAGACATCTTGTTCCTCTGTGTGGAAATTAGATAGCAAAATCATGCTGGCCAGGGGTTGCTACACCAAGTGCCTTGCTAGTGGGAAAGGATGGCTTGTGTCTCTCAAAAAGGTAAAAGCAAGCCTGTTCCTGCCATCAGGATGGACCTGTTATCCAGAGCCACAAAGTGCAGTAGGCAGTGCTTCAGAAGGAGAATGTGGTGCCTTTCTGTGATGGTGTTTGTGCAGAGCCTTTTCCTCAGGTATGGCTTGACAGGAGCAATCTGACCCCTTGTTGCACCTTTCAACACTGATTTGCACTACTCTGGTGGCACCGGCCCAGAAGATCAGTTGCTGTCAGAGGAGTTCTTTGACTGCTAGGCTTCAGTTGTGGCCACTCTCTGTGCCAGAGCAGCTTTGCCAGGGCAAGAAGTGTAGGGTGCTGGGGATCACAGATGACGTGCCAGCGAGGCCAGTTCTGTCACTTTCTGTCAGTGCCATAAAAGAGATGCTGGCTTTGGGCACTAAGCAGGTAGACTGCCCCTATGACTCATTTGCTGGTCATTTCTGTCATCTTCATTTCGTTAGACAAAGAAGGATATTGATTAGGGGCAGGAGAGTCCAACTCCTAGTGTCAAATTGAATTCTTGTTGCAGTGACACCTGGAAAGCCTCTGGTTTGGAGATTGCCAGGAGGCAAATCTGAGTTATTTTGGACCGTGGAAATACAGAATGTTGGGGAAAAAAATAAATAGCAGTGTGCTGGGAAGAATTTGGCAGCATCCTTTCCTTCTTATAGCAATCAGGGTAAATTTTCACCTGTTTGGATCTGTAGTAGAATGCTACAAGCAACAAGCAAGGGGCCAGTACAAACAGCTTGGATTCAGGTTCCATTATCCTGAGTAGCACACATGAGACAGATGCTAAAGATTCATTTGAGGGGGTCCTTTAAAATCTCAGTGGGAATTTTGTCTGAATGAGAGCTGGGGAAAGCTTCAGTAGCGGGCCAGGATACACGAATGTAAATAAGGAATGTAAGTAAGTCACCAGACAGAGAAGGAAGCCTCTGCCTGTCAGACACCAAAATAACAGTTGCTTAGAGCAACTGAACCTCTATTTATGATATAAAGATTATTAATCTGTGTGGCAACCAAAGGTGAAGTGATTCAGAAATATAGTTTTCAATTTTTAGAAATATGGAACAAGCTGGTTTTTATAGCAGCAGATGTAAGAGGGGAGGAGGAAGGGGCAGGGCTGTGAAGGAAGCTGCAAGATGTTTTTTAGATTGTATCACAAGCATTTGGCTGTGAACCAAAGAAAGACATTTAAATTCTTTTTCCCCCGAAGATAATCAGGGATCTGTAGAATCAAAATCCATGAAAGAACAGTTCTTACAGGGTGAGGTCAAAAGCAGTTACATAAACGTGCTAAATAAGCATCCTTTGTAGCCTTTCTGAAAGGAGATACAATCGCTCTGCAGTTTCTCAGCAGTAATGACAGGTACTGTGCAGTGTGAAAGGAGGGAATAAGGCAGCATAAAGATGAAGTGACAGTGGTCAGCTGAAAGTCTTGTTACTTTAACCCTAATTTAGGACTGTTATAACCAGTATAATAAAGTCAAATCACTGACAATATTGTACATTATTTAGAGGGGCAATAAGTCTCTTGTACTTGGAGATCTTACTGGATGTTGCAGTTGTTCAAGTTATCACTAATGTAAATGCGGCCATGACCAATCAAGGTTTCTTTTTCTTCATAAGCCTTCCTCTAACACCTTTCTCACCTTTAGAAAAGTGTTTTCTTATCCCATGGGACAGTTTCTTAAGAAACTACTTTGGCCGTGATCCTAAAGAGGGGGCAATGGCCATGCCGGATGCCTGAGTAGTGCCGAAACAATTTGATCATGTGGTGTTTGGAAACACATGTTCTAGCATTAGCATGAGAAACGTGTTCCATGTTAGATCAAACAGAGAAACTTTTATAAATGTGTTTTAAAGAATTTTAAACTTTTTGGTCCATGTTTTCAGTCACAATCTTCCATTCCTTTACTCATGTTCACATGCATATCCCTGCTTTCAAGGGTAAAGAATCCTTTCAACAGGCATTCAATACTTCTTACTTTGATTCTTATTCTAAAAGAAACTGATGAGATGCTCAAATAGTACTGCCTCACTCTGGCTAATGTAGTTTGCCACTGGCATTGGTAAACAATGTGATTTCCAATGGAAGGTGCACACACAGAAATTCAGCCTTCCATGAGATCTGAGTGCAAGCCAACCTCAGGAGACCTAAACTCAGTCCGCAAGATTGAAGCTGCAGCTGACACATTCTTTTCCTGTAATCTGTGATGGCTCTTACTAAATTTAAAGAGACCTTATTTTGAATCCTTGAATTGTTGTTTCTAAGTAAATTCTTTGTACAAAAACTGTTCCACAACAGAATTTGAAAAAATTCAGGGTTTTGGCAACTTTTAGCACCTAATGGAAATGCATCACTGCATGTTAATTTTGTTTCTCAAAAGCAGAATGGAGTTTCTTGGTTTTTTCAAAAAGCAGCAGGGATCCAATCAAACATACAGCTATCCTTTTCATAGTACTCAATGCTGAAAACTATGGGATGGAAGCAGCATGTGCAGTAAGTTGGTTTCAGTAGTCAGCACAAATTATGGATTGCATCTGAATTTTTTGGAAAGGTGATAGCCAAAGAGATGACTGGATATACAGCATGCAAAAGGTGGTTCTTCAATAACTTTAAGTTCCCTTAACTCAATAAAATCTCTATACAGCTGTCAAAGCTGACCAGTCACAAATTCACTACCTACTCATTCAGCTTTTCCAATCGTTCCTCTTCCTGCCAGATGCTTCAGATGTGGATAAGAGGGGAGGAAAGATGAGCTGTGAAGATCATCCAGTGTAGGCTATTCCCAAACAAGGTTCTAGGCTCCGTTCCAGTAAAGCCAGAGCTCCAAAATGGCACAGGTTCAGCTTCCAGTGCTCAGGCAACAAAGCTGTGGTCAGATGTAATACACTCAGCACCCCCTGGCTTCCAGCTGCAACATTCATGGCTGCATTTCTCAAAAGCTTGTTGATTTATTAATTTCATTCTTTTCTTAATATAATAATTATATCCTTAAAACACAGGATTTTTTTACAGAGAGATCTAAAAATGTTTTTTTTTCAGCTAGGTGATCTGAAAATGACCCAAGTAAATACTTGTTCTCTAAATCGCAGGAAAACATGGCAAGAAGCTTCTGTTACACAGTGAGTGAGACTTTCTTTTCCAGTTGATTGATTTTCATTTTGAACATTGTACAATTGTGATTTCTTGAGGGCTTTTTCCGACTCTGGTCATTTTATTGCATATCAAACCAAGCAAACACAATATTTTTTTCTCATATGTCCTGTATGAGCAGGCTGTTCATGCCATTCTTAATCACTGTATTCCCGTGCTGCTCTGAAGTAGTCAATTAAAATCATTACAAAGAATCCAATTTGGAAAAACATGCGAGCTTTTTTTTTTTTTTTAAATAAATGAGAAATTTAAGTGAATTAGTGCTATACACATTCTCTTGTTCCAAGGGGCATTCAAAGGGAGAGTGAATGCATAAATTCTACTTACAAGAAGGTTGCTCAGAATGAGATAACATGCAGATTAGAAATTTTAAATAGAAAGCTCTACCAAAGGTACTGCTCTGTGGTTCTGCCAATACAAACCCTAATTGGTGCAGGGGAAATTCTAGCTTACATATGAATAGAAGCAGCATGGAGAAAGGGTGCATAGAAACCAGGACGGAAGAGAATAGTCTTCTTTTTTCCTATTTATTTTCCCAGCCTTTGCGTGTTGCCTCTACAGCTAGCTCAGGTTTGTGCTGAGTAGCAATACAAAGGCTTGCCACGCAACATAACGCATATGGCTCTTTGCTGGGCTGTTGCATTTCTGATCTCCTCTGGCTTTCAATTCTAAGGATTCAGTGGCAAGTGGAAAAAGTGGATCAGCTGCTTGGGTTTTTCCTTCCCCATTCTCTGTGGCTGGGTGAACACACTGTTGCATCTGTTCAGTTCAAGCCTTGGTACAATTTTTTTCTCCTTGCAACAGTAAGAACCAAGTGTATGATTTTTTTATTTATTTTTTTTTTTCAATGCAAGTTAAGATATCCAAATTCTCAAAAAGCAAATGCTGAAGCTGTAGGACACAGGGAAACAGATCAATGAAGAAAGCTTGGGAAAGCTTGGAAGATCTGCAGATCCAATCTTGATATGCTAATCATAAAAAAAAAGAAAAAAAGATTAGTTCGCAGCTATGGAATAGAATTGGAGACCTGATCCTTCAAAATTTTGCAGGGACATTTACTAATACCCACTGTTATATTCAATGGAAGTCTGGATCCTTTTTTGCCCCTTCCTGGTGCCTTTTTCCAGGCAGTACTTTGTTCACACCTATAAAAATGTTGGAGAGAAAAGAGAAAGAAAGGATATTTAAAGTAATGGAGAAGCAAGATTTTGGTCTACTTTTTGACCATGAAGAGAGTAAGAACACATGTTTGGCAGGCAGGAAGATCATATAAGTTTTTAAAAATCATTTTACACAGCAGTTTAAGCCACATCCATGCTGGTTCCACAAAACAGCAAAATTAGTTGGAGATAATATTTTCCCCTTTTTTCACTTGGAGTTTAGAGATTATGAAGTGATTGTGAAGTTTAAATATTTTTTTATGATCAGAAATGGGTTGTTTAAAATCAAAAATGTCAGTTTTGGATTTGTGTAAAGGCTGGGAGGTTTATGGGTTATTTTGGGGTTTTTTATTTGGTTGGTTGGTTTGTTGGGGGTTTTGGGGATTTGTTTTTGTTTTGGTGATTGGTTTAGGTTTGGTTTGGTTTCAGTTTTGGGCGGTTTTTGGTCCTAAACGAGACCATGTAATCTGATGTAATCTGTCAGTGTAGCTAGATGTCGTCCATCATCTTAATGATGCACCAAGGGACGTTATAAGGTGTATTTCACCAAAGATTATAATTCTCTGAGCTTGCTAAGAACTCTCTGCTGTCTGCCCTTTGGGCATGAGAAAACCAGCACTGGCTTCAGTTCGTTCTCTGTATCAGGAATCTCATACGTTTCCCATAAGCAACTGGAAAGTTTCACAATCGTTTGCTCTCTCTCTTTTCATTTTAATTGAAAATGGCGATCCATACTTTAAGCCTTCTATAACCTTTAAAATCTTCATGGAGAAAAAGAGAGGAAAATTTGTTAGCCCACAGTATGCACAGCACTTAATTACCAATTTCTTTGTAGAATTATCTGAAAATCTGTATTCTGGCACCAAAGTTGAAGTGAACTTTCCACTAAGGTACCTTCTAATTAAATTATCTATTGAGTGGCATTTCAACTACGGCAAAAATTTGCCATATGGTTCCTTTTAATTGCAGAGTGTCTGAGTCCCATAGACTAGCATAAAATGAAAATGCTGACCTCTTCTATGCCTAATGGCTGTATGACAGAAAACGAATTGAATAGAATTACTACTACTAGAATCAAAGAAATGAGAAGCACAAGTGTATAACATGTTCAGTTTTTAATATAGTTAGCCACTAGTACAATAAATATAGTGAAAAGCCAAGCAAGAGCATGGCTGCACTAAGGGAGGCAACACAGAGATACTAGACAGATGACTTGCTGGAAGTATTGCAAAACAGTTTAAAGCAATGTAAATACTTTAGGAAGACTAAACCAATGGGAAGGGGGGGGAAGAAAAAAGGAAGATAATAAAATTGGCAGGCTATTTTGTTGTATTTTGGGGGGGGTTTTAGTGAGTTCTAGAAACCTTCCGAATTTAAACGTGTGATCAAGGGCTTTTACTGACATATGATTAAAGTGATTAACCAATGCAGTTTTGTATCATGTTTAAGTTAGGAAGTTTAAAGGAATATATGGCCTGCAAGGCACTGCAGGCTTTCGTCTGTTACAATATCTCCTTCTGTTGCTTTATTAAAACTAAAAGGAAGTTTAGGTTTGATGTATTTGTTCCAGCAGAGGATCTGATAGGTAATGACTTAATCCTTTTCATAGTGATTTTCTGCAATGTTATGCAGTTTTCACCTCTCTTTTACCAGGGAAAATTGTGGGGAGGAGTGGTAGGACTCGAGAGCTTGTGCTTTTTGTTTGTTTTGAAAAGCCAGTCTGTAGCTTGCTGCTAAGGAATCCCTGAAAGCAGAACTGGGAGCAGTGCCAAGGACAGGAGGCTTTGCTGAGCTGTTTTGGGGATCAGCTCATTCTGCTCTATTCACACTCAGGCCAGAGGCATGTAGTATCTGCTGACATATGGGGAGATGTTTCTACCTACTCACTGAGGCTAATCGATGAACTCTACTTTTCACTGACACCTTTTCTAGGGCAAGTTATTCCTCTGTGCCACTGCAACAACATTGTCAACAGCTACCACTTGACAAATGAACACATTTGTTCATATGTACACAAAGTGGAGGAGCAGGTCAGAGAATGGAGATTGGTTTTAACTCTTTCCTTATATGTTGTTCACATTGTGATTCTGCTCCTGAAGACACAAGCTGCCCCTCCTAAAAAGTTTCTTATCCTGTTTTGTCTCTAACTCAAAAGAGTAGTAGATAATTGGAAATAATAACGAATATATTTGGATGCCTATGGTAAAATCTGAAAAAAACCCCAAAACCAACCAACCAAAAATTTGTGCTCATTCTCCTAAATTGCCTGAAATGACTAACATCACTGAAGACCTCTAGCCTTGGTGACCAACCTGTTTGATGAGATTGATGGCTTTAATATAACTGACTTTTTGTCAGCACTTCTTTGAAACCATTCTGACCTTCAGTTCCATTGTCTGAAAACCAAAACACCCACACTCACGTGGATGATAATCTTAGCCTTTATTTAAAACTGCCTTTTCTTTAGGAATGTTGCAGCTGGTAGCATACAAACTTATGTATTAGGAAATTTATTATGTTTTCTGTGGCCTTCTCTTTGCAAGGAGAGATTTACTCTTCTGCATTGGCTCTCAACTCCCATTAAACTCCTTTAAATATTCAACATAACTTTTGAGTTATGTTGGTGATAATTCGTCAGAATGGCTCAGGAGTCCTTTAACTGCACAGTAAAATGAACTCTCTCAGATACCTGATTAAGACAGCAGAATTCAGTCCTTCACTATGCATGCAGTGGTGGCAATCTTTCCTTTATGTCTTGTCATGCCAAGATATGTGTATTCAGCAGATGAGTTTTTAACTAGTAGAATTGTATAGCCTCTAATGGGATGGGAAGTGGCTGGAAAGAAAGTGGTCTGTAAGATTACAGTCCTTTTATAGACTCAACCTCAACATCTGCCAAAACTAATTTTCACAAAAATCTAGGGATGACCAAGAGTCCTAGTCTCTGCCACTTCTAATCTGACTCAGAAAAGACAGATATTCAGTTGTATTTTATTTTCACTCAGAGAGCATTGTAAAAAAAGATTGCTGAAAACATCCCTTTTGCTTCTGTTTCTTGTACAACTCACAGTCTGTGTGTCTCCTGATCAGATCCAAAGAAAACCTCTTTGATAATATAAATCAGACAGCAAGCTCATTGCAGATCAATTGCAAATTAATTTTTTTTTTTCACATGTCTCACAAAATGTGATATATAAAAACCCCATATGGCCAGCTCCAACATCTTGGTTTGGAGCTTACAATAGGTTTTAGTCTATACTCAAGGATAGCAGATCAGTAACTGGTGGGTACTGATACTGCTTTAAGGAAACTACAGTGGGGAATGTGAAGTGTTAACAGTGAGTGAATGTTAAAAGGGACCTAACATTTGCACTGGTGATATAAAGGCTAAATAACGTTGAGGAAGATCACTTTAATAATTTTGGTTTTTCAATGAACTGACAATGGCTTTGTGATAGCACCTGCAAAATCCGTTTACATGCTCATCTTTTGATTTTCTATCTTTTGATTTTCTATTTGAGACAAGGAAGTGCAAAATGAAATTTAATCCTTTGCAAATAAGAAAAATCAGTTTTAAGTAACTTTAAGCTTGGTGGCTTTGTACACAACAACAAAACTTTCCAAACCTAAAAAGCCCAACCAAAAGAACATAATAAGGATCATTGTATAAGATAAATCATTGTAGGTGACATAGTTTTAGAATCTTATGACCTTTGTATAAGATTTATTGTAAGCAAAACAGGACTGTAGATAAAGAGTGTCTGAAACTAGCAGATGTTCAGGACGTGCTGTAGCTAAGTTAACTGATAAGTAGAAGGACGAGAAGAAATCACTCACTTATGTCAGCAGTGTTACTGAACTAATTAAACTGGCGTAAGCACTTATCTACTGTGCAGACCTCAGAGACTACCAGAACAAGAATTCAAGGAAAAGATAAGGTGATTAAGAGGAAGATGATGAAGAAATGACCACCAAAGGTCCCAAGTGCGCATGTGGGAAGAATGTTCTAGCAATGTGATGTCATGTATAAACAACTTCATGAATATGTATACAATATAATGAATATGTATAACTAATGACAATATAATCATGGTTTGATTGATGCTCAGACAGAACATGCTAGGAGGAGCTCCGTGTTCTCCAGCACCGCAATAAAGAATACCTGCTTGTCAACTTAAAACTTCGTTGGCGAGTTCTTAATGAGTTCTACGAATCACTATTCCACTCTTGTGAGAACCCACATGGAGTACTGCATCCAGCTCTGGAGTCCTTAGCACAGGAAAGATGTGGACCTGTTGGAGCAGGTCCAGAGAAAGGCCACAAAAATGACTAGAGGGCTGGAGCACCTCTCCTATGAAGACAGGCTGAGAGAGCTGGGTTTGTTCAGCCTGGAGAAGAGAAGGCTTCAGGGAGACCTTGTGTGGCTGTAGAGTACTCAAACAGTTCTTATAAGAAGGATGGGGAAAAATTTTTTAGTAGGTCATCTTTGCGATAGGGCAAGGAATAATGGTTTTAAACTAAAAGAGGGTAGATTTAGACTACATATAAGGACGACATTTTTTGTGATGATGGTGGTGAGACACTGAAACAGGTTGCCGAGAGTGGTGGTGGATTCCCCATCCTAGAAAACACTCAAGGTCAGGTTGGACTGGCCTCTGAGCAACCTAATCTAGTTGAAGATGTGCCTGCTTATTGCAAGGGGGTTGGACTAGATGATCTTTGGAGGTCTCTTCCAACCCAAACTATTCTATGATTTCATGATTTTGGTAGATGTGCAGGTATACATTAACAAGGCAACTGATTCAAGTTTAAAAACTGAACATTGTCTCAATCACATGTAATAACTTTAGAGTCTCTCAGACCAAAACTTGCAATTGCCTTTTCTGAATTCATGTGTTTCAACCTAGAGGTGTAGGAAAACCCTGATGGTCTTCAAGGAGCAGTGCACAGAGTGTGAGCCTACCTGGTGTTCTCCCCATGACTATGCTAACTGTGGTGTGAAAGAAACAGCTTATCACTCCAGCCTACATTTTATGTTTGCTTAAGCCATAGGAATCCTAGGCTAAGATTCTTATGCTATTGCTCTGTTTATATTCAGATGCTAACATAAACTTAAATGTGGTGAGTCTAATTCAGTCTTAGTGTAAGGAGAGAGGCAAACAGTTATTTCAACAGAGTTATGCCTACATCATAGTTATCCTGCAGAGCATTTAAAGTGCAAAATACCACTTGCCTAAATTGAATAAATTCCAGTAAGTGTAGACCTTCCCTGAAAGCCCGAACTCTAATTGTATTATTCATAAGTCAACTCCCATAAGTATAAAACAACATATATTACATCAAGTAAAGTGAATCCTGAATAGAGAAAGGAATTGTAAAAAAGAAGTTGCAGCTAACTGTGCATGAACTGTGAAATGTATTTGTAAATTAATTTTTTATTTCTCCTAATCATTTCTGATCCTGAGTGCAATTGTAACCATCTTGTACCTACCACTTCTGACACACATGGCAAGCCAGAGATGCAGACAGCAAACTTGCCAAATTTAGTTTCCCTTTTTCCTCTCTCCTGCTTCCCAGCCATATTAGTAAAATCTTTTACAGGGACAACTGCCTTTCACTAGGAGAAAGCTGGGTAGAGTTTTCATAAGCATCCTTCTCTGGTGATGGCAGTTGTGACTGCTTCTGAGCTCCCCTACCCTCCCACTTTTGCACACTGTAGAAAGTAATTGCACCTTTTCCTCTACATTTGTGTGTGGCCTTACGGTACAACTAAAGCCATCTTATAGATAGGTGCAACGAGGAAGTGTGATCTTGCCCTTGCCCACCTCTTTCCAGTGGGATTATCAATACTGTACTTTCTGCTGGCATTGGTGATCATCTGATTCCTGAAGAAGTACCTTAAGAAAGCTGAACCAGAAGAAAGGTAATCACTTATTCCATATTTATTTATTTATATATTTGGGTTTTTGTTTGTTTAGGTTGGTTCTCTGTTGGTTAAACACCAAACCAACTTGGCATTTGGTTAGACAAGTCCCAAAGAGGAGTCAGAAGCACATGGCCAGGTCTGGAGCTGCAGTATACAGATGAGACTGTCGTGCACAGTAGCCAGACACTAAGTTGGCTTGGGTAAGTCACAAATGGCACATTGAAGTGCTTAAATTAGCCTGGTCTATTCTCAGCACTAAAGTGGCATTTAAAAAAAAGTTCTCAACTCCCATTAAACACCTTTAAATATTCAAATATTTAAATTTTTAGGTGAGCTGAACTGCTTCTAGGAGGCTCCAACTGAGGGACAATAATCTACTAATTCAGGTACTGATGGCCTGATCATCCTCCCTGAGCAGAGAATTATAATATATTTCTGATAATTTCAGAATCTATAGTACCATTCTGGTTTAGAGCACTTGCGTGGTTGTAAAGCCCAGATGTTTCCACTTCCAATTGCTAGTTCAGTTCAGGATGTGTTTACAACCTACATTAATATTTTTTTCCTTTCAGTAATTCAGGCTTGCTGAATCCAGATCCATTAATTGCTGGAGTGGTATATCAGAGATGAGTTTGGTCCAGAGATATAAAACCCATTAGGAAATGTTTAAATGAAGGAATACTGCTCTTAGTGGAATAAATTCCAATAAAAGGCTATGAACACACAGAAAAGCAGGTATAGGGAAGAATAGCACAAGTGAATCAACATGCAAGTCTTTCTACATTTTTTGTGTTAATCTTCAAATGACACTATTCCACTTCTTAATTTCAGTTATTACTGTGATAATGGCATTCAGATTGTCAGTGCAGTGTGACAATTACAGTAAAGAAATTATCTCTAAATCTTCAGAAAGAAATTCATCATTCAGTCCAACATGTACAATAGCTTCTGCCAGCATAAGGAAAAACCACTGCTTTTATTCAAGTGACCTGTTAAATACTACCTATTACTTTGGCCAATAAAACCTTGTCTCAGCAAATTAGCTCTTTATGACAATGTCAAAAACTTGCTGTTGTTACCACTAGATCAGCTACTTTAATTTTAAATCTCTTTTTAGCGGAAAGAGCTAACAACATCTTACTGAATGCAAGGAAATTTACTAGATTTACAGTGATCAAGTCTGATGAAACCCACTCATATGAAAATTTAATGGGGAATAATAGGAAGAATATAAACCCTACCACAAGTTTCTAACTTCTGCTCCTCTGTCATGGGACTAGAACCTCATAAGGTTCCACTGCCTACTACAAATTTTCTTTGAGGTCCCCTCATTTGATGCACAGGACAGGGAAGATGGAGAGAACCTGTAGCACTGTGAAGAATCCTAAGCTTCTCCCTGGCTTCTACCCCACACTGCTGCCCAGTCCCATTAGGTAATTTCCCAGTGACATGCCCCTGTTTTGTAATAGCTTAATTTAAGTGAAGTCCACGCTTTGCCTCCTATAGTGTAGATAGCTTCAGACAAGCAATGCTCTGCTTGAGGTCATCCTTAACTATGAGAAAAGATCATATATTCTCCTTGATGCTCCTTGTAACTTTTGATGTAACTCATTGTATCCCTGCTTCAACTCCAAAAAACCGAGCAATGAATGGAAATGTTGACTATTGGATGAAATTTTTATCTCTGGTTATGAGAACTTTACAGGTAAATCTGTCTCTCTTGTTAAAACCTGCATCATCAGGACTTCCCTGGGCTTTGCTTCTCATCCTTACTATTGCGTATTCAAATGAACTTCCTGGCTGACATTGGATAGACTGTGTAGAATGAAGTTAGGGCAGAATGAAGCATTTAGTATACATCTCTGCATATCATTCATGTCAAAAGTAGCTTCCTGAGCAATTTCCTGGATTTCTGAGGGATTTGCCAAAATTGACAACTGTGTGCCAAAAAGATGAAAGTAGTTTTAGTATGAATAAAAAAAGTATTAAAAAAAAGGGTTGCTTTTAGTGTATCTCTTTGTTTAGACTGTTAATTTTAACTTTCTCTGAGGTTTGATGTGGTGAGATAGTCTGTTAGTCTGACAAAAATCCAGGATGGCTATAGTATTTAGTTATTCCTAGTGGTTTAGTGAAATTTGTTTTAATGAAACATAGAATCAAAAGCTAGCTATTTTGGCCTTGTCCCAGCCCCAGGTCATGATGATCTATGCTTCTGTCATTCTTGATAGACTTGTCCCTTTTACTCTTGATGACTCATGGTTGTGGAGCTTTCAGAGTTTCCCCTGGCAACGTACTACATGTCTGCACTATACTTACTACTAAAAAGTTCTAATGGCATACTTGAATATTTCTTGCAAAAATACATGCCCATTGCTTCTTGTTCTTCCCACCATGGACATCTGAAATGGCTCTAGACATCTCTGTGTGGGTGTCTGAATAGAAGTTGATATTCCAGTCAGGGCTTGGACGGGAGGATTGCATCACATGTCTGGTGATCTATTCCTATTAATAGAGCCTAATGCAGTGTTCACTTCTTATTGAAACAGCATGACATCGTTGACTTATGTTTGGTTGATGGCCCCCAGCATCACTTTTTTTCCAGGACTCCCTTGCAACCAATTGTTTCCTGTTTGTGCAGTTGATTATTCCTGCCTAAATGTCTCTTACACCAAAAAAAATTACCACCCTGATTAAGATTCCCCATGCACACACTGCAGAAGTATGTCAGATTAGCAATGCAAGTTAAGTGCATTTCTCCCTGGTTTCTCTTCTGCACTCCAGTCCATGGTTTCACATTCACTGCATGGGCAGGCAATGTCTGTATCCTGACACTCAGATTTTTGTTTGGGAAGGTGGAATGTGTTTTGCCACTTACTGAAGGTAAATTTGCAAACTGCAAATCAAGTCAGTTGTATCCATGGAAACACCACTTAAACATATGGGTATGCAGTTTCTCCCCCAGCCCTCTGGTTAGGATCTGGCTGTTCAGCAGACCAAGTCTTTCTAGTTCAAAAAATAAATAAATAGGAGCATTCGTTGAATTCAAAACATTCTGTGAACATAAAGGACACTTGTGGACTTTCTTAGTTGATTCCATCACAGTTTAAGACACATCTGTACTGAATAACATTTTGTTAATTCATCATTTAAAGCCTAGTTTAGAATTCCCAAGTGGGCTGATTTTTCATACCCTTTATTGAGCTCAACTGTCACAAGAACTGGGGTAGGAAGCATAATTCTTTAGACAATTTCAGAGAGTATTTAGCCAATAAGTATGGCACCTTCTTTTCAACAGTGTTTGATGAGCAATACTGGAATCAGTATTCACCATAAGAATTGATGCAGATGCTGCTCTTAGTTTCTATTCTAGTAATTAGAAAGCTGTTATGAAGTCATGAGCAGAAATGTGAGAGAACAGCTGACCAGTTCATCTGAATTCTATTCCCAGATTGTGATACTAATTTGTGACCTTGTTCAAGACATTATCTCTGCTACCCAGTTTTGAAGTTAGACAATGGTTACTAGTTTCCTGTTCAGAAATGTACCATTTTGATAGCAAGGAGAGTGGAGAATAATTGGAAGTCTTCATGACTGTGATTTTTTGGTGGACAAAAAAGATTTTATTTTTTTTTTGTCCCTGAAGAAAGGACAATCACTTTCAAAATTAACTTTCCAATGCAATATTTCAAATAATTTTTCTATCAATTAAATATTCTGCAACATTCAGTTTTGCCAAACATTCCCATCACTGAAAATATTTAGAAAAGAGAATTCAGAAGAAATTTGAATGCTGCCAAAAATAATGAAGTTTAAAATGTGAATAAATGTGTATATATAAACGTGTTGCACATTCACCTATGAAATTGTCCATAGAACTTCAATTGTTTTTATACTTTCAAATAAAAATTTCTGGGAAGGAAATTATCTGCAAACTCTTATCATGCTGTCCTTATGTCTTTTCCTCTTTAGGAAGTAACAATTTCTAACTTTATATGTCTGCCAAAACTGAATAGAATTCAGGGGGCAAAGACAAGACAGATGTTAATCCTTCTGCTAAATAGCAGACTATGCAGATAGCAGCAGTATGAGAAACTACCAAAGAAAAGTTCAGAAAAATCCTTAATACGAAAAAATATTTGGGTTCAAGATTAGCTTCACCTATATCAAAACCCCTTGATTCCTCTTTTTTTTTTTTTTTTTTTTTGTTTTTTGTACTGCCACGAAGCTCTTTGAGGGGGCCAGCAACTCATTTTGGAATTCAGATTTGCATTTCCATTGTGAAATGTCCTTTTGGCAGGAGCATTTCTAATATTTTTTTTCAAAGTAAAATGTTTAAGAACAGTCTTGCTTACTATAAAAAGGAGAATTAATTTAAATTTTAATACAAAAAACCCACAGTGTGCACCATAATAAAATTGAAGTTTTCTTCTGCTGCTTTTTGCCCTCTAGGGTTTTACAAGAGACTAGTATCATTCTAATATTAATTGCCTTCTGTATTTCCTATGAATGTTATGATTAGAATTTACAGGTACAAACTTTTTATTAGATAAACAGTTTCATATAGCTCAATAATTTGATTATACCTAAAACTTATGGGAGGAAATACATTCTGAAACAAGTACGGGCAGGTATTTTTGTATTTTCAACTACAAAACCCAATGCACCATATATAACATACAGCCATAATTAAAGTATGGCATTATTTTCACAATTTCAGGAAAAATTTGAGCAGTTATGATTCCTATTAGAAGGTGATACAACTTTTGGGGCCTAATTATGAAATGTAATGAACAGAAAAGAAGGCTGCTTGAGTTTATTATTATTATTGTTGTTATTATTATTATTAGTTGTGGATTTGTGTGCACAGCTGTGTTGCCTTATGAAACCCAAAGAAGAAGATTGTTTAGAAAAGAAATTACTTGATGTCACAGAAAAGGGGAAATAAGGAGATATTTTTTCTCTTACATAGCTCTTTAGAAAAGTTAAACAAAAATTAAATATGCAGCACTGGTTAAAAGGGAATATCTAAAGCTCGTTTGTTGATTGATACAGTAATAATTCCAGAGGTGGTTTTGCTAGAGAGTTCAAACTTTGGTGTATTTTCTTTAACCTGCTGGAGAAAAAGAACTTGACCTTTTCAGAATACATGAACCAAACTATACTAAACTCCATGCACATTTTATTTCTTAGTGGTTTCTAGCCAAATTCTCAGTCCTGCTTCCCATTGAATTCACATGACTTTTGAAAATCTTGCTAAAGACTTACCTGTTTAGGTGCCCAACTACCTTCTGTCTTGCACAGAATATAAAGTTCTACTATTTTGAGCATTTTTTACCTTTGTTTTTTTACATTCAGTTGCATAATCATAGAATTATTTAGGTTGGAAAAGACCCTTAAGATCATCAAGTCCAACTGTAATGAATACCAGTAGAAATCATGATTGTAAAAAGCAGATAATGTGGATTTGTTTTGTAACTTAACATTGCTACTCTCCTCTGTTGATGCAATCAAGGTAGTAAAATGAAGTAAATTGATTTTTACAAGAAGATATCTATCTAAGGCTATCTCCTGTCCCCTCATTTAGGATATTAACCATTCTAGTCTTGATTTGTTAATGCTTCCTCATGGAGACCTCAACTCCTTTAGGAAAAGTCACATTCCCCTTTAGACCTCATTAATGCTGCCTAAAGTAAAGGAGGTGTAAAGAAAAGAAAACTCGTTGCCCATTCTCATCTGTGGTCTTTCACACAGTTCTCTTCACTCCGAATGGATCTGACTGGAAATCCATAGAGTTAAATTATCACAAAACTATAATCTCTGGAGGTCTCAGCACTGAGTTTTGACTATATATTCATCAGGCCAAATGTATTAATTTTAAATTAGTTTGCCTGATGTGTGAAAGTACAATTTCTGCACTTCTTATGCTGTCCTGGGTTCAGCTGTAAGAATTATTTTTCTCCTTTTTAGTAGGTGGTGCAGTGCTGTGTTTCGGCTTTAGTCTGAGAACAATGCTGATAACACACCAATGTTTTAGTTGTTGTTAAGTAATGCTTACCCCAGTCAAGGACTTTGCAGTCTCTCATGCTCTGCCAGTGCAGAGGGGCACAAGAAGCCGGGAGGAAGCAGAGACAAGACACCTGACCCAAAGTAGCCAAAGGGATATCCCATACCACAGCACGTCATGCCCAGTACATAAGCTGGGGAGAGTCACCATGAAGGCCCAGACTGCTGCTCAGTTCAGGCTAGGTTCAAGACTTCAATTCTCACAATAGTCTTACAGTTTTCTGTAGGAGACTGTTTAGTGTTTATTTTAATTTTTAATTCATCATTGTGTTTATTCTTGGTGTCTTGTCATTCAAACTCTGAAAACTTCAGATTTTGGTAGAACGTGGCTAGGGAGAAAACTGACGTCTGCTTCTGAATCAGTTGGCAATGTTTGTAGAAGTTTATTAAAAAAATACACTAGAAATACGTGTTTCTCTACATTTTCATTTACCCTAATTAATTAATAAATCTTACAATTAAAAAAAGAGACTGAGAACTGAGCTAAAACTAATCTTATTTCTTGAGTGATCTGCTAGCAAATCTAGCTCCACTAAATTTTCTGCAAAACCATTGGGCATTAATCATTTGTTTAATTCCACCTTTCCTCTTGTTAAAAGGCTATCCAGCACTCTGATACAACTGAGATCAGATTTGGCTTCATGAAAAGTTGATATTGTTCGCTTTCTAAAATTCTTTTATGTCAGCTGTATGGTCAGACCACAGTAAACTATAAAATCTCATCAAAAGACTTTGCCTCTTTTTTCAGACTTTATGATTTTCTGAGACCTAAAATGAGGTAAGTGTCCAGCTGTAATCAGAAGTTGCAGTGTGTAGGACAGCTGGTTCCCCTAGGAAGCCCTTGCCTTAGTATTTTGAAATGACTATGATATCCATGTGAGCTACAAAGCGTGTACTCACTTCAAATATCTTCTGCAGGCTTCTAAAGAAGTCATACTGTCTTTAAATGTATTCCTAAGGCTTGTTTGATTTTAAGGAATATAAATCAATATAACCCCAAGTTGTCTTTATTTGCACAAGAACCTAAGAGATTTCTTGTGATGAAGAGAAAGCTATAACTTGTCTTTCAACAGACAATGGGCACATTTAATAGCACTTGGCATTTGCATACTTTTACCATGTCTGCAGTATGTTGGCAGCTTTTATTGTGCTGGAAAGGTCACTGGACTGGAACGAGTCAGTGATAAGGACAAAAGAGCTGACTGTGAGCTTCCCACTTGTTTGACAGCTGTGGATTTGGGCACTCTTGAAAAGGATGATATTGACTGATGCTTCCAGGATGTGACTTTTACATTAAAGAGCATGAGAAGCTCTCTCCAGAAAGAATCAGCATCAAAGTTATTTTCTAAAGGGGTGAAAAAGGTTGTGAAGCCAAATGGAAAAGACTGATGTGTTGAAATGTATAGTGAGAAAGAAAGGGCAGGGTGTAAATATGCTTATTAGAGCTATGAAAAAAATGAAGTTAATGTGCAGTTCATTTTCCAGTTCATCCAATAACTGTAAAGGAAGCCTTTCTGTGCCTTGCTGTTGCTTTTCTTGGGTGTCTGACAGATAGATATCTGCCACATTTCAATAACATTTCATTTTGCTGCAGGAACAATGGTATTTGCATGTGGAAATTCCAGCACTGTACAGATCACGTCTCTGTTTTGAAATAGGCTCTGCAACAGGGCTAGTGCTGTTTCTGTGTGGAATCAGTAAGATAACCATTCATACTTGCCAGCTTAGCTAGAACTTTTTAGGCAACTAATATTTAGCTTTAGGAGAGTATAGCTTGAGTTCATATTGATGGCGTTCTTTTGGTCATTCTGAATCTAGGTAAGATGCTCAATCTCATACTCCCTATTTCTGTTCTCATTAATTCTAAGATATGCATGTTCTCGTGAGCTCTTAATTATCATTTACATATACAGTGTATGTGCACAGGCTCTGTGTTTCTTCTTTAACATGGCAACAAATCCTTTTTTATCTAAGAAATAATGTTAAAGGGAACAAGGAAGACAGCTTTGCTCTGCAAATAGGTGGGATTTTTTTGGATGAAATATTCACAGCAAAGCATATAGAAATTTGTTTCCATTTGTTTAGACACCAGAAGTCTCACTGGATTTGAGAATCTTGTAAATTTTCTGATCTTAGCTTTGGAGCTTGCCAGTGCTATGTGATTTGGGACAAGTTTTTAAATATTGTTTATTCCCAGATGAGAACTGCAGATATGTAAATATCCTTGTTTGGAAGGAACAATGCCTTGATTTTTTTTATAATCAGTTTAAAGGCTTGTGTTTAGTTTGATTTGTAGTTCAAGTGATAGTGTGCATTGACTTTTGTTTTATTCAAACATGTTTGCTGGTCTCTGATAAAGATGGCAATTTGTGTGCTCCTGAGAAAGCTTGCAAAGTATATGATTACAGCATTCTGTGGTACACTCAGGCCTATCAAGCTGCTCTTATTTCAAGCAGATGACTCATGGTACTGTGCATAATGGGGTGCTTTGACTAGTAATAGGGTAAACAATCAAGTAGAGAGGAGTTAGATCTGCACTGTACCTCCATCTAAAAGTAAGAGAGTTAAGGCCTGAATAAAGGAGAATTCATTAGGCAGGAATATTTCTGTAACAAAGGCATCAGTGCAAATAATAGCATTGAGATTTTGTACTGACGTCTTAGTGTCAAAATAGTAGTGCATAATTGAATTCAAGTTTCAGAAACTAATGTGCCTCTCAAATGTTTGCTTGTATCACTAGCGTTCAGAGGCTCTTAGGCATTTGCTAATAACTGCCCTTAATGTTTATTCACAATGGGAGGATTTGTATTTATATACTACCATTTCTGAAAATCCAGCTGTTGGCCCTGGACAATGTGCAACATGCATTTCAGCTGTGCAGCCTAGTTGTTTCAGACTCTGCTTTGCAAAAAAAATCACATTAAAAATATAGAAAAAAGAAGTAATGCTCACTGTTGTGGTGGTATAGATTGCCAGTTCACGCACAGAATGGGGTTTCTTGTCCTGAATCCAATAAGATCACAAATTTGAATTTATAGCATTTTGGTGAAGGGGCCTTTATTCTCTTTAGCCTCTCTCTTTGTCTCCAACCGATCCTTCTGTTTGTAATCTCAGCTTTGTCCATTTCAATGACCATTTTCTAGTTTATAGGGATGTCTATAGTTGCTTAGTGTACTGACAAAAAGGTAAAACGGCTTAATGAATTTGACTCCCTACTACTTTTGATTTGAAGTGCATTCACAGTATAAGACATTTTCACTGAAAACAAGCGACACATTCCTTGCGAAATTCTTCAAGATTTTGTAAAAATGCACTGAGAAAAGCAATTGTGAGAGGTAGATGTACCTTTCTTGGATGGATCATAATTATGAGAAATAGAAAACAGCAAACAAACTCATAGTCCTCAAATTTAGGGACCGAAGATGTCATTATGACTTTCCTTCCCTCCTTCCTCTGTTTTTTGTGGAACAGGTTGGGGGAAGCTGGAAAAGCCTTTTAATAGATGACGTTATCTCCCTGGTGGAGAAATTCACACTCTGTAATCAAGTTATCTTTCTGTATCTTCTGTATCTTCCTATCATACAGTCTTTTTCTAGTTTAAATCCTTTTTCTGTGTCTTAATCATGACTACCCTCTCAGGGCTAAGCATTAGTCCTGCCAATTCTCTGTGGAGAGAGAAGCTGGGGGTTTTTATGTCTTCAAAGGTAGTATTCAGCCATGTTATCCACATGCTGTGTGACCTGTTACCCATCCATTCTAGCCACAACGTTATGCTGTCCACTTCTGCAGACAGGATCTGCCTTTTCCCTTCTTTGGCAGAGAACTTTTTATTTGCAGGAAACATTTTTTTGTTTTGTTTTGTTTTTAATGGGTAGAACTTAAATGTAATTAAAGTAACCCATAGTGCTCTCTATTTATTTATATTTTGTAAACAGTTCTTTTATATAGGTTTACTAAGCTCAGAAACTAATGGGGGAACCTCTTTAGGGATGGACCACATCAAAGATATTTTCATTTCATTCTTCTTTGAGAGCTACTTTTTGAGGTTTTCAGCTTCCATGGTCTTTGTTCACTTTAGCAATACTTTTTTGTTTGGTTGGTTTTTGTCAAGAGGGTGCAGTAATGTAGAAAAGCAGCTTAACAAGTCAGGCATATTTTGTAGTTTGTTTACATCAAAATTTTTTCCTAAAAAGTAAAATCAGGCTTGTTCTACAAATACTATTTTGTATTTAAAGATTTTGATTGTGAGTAATTATATTCTTGTCCTTTATCAGCTAAATGCACGTTCCATTATTTTGACCATTATTGACATTAAACTCACTAGCCTACAGTTGCCTAGGTAATTTTTCTTATCCTTGTGAAGTACTCACAAGTATTAAGATTCTTCTTGTCTGTTGTATTTCCTACTTATTCCACAATTTTTTGGTATTTTTTTCTAAGTTAGTGCCCAGGGCTTACCATGAAGAATTTGTAGGATACTGGGGTGCAAATTCTTCAGAACTACTTTAAAAATATAGTTAAACACTAATGTAGGTATTTAACAGCCCCTTTATCTACTAGTGTACTACAAAGTGCTCTCTCTGGATAGGTATATCATCTGGGTTTTCTCAAGTATAGATTATAAATATTTTCAAATAGTATTGCCTTTCAGCAGCACTTAAAATTTTGTCATGCCTATCAAACAGTGGGTGTATTTTATTGCAAATAAATAATGCATCTTATACATGTATAGAAAAATTTGGAAGCTGTGTTTCCATAAATATTCATAACATTATTTTTCTTGTCAGATGTTGATTTTACCCTGTATTCTTCGACTTTCCCATCAGCTTTCTATATTCTATAAATTCTAACTTACACTGACATCTATTTCTCCCATTTCCCTTTCTGTCACTTTCCATCTATGGTAATTGCTACCTTCCTTCATCCACTGAGTTATAATGTTTTAACAGTCTCCAATAACATTTGTTCATTAAGAAATCTCAATTTCTTCTAATATTCCTCCTACTAATTTTTATTAACTTTCTTGAGCCTTGGTAAAATTACCCTTCTTGATGAACTATGCTTATGTGTGCAACAAAATATTTTGAAATTATCTTGCTTACTTCAATCAACATCAATGAGTTATTAACGTTGCTTCCAATGCATCCTTCAACATCAGTCCAATAATTAATTCATCAGTAGTTATCTTGTGAAGTGGAATTAGTCTTAAGTTAAGAAATGATAGACTGCCCTACAGACTTGAATAATGTTTTACTGTTTGACAGCAGAGTGCCTCCAGTGCCTGCTTCCATAGTCAAAATCCTTGCTAATACAATTTAATTTCTTTCCAGATACATAAACATGGTCTTAAGGACTAGTTTACCTTGTTGTCATATTTGATCCAGTAGTAATTTATGTATACTTAAGTTTCTACAGATCAGATATTTAATACATAATACAGGTAACATTCTCTCCTTTTCCTTCCTCCCCAACTTTATTTGTTATCTTCATATCTTAGGCATAAATGCACAGGATTGAACAGAAAAGTGCTTAGATATTTATGGTAGTTTCCTGATGCTGTTGTAAGTTTATATTGAGATTTTTATCGCTGGTGTGCTGGCACGTAAGCTTGTTATGCTCTAGTTCTCAAGAAACTAAAGCCAAAAGGTAGAAAGAAGAAGTCAAGTTCACCCAGAAATTGCTCAAAGGGATGAAATAAAACTTTAAATTTCAGCACTCCACCTTCAAAACAAATACCTACAGGTTCATATCTGCAAACAGAGCTAAAGAAGAAGCAATGCAAATCAAAGTCCATTTCCTCAAAATAAACATTTGATTTGGTATCACACACGGTGTTGGAGAAGAAAACGTAATGAATATGCTAGATTTAGGTCTCCTGTTTGTCCTGGTTTCAGCTGGGTTAGAGCTGTTTATCTCATAGTAGCTGGTACAGTGCTGTGTTTTGGCTTTAATATGCCAGTAATGTTGATAACACACCAATGTTTTAGTTGGTTGCTAAGTAGTGCGTTTAGTTTAGTTGCTAAGTAGTGCTTTCCCTAATCAAGGACTTTTCAATCTGTTATGCTCTACTAATGAGGAGGCACCCCAGCCAAGGCAGCTGACCTGAACTAGCCAAAGGGATTTTCCATATCATATAACATCAAGATCAGTATATAAGCTGCGGGAGTCACCTGGAAGGGACCGATTGCTGCTTGGGGCAGGCTGGGTATTGGTCAGTGGGTGCCTAGCAATTGTATTGTGCATCACATGTGTTTTCTGAATTTTCATTTCTTCTTTTTTGTTGTTCCCTATTATTATTATTATCATCAGTATTTTTATTGTTGGTATTATTTCTATTATCATTATATTTTATTCAATTTCAATTACTGAACTAATCTTATCTCAACCTGTGGGGTTTACATCCCTTTGATTCTTCTCCCCAGCCCGCCTGGGGAGCTGGGGATTGAGTGAGCGAGCAGCTGTGTGATAGTTACTGGCTGGGTTTAAACCACAACACCTGCGTACTTGAATTCCCTTTCCAGTTGTCTTTCCATTGCTTTACTGCCACTGAAATATTGGTGAGGGGAGGCTGCCAATGTCTTCCAAAAATTTCACCTCTGCTATCCACCCTGAGCATGTTGGTGGCACAAACTATACATAATACACACAGGTTTGTGTAAAAAAACATCCTTTGAATCCTTCTTAGACTTTTAGTAAGTGCTTTCCAATAAGCTTTTTTCTGCTTGTTTTAACAGCAATGAAAACAACAAGGCTCTATAAAATTAATATTTATAGAAATTAATAAATGATACCTTTGCTTAACTCCAGAGACTATGAATTCCTTCCACATAATGTAGTAGTTCAGAGCAGCCTTTCTACCTGGATGATCTGTCTCATCATTTGGTTTTGAATAAAATAGGGACTTTGAAATGTATTTGGAAGTTTGTTCTGGTTTTCACTTTTGGTTGGCATCTGTGCAACATGTTTTATATCATTGGCTGGATGAATTAAAGGGCCTTTGCTCTTTTGGTTTTGTTACATTGGAAAACTTTTACAGCAAAACCAGTTTTCACAGTAACCCTTTATAATGACAAAGGCTATATTTCTGCCAAATCTCACTTGAGATTGAATTTTCTTTTGGCAGCTTTCATGACATTTTCTATATTCATCTTTCCACCACAGTTTGAGCCCCTGGGTTTGGCTGTTGGTGAGCCACACAAAAATCCCAGCAAGTGCTGACTGGAAAAAATTTTGGAATTTAAACCCTGTTAGCATTATTCAGCACTGAATACACTGACTCCAGGTACTGATGCAGGGAATTGGAAGAAGCATCTAGCGGACCGGGCAAAGCCATTTGTGATGGACTCAGAGCATAGCAACACCACTGTAAATCTTTTTAAGGTAGCTAATTTTGGGGACTTGATTAGAACAGCAAGAAATCTACACTGGAATTATAATGCATATGTGTGTAAAAAGAGGATGCTGCTAGCTTTCATCTTCTTACTTCAGGATTATCAGCCTAACACACTTCGCCTCAGTTCAGTTACAGTGAGAATTCAATTTAGGTGTAACTTGACTGAAAGCTATTTTTATTTTTTTTTTACTGTTTCCTATACTGAGTGCACAAATACTCATGATCTCAAAACTTCAGCTGAAAAGAATTCGATGTCCTATATTTTCTCTTGGCTGTTGTACCTGCTTTCAGCTATACTAGAAAGAATTAAATAATCTATCATCATTGCTTTACAGGAACAACTTCCAGATTTAATTAAATCTGTGCCTTCTGCAAACCTCCATGTCAGACTCCCACAGTTGTTAGAACTGCAAGAGGAAAGGAGGAAACCAGAGCAGCAGTGGAGTCCCCACGCTGTAGCACTTGCCAGCTCTGCAGGAGCCATCATAACAACCAGGTGCTTTCCTGGATACAGGAACGGATGCAGTAGTTTAATTAGATCACAGCTTTGTTTAGTAGGACACCTAGGGACTATCTGAGGTATAACTTGTCCAGGACGGGTCAGACTGCTTAGTGTAACCACCTCCATGTGAAGGGCAATGCCTTCCATCTTCAAGCTTCATTCATAAACATGTCTCTGGAAAAGTTACTGAGGGAAAAAACTTCTCTGGCCTCAGGGAGTGAAAGAGGTCATACTTTTGCAACAGGAGATCTGAGCAGGTTGAATGTACATTTGAACACGGCAGGAGGCTCAGAATAAGGAAGAAATATAAAAACAGGATAAGGATGTTATAGCTCTCTAGTATCCTAAACCACAAGGCAGGATCATGATGGTTGTATTCAAACTGATGCCATATACCAAAGATGCCATAAAAGCCAACAGTCATCTTAATATTAAACCCCATTGCTAGAGGGATAACAGATTTTAAGAAACCATTGTCTTTCCTGTGTGCGTTTAGGCAGGTATCCAGAGAAAATGGAAGTGGCTACAAGATCTTGACCATGGATGTGATATCCAAATATTTTTTGCAAAATGCCATTCATGCCATTAATTACTTATCTTTGACAAAAGAGAGTCTTATATCAAGTTTTCTTTGGAAATTATGATGAAGCTGTTCATATGTGAGGCAGCATGTTATTTGTACTCAGACCTCCTGTGTAGCTGTTTTGAGGGGACCTTTTGCCTTGCCCATTGCATGCTGAGCCACTCAGAGCCATGCAAGCAGGGCAATTGGTTGACACTGAAATTATGGCTTTTCTCAATCATTCTTCAGATGCCCATCTGCAGCAAGGAAGAGTGGAACAGCCTTACAGAGCAGGCACTCAGCAATAATTTCTCCAAATACCCCCTACCAGGTAATTATTTCTCTTAGCCTGATTCTCATGCGGAAAGTATGGCTGCAGGTCTGGTCTTGGGTACAGCAGAGGCATTTCATCATACTGTCTTTCAGGAGTGTAACTTCCTGCTTTGGGGGTCTTTTATGCCTTTTCATGGGTTCAGCTAGAACATTGTCCTCCAAATGCAAAGTACAGTATTTTATTATTTGTTTCTCAAGCATGACTAGTAGTTTTGTTTGAGAAAAGGAGAGGGAAGGGAGGGGAAGAATGGCTGCAATGAGGGAAAATATCTGATAAAGTGGTAGAAATATATACAGAGTGCCACCACTTAGCTAGCTGTTCTGGAAAGCAGGCTAAAGAATGGTTGAAGACCTAAAAAAAAGGTTGAAGAACTTGGGCAAGCAGATGGAAAACTGGGGTGTTAAATGCCTTCAGAAGACTGTCTCTTGACCTGAAGCTACAAACCTGTAATTATGCTGACCTTTTCACTTTACAGCTAATCTAAGATCCTAATGCTCCATTGTGGGTGTAACACATTAAAAAATAGAAAAAAGTTCTCCTGGAAATGTATCAGCAATGATCTTTAAGCTAGAAAACACCTGAAATTCTGATCAACTTTTTTAAAATTTTCTTTTAAGAAGTGAAAAGCTGTAGCTCTCCAGAGCTGACGTGTATTTTACTCATTTCATCTGTCACTGGCAAAGAGATATGAAACATTTATTTTCCCAATCTTCCCAGAATCAGTAGTAAATTGTCAGAGCGAATCATTCATATCTGGTGGCTTTTTAAATAAAGGATTATCCCTTCAATATTTCATCTTTCTTCAGAATTGCTCTGTAAATTTTACGAGAAAGAGGTAATACGTAAAAGACTGTGTGGGAAAAAGTGGTTAATCCAGTGGCAAAGAGATGTGGACAAGCAATTCTAGGAAATATTTTATTTTCTCTCCCTCCTGCTCTCTCTGTGTATATAGATGTATAGAGGGGTGTGGGAGAACTGAGGGAGACAGACTGGCTGTCAGAACTACAGGCTTTTTGTCAAAGTTGTTATTGAGGGCTTTTGCCATCTGGCATTCTGACAGAATCAAACTGTTGATAGGAAGCTATACAGCAGAATATGTCTTGCTATTACCAATATGGGTGTGTTCTTAGAAAACAACCCTATACACTCAGTAATTCACATGGGCCTTCCTTACAGGCTCGTTTGGAGGCAAACAGCAGCCCTGTGGGAATTTAAAAGAGCAGTCTCCGTTCTGCAGCTTTCCTCTGCTTGGCCATTGTGTTAAGTTCAGGCTGGAAGTGCTGAAGCAAACAAAATGGGATATAAGAAGTTGAGGGTGCATGTTTAGCTACCTGATGGGTTAAATGACGACAAAGAATGTTTCTGAAAAATGGCATGTGGATTTTGAAAGGTCACTGAAAAGTCTGTCCTTGGGGAGGATTCACAGTTTCTGCTTTCTAGCCTAAGTGCCTGTCCCCAGGCGTGAATCCGCGGAGTGCAATGTCAATTCTCCATGGCTTTGTGTTGAAACAGCTCTTTGGGAGCTGCTCTCCTGTTCTTGTTTGAATTTCAACATTTGTGGTCAAAACAGAAAGGAAAGAAGTTTACCTGTGTGTTATGTACTCTATACTCCTACACAGTGATGACTAAGGTGCCATCAGTATATTATACATGGCAGAAGAAACGTGAAATGACTGAAAACCATTTACATCCCTGATAAAGTTTATATTCCGGTTCTTGGGTTTGGATTTATGACAAATCTCTCAGGATGGAGAAAATGCCATTTCCAGAAATCCTCTGCTCCATGTGCAGATCTGGTCAAAGAAAGTTCCTTCTTTTTAGCATCAAGGCTGGAATTCCTTCTGTCATCATGGCATGCATCGCTGCAGGGAAGCCATAATTCAGAGGTGTAGTGGCTAAGTATAGAGATGAAGATAGAAAGAGCAGGGATTATGTAAACAAATGGTGCATGAGCTGTTCAGATCTTACTGAGAGAAATTGCCAGATGATACTTTCTCCTTCCAGATGCTGAGTAGGACTCCCATGTATACCTGATTGATTAACTCCAAAGTAACAAGCATCCCACCTGTATGTACTCAGCAACTATTCTGATGATGGATGTAATTATTTTTTGTAACTAACTTAACCGTAGAGGCAACTGAAGTATGAACTTACAGTAAAAAAACGTATAGTTATGCTCTGGCAAAGATTGCCAAATGCCTTTCAGTCTCTCTTGGAAATCACAGTTTCCACCCCTCTTTACCAAGACTTTGCATTTCCCATGCCATTAATTGAATTTTAGATACCTGAAGACATCTGAAGACAATCTAGTCAGAGAGGGAGAGAGAAGATTAACACTGCAGGAGCTCACAGAAGGTGCAGGTCTAATTTGTTTTCTATGGGAGTATTAGGCTGTGTTGGGCAAAAAGAGATGCATTTCATTACAACTCATTTAACAATGAAGTTATATTGCAGCTGGCACTGCAAAAACTAGTATCTTGGTCTAGTCAAATGAGGCCTGAAGTTGATCAGGCAGAAAGGGACAGGAAAAGTGGTAGTGAAATATTTACCATGACATGATGAAACCATCAGCAAATCCAGCCTGTTTCTCCAGAATGATGAACAAGGTGATGAAAGCTTCTCAGATGCACAGTAGGACTTTGGCTCCAGGCAGTTAAATTGCAGAATCTCCCTGAAACACAGAGAAAGAACATGGAAAAATAATTTTCTCAACCTGAGGGAAGAGGACTGCATTGATGGGAGTTACTGAGGTTCTGTTTATATCCACTGCTCAGAAGACATGATCATGAGTGAAGGCTTGGTCATACCATGAAGTGTTTAGTAATGCAAAGTAGCAATAGCAAAAAAGTCTTCTTCAGTCTTCCCAGCAAAGAGAAGCATGACGGAATTCAGACTTCTAATAGCAGCAAGTTAACTCTTATATCCATTCCCCTTTCTTTCTTCCAAGTCAGTGTAATGAACTTACCAGCCAAACTGTCCTGACTTACTGCTAACACTTCGGGTGCAAGAAAGGAAAATAGAAATTGGACAGTAAGGAATGCCTCTGAGTCACAATACCTCCTGATGTGCAACTGCAATTGAAATTGTAGCAATTGAAATTGAGGCAATTGAGACAGCCTCTGCAGGAAAAGAAAAGGTTACTCATACTCTCCACTGTTCTATAGAAGATGATCTTTCAAGACATCTACTACAAAAGCGCTGTTTCTAATGTGTACAAATTATTTCAAGAAGAAGTTCAACAGTGCATATTAGAGGCTTTCCAACATCTTATGGAAAAGTCTATAATGACATTATGTTAAAAACTGTACTGTAAAAGCTGAAGTTGCTTCCTTTATCACTAGGGACACTTGCAAGATACCAGGGGTTTTATTGCTCAGAAGCAGTTCATTCACCTTGCTTGTTCCTATAAAGGTGATTGTAAGGCTGCAGATGGTGTGTTATGTCACCAGAAAAGTACTGATAGCAGGTCATATCTCTTAAATGTAAGTATTTTTAGATCCTACTGCTCAATAACGTTTGTAATGTGCAGCTGACATGTAATGCAGAATTTGGAAAATCAAATAATGAGTCTGTGACGTGTTTCCCATCAAATAAAAGCGGAGGTAAAAAAAAAAAAAAAGCTTGATTTATCTGAACAGTTAAAATGTCACCATGTTGGAAGCAAATGTTGTACCGTACCATGCAAGACCACAATGTCTTTTTCAGCCCAATGCCAGTTTCCTGGTGCACTTTCTTTTTGCAGTTTTGCTGAAAAAAAACTGAAGGAAGAAAGTACTACCATTGACCATCTGGCCCTCTTCCAGCCCATGTCTCAGGCAACTACCAATACCTGATGTTTAGGAAAGTACAGGATGTATAACTCATAAACCTGGGTTTCTTTCAAAATTAATGACAAATTCATTTGACGAACTTGAGGGCAAGGATATTCATTAGCTGTCCAATTTCTTCAGGAGCCCAAATAATTGCAGGAGTCATAGAACTGAGGAGATCTCCAAGGTCAGCACACACAGTTTGCAGCAAGCAGTTATTGCATTCATTAATCTCATTCCTCCCATTCCCCAGGGATCCAAAAGGGCTGTCTCTGGAGAAGCTAACCTAACCGGCTGCAGCAGCTGCCATTATATTCCCATGAAGATACTATGACAAGTAAAATTGGTCTTTCCTCCAGCAGAGGCAAATGTGAGTTTCTCAACCCTCATTCAGATCACATTGGCATTTTCTGGCACAGGTGGGTATGCTCTGCACCATCATCATCTGTTCTGCTGAATTTGGCCTCCTGATTGCAAATAGGAAGAAAGCAAGCCAGTGTCATAGGAAAAAAAACTTGAAAACTTCCCCTCCCTCCTGCCTTGAGTTTCTCAGAAACTACACTACTGAGAACTGCATCAAATTTGTGGCTATTGATATGCAGATGCTACAGTCTTTCATTGCATCGGGACAAAGATGACTGCATTTCCATGGCTGTTTTGCACATAAATATGTATATTATCCCAATGCCACCGCTTCCGCCAAAATGATAGCAATTGATGTTCAAATAGGACAGGCTACGCAAGACAAAAATCACAAATAAATTATGCTCATGAAATATGCTCTTCCCTTTCCTTGTTTCTGATTTTTCTTTTCCTCTGTTATACACAAAGCTTAGGCCACGTAGGATCCCTCTGACTGGATGTGTGGGTGGCCAATCTGGTTTTCTCCCAAGATGACAGCTGCTTGCTTTTCATTAAGGAATATGACTGCCCTCACCTGGTGAGAACAGCGCTTGGAAGCTTGCCATCCCAGTGATCTCATTGCATGTGAGCATCTCTGTCACTTATAATAACTGAGAGATGCCTGCAAAACAAACGGTCACCCACCACCACAGATGAGCACAGTTGCTAAAAGAAGTTCTTTAAAATATCTCCTACTGTCTGACTTAAAACACAAATGTTGTAGGTTTGATAATATTAGATTAAAGACTGTTCTGGCATTTATTCTATTGTCACAGATTTGAAGGCATTTAATACCCTTATTTTTAATCCTGCCATAAGTTTCTGTGATTATTCAAAGAAACAGAGCTAGCTAGTAAGTGTTTCTATCCAAATCTGCTTAGTTTATCATACTTGATGAGATATAATTTTGGAAACAAAAATAATCTCAGGGTGTATTTCAGGTAAGTCAAAAAAGGTATTTAAAGAGTGTAAGAAAAAATATTTAAATGTTTATTTTTCATTTTAATTTGTTCATTGTTGTTGCTTTGCAAGATGTGATTTTACAACATTAAAAGTAAAATAAAGCAACTTCATTGAAACATTTCTGATGAACTCAGAACAAAATGTCTTCAGTCATATCTTTTGTGGGGAATTTTGGAATGGTGGGCTTTCATTTCTATCTATCTCAAAACAGATTTCAGGAATCTTCAGGCCCTCCTTGAAACAAGAATTTTTCTCTCTGCACAAGGGTAAATCAGGAATGTGCAATAGGTTCAGAGATTGAAAATGCTAACCAGGGTGGCAGTTCAGATTTTCACATCCAGTAAATTAATTTTGCCACAGTGTGAAAAGAATAACTATTATAGTCTAAGATCCAATTTTGAAATTGCTTTCTTGGAAATTGCTTACAGAGGAGGACCCCCTTTCCCCATTCCATGCAGAGAAAGGTCCATGTTTTTCCTGTACTGAGGACTCCAGAACTGAACTCACTGCTCCAGGTGGGGTCTCACCAGAGTAGACTAGAGAGGCAAAGTCACCTCCCTTGACCTGCTGGCCATGCTGCTTTGGATACAGCCTGAGATACGACTGGCCTTCTGGGCTGCAAGCACATCCTGCCAGCTCATGTCCAATCTTTCAGTACCCCCAAGTCCCTTTCCTCAGAGATGCTCTTAATCCCTTCATTCCTCAGCCTGCATTTATACCAGGGGTTGCCCCAACCCGGGTGCAGGACTTTTCACTTGGCTTTGTTGAACCTCATGAAGTTCACGTGGGCCCACCTCTCGGTCTTGTCCAAGTCCCTCTGGATGGCATCCTCCAAACCCTGCTATTTTGGTTCTTACCTAACAGCAGTCAGTTCTGTATCATTTCTAACTCAATTACTGAGTTAGATTCTGCAGCGTTATTATCTTGACCACCTGAGACAGTAGTGAAAAACTCACCTTTGAGGTTGACTTCCCTGCTTATCAGTAAAATTATAATGTTGAATGGAATAATATAAACCAAATGAAATGTTTTTTTCAGGGATAATACATTATTTGAGATAAACCATTCTCTCCTCCCTGGACCTAATCAGGTTAGAAATGGGGTAGAAAATAATAAAGAATCTTGCTAACCTATCCACAATGATGTTTGCATTGTGATGGTGTGTCAAAAGTTAACAGCACAAGGAACCCACCCCTTCAAAGCCATCTCCATCGTTAGCAGGAGTGGAGAGGAATGGCCATGAAGAAAAGGTCTTTGAGTCATATGTGAGAGTAGAGATGACCTAACTGTGAGGTGAGAAAAATACCAGCACCAGATCTGGTGTAAACTACAGAAAATGAGAGGAATTAATAAGGTCAAAGTAGTTGTAAATATAAATGGTTTCTAAATGTAGGGGATCTTAAAGGGCACATAGTCAGAAGTGGAGTCAAAGAGTAAACAGACTTTTACCTCAGTTGGAAACCATACTGCAGCAATCTAAAATGATGGATTTCAATTTGCACAATTTGACTGTCACATTTCAAAGGTTGATGTAAAGGGTACTTTCTACAAGTTTGTTGGTGTGTTGATCATATCTAGATCATACACATGCCCATGAAAACCCTTGAACAGGAACAGATATGTTCACAAATTCCATGTGAGAGCTTTAGTATTGCTGCAGAGAGAGGAAAAAAAAATAAAGCCTTGTTTCAGAAAAAGTAACTTTTTTTTTTTTTTTTTTTGTCAATGCGAAGAAGTAATTCCACATACAGGATGTTAACTTCGCAGGAAAAGGAATCAGAGTTCTACGTACCTATGAAAGTCTTAACTCCTTTTTCTATTATTGCTACATGGGCTGGAGTTGGTGGGGAAAGTAGGACCCCCCTCATGCATTTCAGCAGCAAGTAAGGTGGCTGAGAAAAGCTATTGTCAGTGTAAAGTCAGAGAGCAGTGAACTGAGGAGTGAAAGGGCTTTTGCGAGTACTCTCTGATAGCAAGGAACTTTTAGTGTGCTTCAAAGGAAAAACAAATACCATTCTGAGTCATGTGTGAAAAGAATATTGTGCAAGAGAAGCTGCTGCTTCTCGGATTTATTCAAAGAAACAGAGCTTTGCAAATAATTGCCTTAAATAGACTACAGTTGGGGTTTTTTTTTAAAAAGTACCCCCTCAGTTTCTCCTCACAGGAGCCACCAGAGAGCTCTGCATCACTGTTCTCATGCAGATAGATGAGAGTGAATTGCTTCATTTTATACAAAGTATAATAGATGGTGCTGTATGTTTGGGAATGGTAAGCACTTCCCATTTTACTGTAACTTCTCTCCAGGTGCAGCATGCTGTGGGAAGGTAATAGTAGTTCTGCTTTGAGATGTCTGACATGCAATTGCTTTAGCATTTCTGCTGCTTGAGGAAAGAGTGTTTTCAGCTTTTGCTAGAGGAGAGGTTTTTGCTTTCCTGGAGGACTTTTAAAGACTCAATCCATTTCAGCACAGAAGGCAAGGGAAATACACCCCTTGACTTCAATGAGAGTTGGGTCTAAGCCCAAACAAGAGCTGATGAATGAGCTGAATCAGCTGCAAGTGTTCTTTGCTGATGTGATTGCTATCTTTTATGTAGAGCTGAAAAGGAAAGGGGAATGGGTTTTTGTCCTCCTTTCACTACCTTCTGTATGCCTTCTTGAGAAAGCTCAAGAACAGGACATGTTTCACCCCAAATCTTAGCTCTTTGTTCCATTGCCAATCAATTGCACAGAGCACCATTATCGTCTGCCTCCTTTTCATCTGCATTGCAGGTCTCTGTGCTGCAGATCATTAATTACCTGTTCACGGTGTATTCCTGTGCACATGTCATGTAGCCTGCATGTATGTGTTCTAGTTGATAAAGAGTGTTAAACAGATTTCTGGTCACATATCCCATTCCTGTTTGTTCATTTGTCCAGCTTTCTTATACTAACCAATAGAACTCTATTATATTATTCTGAGGGCAAAGAGATTTGTTGTGTAGTCAATGCTCATTCTCGTATGTTTGATATGAAATAAAAAAAAAAAAAGGAATGATCACTGTATTTAAAAATACAAGAAAAATATTTATTAAATATAAAAGAAGTGTTTAATAATGTATACATAATACAGAGCACAAGGCTTTTCAAATGAAAATTTCAATATTCCAAAAAATGGCTTTTAAAATAAATTGCTATTTTTTTTTTTGTCCTTAGTTTGTTATTAAACAAAAGAAAGCTGTAGGTGACTTGAAAAAAAAAAAAAAAAAGAGAAATAAAGAAACCGTAATTTTTTCCACACAGAACTTTCCAGGTACACTGGGTGCTTTCCAGTCTGATCTCTGGTGTGTAGTGGTTCTGCCTCCATTTCCAGAGCATAATGCAAAAATCTAATTTTGCTTCCTAAACTGTATATTGTACGAACATTTGAACAGAGATGGAGATGGGCTAGATTCTCTCTCTGATCCATGAATGTAAATCCTGACCAGGGTCACCCAGTAGCTCAAGTGGCCATTTGGACAACGCACATTCAACAAGCGTATTTCTCTGAGATAATTCTGCTTGGCTTGGGAGAAAAAGTTTGTCTTTAACTGAAAGATAACCTGTGCTAGTGCAAAACCTGTCACCAATCTGGCAAGACTGGGGTCATTACTTTGTTTGCATGGGCCTTTCTGCACATAGAGAACTATAACTTTTGACAATTAGGATAGTATTTCTGTAAAAGTATGTCTTTTGGGAAATGAAACTAGACAACAGTGGTTTATTTAATAAATTCTGGGTCGTCTAACAGCCAGCAAAGAGTGAGATTTTAAATTGTCACCAGTCTGTTAGATGTATGCGTGTACATGTGTGCAGATATTTGATTGCCTTTTGACAATCTGCTGAGTTGCATTTGTTGGTCTTCCAGGGTGCCCATTTTATAAATTACCAGCAATGTTATTTCTGAATATGTAGTTGATGTTTTCTTATATTTAATTTTCTTGTATGAGATAACTATCCTCTGTTCTTTCTTCTAGATGTGTTTCCAGACACTTGGCAATCTTCTGAGTTTCTAAATTGGAGCTGTCTATTCTCCATCATTCTGATAGTTCACTGGGAATCAATGGAGTCTTTTCCCTGTTATTCCTTTGCATTAGGGAAGGACCCATTTAGAGTGAACTTTCACTCTCTGTGTCATTGAAGCTTGCATCTGTTTTCCAAATCTCACCAGAAATTTCATTGCTGTCTTATGCCAATGTAACTATAAATTGTCCTAGTGACTCAGCTGTCACCTGCATCAGCAAAGTGTTTAGATTTTCCTCCCATTTGCAAGATAACTCCAAGCCAATAAAAGGCAGGCAATAGGAATAACAGGTACTGCCCTTTTTTCATACCTGGCCAAAAAAAAATTTAAGTTTGATAAAATTGAAAGCCATCAAAACGAGAAAAAAGGGCATGGTTTAAGGAAAATACATCAGAAGTCATTTAGCTTATTGTACTCACTAACGTAAGTGAAAAAGAAAGGGCAACAAAAAAAAAAAAAAAAAATCCCAAAGAACACAACCATAAAAGAATCTCATTTTAGTGACTGATTTCAGAAAAAAACATAAAAAAATAGTAACTAAAAATTAAAATAAAAATCACCATTTACACATGATTCCTCCTCCCTGCCTGTTTTCTACTGTTTCTTGCTCAGGCACACATGGGCATTTGCACTGTATTGATAGCACCATTATAAGAAAGTGTAAAGCAGATTCAGAAACCTGTTAGCTATAGTAGAAATTGAAAGCCCAAAATTATGAGATGCTCTTATTCTGCGCTGTGTGGGCAAGGATGAATCACTGCCCAAAAAGCCATCCATATTAAGCTCCTCTTGAAACATCCCTCCATACTCTGACTCACTGCTTGCTTCCAAAAAAGCCTGTGACAGGCAAAACATTTATTTTCAACCAAACAATTATGACAAATAAATAAAATATAAAATAAAATAAAACAAAATAAAATAAAATAACTGATGACCAGTTTCTGGCATGAAAACCATCCTTTTTAAGGCCAATTGATTAATTCAACCTGTTGGATTAATTAGCTCTGCTATTTCCTATTTGAAAATATATTGCTTTTTAAAGACATTCTTGCTGTATTCAAACTCGTAAAAATATTAATCCATCAGCAATGTTTTAGGAAGAGTATTTACGACCAAGAGAAAAAAAACACTGCAAAGAAGGCTGTGAGGTTTATGGCCACAGCTGGGCAGCATGGCCATACATGTCTTGCAACAGGACAGGAAGGGGTGCCACCATCGATGTAGAAGTACCAGAGTCAGCAGAGGCTCAAACAGGATAGGAGAAAAGTGTTCATCTGTCTGTATGACTAAGTGACAATATCTATATGGATGGTCTAAGCTACTGTTGTTCAACTCATGTCCTAAACCAACCTAAATGTTTCCATCCACTGTGCCAGCTTCTCTCCCAGGAACGTGGGAATGTGGTTTGGAAAAGGACTTCAGTATAACTTGAAGGTATATTGTGTAATTTGGGAAGACTAGAACAGTCATATTACTCTCTGCAGATCCCTTGGAAAGGCTAAATCTTACATTTAAATATTGGGTTGTTGGTGACCTGAACGATTAAACATTAGAATTAATTAGATGCTGCTCATTCTAGCTGCTGCACTGTCTCCTGCTGAGGTGTTGTAGTTCAGAAGTTAATCTATTACTGTAGCAGAGTGCATTCAAAGAGACATTCACACTGAAGAGACCTCTGAATTAGAACAATTTACACAAATGTGCAACATTACTTGATGATAACAGACCAGATTGGAGTCCTAACTGCTCAGTTTTTTGTAAGAGTGAGTCATGTATTTGTGACTGCTTTCATGAAGCAGCTCACATGAGTAATAGCTCAGCACTGTAAGGAATCTGCAATCTGTCTTTCTATTATTATTCATCTAATTATAACCTTTGTAACTTGGAGTGCAGATTTACAGTAGAACATGAAACCTGATGTTTGCATAGGTACCCCTCAAAAAAATAAGATACGATTTCTGTCCAGGAAAGTCTACAACCTAGAAAGCAGTTGTGTGATAACAAGAGGAAAAAAAAATCGAAAAAAAAAGAGAGATTGAGAAATGAGATCGATTTAATCAAAATTAGAGATATAAGCAGGGTTAAGAAGGGGACACTGAGCATTTTTCTGGATATTATAATTGATAGCTGTATAACTTATGGAGGTAACTTTGAATCTAATTTATTGGGTGTATCACACCTTCTAATTACTAAAGTTTGATAAAATTTGAACAATTGCCATTGGCTCAATCAACATTATTTTTTTTCTGTAAATTGTCCAAACCCCCTGAAATTTAGAGGACTTAGCCCTTCATAGATGAATGGAAATACACTTGGTCCAAGCAAATTTTACAAAAATTTACTAAGACAGCTCCAGAACTTTCTACATGGGTAAATATTCACAGAAGTTTTTATTTTTGCCTTGATTTTTTTGCATTTACTTTTAAGACAGAAATTGAGGGCAAATTTCAAGAAGCCATGCTAATTATTCCTGTAGAAAGAACATTTTTTCACTTGCCTCAAGCTTTGCTGGCATTCAGCTGTTTCAACTGATAATTCTAAATGAGGTTTCAATAATTCTTCATAGTTTAAATGGCTCATAAAAATTTCAGCTAAAACTAATTGTAAGGCTAAGAAAAAAACCAAGTTTAGCTCTCATGGAGGAAATACAAAAGAAAAAAGAAGAAATTACTTCTTGTCTGCAAACTACTTGAAATTTGGCATGGTGTTTGCTGTATCCAAATTGGTTTTGCTTATAGGTCTTTGAAAAAGCTGCAGTTCAGATGTAATCTCTGGATTATCTGAACTGGGGTTCACTGGGCAAAGTTTGGGACTGAAAGGGAAAGAGCATGAAATGAGGACTATAAAACAGGTAAGACACAAAGCTGTGAAAAAGGCAGTTTGGAGAGAAGAGGGAGGAATGGGAAATCGGCAGAGAAAATTGAGGCTTTTAACAGAGCACGCTTCAATCAAGTACATGGAAATGAATGGAGAATCACAATCTCTCTGCTGTTACAAATATCTGTGAAAAAAGCTAGTAAAGTGTCCATTCCTCTCTAGCGCTGATTCAGGCAGAGAATGACAACCTAAGATTGCTCTCCATTATTCCATTAGCTAAAATGACTGCAATCTCCTTAGCAGAACCAAAGGTTCAAACTCTTCTGTTGGATCACACCATTGTCAGTACAATCCTAGATGATGGCACCTGGGGCTCTGACTTTTAAGAGCCAGGGAGTGACACTGAAAAGACGAACTTAGAATGACTTTCCTGAAGATGGAAAATGTGCATAGGCTCTTGTTAGGAACTCCAGTGTGAAAGTTTCTTGATCATCTTTGTTTCTGCACCTTTTCTGCCTATGTGAAACTCCAGGGCTGGTAGTGTAAACTGGATTCAGCCAGCAGAATAGACAGTGCTCAGTTCAGGAGCAACAGCTCAATATCTTACCAATTTTTGTGCTGTTCAATGCAGAAACAGAGTTTCTCTGAGAGTCAGGTGACTCTGCCCGCTTACCCCCTTATCCCTGCCTCAGAACAGGCAGATCAACTGGTGGAGGAGCCGTGTTTGCCCTGTTCAGTGAGCAGCTTCTATTGAAATACTGCATGATAAATCTCCATTGTTTCCAGAAGCAGTGAGGACTAGCCAGCTTTCCTATAAAAATAGATGTTAAATATCCATAAACAGAGACACAGGTCATGCTTGATTTTGAGACTGTAAATGTAAATGACACAAATTCCACTACATGATGTAGTAGAGGCAGATACTCCAAGGCAGTATTCAAATCCCCTTAATCTTGAAATGACCCTTACTCTGGCTGGAATCCCCTGTCTCAAGCATCGCATAAGTTCCCACATCTGCCACATGGGAAGAACGGTCCTACAGGCACCATATTTTTATATTACATCAGTAAAACTACCTTATAGTCATATTGTTATAAGACATTGTTCTGAAAACGAGGTAATTGTTCTGTTTTGGTTTTGAAAAAACAAAACCCAAACATAAGCATGAAATTTAAGACTGCATTGTAATTCTTCAATGTTGCATAGGTGTTCTTGAATTTTGTGTATTTGATTTTGTGACAGTGTGGTGTTACTGTAATTTGTATTAGAGAGAGACATTCTGCAGACACCTGTGTAGCACTGGTAAAATGTTTTACAAGCGGCTTCAAAAACAAGTGCCATATTTAATTCAAGCAGGTCAAGTCTATACATTCTGTCAATTACCTCTCTTTTCAGAAGTTATAAATTAGTATTTTTATATGTTACCTATAAAATAGTATTTTATATTTTTATTTAGATATTGACCTTCTTAATATGCCTAAAACTTGGAATACCCATCAGTCACTCAAATACTTGCCTAAGCAAGTGCAAGACATAGTCCAAAGCATATTACTGAAGGTCCAAAACACATTATTGAAAACTTGGGCCTGGAAAAACTCAATCATGTATTTATTCATGTATTTATCTGAAAAATTCTATGGATTTAAATACAGAACATGGGATTAATCTGGTACACGTGTGCTTGAAACATCTAAAAAATGTTAAAATAGCAAACCACAAAGATGTTTTCAAATATGATGATAAAATATGGTATGATGATAAAATATGGTATCTTTTCCTAGTGAAATGCTGGAAACATGTTATAGCAGCCTTTACCACATAATTAATATCTTTTTGAATATGTCAAAACTAAAAATCTCCTCACTGAAAAGGAAAATCTGAAGAGTTATGTCTGGCAATTTTAGACTAAATTTCTATAATTACATAATAAATAAGGTGGTTTAGGTGCCTTAACTAAGTATACTATCATGCTTTAGCAATAATTACTAAAACTGTAATTGTTTCTGGTTCAAATACTGGAGCACTGCAATTGCTTCTTCTAAGTTTAGTGTTACTTCTTTAGCAATAGCCAAGGGTAAAACAGCACATTAGATAAAATTGCTGATCACATGATTTCTACATTAATGTTTGATTCTCCTAGAAATGAAACTAATGGAAACATGCTGGAAAACGCACCATAAATTAAAATTGCAAAATGTTACAGCTTATTTAATCTTCCGTATCGAAAGGCGGACTGAGTATTTAAATAGTTCCATTGAAGTTGTATTTGTTTAGAGAAAATCTTTAATCTTGAGAAATTGTTGAAGAAATTCCATTAACCCTTTGACATGAACGGGGCAGCTGTCATGCTTAAAGTTACGTTGGAAAGACTTGCAGAAGTTGAAGTGTTTTTATACACTTTTATTTACCGTTTGCAAGTTATACTTAAATAGGCTTTTCTATATTTAGGAAGCATCTAGATTTCTTTGACACAGAACCGTGTGAAAGATTTACTACTCAGAATGGTTCATTGGGCATAGTTATTTTCATGTACTGTTTTCTGCAGGCATTTTAGAGAATGCCAGAGTTGGAATGTATCTGTTCAAACAGCTGAGAAACATGGTTCCTGATTACAGTACACATATTTTCAAACTTAAATAGGTTAGCAGTTGTGTTTTCAATTATTTATTGGAAGACATATTTTCTCTGCACAAACAAGGTGTTGGAAAACACATATCACTCCTTCACTATTCAGCAGCATCATTCAGTTCTCCAAAAGACTTTAAAAAACTATTCCTATACTAACCAATATGGCTGCTCTTATCAACTTTTGAAATCAGACAGCCCAGATACTGATATGCACAGCCAATTTCTTTGAATTCCCATGTAGGACTTTTTAGTATCATGCACTTTAGGCAGAGATTGGTTAATTTTTTTGTCTAAGTCTCCTGTCCTCCATTGAGTTTTCCACTATGTGATCCACAATTTGGTGTTTTTTTCTGGATGTAAGATTGCATCTAAAGAATTTGTGAAACATATTGACTTCACATCAAAATACGATTGCATTTGTTCTCCATCCCAGCAAAAAAATCTTACAGAACTGATGTTCCATGAAGTCTACTTTTTGTGTAAATAAAAGCTCCCATCCTAATGTCTTAGGGTCTCTTTGGAATTCAGAGCTGGATATTCATCTGAGGTAAAAACTGCACTGCATTAATTTTCAGTACATGGAGATCAGGCACACAGGGTCTTTTTGGCCTTAATTAATCATCTGGGTGTGGAGTTTTAATTTATATTTCAAGATGATACAAACCAAGAAAGCTCATGATAAAAACGTAAACGTTGCAGCAGACCCTTAAGCAGTGAATAACTGTGAATCAGGCTAACTTGCACAGAATCTACAATTCATATTGTAGGTGATCATGAGACATTATCTATTTCATTCTTTTTAAAGAAACTTACTGTGTACTTCAGAGTTTGTCAGCACTTATGTATTATACGCATCATTTAGGAGGTATTGCTAATTATTTCCAGAGGGAAAGATGGTGGCAGAACTCCTTAAAGAGAACTCATATGGTTCTTGTTTATCCAGTTCTCAGCTTCTAGTGAAAGCATCACACATTTATAATTGTTAGTGTCTGTCTATGTATCCTCTGCGTGCAGTTTTCGCAGCTGACAAAATCACCTTCTCATTTACAGTTGTGTAAGCTGAGAATAATATCAGTCAGGGCTCTGTGATGTCACCTTTGTGAAATTATTCTTTGTGCAGTGAAGCAAATTGCTCTTTCTTAATGATATCTTTTCTATCTAAGCAAAATATTTTCCAGTTTGTGTAAAAAACCTCACACACAAACTTAGTATTACACCAGCAAAAGAAGATAGAGGAACAACGTTCAGGGCAAGGTCTGGACTTCTATTTTAATAGAAAGCCCAGCCAAACCATGAAGTCTGAATTCTCCACCCATTTTGGAGGGGATTCCAAATCTGGGATGAAGTACTCCATCTCAAGTCTTATTCAAGTGATTTAAGGAGCATCATATTATGGTAATGTCACTCATCTGCATTAGAATTCTGTACATAGGCTTTGCATTCCTTTGTGGGTATAAGCAGCACAAGGGGGTTAGATCTGTACTTAATCTAACTACATAGCCACAATCCTCCTGAAGCAATTACAAATTTTCACTACTGCAAGCACCACAGTCCCATCAAAATCAATCATAAAGTATGAATTTGCAGTTTGGCCCATTCAAGAATCTACACTGGAACACCTGTAATTGATTTGAGTCTGGGGAAAAAGACCTTTAAAAATAGAAAAAAGTTCCCACAATATGAAAATTATAATGCTGACTGGAATAAAAGATATTAGCTCAAAAGCAATTTGGAAGTAGGTGTTCTACCTGGCCACGATAATTAAGGTAATAATGACACATTTGTTCAAAATAAGTTCAGGTTTTACCCTCATGAGGAAGAATTGATCACTGCTAGGTTTTCACATATGTGAAAAAGTCAAAAGTAATTATAGAGGCCTCATTCAAAACTTTTATTTCTTTGTGGATCTGCCCCATAATTATTTACAGTATTTTTGTTTCTTCCCTACTTATTACCTAAATACAGTTTTATTTTAGGCTTAGCTAAATATTGGGGCATAAGCCAAATTTCAACACTACTTAAAATCATAATTTTCTTGTATTCCCTGACATCTTACTTGTTCTAGTCTTCTCAGTGTGGAGAGAAGAAAAAAGTAATGTAAAGTGCATACATACATGTATATGTGTGTATATGTGTGTGTGTGTTTATTTATATGTATATGCACATGCATTTAAGATAGCAAATTGTGAAAACAAATTTCATTTTAAATGAAAAAGATGGTGTTACTTCTTAAGGACTAGAGAATCATAATAAAAAAATTAGTTGACATTTTGAAAGATAAGCTCTTTCTTATGGATTACTTCTATTAGCACAAAATTACACTTTCTGAGAGAAATTTCTTGGGGCAGAGGGCGGGAGAGGGAATTGCCAATGAGCCACAGGTGTCACTATTCAGCTGTAATGGTGCCCTAACAATTCACTGTGCAAAAGTTATCTTAAGCAGTCTCTCAGAAACCTCATTCCTGAAGTATTCTCTTGTTCACAGGGAAAGGAATAGTTTTGTGCAATACATCTCATAATCATCATCTGCTTCTAATGGTAAGATACAGTTTTCAGTTCCTTATGGCTTTATTAGTTGTTACCCACTTAAATTTTTTGCATGTAAGAGGAACCTAGAGAAATGGAGGTGGTGGTTAATGAGAAGAACTGAGTGTGGCAGAGGAGAATAGTTGCCTCCCAAGGTACTCCAGAGCTTGCGGTGTAAACGCTAAATCAGCTGCTGGGGTAATGCTAGAGCTGCTATGGCAGAAAGGTGAGCCCAAGAGAAAAGAGATCGCAATGGAGTTGGGTTTTCTCCAGAAAAAAAAAAAAAAAGTCTAGCTTGGCAGAATATGCAGCTCTGCCTATTTTTATGCCCTCACCACCAAAGTTTGCAAGGGAATTCAAGGTTTACATGGTCTTCCCTGAAGGAAAATATCTTCTATTAGCAAAGCATGGTCCTCCTCTCTACCTGGCAGAGAAGGATGACAGCCACCAGTTGTTATTGTTGGTCAAATGCGTGTGGTGAGTTGCAGAAATACTTTAAACTGTTGTCAGGTGTAAAATACTTTCTCATTGCCTGTTGCTGAGTACAAGAAATAAGGACACTCTCCAGTCCTAGAAAAGGCAGCCCAGCTGCCACTTGGAGAAAGGTATCTAGCAGCTAAATGAGGATTTTCTGAATCCCAAAGAAATGGTGGCCAAGATCTTGCAGGTGTTGACCTGTAAGTTTAGAGAGAGGTGAAAGGCCAGCTGTAGTCCCAACACTAGCATAGAGAGAAGGTCCACCCTGGCAGGAGGTACTCTATTGCCACTAGGAAGAAATTCTAGGCCTACTTTCAGGGTAAGCCTGGCTACTACTCCATCTCTGCCTTAGCTTTATAAGTACGATGGGCATTTCTATGCTATGGTCTTCTTGCCATATTTTCTCTGCCTGGTAGATTATGAAGCTTGTTTTTTTTTTTCTGTCAAAAGATGCCATAGTACATAAAACTACAGAAGTCAGTGGGATCTCTTCTGGGCTGAGAATTTTCTGGAACATCAGCATTGCTTCTCCTTTCAAATAAGAATTTGTATCTTTAGCCTGACTGGGACCTATCTGAGTTTTTGTTTGGTGATGGCACATCTCACCAGTATCAACATAACCCAGCTCTAAGCAGTCTTCACAAAGACGTAGTGATTCTGAATGGCCTTTCTAAAACTTGAATTTTCTTGTGTGGCTTGCCCATATGGAGAGCTAGGCTTCCACCCTAGTCCAGCTTTGCTCAAAGCTGTAGTCTGCCAGCAGATTTGTCTGGGTGCTTTGGCTCCATATTTTAAGTCGGGTAGTGTGTACAGATAAAAGAAAGTGGCTGGGATGCTGAGTTATGGGAAGGCATGTGGAAAGGAGGTGTCGCTTTGTAGAAAAAGTTTTGGCTAACACCAGGTCTTAGAGATACAAGAGGTGACCTCCACCCCAGTTGGATGTGCAGGTTGTCTGTGTTGTAAAGGCTCTGGGGGGCTTCCCATGGCACTTGGGGTAGGGAAAACTCACAAGTCAGAGTGCACTGTAGGGAGCACCCACACAAACCCATTGAGTGTGGTCAGGAAAGATGGCTTCAAGGGTGCTAGGAGAGTTGCAATAATGTGACTATGGAAGACTCCCTAAGATGGGCACTGCATAACAGCGAGCAGTGCTTAAACACCTGTGAGAAGAGAAATAACTCTATTGATCAGTTTGAATTGTTGAGCAGCCTTGGGGTTTATTTATGACTCATTTTGCACAACAGAAGTCAAATGTACAAAGTCAAATCAAAGCTTGTTAATTAAGTAATGGCCCTCCTATTCACTGAATGAAATGGATGATTGCAAAGTAATTTTTCTGTAAGGTGCCTGAGTAAGGCTATATCATAAAGCATGTATTTATACAGCCAAAAATGGATTTTTCAGGTGATCTTCAATGGATCTTGGCCAGTTTTTAGGTTTTGAGTATCTGACTTAAGCTGCTAAATGTTTACATGTTACTTATTTTAATGCAATATATCTGTACATTTAGCATTTAAAATTGAGTTGAGAATTTGGTCATCCTCACTGTAGAACACAGCTTTCTTAGGATTAATTTTCCAAAATAGAAATTTTCAATAATCACTTTTAAGAATTTTAACAGGAATTGCTCAGTGCCTTGCTGCAGAGTAACTTAGACTCTCAGGATCTGACCAGAATATTAATTCAGTCTTGAATATCAAAGCACAGGAAAGGACAATACATTCAGATTACTTAGAACTCTTATTTTATTCCCATAGCTGTAGAAGTGCTGGGGTTTTTTATGTGCCAGTTATAAGAACAGACTCTTGGCTCCTCCATCTGGTTACTAACTTCACATAGTGAAGTGGTTTATTCAGGGCTGATCATAAGATAAAACTTACTGTTGTGCAGTTTGCTGTGATTTTTTTTGGGGGGTGGTGGTGGGGTTTTTTAATGAATTTTTTCCTGCCTTCTGATTGTCTTTGTACTTGAGACAGTACTGTTATTCTAATACATTTTATACAACTTTCATAAGAAACATACCGTAAAACAATGTAATTATCTGACTATATATATTTTCTTCCCAGTCATACTTAACATTCAGAAAATACTCAAGTTTTATTCAAAACCATGTCAATAGAGATGCACTAATTTTGTAGGACTTAGTAATGAAATCAATGGGAGAAGCTGAGACTGTTTATTATCTTGTGAAGATATTCAAAGCCATCTTATATAACCATAAAACAGTCTTTCCAAGAGCTCTCTTGAGAGATTAATATGGATGTTATGCTGCCTCAGGATAATATACGTTTTCAGTAACCGCCTTTGGAAGACTTTTTGTTAACAAGAAATAAAATTTTTTTTTTTCACTTCATGTTTAGAAAATATGGAAGGTATAAATATGGACTGACATAAATAAAGAAGGCTCTTATTTAGGCCATCACTGTGCAGCTGAATGCCCACATGGTTCTGGACCTCCCTAAGACAAGTCTGTAGTCTCACACCCTCTTCTGCAGGCTGTTCTTCAATCCACCATCCTCCTTTGTCTTTCTGTGTGAGTTTTGTGTGTTTATCATCAAATCTCTTGGGTTTTATTACTCAACATGCAGGTGCAAACATTCAGTAAACATTCCAGCTGCATATACTTAATCATAACTTACCGTGTTAGACAACTGCTTTGCCAAAAAAACCCTGCCAAACAGCAAAACAACAGCAACAAAAAACATGCACTGCCCTCCCTCCCCTTCAGGAAAAAAAGGGCAAAAACCAAACAAACAATGGGTGATAAACTGTTCCAAAATTGGTGGAGACAATTTAATAAAGCCTTGAAGAACATGTTATCAATATTCTGTGCTTAGCCATTTTATTGTGAGGTGTTGATTTAATAAGCTTCGATATATAATTAAAACTTGCATATTTAGAGGCAGTGGTAAAATCTGTTGCCTGCAGAACTTGCTGTAGTAAAAGTGATGATTACAGGTAAGTAGTCTGGAATGACAGCTTTGCTGTTCGTGAAATAAAATTAGTGAAAAAGCTTTCTACGCCAAAAGTCCTACTGTGACGGAGTCATAATTGTCTTCCTCTGTTACGCAAATGCTAAAGTAGAACACAATGATCTAGGGTAGAGGCTTTAGTATAAAGACATTGTCTGAGATATTATAACAGCTAGCTGGCTCCATGGACCCCCAGGTTTGTTGTCGCTGTGCAGTTGTATCCATTCTCTAAGAATTGCAGAACAACAAGGATGAGAGAAATCGCTCCTCCTGATGCAAATGGAAATGCCCCTGGTACCTAGATTGAAATTGAAGCCATGTCAGATAGCTTTAATCAGGATGAGAGCTCTGACAGCATGGCGCAATGAAAGCCATTTGGTGGGGGGGAGTGATAGATACACCTGACACTATCAGAGAACTTTGTTCCCTTTTATGGAGCCTGGGCTTGCTACTGAACTCATTTCTCACAAAACCAGAGATCAACACGGATTTAAAAAAAGGGCATGATGTAAAGTGTGGGCGAACACATGCTGTAACTTACTGACCTGACCTGTCACCTCCTGACTTTAAGCATATCTTGATAAAAGCTGTTATTTAGTTTTATCTGTAAGAACTTAAATCTTCAGTTTTTAAATGAATAACGAATTATAAGGTAGGTGGTACCATATAGTTTTAGGATCACATCCTTATTAATAAATTTGTGAACTAGTAGTTGACAGGCTGTTGTTTAATTAAATCCACTAGGACTTATTTGATGATACTCTGAATGGTTTTGTTCTCAAGTTTGACTTGCTGGGCACATATAGCTTTAACCTAGACAGTTCAATATTCACAGTGTTTATAAGGAATGTGGGATGAAGTACAAACCAGGCGATTAAACCATGGAAGCTCATGATGACTGTAGTTCATGAAAGTATCATTGGACTGGAAATAAAGCTTTTTTCAGTGTTTAAGGAAACAAAGCTTTTCCACGTACATGTTTTCCATTTTTCATTTTTTTTTCCTAAGGAGAGAACATGACAGAAACGACCTGAGCCCTAATATTGCACGTACTATCTCGGGGGGAAAAAAATGATTTGATACTAGTGATGGAACAAGGGGGAATGGATTTCAGCTGAAAGAGTAGATTTAGATTAGACATTAGGAAGACGTTCTTTACTGTGTGAGGGTGGTGAGGCACTGGAACAGACTGCCCAGAGAAGTTGTGGATGCCCCGTCCCTGGAAGTGTTCAAGGCCGGGTTTGATGAGGCTTTGAGCAACCTGGTCTAGTGGAAGGTGTCCCTGCCCATGGCAGGAGGTGTGGAACTACATGATCTTTAAGTTCCCTTCCAACCCAAACCATTCTGTGATATTGCATCTGGTTGCTCTGTTCCAGTGTGCCAGGTATGTGTGTGAGGGTGGGATACTCAGTGACGTTGTGCGTACTGGGAACCTGACAGGGACCAGGATGCCTGCTGGATTTTTCAGACCCAGGAGCCATGTGCTGGACCCATTTCATGCTCCTGTTTAACAGGCACAGCTGCTGTTCTTCTTCAAGTAACTGTGCAAGGAAGACTTTTAGCATATGTAAGTAACACCCTTATTCATTATCAAGGCAAGTTTTGCTAACAGTAATTCATTGTAATAGTAACTGCTCAAGTCCATCAGGTTGTGGCAGTCTGTGCCCTTCTAGTTTCTAGTTGCTTGTGCATACTTTCTGTATGAACAGTCATCTACCACTTCAAAGTATCTTTGAATAACTTTCATAAATCACCTGGTCATATTCATTTTGTAAGAAACGTACAGTATGCTGTACCTTAATCTATGCTTTCAGCCAAAATTTTGTATCTTGAGACTCTATTTTTGCCTAGAAGAGTTGCTGCAGTTAGTTTTTTGGGTTTTGTTGTTTGATGGGTTTTGTTTGTTTGTTTTTTTTTTTAATGTGTATCCATGTTAATTATATTAATTTATAGAAATCATGTAAAAAATCTGTCCTTTGGGCACATGGTGTTTAAAACAAATTTTTTTTTTTTAATTAAATTTTTTTTTTTTTTTTTTTTTTTTTTTTTTAAGATTAAAGGAATTTATGTCAAAAGTATAATACAGGTGTCTGGTCATAACACTGTCCTAGTGCTTGTTTGAGGGATTTGCCTGACATTTCATTCAGCATGTGTCTTCATTCTTCTTCTCCACTTTACTAGCTGTGGGAATACATCCACAGCTACATGTCCCACTGACTGGCCCTGGCTTTTGAGTTTGCTGGCCTCATCTGTGTTGTGTGATGTTCCCCTTGTTTCACTTAACCATATAGATTAAGAAAAATAAAGGTGTGTTGTGGTGGTGTTATTGTTTTTCTTACCAAGTGCAATATCAAACATCCAAATAATAGAAAAATTTTTCTCCCTTAGGAAAATTATATATATGAAGAAACGATGTCAAGACACTGTAAAAGGATTGCTAACTCGGCTATGTTTTATACCTATATAACACAAAAACAATGTGACATGTGAAAGAAATACAAAATCTGTACTTCCTCTCCAGATTCAAATCTCCTTCTCCTCCATTTCTAAAGTTCTTTGAGATTTCTTTACTGCCTAGTCTGGGAATATATCATCATCTTAAGCACCTTTTCCTTCTTTTTTCTGTTCACCTTGTTCTTTGGTTCCTTTGAGTGTGGGATTCAGAGATATTCTTGTCTTTTTATAAGTTGTCCCTCCTGCAGATGATGTTTTTCCAATTAGTTTTAAAACCCAGCTGGGAGAATTGATTCTTAATAATAGCCCTACCTGAGTTAATATTTGTTAGCACTTTACTAAAAGTGATGTCCAAGTGAGTGGGTGATGAACAAGTAGAAAATTTTTATTAATGGATCTTTTCATCTTAATATTAAGACTACAGAAATAAGACCTAGGCATTAACCATTTTATAGTAAAAATAGAAAACAAAGGGAACTATTTGGCGTGATCTGAATGTATATAGATGACATACTGACTGACCCCTTATACTTTACATTGACATATGAATTTGATTTCACAGAATACAGTGAAATTATACTTAATAATTTTGACTTTGGTTTCTAGTATTTTCCTGTGTTTCTTTTCTATGATTGAAATATTAAACTACCCAAAATATCTTTAACAATTTACAGCTACAATTTAAAGTTCAAAGTCTTTACATATATTTTCTCTGTAATATTAGTAAGTGAAATGTGTTTAGAGATTTTTGCATTGTAATCTGAAATAATTTTTTGGGTTCTTTGTTGAGAAATCATTATTTAGAAATTATATATCTCTGGTGTTTCTATGGAAACCCTTTCACCTTATGCTAATGAAATACAAATTATGGGAAAATAAAATCTTTCAGAATAGAAGAGTATTAAAAGAAATTTTTTTGCAGATTGGAAAAGTTTCATGCAGATACTTAGTCAACTTCAGTCTTTCAGCACTGCTGTCAGTACAGATTCAGAAATGGGTCAGGTTAATTCTGTTCTATGTTGAATTCCAGAAGCTCAATGAGTTGCAATAAGAATAAAAAACCATGCTGTTTACTGGCAATGACATGCCAAAGTCCTTTATTTTAATCTAAGTCTAGCTATCTGGGCTCAGCGAGCACTCTGCATATGCATATTTCCTGCGTCAACATAACATTTTTTTGGTTTTGCCCTATCTGACACAATGTAGTTAGCATTTACCCACTGTGATAATTTTAATCTTCTCAGAACTGGGGAGCAGGAGGTAAAAGCTGGTGGCACTACTATTGTAATGAAGAGATGTTCTACCACAGGATAAGTTCTGATCCATTTTCTTGCAAAGGATGGCAAAATTTCTTCTGACTTGTATGACAATTGCACCAGCTGTTCCAGGATCTCTGAGTCCTCTTTGTGTCCACTGAAGATTGTGGGGTGGCTCTGAAACAGGGTACCTGTTTGGCAGTTAGGTGAGGAGTAGAACAAGCAATATCCAAATGTTCTTTATTCACTCCATTGAACAAAGCCCATGCTGTCTCCACGTGTGCTCCCAAGAAGAAGCTGCTGCTTGGGTACTGTTATTTGTGTCTTATCTGGGGGGCTCTGCACTCAGTGAGTGCAGGTGTGACCCATCACTGCTGGGCACAGGCTGCCCCAGGCAGCCATGGTTGTGAAGATATTACTCTTGCAAATGTTTGCAGCCCAGTGGTCTCAAGTTTCCTAAAAGACCACCTTGGACAAATTTTCCAAAGTGTTTTCGGTCCTGATAGAAGGCAGAGGGAAAGGGTGTTGTTGATGTTGCTTTGTGGGATTTTTTGGTTGATTTTTTGTTGGGGTTTTTTTTATAGGTGTTGAGTTTTTGGGGTTTGTGGTTGGTGGGGTTTTTTGGGGGTTTTTTTTTGAGTTCTGTGGGAAGGACAGGAAGAAAGACAAAGTTTGTTTTAAAAAGTTATTGTGGCAAATTCTTCCCCTTATCGCAATGAAAACCCCAAATTGATTCAAAAATATCAAGGAATGTAATTTTGGGTTTTTGATCCATTTTTGTAGGGCATGTTCTCTCTGACAGGTTATTTCAGACCTCTTGGTCAGCAGTTTCTTTTGAGTTGCGTTACTTCCACAAGAAGAAATTTATGCATAATCTACCATGCTTTGTCACTTTAATTTTTCATTGTGAAAAGTCTTTCCAAATTCTCTTTACACTGCAGGAGATGCATGTTGCTGCATAAAGGCCATGAACTGGTATCATAAAAAGCACCAATAGGATCCTATGTGCATTTTCAGTAATACAAAGGGCTATGAAACATCTAAGTGCTTCTTCACATGTGGCATTACCTCATTCAGTGTATGTAAGCATATAAATGGATATGCAGGGATGTGTCCTTTGGTTTACCTCTCATGACATTTAATAAGGACTAAATAAACCATTCCAGCAGGAAATCTATTATTTTAAACTATGTAGCAGATCAGACATTCTATTTTGTTTCTGCAGGTACAGCATCTCACAGTATTTTATAGCGAGAGAAAAGCATACAATTATAGTAAGCTCTAATGAGCTACCACTTACAGAAAAATGCACTCAGTGCTGAGCACTTTTTATGTGGTTCTAAATGCTACGTATACTTGGACAATACGTATATCTTTATGCACTAATTAGTTTGGAAGAGTTGTGCTCTCATAGTATTTGTACTTAAATCACTTTGAAATCACTCAACAACACTTAGATACCAGTTTCTTTAAAAGCAAACCAGGCAACAGAAATACCTACATTATTCACACAAAGAATTGGCTTACTCATTAGGAAATCTGGAGCTTTGATGAACTATGAAATAGCTCCTGGAAGAGCAACCATGAGGTGGTCACATATGAAACTTCACAATATGCTGCTGCCAGATGCCCCACACAGAATTTACTCACAACATACAATAACTATTAATCTTAAAAAAAACAAGGCAGTAGTTGAAAAGATCCATCAATAATGGAGGGAATGATAAAGCTACTGTTAGAGTAAGTATTTACTCAGACTTTATTAGCCTAGATTTTGTTCATGTGACTGATGTTAACAGACTCAAGCCCTTTGCAGTCTCATAGGTAAAAGGAAAATATAACCTGTAGCTCATTTAACTGCTGCTGAATTACACTGTTCTTTTTTGTTAGAAAATGGAGAAGTAAATTTGCCCTGAAAATGTGAAACAAACAGCCATCAGTAACCTCAGAAAGTTGCCTTTGCTGGTAATTGTATTCAGCCAGAAATTTTCTGCCAATTCAGCCTCCTGCTGCCACCCACAGCCAGCTGTGTTTAGGAGCTGACAATAGTCAGAAAGGAGGTGACGGGGTTTTTGCATGTTAGGAACACAAAGTCTGAAAAAAACCGAAGTGGTAATGGGCTTAGGAGAAATAAGTTAAATAAACCCCCCAAATTTACGAATCATTAGTTTACAGTGTCTGTTTTTTCCAGGTTCAGAGAAGCAGTAGCTCTGCTTTCCCTTAATCTTCTCTATGTACTGTATTTCTATGCAGAGTATTCAGGCTGAGTTTCAATCATTGGAAAATAGGGTTCAATGTTTGCTTGGGGTCTTAGATAAAGCAGCTGCTGAACCTGGTACTGTATGTTTTCATTGACCTTTCTCTCCCACCAGTGATGCTTTTCAGTCCCATCCCAGGCTGGAATGGAGCTGTGCTGAACTGCTGCTTATCCAAGGACAAGCTGCTCTCTTTAAGCGCCTTTTGTGAGGATATGGCTTCAAAGAGATTAAATATATATATCCCCAATAAATTGCACACTACAGCAATGTGATATTCTGCTTTGACCTTTGGCTTTCCCTCATTTTTGAAGGGGTAAGGGAGTGTCCTGATTTTTTTTATTTCTAAAGCCAAGTACCTTACCTAGATGTCTTCAGAGAAAAAAAGAAAAAGTCCAGAAGAGTCATAAATCATAATATTTTATGGAATAAAATACTACTTTTAGGTCTTTATAGGTTGGTAGCTTCAGAGAAGGGATAAGAGGTAAAAGGGAGACTTTCCATTTATAAGATGTAGCTTACCTGGTAGGTTTACACATTCATTCAGTTTCAACCATTCATACTGCTGCAAGTTGAAATGTAGCAAGGCTAGATTTATGGGTTAAAAGTTTCACCTCCAAAGGCTGGAAGGAAAAGCTTTTTGGATCAATTCTCCTAGATCTGGAGCCAAGGGATATGAAGATACATGTAATTCTGGACTAGAGCTGAAGCAGGAAGGTTTTGTTTTGCTGCTTTACATCAAAAGAAGTCTAAAATTCAAAAGCTGATGATGCTGATATTTGGCACAAATGAAAAAAAAAAAAATAAATTCTTGAAATCAGCGTAATTTAGGTCATGAGAGACCTGTAAAGGTCACCTGATCCAACCTTCTCCCTCAAATCAGGAGATCTGGCATACCATTTATGGTTAAAAATGTATTCTGAAAATGTATGTATTATACATTTGGAGTATTTGTGTATGACTTGGATTTGAATCTGTCATCCTGCTTACTCGTGGTATGAAAGAGGGTTTTTTTTATGCGTCTTCTCCTCAGCATGTCTTATATCAGTATAAGTCTGTGTTCCTTGTGTAGGGTATGTACAGATGTGTATTGGCTAGTCATGTTGTCAAGCCTGAAGGATTTACTGTTCTTATCTGCTAACAGTAAGCAATATTTTGGATGGAGAATAGAGTGCCATCAGTTCATAGGTGGCAGCCAACCGGCCATTTTGGTGTCATGTCAAATAGGTCGCTTTAGGTTGTCTTCAGAGGTCTAGATATTTAGCCGAGGGTTTTCAAAGGAATGGTGGAAAATTTCTGTATCAAAGGAAACTTGGAACAGGTAATCAATCTGTTGGCCTGGCCCCAGATGAAGTTGAAGATTAAATGAAATCTGAAGGGGCAAAGTAACATCTGTTGGCCGAAGGTATTCAGAGGAGAATGGAAGAGGCATTTGGGAAAGGGGAAAAGCTACCAAAAATGTGGGCATGGACAGAGGGACACAAACATGATCTGAGGTTTGAGTTAAGCAGCTGTGCTTTTTAGTGAATATGTGCACCAGTCCCTAATGCTGATGCTTGAGGTCTATGTTTCACCTGGTCTAACCCTGTGCTTAAATTTTATGGCGAAGAGTTACTAGTGGCTTGTCACCAGAGGTGGGGCCTGAGCGGAATATTAGAAGGGTGTAATTAGATTTCAGAGACCCACATTGGTATGTAATTCCAACCTCCATATCTTGGAAATACTTTGGGCTATAATTTGGTTTCAGGGGATGTGGGAAATAAATAAACATTGGGTATTATTAAATACTTAAACCTTTTCTGCTCATCAATGCACACCCTAGTGTAAGTGACATTTGGGGTTATGTTTCCCTCAGAGCTCCAGCTACTCACCTGCCAAAGTGAAGAATTAATATGACATGATCACAACAGAGAATTGTGCATGAAAATAATGTCCCTCAAGCAGTAATTTATTTGTTGTTGCAACACAGTTTCTAGTCATGTACAGATCCTAAACTAATTTATTCAACCAACCTTTTAATATCTAACATTTCATGACAAAGACCACACTTTATTGCCAGCATTGTAATGCAAGAATTAATAAATATGCAAAGTTATCTGTTATTGCTCAGAGTTATGAGTAATGAACATTTTGTGTATCACACCGTGATGGCTATTCTTGTTTATCTGTCTTTGGCTGCTGTACTACTGAGATTATTTTCTGTTATCCTTGCTTTGTAATTTATATTTTTGCCTTGTTTTAGAAGTTCTCTCCTGTAAAAACTGCTGTGTCTGTCTCTTGATCTTAAATTAGAGTTACAGTGCATTGAATTTGCTCATTATTTTAAAATGTTTTGCATAGATGCTTGGTAATAAAGTATATCTCATGCACTGGTAAAGAGCACGTTTTGTGCATTTGGATTTTGAACAGCATGTTCAAAGCCGAGCAGAAAAACAAAACCAAAAAAACTGAAGTGGCTGGAGGTTGACTTGAGAAACATTGAGATTTACCAAAGACTTTTTTTAGCTCATGTCTAGTTGTAATCAGGGGAAAAATGTCTGTTACTTTTTAAGCTGATACTTACAAAAACTAGTAAGTATAACAACCACCTCTTCCAAGCATGATTTTGAATGGTCTCCTTGAGATCTTTGGTCCTGAAGCCTGATTTCCAGGGCTGAAACTCTCTTAATGGCAAAGAATCTTTCTAAACAGCACAAATTTATTTTCTCAATATGATTTAATTTATTCCTCACACTACTTGAACAACTTTTCCAGAATATATCAGAGGCTGAATAGTTTTCTCAAATACCTTGTCAGTCTGTGGATTACTTTTTATCTTGACACGATAGTATTTTGGGGTGAAGCCTGGAAATCATGCAGGCTGTTCAGCCTGTGCAGTCTGTTATACAGGGACCTATTCCTTATTTTTCTTCCTAGTCTTTTTGTACTTTCTAACTCCTTTCCTATACTGCTAAGTATCTGATAGCAGGCTTTGGTATGATGATTTTTTTAAATGCTTAGTAAATTTGGTAAATGGTAAATCTGTAAATGTATATACTTCTTAATTCTGTAAGACACCTACAGAGATTCCTTCATTTAGCACTAAAATCCTACAAACTGAAATATAACACTGTCCTAACAGTAAATAATAATACCCAAACCACATATTAGCTCAGGAATTTGTAATACCTTGCTTACCTTTGAAACTGAATTGAGTTGGAAAATATCATCTCTGATAGGATCTTTCTGTAGTTCCTGGCTGCTGGAGCATTTGGGGTACATGATTGGCAGGAGAGCCAGGGTTTGGGAGTGACTGGCTGTAAGGGGAGGAAGCAACACAAGCAGGTCGGCCTAAGGAGGCATTCCTATATTATTTTGAATTTTTTTTTATTTTTTAGTTTTTTAATTTTGTTTTACATAACATAATTAGTTGCCAGGAACCCTAATTTTGCCTGCAGGTCTCAGCAGCTTCTGTACTAACCCCTTTTTTATCCAGCTTGTGTCTGTTTGGGTAATGTTATCTTTAATAGTCAGGAATTTAGGCCTAACCTGTAGAGGAGGCTTAAAGTCAAAGTTCCCGGGGATGGAGAGAGAGGAAGGCAGTGCGAGGACATTTAACAGCAAGGAGTAACTCCAGTAAGAGGGTGCCCATCCACAGATGAGCTGTGCTGCTAGCGAGAGCAATGTTTGTGTGGAGGTGTATCATGCTGTTACTTTCAAACTCTGCAAGTCATCACCCACCACACTGTTGGTGCGGCAATGGGTGCCTCCACAGCCAGGGAGGCAGCACAGATGGGTGAACTTGTGTTCACCCATTCTCGTCTGTTCTGTGCCCCTTTGTGCAGGCATGACCTCAGCTTGGAAACCTTTGCTGCCTCGCTGGAGGTTTAGGAAAGAAGGGAAAATGCTGTTTGGTGTTGGGGGGGGACTAAAAAATATCAGTCAGATGGCCCAATTCTGGAACAAGAACACGGAGGCTGTGGAAATGCCATCCTTGGAAAAATTCAATTTTCATCCTGGATGCAGCCACGAGCAACCTGATTTAACCTTGAGGGTGGCTCAGCTTTGAGCAAGGTCTGAACCAGATGGCTGCTGGAGACCCCTTGCAACTCCAGTTATTTTGCAGTTCCATGATTTGGCAATCTCTGGCCTCCAGCAGCCTATCTGTCATCGCCTCCTTGTCACAGGCTTTACTTCAGAGGGAAAGACTTTTTTAATCTGCCTCAGCCAGACGTCTAGCTCTTCCTAAGAAAAATGTTAGTATTTGGTCACTCTGCACAGTGCTTCTGCCCCCACCCCACCCCCTTTCTTTTTTTTTTTCTTTTCGGTTTTTTTTTTTTTTTTTTTCCTTCTTGGAGAATCTTTAAAATTGCTTTCTCTGGAGGTTTTGCTTTCTTGTGTTGTATCCATGTTCTCTGCTGTTCTGGGTGAGGTGTCTGTTTGCTGACTGCTACTTTGAGCCCATATGTTCTACTGGTCACTTTCCTGGGATAATCCTGTTGAAGGAAAGGTAGGATTGCTCATGTTGCTGAGTCCCACATCACCTGACATGTGGTGAATGGGGCTGCATGGTCGTCCCACACCTTGTTGTGGCAGCATCTGCTTCTAGTTTGAGACTCTCCAAGCAGAAGATGACAAAATTCTTTAGGAATGCCAAAAAACAATGTTCCCCAGTTTTTCAAATGTCTTTAAATTGGAAAATAAAAAAAAAAAATTGGTGTTTGTTAAAAAGGAATTTCCAAAACCTGATGTCAGTGAGTTTTCATCAAAAAGAAAGCAATACATAAAACCTAAAGACTTTATGAAAGTGTAACTGAAACAGGATCACCAAGATCATGTGGTGTTTGCTATGGAGTACCAGTAGAGTTCAGAGGTGAAGCTCCTGAGTTAGAGTGTGTTGTCTAACATTGTGCTTTAGATGGTCTCAGTAGAAAGAAACAGTAAGGGGCGGAAGTGACACTACTTTAAAAATGAATAGAAATTCAGGTGGGGAAGGGGTGGGGAAAGGAACAGCTAATATATCTATTGTAAAAGAAGCTTTGTGGTGCAAATCTATTAGTTTGATGGAACATGTTACTAAGACTTACTTGGGATATAAACATAAAAATTAATTATATATATATTTAGGCCTTCAAAAAACATTCAACCAATGTTTCTCATTGAATGCTCTTTTAGAAACCAAAACTTGAGGGTTAAAAGAGAAAGTCCTTTTCTATGTTAGAACAACTTTGCAGTGGAGGGAAGGTATTGACACCCTGCAGGGATGCTGAGGAGTTCCGTGCTGCTCTGCATGTCTGTTGGTGTCCTGGAAAAAAAGATGAAACGTGAGGTGGCAAAACTTGCTGATGAGAGAAAATTATTCAGCATAGTCAAATGGGAATCCAGCTGTGAGAGAGGAATCTTACACTAGTAAGTGACTGGGCAATAAAATAACAGAGGAAATTCAGTGTTGATAAAAGGCAGTTGAGCTTTCCTGGGAAAATAACCCTAAATTTACATACACGCCAAATATCTCTAAATTAGCTCTTAGTAGGAAGGAATCTGGGAGTGATTTCAACTAGTGCTCTGGAAACATAACCATGGTACTCAATTGTGGTCAAAAAAGGAAAATCAGGTGGTAGGAAGCTCTAGGAAAGGAGTAAGGAAGTAAGCAGGAAATGTGGTTATGCCACTATTCAAATTCACAGTGCACCTGCATCTTGAACAATACGTGCAATTTTGCAGTTTGAAACCCTTTCAGGTTTCAGAGGAAATGAATAGCAATAAAGAATGGCAGCAAGGGCAATGGGAAGCTTCTGTGTAAGGAAAGACTAATTAGATTATGACCCTTTGCCTGAAAAGATGTGACAGAAGGCAGAAATTCTAGATATGATATAGTGAATGTCACGTAGGAGATGGGTAGGGAATATTATTCACTGTTTCTCAGAACATGGTAACCGGAGAATAGCAAATAAAACACTCAAATATCAACTTGAAAATGAAGGCAAGGAAGTGTTTTTTCCACACAACTCCAGCTACGTGTCTGCAGGATTCTGTGGATGCCAGTAGCTTAGTTGGGTTCAAAAAGCCAACGGAAGGAAAATTCAGGTAGGCTGTTATAAAGAGAAGACATCACTGCTGGTGTCCATTTTGGAGGATATGAAAGGGTGTTTCACTGCACACGTACCCCATCATTATCCTCTGTCCCACACAAAGATTGGAGAAGATAACTATTCTTCTATTCTCTTGTAAAAAAAAAATTGTTCTGCTGCATTGGTCTGTTGAGGATCACACATTGCTACTACAGGAACAAATTTTGTAGTAGCAATGTATAGACCATAAGTCTAACCCCAAATGCATTGAGTCAATGCAATATTTTCACTGACTTCAAAGGGCTCTGCATTAAGACCTCAGATTAAATCTCAGTTCTATTACAAACTTGTCAAAAGTTACAGATTTCAACAGGGGCAGAATTTCACATAGGTTCCTAGTTTTTCTGCAGAATAAGAGAAACATTTCCATTAATGTAGCTAAGTTTGAACCATGAAGTTTTATGGGTTGAGGAGTAATAGACTGCACATTTGAAAGGAAATAGAAACATGTTTGCCAAAAGCTGAGATCACTGCAGATGCATTCTTCAGGATAGTTTCATGTCCTTCAGTCAGCCCATTGACAAGAACATTGTTTCACACATTCTTGGGTAATTAATGCTCTCCTAAACAAATTACAGCTCTGGTTGAACAAAGATAGAACAGCTTTTCTGGACTCAACTGTCTGCAATTGCATCTTTTTCATCATTTTCAGGTACAGAACTTTTAAAAGCTGATAGGACAAAATATTATGGACCAAAAAGAGGTAATCTTCATTAAATGTATACTTAATATGCTATAAGTATAGTTTCCTTTGACTTATTTTGACTCTACTGCTCTCCAGGCCTAATTATGACCTTTATGTATGCACACAAATAAGTAGAGCTCCTGGGCTACTCCTGTGAGTTAGCTGGCTGAGATACAGAAAGATTTAGCATTATAACTTTCTTTCCAAGGGCCAGCAGACAGCTTAGAAGGCGCAGCTGCGAATGCTGCTCCCCGTTGCACGGAGCTGCTATTGCTGCACTCCTGTTGAGCACTGAAAAGATTTCAAAGATGGCTTTGGATTGTGCTCAGTAGTAGGAAATGTCTTCAAGTCATAATATAGCCTCACACTTAAAGACAGTGAGCTGTGTTCATCGAAGTTATGAAACTGATCTGTTTGAGAGAATGAATAAACCTTAGTTTGTAAGTAAGCCTATTTAAAGCCATTTTTTTCTATAAATAGTTTATCTGGGATAGAAGCCATCTTCTATTATATCGCTGACAGGAACGCTGCAGGATAATAACACAAAAGAAGGTTCATTTAACAAATTTAATTGGCTTAAATAGTGTCTTAAAATATTTTCTGTATAGAAATAAGAGTACATGTTTAGTATAATTAACAGTTTCAACAAGCTAAACTTAAGTTTTACTGTACAAAAATAGATACTGGAACTTCATCAAAATATGATACCTGTACATTTTCTATAGTTCCTGTAGTTTCTATAGTTCTAGATAAACTCATAATCAAAGTTAGGCAGCTGTAATCAAAGATGTAATCAAAGTTAGAATGCCACACTGAACTGAATCATCAAGACCTAACCTCCAGTTATCCCTCGTCTTACGTAAGAAACAAAGCCTTTACACTCAGTAATGCTGAAAAGATTTGTAAAAATGGCTTTGGATGCTTTAGTATTTTTCAAGCCTCTTGTTTGTTTCCACTTTTCTATTATATGTCAAATTACAATCATTACAAAGCATACTTCCTAATGTTAGGTAACTGATTAAACAAACAATGTGGATCAAAGGAAATTCAATAATTATGCATCTAAGTCTGCATCTAAGTTTTAAAGCCCCCATGTTTTAAAATGATGAATTATTCACTCAAGATGAAATAGAGAATATGCCAACTTGTGCTTTTGAAGTGTCATCATATTAATCTAGGTCACTATGAACTTCTATAGTCTTTTCATCTCTGGAGATCTCTGCTAGATGATGGGTTTGTGTCTCCAGGTTTCTGATGGCAGACAGTCAAGAAACCAGTGTTTTAAAACTTAGTTCAATACTGTTGTGATTCAATTAATATTCAGGATTCATAAAGGAGCTGTGAATGATATGATCTTTTTTCTTTTTCCTTTTTTTGTGACTTCTATGACTTTCTTTTCTCCCTTCCAGTTATTATGTTTATGCATATTAGTTAGATAATTTTTTTAATTAGTTACGCTCATCCTCAGGTGCTAACTTAAACCTTTTCTCCCCTGCCCCACTCTACACCACCCTAGTCAGGCAGCTTCAATGTAATTCCGTTCTTTAGAATATGTATAATTCAACAGCTGGGTCCAAACTAAAAACCAAAAAAAAGAAAAATTGGGAGAAATCAGCTCCAAATGCAAGTTTTTCAGTCAGTCCCTATTTTTGTAGGATTAAAAAAAAAAAAAAAGGGTGTAAAATAAGAAAAGCAAAGCTTGATTCCAGTGCTGCAGATTTTTGTCTACTTTCAGATTTTTATGGTCCTTTTTTTAGGAATGAGGTACGTTTTTATTCAAAACATTTAAAAGGACACTCCTTATGACTTTCTTAGGCTAGCCTTTTACGAAGCAAGTACAAAAGTAACAATACCATTATGTCACTAAATGGGAGAGTCCTATTGTGCCTTCACCATAACAAAATCCATTAATGACCTGTGGGCTAGCTAAATTTCAAAATATAAAGGATATGCAAGAGGAGTTTGGGTGGAGTTAATGCATGCATGCAGATGCTGGGTGAACACGGTAAGATGGGAGCTCGGCTATACTGTGTATGAGGTGTGTGACCCACCACTCAAACTGAGATTTGATTTGCCCTCTGTTCCCAGCTCCAGCCTAAGGAGCTTCTGGTTCATCTCAATACTTCCACAAGCCCCTTCCTCCATGCAGTCAGTCATTTCCTTCCTGCCCTTGAACTAGCTGTACCCCAAAGTTCATCCCAGATTTTTGTTCCTACTCAGAGATCTTCTCCTCACAAGGTCAGACTTCCTCAGATCCCCCTTCCTAGAGGCCTCTACCGCTACCCCAGCGTCTTTCGCATGAACACACTCAATTGGGCGTCTTTAAGCTTTGGGTTTTCACATATTGACAAGAACAAACATTGGTGTGGGGTTTTTTTGTTTGGTTGGGGTTTTTTTAAGGCAGAGGAATACTAGATAACGGGCTACAACTTTGACAGGTTGCAAAAGAAGGCAACAGGAAGAGTACTTTAATAGGCTGGACTTCTCATCTGGATCACTTACTCCATTATGATTCTGGCGTCTTCATCACCAACCTCCTTCCCTTCTTTCTGGTGCAGAATTAGACATAAAACCTTCAAAGTTCCTTAACTTTTGCACAAGAATGCAACAGACTTCAATGAATAGTATCTCATTTGTAAACATTGCAGTATGAGGTTATAATATGCTAATGACCTGCCTGCACAAATTGCTGGTATGACCATCCACAGAAAGCAGAGTCTGCTGAGCTCAGCTGATCCTCTCTAAACAGAAAGGAAAGGAGCCTGCAGTACCAGCCACTGACATCAACAGCAAAATAGTGTTAAGACCCTCAGAACTGCTCACAATAGATGAACTGTGTATGCCAAATGAATGCATTAAAAAGAGACCCCAGCACCAAAGATGATCACAGCAGCTTTGATGAGAGAAGGCAAATTTGCTTCTCTAAATCTATGAGGATTGCAGTACTTGAACTCTGCACTGTTTGCCTGGACAGAAAGAAGGGTTCAGCTTTATGATTTGCAAATACACATGGCATGTGCCTGACCCTGCTAGAACAATACTGTCTGTGTGGCCTGTGGGGGAAGTCAGCACACAGGTGGGTTACGCAGTCATAACAAGCTATTTGGTGGAGTTGTTGTGCCAGCTATGTTAGATCACATGGACAGTCAAGTTAGGAGATTTTTGCCAAATATTCCAGTTCCTGTCTATGCAAGTAGAGTTGAGTGTTACCTGGATCCGTAGGTTTTCTACAAATTGGACTCATCTGTATTTCTGTGCCAAATAATCTCATAAGACTTAACTACTTCCTTGTCTGGGATAACTCATTTTGTGAATCTAATTGTTTATAACTACATGTGTCTTTTAACTACAAGCCAGTCAACAAAATAACCCAAATCTGTGCAAAATAATTAAAGGCTAAGAGGCCTAATCATTACAGATGATCTATGAGGTTTTATATACCAAAGAATAATGATGCAAATCTGCTTTACACTTCACAGTTTATTCATCTGAAATTCTGACAGGGGACAAATGTTTTTCTAGCTGTATGAAATTCTTAGAGACAAAAAAATTAAAATGTAGTGTATACAGCTGTTAGGAACAGGGATGAATAACACCTCAAAGGACAACAGCCTTCTGAAAGGCAAAAGGAAGTGTGTCTTTTCTTTCCTACTTACCTTTACTTAGGATACTATTCTCCTTTGATAACATGCCAGCAATATAAATACAAGCATGCAAATTGCTGTTATAAATTTTTCCTTTTCCTTTTGACTCATTCCTTTTTCTAATAAAATAGTTAACACTATTTTAGCAGATGAAGTGCCGAGTGAATTTGCCTGTCATTAATTTTGTCTTTTTGCATATCAAGATATGGTTGAGCAGAACTCAAGAGCCACTCCAGACTTTGAAATAATATTTTGTGTCCTTATGGCTGTTTCCACCTGAAGAAGACAAAGCCATTTAAAAATGTGAAGGTTTCAAGCTCCAAAGCTGCTTCTAAGTGACATCGGAATCAATGCGCTTATATGGAAGACACAAATCTGATGCTGAATGACTTTCCTGAAGTACAAGAAAATCTGAAACACAGCTAGGAAGAAATATAGATGACAATTTTTGACTCACCTTATTTGTGGGGTGTCTACAACCTGCCTCTCATTTTCTTCTGGTGGTGGTGTTCTTTTTGTTTATTGTTTGTTTGAGCAGGGGTGGTTTTGTTTTGTTTAGTTTTGTTTTGTTGATTTTTTGGGGTTTTTTGTTTTTGTTTTTCTCCAGCTACCACGTATTTCTGGCAGTTACAGTTACCAGGTATTTCTGGCATAGAATTTATTTGTATTTTCTGGCTTTCTTACTGTACACAATTTGATTACTTCCAGCTGAGTAGATCTGGAAGATTCTTCTGTACTTTAGGTGAAAACAACACCTAAAGAAATGGTAGAAAAAAGATCTTTGCAAAAGTGAAAGAAGAGTGGAGATACACTGGTTAAGTAGTTAAGTCTTCATGTGACATGGATATGCATATATGTGTGTGTGTGTAACAAAACATGACAGAATAACTTCCTTCATCCTCTTGTTTAGGTCTGTGCATTCTCTTGGTGCCACGTGGACATTTTGACAATTTGAATATTTTTACTGTTTTGGGGTTTTTTGCTTTGTTCCCTATGGATGGTATCTATAGCAATAAATTAAACATGCCATGAGCATACCCAAGTACTTCAGCCAATTATAGAATGGCTTAAATCTGGACTAGTAACTTAATTTGCCCCTCCAAGAAGGGGGCAAATTAATTTTTTTAAGCACTTAATTGGAAGGGTCTGTGGTGTACACTAACTCCTCAGCTATTGTCATGAACAGATTTGGAGAGTGTTATGTAGAAAATGCCAAAAGGTGTCTGGGACCATTTTATCAGTTTAGCAGTAGGTGTTCCTGGGAATGTTTGAATTTCCTGGTGTAGACATAACCTGTGGAGGAGTGAGGTGAAATGCAGTCTGAAGGATGGTTCAGTTTTCCTCACAAAGCACCCAATTGCTTATTTTTTGAACACATCGGCAAGAACCACTCAAAGCAATATGAAGTAGCTTTGGTAGATCCGAGGGAAAAATATGCATTGAGTACTTGAAGCATATATGCAGCTTTGATCCAACCATAGAAGTTTCACTGCATACAATTCTTCACAGATTGCCTATCCCTAAAAATATAATGATAACTCTTGATCCTATTGAATTCCCATGGAACTTATACTATTCATTAGTGAGATTTCACATACAATAGAAATCTTACTGGCAACTAGATCTTTTAGGCCTCACAGGTAAAAGCTGTTTGGCACACCTCACTAACCTGAACTGACACCATCATGCCACGACTACAGATAAAGATGAGCTGGGTCATCTGGTAGTCCGTACTACGTTTTACTTATGATTCTGCAAATGATGCAGGCTTTCGAAGGTATGCAGTGCTACATAGCAGACTATCTTTAATGCAAAGCAATCTATTTCAGGTAGCTGTGAGCTCTGAAATAGGACTGAGAAGAACAAGGTTTTCAGTAAGACAGTGATCTTCATCTGTTTGTTTGCTACACTGAGTCATGAGATGTGTTGCTGTGAACTCAAATCAGTTTTATATGCACAAAGTCTATTTCAAAAGACCATTAACTAGGAGAGCACTTGGGAAGCTTCCCTTCCTAGGGAATGCTAAACACCCTCAGAAAATCAGCTTGGTCTCTGTGCATGTATATTATTAAATTCTGTGCTCACTTTTTTTTTGCCTCCCACCTCACAGGATGACCACTTTCTCATGCTTTACATAGTATGAGTGCTGATCCCTTAAGCAACTATTTTAGTATTTCCCTTGTGTCCCTGCTCTATAGTGTATGTTGTACAAGCCCATATATGAAGACAATCAAATTAATTTCCATATGGAAAACTTTAACATTTTCAGTGACTTCTCATGGAAATTTTAAATTTCCTTTGAAAGTTGTGGCAAATGTTTTCAGCAGTACAAGGGAAATTAAGTCCATTTCACAGGGAAGTTCAATTCCTAATTGACCTCCAGTTTGGGCTCACCTCCCTTTAGAGAGTTAAGAAACATTGATGCCCTAATGAAGTCTTTGACCAGCTGAGCTCGCAGGCAAGTCGTCAGGAAACGAGACAGCTATGGGACCTGTTAGTTCTTGAACAAAAATGTACTTTAAACTATTAAAATGGTGGGGGAGGGTTTTGAGAGAGATTTATCTTTTGCTGAAAGTTGTCTGGCCACCTCTAAATGCAAAATTGCAATATACATATAAACAACTTCAAGTACTTTATACACAACTTTGAGCTTTGCCCATTTTGTGAAGAAAAGAAAGAATTGAACAATATTACTCACCATGTCTTGTAGCTTTTCTTGTGGATAATGAATATTCAGCATGTTGTGTTTCCAGGAACGTTGCTAAAAATAGCATAGTATCCATGTTTCAAAAAAGTGATGAGCATGACTGAGAATGACATTAACGCTTTTCCTTCCTCTTCAGTCTGGTTTGTTGACTCCTTATACGATAACACTTCTGCTCACCACCAAACTGCCACCTTCTCAGCAGAAAAAAAACCAGAGAAGCATGAAGGCACAGACATGTGGAAAAGTGAGGCTGGAGGGAGTTGCAAGTGTAGTTCCATCTGTTCTCAGCTTTGTGGCAGGATGAAACATACCTGAGGAACTACTAGCATATTTTCATCTAACCTGTTCACCAAACCTCCAGAAGCACTGCAGCTCTGCCAATGCTTAACACTACTTGTATTTTTCATCATATGTAATATGTTGCAAACAAATGATGAACAAATGCCAAAATCTGTATAACTACCTTTTAACACTTTTGGTCCTTATCTCAGTGTCCAGGGTTTACAGAATCCTCAGCCTTCTTGTTTCTTTTCAGAAGATTCTCTCCAGTTCGTCACCTCTTTTTGTAAATTCTAGTGTGTGATTCAGTCTTCCAGGTGAGTGCTTCCCAACAGCAGCTACCCTCAAACAATTTATACCTTATCTGAAATGGTTTCATTGTCTCTTTTGCAGTAGGGGTCTAGTGATCCAGTATGAAATGCATTCAGTTTGCCACCTAATATAACTGCCTCACTCCAGATCCTTCCTCCTATACTACTCTACCCAGGTTATAGACTGCAGTTTGTATTTGTTATTACAATAGCAAGATTTCCTTTACTATCTTTTTATTTAATTTTGTCCTGTTACATTTTCTAATTTACCAGCAATCGACAGTTCTTCTGATTTCTTTTTTTCATTTTTTTTCTTTTTTTTTTTCCCGAAGGGACCCTACCAACAGTCCTCAGAGTCTCTCAAAGCCTACTTTCGGAGCTCATTAACCTTATTGCGTGAATTTGCTCTTTTTGAAAGTTCAGAACTGTCAACTCTACTCTTTCATGCTCCCTTTCACTCCACTTCTATCATCAGACTTCTGTACAATTTCTTTTTATTTTTCAGCATCAAACATAAAACCTGATATTTATAATGGTATAACTTCCTTTGCCTTCTGAAACAAAGAGGTGCTCCCAGCATCTTCCAGTCTATTGAAGATAGCCAAAGTGCTTTCTAAGATATTAATGATGGAAGTTCAAGTATTTCCTCTGCCTTATATTGAACAAAGAATCCAATCTGAGTAAGAGATATCAGATTACAGTGTCAATCTCCCGGGCATAATGGATATTCCACCAAAATAAATTTGGAGAACAAATCAGTCATTGCAATCTGCTCTCAGATACAATTGGGGCTTCCGAGGTGAGAGTTTTAGGCCTGTGTGGCCTTCAGGATCTTTTCGAGTTCCCTTATGAAAATTTGACTGAAACAAACATTTTTCTTATTGAGTTTCAGTTTAAAAACAATAATATTGGCCAATGCGGGAAGGAGGGACAGGGCAGGGAATCTAACATTCCTAACCAGGATAATTTTTATCTAAATAGTACAGGTCTACCTTCCAGCTATATGTGTCAAATATTGGCTTCCACACAAAGAGGAAGTGGATTTCTGTTATTTCAAATGCAATGTTGGAGAGTTCATAAAACAGTTCCAATTATGGAATACAACAGATATCACCAGATTGTGATGGATTTTTGTTGAGTTTTAAAGCTTGAGGTGTCTGATCCTCCTTAAGAATGGTGAGCAGACAGGGTGGATAGGTAGGAAAAGAATGGGCATTCTGAGCTATACTATTTTTATATTCACTCATTTAAATAAATGCACTTCTCTATCACACTAGGACTTTAATAGATACTGAGAAAGAAAATAAGGTTGTCTCCTTAGCTTTGGGTACCATTTAGTCTGAACCAGAGGTGCATTCTTATGATTCATGCAGAGATTAAATCTGGTAAACAATGACTGCATAAAATAAACAGTGTTATTTAGGGCTTAGCAAGGCATCTGGCTCTAATTTTAGATGAGCTACTACTGAAGTTTGGGAAGGAGGGGCTGGGAAGCCAAAACAACAACATCATCAAGCCCTTCCCTCTTATGAAAGGAGTGATGTTCCAGGAGAAAGTTGAATAACTATCAAGGGTATCGAAAATGGAAACACCTTATGTCTTCCTGTCTGGCTTTATGGATTTTCAAGACAAAACATTTTCTATAAATGTACTTTATAACATTTTATGTTATAAATGAATTTCTGGAAGATTCAGGAAAGCTTTATGAAAGATCTAGTCAAGGAGTCACTGCATGAAGGCACTCTTGCCATTTCTAAATTAAGATTTCAGAGAACACAAGGTATTAAAAGGATAGGTGCACCCAGTACAGGGTTAAAGCTGATCTAAAGCTGAATTAAATTAAACCTGGACCCCCTGAAGTCAATAGCACTTTCACCAACTTCAGCAAAGAGTGAATATCCCCTGTTTAACTTCAACAGTATGACTATGACAATGACAAATCTTTTCCATTATCAGTTTTAGCACGTTAACTAAAACTAGATATCACTGAACATTAATTTCAAGCAAACATCTGGGAAAAAAATATCTTACTCCAACAACCTGTATTTGCAATCATAAAAACCAGTCTGAAATTATCAGTGGGCTGGCTGCATATGTCTCAATAGCTGTACATTTTATGGCAGGTTTTGGTGTTTAAGAACCAGAATACTAACAGGTTATTTTCTCTTGGCAGACTTTGATTCTCCATAACATACTTTCTTTGATATTTCCAACTGCTTCATCTCGTAGGAAAGATATAGCAATACAGAAAAACTTGATACATTGTGATGTGTGTGTTTAATAGGTCCCTAAAGGCGTATATAATATACTTTTACAATTACTTTCTCTTTCCTCTCTCCCCTCTCCCCCTCCTCCCAAGCTTTCCTGTAATGACTGCAAATGATTACATTGGTCTGAGAAAAGAGACTGACAACTGATCAGTAAAGCTTTGGGCCTTATATTTTTATCAAGGATGTTGATACGGCCTTTATATAGATAGAAGAGTGACAATAGCAGCCTCATTGCCGACTGCTTCCATTTCACATGTCCTTTGGTATATTACATTCTTTCTTCCATTGATGTCCAAAGGAATTTCTTAACCTTTTTCAAAGCAATCAAGTGGCATTTTCATAGTGTTTCTGTTCATTAGGATCCAAAACCTCTTTATACCATACTCTTTTCCTATCCTGCACTACTGGGGAAAAAGCCTCTAACCAGGGAAAAGGACATAATGTAACCTATGTGTGGGCTAGTAAAGGCCAGAAACAGCCCCTTTGTCAAGGCTGAATTCCCTTGTATCATCCCCCTCAATCTCTAACCACTCCCTATCCCCAAATTTGTCTCTATGAATCGTCTGAAGATATTTTTTGATGTCTTACAACAGCCATTAGTGTATCTTACTACCTAATCCTTTCTCTGTTAAAGAATCCTTAAGAGGATCATTGCCAGTCAAAGCATTGCATTTTCACAGCCAGACTTTGACTTTTCCATCCTTTGGGAGGGATAGACCTAGTCCTAGAAACAACCCATACACTCTCCTCAGTCAAATAGTCAAGGACTATGATTTTTCGCTCTTTAATTCGAAGAAGTCTTTCTGCCAGCCTTTGAATTTCTGACTGGTTTTGTGAACATAATCAGATACTCGTGGAAAATGGGAGCCTCAGGTTATATTTGGCCTGTAAATTGAGTGTGCATACTCCAGATGTTAAGTCTCATTTTATGATTTCTTAAACACTTCTTTATTTTCACAACTAGAATTCTGTAATAACTTATTTGGTAGAATTATTTTTCAAGAAACTCTCTTTTGTTAAAGAAAGCTATGTTGCTGTGATTCTTTTGTCTCAAATCAAATCAATTTTAGTTTCTACTGTGATGGTTCTCATCAAAATATAAAGTATCAATGCTTAGATTTTCTAAAAAAAGAAAGCACTTTATACTTTTCTTTTTTTTTCAGCATACTGAACTGGCAAGTTTTTCATGTTCCGTGGAATCTCACTGCTCTGTCTCAGTTGCTTTTGGTGCTTTGAAACAAGGACAAATACAGGGTCTGAGTTAGCACAGTGCAGAATGACAGCTTTCACTGACTTCAATAGCTGTTACTGCTCATCATTTTTAAAGATCACGCTACTTGTGTTGACTGTTAGACAAAGACAGACTTGTTTTTTAATAAGTTTTGTCCTCTTAAGGAGTCATATGAAAGCTATTAAAGTTATTCTAGGAAATACTGTATTTCTCTACGTCAGAAACTTCATTACGTAAGTTTAACACTTTCATTAATATCAGGTAAGCATTAATAAATTCTTTAGTAGTCCTCATCACATTTGCAATCTCTCTGGCTCAGCAAGGACAAGACAAATGACAGATTTTAGAGCTCTCATCTTCTGGCATTATCTTTTTCTCTTATATTAAATGACTGCATTTCTGCATCCAAAGTCCTACGCTTATTTCTGCTATGCCAAAACCTAACAGAGTCTTCAGCTAATCTCTCAAAGATCTAGTTGCTTCTATGTCTCCTTTATTACTCAAAGGTTCAATAATAAACAATAAATAGCTTGCAGTGCAGCAAAGCTGTTAACCGGTTGCTTAAATCCCAGAGCGTCTTTTGTACTTACACCTGTACTTAAATGGTTTGCTGAATAGGGATGAAGTGTTGATCTGAGTCCAGAACACATTGCCTGGAGCCACAAAAATTATTAGTTTCAGTACCAGAATTAGAACTTGAGTTCCCCATTCCCAAGCACAAATGCAGGTCACTAAACTGTTCTTTACTTCATAGTGAAGTTGATTCTACTAATAGGAATACTCTTTAATGTGGTATCAAATCAGAAAAGAATAATTGGATATGGAGGAAACATTTTCATAACTAGTTTACTGCATCAGCTCTTTTTACTCTGTGAGTAATTTACATTTCTTATGAAAGCAGAGACACTATATTTCGTAGACTTTTCTTTTTTTCTCTTGCTTTTATGGCTGGGAAGATGGCAAGGGAGTGCAATAACTTTTATTTCCACATACCTGTGATAATGATAATTTTTAATTTAATAAAATTAAAGTAGGAGTTTTTCCTTAGCAGCAAAAATGATTTCTTCTCACAGAACCTGAAGACAAGTGGGTGGAAATTCTTTCATGTACATCATGATGTACAGATCACACAATGAATTGCTCGTTTCTTTAAGGTTATATCCAGTTAATCTCGGGACATTTGAATAACATGCTTACACCCACACACCCACCCCCCATTAAAAAAAAAATAAAAAATTTGTTTCCAGCTATTGCTGTCAGATTAATTTTGTCTTCGTAAAATACAAAAATAATATTCTATGGCATTATAGCCACTGGACTTATGGACTTTAAAGAATGTTTTAGAAATCTTACAAATTCTCCCTCTCAACATAGTTGCAGAGACTACATTTCAGCTCCATGCTAGCAAAAGTAAGCGTATGCATGGATGACAAAGACAGAGATCAATTATTCAAGGCTGATGTGTCTGATGAAGGATGCTTAAACATCCATCTTCTCATCACCCAGATGGAATCTGTATGCTTCTACTATGATGAAGATAGATTAGGCACGAATTCAGTAAAGCACTTGCAGGTGTGGATTTAACAGGGTAGGGGGCAAGAAAGAGAGAAAGGATTTAAAAAAATATATATCTGCTAAAGATGAAACACAGTACCTTGTATTACATTCATAAAGAAATGGCTTTGGGATTTTCTATCCAGACTAAGAATTCTTGTTAATAGCTAGTTGCCAAAACAGATGCCCTGATTAATGAGAACAGATGGATTTCTCCAGAGGGTCTGTGGATTTAGACAGTACTTTCAGTAAATGAAATGCTAATGATCTGGCACTGTGCATCTCTGTGTAGATTAGACACCAGTAATATTATTTTATTTGTATCTGGTGGAGTTGGAATGATCCCTTTTAGACTTTTCAGATATAAAGTTCCAGTATTTTGCATCACCTCCACCTCACTAAGAGCTGTACATAAATGACACAAATGCATATGCTGGGTTTCACTGCTTGTGAACTCTTTTGGTAGATTATACATTTCTTACAGCTTCTTAAGATCTAGAGGAATATCTGGGTTTTGTATTTTAAAGATGCAGTTTCCCAAGGCAAATTAATCACTTGATTTATTCTGGTAGAAAATAAGTTTACATGAAAAATTTTCACTGTCATGCAGCACAAGCTAGTTTCTTTGAATTTCTTTCACCATAATTTCTAAGTAAAATTAATCTGAAAATCTTGTAGCACAGACATTGTTTGTGTAACTCTTCAGTTTTGTTCCCAAATCTGCCATTAATTGATATTTCTGTTACTAAAAAAAGTAGCTCTAAAGTAGCTGACTCAAACCTCTCTTCTCTTATTTCATCTACAAATCTTCTTTGGTGAAATGTTTTGGGGCTTTTTTTCTTTTATTTTTCTGATTGCCAGTATGGCTATTCCAAGATAAATCTGATATTTACACAATTCACACCTGCCTAGCTATATCCTTCTGTCATCTTTTTTGTTTCTGGAAAGACTGTGAAGAAAATAACTCAGAACTACTCAATTATTTATATGGATATTTTAGAGCTAATCTGTCTTCTCAGTAAAAAAAACCCAAACCATTAAAAAGTTCATTAATCTCAAGAGAAGGATCCCTAGTTGTTACTTGGTTTAAAGAACCTGCATCTATAGTCTAGCAGATACATAAGCTGCAAACAGCTGATTTTCACTTCTCAGCAGTTGTTTTTGCTAAATATGACTCCTTTTGGAACCATAAAATAACAGCAATATCTTTCAGGAACAAATGTACGTACCAAAGGTCAAGGTAAAATTTAGAGACTAGGACTAGAAAGTTGACAGGACAATAAAGCAGTATAACAAAGATAAAAGAGCTTGCAATTTACAATCATTATAGTGACTGACTGGGAAACTTGACACTGAAATTTCTCCACAAAAAAAAAAAACAAAAAAAAACCAAAAAAACCAAACCCAAATTCCTATGTTCATGTACTGAATACTGGCACAGAGAAAGAGGAACCAATAATAGCCAAAACCGACAGTAAATTTGGGGCAGCAGGGTCTGAAGAGAGATCTCCTAATAGGATGCGTTAGTGCTGTAAACTGTGTCCACAGCTGAGAAGTGCCAGCACAGCAGGGAAGCATGAGAATTTTTCATGTGGTCCCAGAGAATAGCCTGGCAAGTGGCAGGCAGCCTCATTTTGGTCTAATATCACTGCACCATCAGTGACTTGCCAACCTGTTACTTTCCATAACATTTTGTCAAGACTATAAAATTTGTGGCAGACTCTCTAGTCCATGGTACTACACTGAGGAAGAGAGGACCGCTCAAAATAACTTCAATTTGATGCAGAGCATCTTTAGTTTCTGTGATTTAATTAAAGAAATTACAGGAGACCACTTGGAGCAGACATTTGATGGTGACTTCCTTTTTGGAATTAATTTTCCATGCCAGCTGTCTTGCTCTTTCTAAATACATTTCACGGACAATCCAGTTTCTGTTGCTCTTTCTTATTCAGAGCACTGTGTGCTGTCTTACCATACACTGTACTGAAATCCAAGTTGCACTGACACTATTACATTCAACTATATTTGTAGTCTCAAAAAAAAATGTATCAGATTTGACAGGTTCTGGATGCTATGAATTCATGCTGATTGACATTAATTATATTTCCTGCCTTTAGTCACTTATTAATCACATAATCTTATTCATTTTTCTCCTTCTACAGAGTTGTGTAGGACTTCAGATCTGATGGGGGAAAAAACTCAGAATAATGCAATGTGGGATGATGTGGGTCCAACTTAGTAAATGGGCAGAAATACCAAAATCCAGGAGCTAAATAAGTAATCTTGCCAAAGAGCCAGTGAAACTCCCCTGTTCCCATCCCTCATAGTAGGTATACCAAACAGTCAAAATTTATCTTCAGCTCTTCATTGGCACTACCTGGAGTACATCAGGACAAAGGCTGGCTTTAAAGTAGTAGATTTTAGTTGTAGTGCAGCAAGCTTGCCCACTAGGAAAAGGGATGTGGTCTGACTTCTATTGTATGTTATACTCTGCCTAAATCCATTGAAATTCAAAACCCTTTACTGCAGAAGTGGAACATGAGACCCATTTTGGTACTGGTGCTGAAGACCATGTGCTGCTTAAGACTCATTAAACATGATGTGAAGAGACTGTACTGTGATAGTGAGCCCTGTATGTGACAGTGGGAAATGTAAATCTCTTCCTTTATCTGTAGCAGTCAAAAAACATCAGAAAGTGGGTTTTGTATTTGAACTGAATGTGGATATAAATGCAGCCATCTGTGCTGTTTGCTTTCCTGTCTGCCGTTAAAAGATGACAATAGATGAAGTCTGACCATATGATATTTATGCTGTATTAACTTCCTGATAGATGCCACATATGATTCAGGCCAGCAGGGTGAATACTGTGGATCCTTGCCCTCTCTTCCCATCTCAAAACAGTGTGGAAATATCTTTTAGACTGTGGACCTAAACCTGCGCACTGCTGGAGTCAGACAGCACCAGCCCACTGAGGCAGCTCTCTTCCCTTCATGGGACAGCAAGTTTTCATACAGAGGGAGCTTTCCATAACTTTTCTGCTGAGTGATGGAGTAGCTTTGGGGCTCTCTTCCAGTTAAAATGCTTCAGGAAGGAAATTCACCCTCCCTGAATTTATGAAATTATCTATAAAGGTGCCAGAAGAAAAACATTTATGAAAGTAGAAATGAAACTGCTGGAAAGGAAGAGGGGGCTTGAAGTTGTCAATCTTCTGTGGGTTTTGTTTTTTCTGGCCACTGTTAAGCTTACTTTGTCAAATGGCCATCTTGTAGTAAACAGCTTCTTTGACAAATTTCCATAAGAATTACAGGAAAACATTTAAATTACCACCTGAAACTAAGACACTCTACCAGATCTGATTTATTCTAACATTATCTGCATTGACTTCGCGCATGGCAAATTGTGTGTACAGTTTGCATTATGTTAAGATAGCTGAAGCATTGAAGAAAATGTTTAAGTAAAAATTACTCAGGTCTCTCTCTATATCAGGTTGAGTATAAGCATCAGGTCTAAGGCTTTGGGACACACTCCAGCAGTTTCTGACATTTATGGAAAGAACGCTGTGGGCTTTGATATGTCTACAAACCCAGCTCAGTCCCCGAAAAAAATATAGTAAGAAAGAACCAATTCTTATAACTAGATAACAGTAAATGCAAAACCAGTATTTAAACATTTCCATCATCATAGTTACATGAAAACTGCAAACCCAAATTGTACAGTTTACAAGGAAAAAACATTATTTTTATTTTTATTTTGCAAACTCAACCTGGCGTTGGAGACCCAGGTGGATTTTTTCCAGCTCATGCATCAGCTTGGAAAATAAATTGCAAACAGGCAGCTACAGCTTGGCTAACAAGTCTGTAAGTGATGCATAAGGCAGAATTTGAACCTAGTTCTCATTCTCAAAAGTTTAATTGGCTCCCTGGGGCAAACTGCCAAGAAAGGAAACAGATATAACTCTAGATTTGAGATGGTTTAAAAGCAGATTCAGATCACATCACAGGAAACGTAAGCCTTGGCTCTCCGAGTTACTTTATTTGTTCACCTTGAAAGCAGGATTTTATACAATTTGTGAGTGTGTAACAAATAACTATTGTTTAACAGATATAGTAAATTGCTGGCACTAACATGATACTAGGTCAGACACTCAGAGGCTTACACCCATCTTATCATTAGATGGACAGCTAAAGTTTAAGGAGACATTGAGGGAAGAACTTTGTTACTTGAAACAGGCAGATCCTTATTTTTGCCAAACTGATATTTTCACTCTGATTTTTTTATTTTTTTTTTTTCTTCTCAGGTTCTTATACCTTTTCATATCAGCATTCATCTCCTGAGACTTCAAGTTACTGGCTATTCCAAATCAGCCCTCTTATTCTAGGGCTTTTATTCTTACATGATCTTGCTTTGCATGCTCTTTCAGTTACAGATTGCTAATGGTTTTGACAGTAAAACTGAGCCAATGTCATGTAACTGAATATCATGAAACTGGATCCTTGCTCACAATGGCACAGAATTTCAAGGAGAGGCTAAAGAACTGGAGACATCTCAGTTAGTCCCTATTTCATCTGTCCTTGTGCCATCATTTTCTATAGAGTTTCTGAAGTGCCACAGTTAAGAAGACCAGGATATATGGAAGGAAAGAAAGAGCTGTTAAAAGTTATCCCAGAAAAAGATCTGTGAGGATCTGTGTACATTCATAAGTAGCGGTGTCTGATAAAGCAGATCTTTAGAAACAAACAGTTGCTGTCAGGAACCAGATTTCTATATCTGTACACATTTGAGGGGTTATTTCAAGTTAACCCTATTCTATTCCAGTGACCCAAACTCCCACCATTGAGTGAGGTGTACTACATGGGCAGCATAAAAGCCTGATTTAGTTTCATTTAGAAGGAATACTGCTTTCACGCTCCAAGACCCAGAGCACAGTAAGTGGAATGAAGTGAGCAATTCACTTCAAACAACCGCTGCTCAGCCAAATATTCATGCCTACATAGACACACAGAATACTTCAAACCAAAAAAAGTTAAAACGTTATTCTTATTGATCTCTGTGCTTAGAAGCAAATCATGGCCGTCCTTAAAATATGGGATTGGAACGCATGCTTTTGGTGTGGAGCTTTCCCCCACCCAAACACATAGCCTAAATCTGTGACCTAACAAAACCAAGCCTATCCAACTGGATGCATCTTTAAAGTCTGTAGTGTAAAATATTGCTGTATATTTTGTGCTCTACGCTGCCAACAATATATGTGGAAATCACCAAGGCTTCAGTTCCCCCCTCTGACTTCCAGTACCCTGAATCTTCACCACATGCCTCTTCTTTCTACTTTAAAATTCCGCTACAAGGTGAATCATTCTTTGGACCCTTACAATCTTGCCAACCACAAGTAACAATTCACTGCAGCTACATAATTGTCCTATTATGTTTACTACACTAGAAAATTACTGAAAACTGAAAATGTATGGAATTTTCCTATTGCCAAGAACTGGTTCAGTAAATAAGACAAAGAATTTGGACTTAATGCATGGTCATAAGGACAGTACAGAAAGCACACAGGTGTTTAAACTTCACAGTGTCTTAAAGCAAATGCTCATGAACCCTGGTCCTTGGTGAGAACTCGTTGTGGCAGACATCATTGCATCATCAGTTAGTTTTCTTCACTGCTTTTAAAACTACAGTGTTTCCTTCACATTTGTGTTATTACCTGGCTCATACAGCTGATTAAATTGATCTGGATTTAATGCATTGCCTAAACCTTCTTTCATTAAAGGAAATGGTAAATCTTTGGCTACAAAGAGGAGCATGGGCTAAGTGCTCATTAAAACATTAAAATTTATTAAAACAACTTCCCTTACTACATAGTTCAGTCTCACATTGTAGCTACACCTTATGAATATTTGGAGCAATCTAATTTCCCAAGGCATGAACTAGGCTAAGCCAGTTTTTTGCAGCTGAGCACATTGCTCTCTGGTATGAAGTGGAGCTACGGACTCCAGCACGTACACTGGCTTTCACCTGAACTCCAGCCTCAGACTTTTTTAGTAATAACACTGTAATAATAACAGTAATAATAGAAACAGAAGAGGTGAAGGAGAGCAAAAGACAGGAAAACAGAAGGACTTAAATTCTTCATGTGAAACAGCCATCCAAGAGCCAGAAAGATGTGTAAACTTCCCTTGCAGAAACAGGGATGCGTACAGCATCAGTGTGTACCGCCATAAAAATAATAAACATATTCAGATATAATGTAGGAAAGTTAAAGGTGATACTATGATTTGAAGTTTTTTCTCTAGCAAGTGGATTCAAAGAGCCTTGACAACACTTACTGATGCTATGGCGGCAACTTGAGTGAATTGTTTCTCTGTATTTCCACAGGGCAAAATTTGCTTTTTTGCTCCAGACTAGGAAAGGACTTTTCAGAAAATATTAAAACATTTGGGGACTGAACACAATCTGATTCTCCTTTTCACTTTGTTTTTTAACCTGAGATGGGAGGAGGGAGGAACACTGTAGTCTAAACCCAATTGAAGTTGGTGGGAACAAGGACTGATGAAGGATTCAGTCCCGAGAAAAGGTTGCTGAATCTGCTTTGTTGTTCTTATTCTTGCTTATTCTTCCAGCTTCTGCTTCCATAAAGAAAAGATTCAACACACACAGATCGGCATGATTTCTTGTTAGTACAGTTTCGGTTCAGGACACTGCATTTATGGCAAAGCTGGAGAGGACTTTATTTAATTGTTTTCACAATGAGGTTAAATTGTTTCTGAAAGTGGGAATCAGTTTCATTATGCCTGCCTGAGAGATGATGCCAAACTCTCACTGAAATTGAGATGACTGATGAACCAGGAGCTGATGCCTAGGGGCAATGCTGTGTTTTAATCAGGGGAGCCAAATGAAAGCTTACTGCCCTCATGAGCACAGTGCTGCCGCAGGGCAGGCTGGTTGTCACTAGTTTTTCCTTCCAGCCAAGGGCTGGCTTGCAGTCTTGTCTATGCTTTGTTCCTTTCCCTTATGGATGGCAGACTGCAGGCTCTGTGAGTTGGAATGGGAGCCTACTTCTGCTTGGCAGTTCTACCCCCAGCCAACTGGCATTACAAAAGAGCTGAATATCAATGGTTCGTTACAGCTGAATGACTCTTTTCAGGACCAGGAACCAAATGTTTGTGTTTTTCCAAACACAGACACTCTCCCTCGCCTTTTTTGCTGGCTAGCATCTGTGTTAGTGCCCAGAAGCTTTCCATCTTTGCTAAGTGGCTGGAGGTAAACTGCTTTCCTTGTCTTGCTGATCTCTTCAGCCATTCCTCATGGTAAAAAATGTGTGTGCGCTGCTCTGGTATCTATGGAGGTCTACGGTGGCTTGACCCTGGCTTGACACCAGGTGCCCACTAAAGCCGCTCTATCACTGCCCTCAGCTGGACAAGGGAGAGAAAATATAACAAAAGGCTCTTGAGTCCAGATGAGGACGGGAAGAGATCACGCACCAATTACTGTCACAGGCAAAACAGGCTGAACTAGGAGAAGTCAGTTTAATTTATTACCAATCAAATCAGAGTAGAATACTAAGAAGAAAAAGACAAATCTGAAAAATACCTTTCCCCCGCACCTCCCTTCTTCCCAGACTTGACTTTACTCCAAGTTTTCTCTACTTTAGTCCTCTCATCTGCGCAGGGGGACATGGAATGGTGGTTGTGGTAGGTTCATCACACATTGTCTCTGCCACTTCTTCCTCCTCAGGGGAAGGACTCCTCAGAGTCTTCCCTGGCTCCAGCATGGGCTTCCCACAGGGTCACACTCATTCAGGCATTCACCTGCTCTGGCATAGGGTCCCCCACAGGCTGAAGGTGAATATCTGCTCCACCATTAACCATCATGGGCTGCAGGGGAATATCTGCTTCACTGTTAACATCCATGGGCTGCAGGTGGAATCTGTTCTACCATTAACCTCCATGGGCTGCAGGGGGACAACCTGCCTCACCATAGTCTTCACCACAGGCTGCAGGGTAATCTCTGCTCAGGTGCCTGGAGCATCTCTTCCCCTCCTTCCTCACTCACCTTGGTGCCTGCAGAGTTGTCTCTCACATATTCTCACCCTTCTCTCCAGCTTCAATTGCAGTCACTCAGTTAATAGAGTCCTTTTAGTTTTTGTTAGTCAAGTAGCATTTCTTTAGAGCTTATATTCTGAAGATCACACCAACATGCCAGAAAATAAAAGTCCCTGTTACTACATTCTACAGAGCAGACCTGGTATATTAGGGGAAACTGGGATCACCATCACTCAAAGATTATTTGTAATCTGCCTCTCCTGAGGGTCCCTAGTCTAGAGCTGACAGGAATAAACAGATATGGGTTTTTAATAAGCTTTTTTCTCAGTCAAGTTAGCACATTTAGAAATCATATTGAGCACCTTTGAAGCTTTAATCTGCCCTACAGTGGGAGGGTTATGTGCAAAGATTGAGTCTTTGATAAAAGTTAGCTAATTTAAGATTAGACTTGCACTCCCCTTCTCAACATAAATATTATGATATTTCCAACTGTTCCTACATTCATGTCAAGGTAGAGGCACCCAGATGAGATGAATAGTACCACCCTCCCATTTTTGAGAGCAGTAATATGTCTTGCAATGGCTGAAATGTGTTATATTCTTAGTTTGCTTTAGCAAAATGCAATAATACTAATTGGTTCAATTCTGAATAATAATTGGTAGCATCGTGAATAGACTAGATAATCAGTACGTGAAATTTCCTTTTTCAACTGATTCTGATCAGGCTGGGTTTGCACCTGCATTATTTCTTTCTTCAGGACAGAGGGTTATAAGTATGGATTCATACTTGCAAGAGATCTGGAAGATCTCTTCTGAATGGAGTTCCATTGACTTCAACAGGTTAGTGCATCTCTGGGATCTTACTCCATGACCACTGAAATTAACAGTAATTTGCCATAATACCTCTTCTGCTGTGTTTCTTACACTTACTCATGATTTTTCTGTTATAACTTCATAAACTTTTAAAATCTCTAGCATAAAATCAAATTCTCTGCTTGCTACAATTTAGATGTAAAGTCAATTACTCCTGTTCCCATCTTGTTTGGGTAGTACAGTCCTGTATGCACAATAAAACATGAAAAATTACAGTAATTACAAAGTCTACAGTGCAGTATTTATTGCAGATGACACAGGCAGTGGCTTAAAAGTTAACCTGATTTTAAGTGGCTTCTCTTTTTATTTGATATCAGAAACACAGTAGGCTAGATTTTCTGCCAGGGTAATGGGGTGAAACTGTACCTATTTATAACAGCCAAGAAATTTGCACAGAATTTTTAAAGCTTCCACAGCAGCATATAATTTATGTTTTTTTCTGTAACAATGTTCAGTGTTACACAGTGTGTCTGAAACCAAACAAACCCTTGTGAGACAAATGGTTCTTATTATTGGAACCACAATGATTTCCTTAAAGAAATCACATCCATAATTTTCCCAGAAAGGGTCAGTGCTGTTATTTTTAGGGGGTCTGGCTAAGGAAATTAAAAAAAAAAAAAAAAAAAAAAGAGAACATGAAGAATTACGGAAGTTTAGGCCAAGTTCTCAAGTTATTTTCTCCATTGTACAGCTTTAAGCTGGGACATGTATAAAATCTGTTTGATGTACCCTAAATATTGGCCTGTATAAAGGTCAAGCTTAGAGGTTCAAATTCTTTAAAAAGTCGTATGTTCTTTTAACAGCTTCTTCCTTGTCTGGCTGTGCAGAAAGTAGTTACTGATCAATAGCCTATAGAGCACAGGAAACTGTGGGTCTACTGTGTATGCCTCAGGGTTTGCTGGTTTTCATGTCTGTATTGCAAACTACTAATGTATGGAGACATTTCAAGGCTTATTTCCTTTGCTGCTATCATCTCATAATGGTACAGCTAACCCCAAAATTAAAAATCAGTGTCTAGAAGAGATCACACCAGTGAAGCACTTCGGGCAAGGCAGGGGGTAAACACAGACCATAGATCAGCCAGAATGCCACTGGGTATGAAAATCCACTGTTTCAATAAGTGTTTGTTTCAATTCAAGAATTAAAAAAAAAAAAAAAAAGAAAAGAAAAGATCCCACAAGTGCAACTGCAACAATTTTAAATTAAAAAAAAAAAAAAACAAACAAAAAAAAAAACACTTTTGATTTCCAACATGATGTTGATGAGTGAGTAATTTAGGATATTAGCAAAATTCCTCTTCCAACAGGAAAAGCATTTTGGTGCCCTGAGTCCATACCTCTGAGGTACACAGTGGTACAGATGAGAGAAGGACTAGTAGATGCTTCTATGTAGGTGATACAGTACTGTCAGAGCAAGTGAAACTCAGGGTTTGCATTCATTGGAGAAATGGAGGACCAAAAGCCATGACTGCCTTTTTTGGGGAGAGAGGGGCTAGGGAAGTGTTCTATACTTTGGAGGGATTCAGCTGCCCACCTTTACTATATGCAGAGCCTGGATGATTAATTCCAGGTCTCAGAATAACTTTTTAAATTCTGTGAAGAGAATATGTTTCCTGTCTTGTGGCATCTCAACAGCCTGACTTTCCAAAGGCAAGCATGGTTTGCTCTCTCATGCCTAGTTTATTTTGAACTATGGGTTCCACAGAAAGAGAAAGAGTTGAAGAAATATCAACAGAACTAAAGATCTTTTGGCAGTCAGCTTCTAAAAAAGAGTAGTAGGAAAGGGACTTTCCTCCAGAATATGCAGCTTGGAGGTGATGAGTTACATTGGAAGGCTTACTTTTCCTTCAGATGAGTTGAATGATAGACGCTCCATTTCTTCCATACTATGTGGTCTCCGTTTGAGAGCTAATTACAGTTGTGACAGGATCACATAACATTCCAGACAGTGAGTTCATGCGGTTGGGGGCCTGGTGGTAGGTGGCCCATGAAGATAACAGTGTCTAATTGCATTTTTGCCACAAAACTCACAAAAATGTGGTGATGGAAAATCCACCATCCACCTATATGAGCTGGGGTGATACCTGACCTGGAGTAGTTGGCTAGTAGATTTTTCTAAATGCAGATCTATTGAAATAAATTCTCGCTTCCCACTCCCACAAAGAGAGATGATTTATTCCAGGCTGGCATGTGGAAAAGGATTTTTTTTTCTTGTGCACATGTTGTATTTTTATCTGTTCTTCCTTTGCTGGGTGTTAGTGAAAATAATTTCTCACTGGCAGAGGAAAAATGTTGTTTCCTGTATGGCAAAACAGCACAAGTGAGAAAGTAGACTTTAATTCACTTTTAGATGAAACTCATTATTCTCTTATTTTTGCATATAAAATTGTCTCCTCTGCTTCTAGTATCTCAGAATGGTACAGCTAGCCTCAAAATTAAAAAGCAGTCACTATCCAGAAGCCACAGTGCTTATACTTAGGTAAGCCTGGGAGAAACATAGGTGCTAAGGGTCTCTTTGCAAAATATTTATTGCTTTAGGCAAGTTTATAACTTTCAATGCCTCATATTTCTGTGCTCTGTGACAGAAATATTGTCTTTAAAAGCTTTTGGTCACCTGCATTACCACTCATTTGAGAGACATCACTGCTAGTTTTGGACTGTTTCCATATAGAAAACGAAGTTGATTAAAAAATGTACACAGTAAAGACCAATACAATGCAAAAGGCAGATTTCTCTATTGCAATTATAATTTCTGCATTCAAAGTTTATCTGAGCATTTTGCAAACAAAAGTCAATTAGGACAGCAAGCCAAAAGCACTGTTAATCATCTGACTGTACATGCAGATTAGGCGGGTAGGGACATGATGATTCAGATTGGCACCTTGCAGGCTCAGATGTTGTTAGTACAAACTGCCTGGAAAAAAGTGGGCTAGTGAATCAAACTTATGAAAATATACTAGTTAATAATTTACTGTCCATAAATAGACCTTCTCCAGGAGTAAAATGACCTGTACTCTAAGGTATAAGGATCTATTTTTAAATGCTGTTCTTTTATTGAAGTTTGCAGTCAGGGCAATAAGAGAAGTGCAGTTGCAACTAGGCAAACTGGGTGTGGATCTTTATTTTTTAACACCTCTGTAGAATGATGATAGATTCTAGCTGCAGGCCATACTTTCTGTGTCTCCAGAGTCTTGTTTGAAAGGGATCAGCTAAAGCTGTCCAATCAAGTTTCAGGTCACTGTTGTACTTGAGACACGTTGAGATGACGAGCCTTGTTCCAGAGAGATGACAGTCTAATATAAGGAAAAATAATAGAAATAAAAATTATCTCTTACTTCTGTAAGATACCTCACCCAGCAGAATTCTTTTTTCTTTTTTTTTTACTATAACTAACTCCTACACTTTCCTAGACCTGTTTAAGCCATTCAAATTATCCTTTGAAAATGGCTAAAAAGTAACTCTTCTGATGTCTAAGCTTAACTGGAGAGCCACTTCATAAAGATATTTCTAATTTCTTTAAGATAATAAAAAAGCCTTGAATATGAAAGCTAATGCTAGTAAAGGTAGAACATTTAGTAGGATAGATATTCCTAGAAGGCAGGACTTAACAGACAAGTATTTTTATACAGGAACCTAGAAGAAAATTCTTGTTGAAGTGTCCAGATGTTTCCTTTATTTTCATCTTTGTAGAAGCAATATCTAATGGAAGAAAAGAGAATTTTTCAAAAATATCAAACATTGAAGTAATGCTGGGGAGTTAGTCTGGCTACTATTAGCTCAGAAAAGGTCACCCTGACAACCTAGTTATATTTTAGTTTAACCTTTACAATCTAGTTTTATGGTTTGGTTTTCATCTGGGGGAATCATATTATTTCTGCCATTTTTGAAAAAGTGTTTCTTCTAATCAACAAGATGACTCCTGAAAGTATCTTCTACTCCAAATGCAACTGAAACTGCAGGACTTTCAGAATTTAATTACCCAGATGTTTGGCCAGGGGAAAAAAGGCTTACTTCACTGTTCTTTTGAGAACTGGTCCAGTTTCATGACATGCTCAGGGCTTTACTTTCATGTGCGGTCTACCTGACCTACCCCTGTGATAAAGCATGCAAGAAAGGAGACAAATTGAGTTTCTCCTTCCTTTCAGTGAACTCAGAAAGTGGGAGGAGCCCAGGTTTTGTTTAGCTAATAGCTTATTCTGGCTTGATTCTCTGTTTTCTTCCCCCCTTCCACAAAGCCACCTATGTCCTAAGAGGGGATCTCAGCTTCAGAAAGTAGATTCCCATCTTGAAATTCCCAACACTGACAGTGTTTTAATTTGGGCATTTGAGTCAGGCTGATTTCCATTATACATCTTAGGGATGGCAGAGTAATTTAATATACACGGTTGCTTTGAACGAACAGTATAATGAAGAATATAAATAGCTGTTCAAAGAATATATAATAAAATAAATAAAAAACCCAGAATATATAGTAATCACTGTATCATTACTGAATTGTTTACTTCAACCAAATATTAATGCTGGGATATAATTTGTTTGATGTATAATTTGTCTGAGATGACAGGACAGTAGCCCTAGTGTCAGAAAGGACACAGCCGCTAGTAGTCTAAGGATGTAGATATAATCCAGTTATACTCATGAGGATGACTAATGTGATTATCATAGATGTAATCTTAATGCGTACTTGACTAGAAGACTCGAATATATTTGGTATATGTCAGATTCCTTTCTGTTAATGCTTCGCTTCTATTTCTGTTGCTTAAAAGAATAGAAACTTCTCTGAATTCTTATGTTACAGTTAAATTGTTAAATTTCACCTGAAATAAATTATCATTCAATCCATCTCTCAATCTACACCTATGTAAAATTTTTGGAAATCATAAGCTAAAATTAAAAAATTTTACCAGCCTCCAAAGTTTTTAAACTCCAGGTTCCTAATGATTTTAAATTTCCTAATGATTTTAAATTTTAAATTGAATTTAACTTTATATGATGAATATATACTCGAGCCTCAGCTCCAGCCACACATCAATAAACACTCTCTCGACTTTAACAAGTTTTGAACAAAACACTGCTATACCTTCTAATGATTTTCTTTACATGAGTAATAACTGATTGTGGTGGGTTGACCCTGGCTTGATGCCAGCTGCCCACCAAAGCTGCTCTGTCACTCCCCCTCCTCAGCTGGACAGGAGAGAGAAAATACAACAAAAGGCTTGTGAGTCGAGATAAGGACAGGGAGAGATCACTCAACAGTTACTGTTACAGGCAAAACAGACTTGAGGAAATTAGTTCAATTTATTACCAATCAAATCAGAGTAGAATAATGAGAAATAAAACACAAATTTTAAAAGCTCCTCTCCCCCACCCTACTTTCTTTACAAAGAAAGTATTCATCACTATATCTCAGTACACCAACAGTCTAACCTTTTCATCTTTGTAATTATTGTGGGCATTACAGAGCATCATTGTTTCCTTAATGAACACTCCCTTACTGACAAATGTGCCTGTCTCATTCTTCTTGCCTTTGACTCTGCCTTTTCTGCTGTATATGGAGCCGTCCCATGCCTCCACTGCTTTGTGTGAACAGTTATGTATTCTCTCCAGAGAAGGCTAAAGCATCAGTTAAAGCTTTACTAAATCATATACAAGATTTTAACCTGGGCTGGTAGCCAGTTAGCATTTATCTAGGTCTGCTAGTAGCCTGCCGAGGTATTCAGCCTGTTGGAGTATGACTCTACTTGCAAAGTGGAGTCAAAACACTAACACAAGGGTTTGGTACAGCTTCTCCCAGGTCTGATCATCTGTACAGCAAGGTCATCTCACATTATCACATATTTTGCTCTCAGTGCATCTCTACTTCCACGTGTCACTGGAATTTCTTTGACCATGTTCCACACCTCTTTTATCTGCAGTACATTTTCTAATGTTCTGTAGCAGTACTCACTGCAAATCATGAGAAAAACTGTGTCGTTTCTGAGCACCATGGAAACAGATTAATTCTTTTCAGGTGATTAAACTTTCCTTCCCACTGTAGTGTGAATGAACTACTAACAAAAGCAACAGTGGTACCTATCTTTTCTATTTAAGACAGGTGGAAAATATCACTATATTTGTGTGAGAAGGTTTTGTGATTGACTGGGAAGGTTTTGCTGGAATGGCAATACCTTCTTTCTCAGGCACTGGTCCTTTTGTCTGCTCTTACTACCAAGTAATCCTTTGAGCAGCACTGTTTAGCAGTTGTGAGCTTCTACATATATTATCACTTTATGCTGTGGTTTGAACTGGTCTCTAGCAAGTCTCTTCCTTGCCATAACAATAAATTCACTTTTGCTTTTTTGCTGATGTCTAACAGAAGAGAATCTTGTTTCACTGCAGCTTGGCAAACCTTTGGGTTACCAGTTTTATCTACCAGTGAATGGGGACAGGGTGGGTGGAGGTGGGTAGTGGCAGGCCGTGGCAAGCAGTGGCCATCAGCAGGGCAGCAGGCTCAGTTTCATTGCCTGAACCTGGGTTCTTGCTAGAGGGTGAAATCTGCAGCTACAACCACTCCCTGCCTCCTGCTTCTCCTTTCTTGGCCGGAGGACTCAGAGTTCCCTCATGAACCGCTTTCAGCCACACCCAAGTACTAATTGTTTAGTAAATTGTTTTAGTAAAACTTTAATTATCAGGTTATTAAAATTTTAATTACCATAAGACTGGCAGAGACTGAGTTCAGACTACCAAAGATGTATTATTTTTAATAATCATGGAATTTGATTTCTGTTCATTCCAGGAAGAAATCTGTTTACAAACATAATATTTATAAGGTTTTATTCCTGTTCTAGGTAAGATTCATGTGAAGAATCACAAGGCACTTCTAACATTTACTATGCAGCCAACTTGGATTAAACCTTGCATGAAAGATTTTATCTCTTGGTTTCCAAACTTGCAGAAGGTCTTATTCAAACCTGGTTTAAGTGTAAAAATGCTCAGGCAAATCATTGCCTGCAACCAAAAGATAGAGCGGCTTAGAATGACCTTACAATGCAAAAACTTACACATGGAATAGATTGCTGCAAAGAGAAAGGGAATTATTGTTTCCTTTTATCTACAGTGAACAGGACAAGAAGTAACAAGGCTAAATTAGATCAAAGGAGATTTAGGATAGACATTAGGGAAAACTCTTTAATGGTGGTGATAACTAACCACTGAAATAGCTTACCTTGAGAGAACATGGGCTCGCCATGGTTACAGCTTTTTAAGGACAGATTGAAAAAGCACGTATGAGGAGTGGGTTAGGTTTTCCTGTTCCTGGCTTGCTACCGGGTAATGGATTCCTTCTTGTGGTCTTGCCTATGTCTTTACCAGCCATTAGTCTGTGAAGTCAGAATGAGACTACAGATTTAATTGATTGTTGTGATTTTATATTGAATTAGATGTAGGATTGGTGATTTAGATGCATTTACATAGTGCAAATACTTTGATGGAGTGGCGATAAGGCAAAGATGGTATTACAATTCTGCAGTACATATTAGAATTAAAACTGCTGGCTTCTCTTGTTTTCTCTCTAGCAAACAACTACAGAGTGTTTGTTTTATGGACATTTAGATGTATGTTTGTAAAGTCTTTTGCTATGAATTGTAGAATTTTAAGTTCTTTTATCTGTAGCCTGTGAGAAACATTTTGTATTCTGCTTAGTGACACTGCTAGAAAACAAAATTACATAACTGTTTTTTCATGAAGACAGGACTTTTATCCTTTTGGGGCATTGCACTAATAATCTAAAATAAAGGTAGTATATATCTAGTCACTGTTGATGAAAGACTATATAATCTCTTTTACAGAGATATATCCAACTGCTTGGACAAAAGTTTTGGGTGTGATTTGATCAGTTACATTAAGGAATATGCAGATCAGTTATTAGATTCCAATCAAAATGCTTAGTAGATTATTTTAACTTCCAGTGCCAATTTTTCCTGTTTATAACACTGTGGGGAATCTTTTGCACCTGCTCCCACTCACAAATAAAGCTTTTCACCTTTCACAGGAAAAATTATGTACCGGTGCATGAAAAAAAATATTTGTTATATAAAAATGTTACCTTCTTGAGAGGACAATGGATTTTACTACCAGTACGGCCTTATGGCTTTGCAAAAGTAAAATGAAGTCAGAAAGGGAAAGTGCCTTTGGAATCAGCAGCTATTTTACAAGGTTTGTACACATACGTGTATGTATAAATAATTTATTTGCAGGAAAATTTTTTAAAGGACAACGTGGAGCTGTGCTTTAACCAGGAATCTGCATGAAGACCAAAAAAACCAGCTGGAAAGCAAGAGAGAGAATCCTCATGTGTAAGTAAAACATCAAAGGAAAAGCAAAGACAAGTGGGCAGGCAGAGGAGGGAAGGGTTGGCAGAAGGAAATAGAGGGAAGGGGAACAGACAAACATGAAAGTAGAAAGAAAAGTGAAATGAAGCTTCAAAGAACTTCTCTAAAGAAGACCAGATGATCAAATTTGATGCCAGGGGTCAGGAAATAAAATCAAATAAGAATCATGTAATTCAAACTGACAAAAATACAGGGGTAAATAGCTTCAAGAGCCAAGGCTGGAGAATGCCATTCCTTCTTGATATTTTTAGAGTACTTCTAGAAACTGTCTCCAATGAACGAACCTAAGAAACTCGGAGGAACGTTGAACCAATTACAGAGAAGCAAGGTAGGAGCTGGGGCAGCTAGCATGAAACAGAAGTTCTAGTGATCAGGAGTGGTGGCAACATTGTCCATTTATGGACTCCTGCTCTTCTTCATAAGAACATAATAAGAAAATCACAAATCCAGGAATCTGTTGAGGATCCAATCAGGCCTGGAGCAGGAATTACTATTACGAAACAGAGTAACATTTATGAACTGTACAGAATAAAACAAAACAAACAAAAAAACCCAAACCAAAACCAACCAACAAGCAAATAAACAAAAACCACAACAGGAGGAAAAAGTCCTAAATAGCTGTTCCAGGATTTGTCTATAGTCAGACTGTAGACCCTTGGACCCTAAGTATGTTAGCAGCCATGTTTAAGTACATCATGGTCACAATCAGGCCATTTGTAAGTGCATGAAGAGAATTATAGACATGAGAATGGCTGTTACGATGATCTGAACTCAAGCTAATCCCTGCCCATAGCACAATTTTTTCTAGCGAGCCTTAAGAAGACTAGTTTAATTTTAGACAGTTAAAGAGTTCAGTATTGAAATATAAGAGCTGTTTGTTGACTGGATATAATGTTTCTACCCAGAGGCTGCATAAAATGTTAATGAGCATATCTCTTATTTTCTCAGTAGACTAGGAAGCAGAGATTTAGACAGCTAATTTATTATCACACCAGCATGCAAATGAATATGTCATTCTCTAAGCCTAAAGTAAGAAATATCCTTAAAAGAAAAAGGTGAATCAGAAAGAGACATCTGATAAACCACTCCTAATAACTCTGTGATTCTCCTCCAGCGAGCCTCTTATTTTACAAGGAATATGTGTTTCCTGCACATAGTTTTAGGCACATTAATGTGTTTCTTTCTGTCCCTCTGGCTAGAATAGATGTGAGACAGAGATGGTAGAAGCAAACATCAAGAAGGGTAGTTGGTGCTAGGTCTTCCAGACTGGCTCTCAGGTCAAGCTCCTCTTCATTGTGTGTAGGCTGGCTTGGCAACTACAAGCAGACACAACCTATCATTAGCGGGACACTGCAGTGCATAAACGCCTTAGTGGCTTGCCAGAAACTAAGCAGAAAATGAAATTTTTGTGCAGGTGATAATTGAAAAACAGAGAAACCACTGTAGGGTCTGAGAAGACCTGAAGAGGGTTGGGAAATGGAGGGAATATGAAAGCAAGGGAGATTCATAATGGATAAGGAGAAAAAGAAGCGCATAAGAGTATTCAATCCAACTTAATAGCATTCAGTCCAAAGGCACTGAACAGGACTGATGTAAAGTGCCCACAGTAGCACAGAACATGGTAGTACACCATGTAGTAATAGGATTTGCCAACGTGTAATGTAGATCCAGTGTTAAGAAAACTGATGAGGAATTTGCTAGGAAGGAGTATTATGGGCTATGATATCTGACAGAGCTACGGTATGTCTACTGAGAAATCTAACCCACAGGCAGTGTCAAAGACAGAGACTGCTGAAGATTGAAAAATTATGTCAGGAATCTGAGACTAAAAAAGAGGTCTGAAGTGACTTTTCTAGTTGTATTGCTGTTCTTTACTGCCATGGCAAACCTGCTGCTAAAAGTACAGTTAAGCAAGTGAGCACCAAACCCAGGAAACCCCTAGTGCTCACCTCATTTTCTTCTGCATTGCTTCCCACTGCTTCTTTGGCCCACTGCAGCCCAAGTTTGGTAACTCCCAGGCCATATTGAACTCACAAATCCTGTCTTCTATCCAGGCTAACAGTATAGGAGGGAAAAGGAAAGAAATACTTGTAGCAGGGGATTTCTGCTGAAGCTGTAACACAGTCCTGAACTACAGCTAAAACATTGTGGTCACATATGGGTTACAGATATCTGGCCTTTATCTATCCAGCTTGTAAGAGCTGACTCTGGGAAAGATGTGTATGAATGTTCGAGGTCAGCCTGCCTTTGTATGTACGGCACAGGTTTCTCTTCTCTCATAACCCAGCTGAACAATTACAGATGTTCTTTCTTTGCTTAATTCTATGTTATGTCACAGGCTAAAGAAGGAATGAAATGTGACCATCAGGTACTTCTATTCCTTCCCTTCCTGCCATTAGTTGTCCCCACTAGGACTCTTTTCCTCCCTTAGTCCTTGCATAGCTCAAAGTAGCTCCAGGTCATAGAAGAGGGCAACAGGAAATCCTGAAGTAAGTTGCATACATGCAAAATCCTATGTCTTCATCAAACACAGGACTTTATACAGAGTGATATAATAGGAAGTCACCTAACTCTCTGAGTAGACCCAATTTCAACATATCTGGGTTTCTGCAAAGCAAATAAATTGGTAAGCATACGAAAGAAATTTTTCCATCCTCAGTATCCCCCACTAAGGATGTGTGCAATTAATATTTCAGTTGTTAATTATCAAATGTATTTAACAAGTTTTCTAGTTTAGGATCATAAAAAATATGTAGCACAAACCTGTGACTTCTGTATCCTAATGTCGTGTTAATTTCTGTTGTCTATTCAAACTCTTCTACAAGACATTAATTGGTACTGCAAAAGACATTTGTTAAATTTTATAGTGAAAAATACAATGAGCCTCTTTCATAATTCCTACCTTTATATTTACCTCTATTCTTTTATTCTAATTGGGTAGTTCAAAGTTAAATAATTGTGGGATATTTTTTAGAAAAAGAAAAGAATGGTAACGGAATCAGTTGTTTCTTTGGTGCCTCCCCATTACATTAGTAAACATGTGAAAAGTGATGTTTCTAAACCCAGGAGGACCTAACAGAAATATTTGCTGATTTTTTGACACCTTTCAGTCAGCACTCGGCCCAAAATGGGGCATTTTTAGTGTTCTGCTTTTGGCCAATCTTAAAGGAATAGCTTAGACTGAAACCTAGGTCTTGTAGCAGCCTTCTCTCTGGCTTGGTTGCTCAGCCCTTCTCTGCTGCTCCTGCATGGATGTCCTCAAGCCAACTGACAGCAAAAATCCTTACAAGTCTTCAAGACAGACCAGCACCAGCTTTGGTGCTATAGTGCATCGGCATGGAGCAACTCTTTCTGCCGTGGTAATTAGCTTGTTATATCTGGCTCAGTGTATCTTTACGTGCTACCACAGGGCGATGAAAGGCTTAAGTTTGTGGTGGAAGAAACTATCTTTTGTACCAGGATCTGAATGTGGTTTTGAATGTATCTTAACGTCTTGTGGTTATAACAATCCACCCATTTCAGTGGGATTTCATTAAAACTATAGTTACTTAATATTGCCTTCAGGGTTTCTTTTTACTCAACAATTTGTATAATTGTTTTAGAGAATAGGATTGAACAAATCATAATAGGAAATGTAACTGAAGCTATTATCCCAGCAGTTGGCCAAGCACGTTGCATTTTAAAACACCAGGGAATTCCAAATGGAGCATGTGCATATGGTAAGAAGGATAAGAACAGACATTTTTAGTAAGAGTATACAATTTTCTTGTACTCCTCCTAAACTGTTGTTTGTTGCAGATGTGAGATAATGATATCATCTTGTATTGAGATGCCACAAATTATTTCTTGTCATACTGAATTGAAATAATTGATTTCTATAGAATGACTGGAATTGCTTATATCTCTTTATAAGAAATGCCTTTCTTAAAAGTATTGTAGAGTTAGTAAAAGACCATTTAGATCTTCCATAAAAATAAACATAAAAGCTAAAAAAGAATTTCAAAACTTGGCCAGAATTTTCTCTAATTTTGGGCCATTATCAGGTTTATAATGAAAATGGAAAGCTTCCAAAGGCAGACATTTCTGCTTAGTAGAAACACATTTTTTCCACCAAAACTACTTAATTTGAAAATTTCAGCCATCTTTAAAAGATTTGGTTTCAAAGGGTTACTTATTTGTCCTATCTACATGTATAGGAAGAAGGATATTACATTTTTGACCAAGCAGTTTTGATGTCTGTCTGGCAATGTACAGGAATTTTTAAGATCATGCTGGGTTTCCTCAGGAAAGAAAGCCAATATCCTCAACAGTATTGTGTATTTATTAAAAGACAGACCCAAGTTGTTCTGCAGAACCAAGAGTTTCTGCATCATCCAAGCTTTTTTTAGCCTTTTTCTTTTTCTTTTTTTTTTTTTGAGAGAGAGAGAGAGAATATGCTATTTATGTTTCCACATTAACTATTTATGTTTCCACTCTTCATTTCTGAGGTTGCTTTGCAGAAGACAATTCGGTTTTTTACATCCCCAGTAGTGCATTTACTTCACTGAGGATAATCTTGCTGTACTTAGCTGCAAGTCAGGACAGAATATAGGGGAAGCATTACAAGATCAGGTAGCTGGGAAGAAGCCTCCAGTTGCCCTAAATTTTGAAATTCTCCATAGGTGCAAGAGAATAACTGGGAAGCAAAACAAAAACAGCACTACTCTGAATTTCTCCCTTCCTCCACTTGGATGTGAGGTTTACTTGTTGCTCTTGTTTCTAACCCAGACAAATGACTGACACAGTTATTTTGGTAAGACATCTCTCAAGCAGTCTTTAGCCACACATGGCAATGAGTGGACAGAGAAACGAAGGGAGTAGATGAGAAACACATACTAGTGGTCTCAGTGTCCTCACAGGAGCTGCTGTCACAATGGGAGAGCCCTCTTCCTCTTAAAAAAGCACATTGTGGCATAAAGAAAATCCACCTCTACTCATCCAGCATCCAGGTGGTGATACCAAGGAGGTATCACCAAAGCAGCACTGATCTTCCTTTCCTCTTTCTCCTGTCTGGCTACATAGTCCTCACAGCAGAGGTCCAGTTGCTCTCCTGAGCATTTGAAGATCCACCCTTGGGTGATGATGGGGGAAGGTCAGACCTGAAAAGGATAGGGCTGCCTTACAGATCCTGAGGTGATGAATTGGTGTCCAAGTGAATTTTGACAGTGGTGATTCTGTAGCCAAGCTGGTTCCTCACTCTCCTCACTGGCAGGAAAAGCAGGCATCTGATGTGACGTTGTCCTTCGCTTGCCTCCTGCTTCAGTAGAGCTAAGGCAAAGCTTGCTGTCAGCCAGAAATGAGCCTGCAGTACATTGCAATTACAGCTTTTCCTTTGCTTTATCTTCTTTATCTGTATGTTCATCTGTGTGTGTACCTTAGGAAAGCTGGCTGAAATCAAAAGTTCACTATTTCTTCCTCCAGTCACAGTATGTCAGTTACTCAAATTAAAGGATAGACTTGCTGTGAAATAGAAAGTGTTCCCCAACTTGCAGCGATTTCTCATAAAGATACTGTACCAATCAGTTCAACACCTGTGGCTTCCTACTAAAAGCAAATGATATTTTACAGCATCTAACCAAGCATACAAGGATGTATAAAGTAAGCAAAATACTCTTTATTCACCTTCTGCCTTTAAGTGACCACTCTGTGTGCACAGAAATACAAAGGGATTTTTTTTTCCTTTTAAAGGTAGCTGCTGAAAATATCTAGGTTTTGGCTCCAGTACACACAAATTCTTCCAGTAATAAAAATGGGTTCATTTTACACTTAAAAATCAGTTTTCTATTTGACTTGAAAGTTTTAGTTGTATCAGAATCTCTCCTTGGTAACTCATAAAGAAATGTGCCCAGTACGAAACCATAAGCCCAGCGACATTTGGAATCAGATTGGATTTCAAGTCACTTGTACTTCAAGAAGTCTATGCGTCCTTTGAAGACTATCAACACAGGAACTGCGAGTTTAGATGGGAATTATTATTTCTGAGTTCTTTCAAAGAAACCTATCCTAACAACAGGTGAAGACATGTCTTTTCCATGGGGCAGTAGATTGAACTCATACAGGAACTCATTTACAAAATTCATTGCCTTCCACTAGAAATTCCAGATACATATCTGTGGCCTTGGTCTCTCTAAAATGAAATTATAGCTGATAAATGACTTGAAAAACTCAGATGTACAAAATGAGTTGTCCTTATTATGGGAGAAGGCAAAAACTAATATTACAGTTACTACCCATGCTTTGTACTGTGTGGCTAAAAGGTGCATGATGCTGCATTAGAGAGAGCTGCCTTTCTGGTGTTCTGAGAAAGTAAGGCCAGGAGGCTTCCCAGTGTTTCTGCAGTCCTTTTATCAGACACAGATGAATGTTTCTCTTAAAATATCACTTCCAGTATAGCAAGCAAACATATCCTTCGTGTATTTGTCTTTATAAATCTTACATATTTGTCCTTTTAATTATGCTGATTGGAAAATATTCCACTGATTTCTTAGAGTATCTTGCATTAGGACAGAAGGATGATAATAACATTTTTGCTGTATTTTTATGCTGTGCTCACGATAAACTGTTTAATTTTCCTGAACTTCCTCCGAGATTTTAAAGAATCATACCTTTTCATTCACCAGACTCAATTTCCTCCAGTTTTTCCCGTAGATGTCTCAAATTCTTTATTCTTCTGTTTTGAATGTTAAGGTTTCCCTGTGTTTCTAGTTCATATATTCCTGTAGAGCTGTCCATCACCTAATTCCACAGAATGACCCCAATCCTCCTGTTGTATAAATTAATTGCCATGAAATTTGAAGATCATTTACACTAGCTTAAGACAACATCTGTTATGCCAGGATGTTGTGCGGCAGTTGACATCTCAATGGTCTGTGTGGCTTTTAAGGCCACTAAGGATGCTTCCATTTGTGAATTGGGAGCAGGTGTTTCCAGAGCTTTCCTGCTAGTCAGATTGCTTTCCAGAAGGGATGCTCACTTTTGTCCATAGCTGCAATGGAAAAGCTCTTTTTGGCTGCTTATTTTTGTTTTATGTTCTGTTCCTTGAAGGGACTAACTGGGCAAGGTGCACCCCTCTAGAAAGCAGGAGAAGATTCCTGCTTCCCAGGGTATAATATTGATCATAGAAGTGGAGTTTCTGTGGTATAGGAGAGCTTAGAGAGTTTCAGCTCAGAGAAGGGAGCCCACAACTCATGCGTAGACTGAGATATTAGAGGAATAGACAACAGAAATCTCATTCCATTCTTTATTGTAGTTTGCACTTATTTGCTCTATATAGATATTAGGCTTTATAGGCCTGTTGATTCCACGTAAATGCTTTGGAAACTTTTTTTTAAAAAATAGACATCTTAGTGTCACCCCTGAGTTGTCAGGTATGGATGCAACTTAAGTAAGAGGGCATGCAAAATGATTCATCTATTTCAGCCTTGACTTCCTTTGGATCTCATGAGTGAATATGCTTTGGTCCTGCTGATATGCGACTGTTCATTTTTTCAGCCAGTTCCAGCATCCCTTCAGCATCACTTCAGCGTCTGAAGAGTCCCTCATAAAGAATGATTTTTCAATAGGCCTATCCCTTGCTGCTTTTGCTGTTAACAGTGATACAGCAAGTCTCTACCACCTCTGGGATTACTATGTGTTCTCTGGGAGTGTCTTCCATATCCTACAAATTTTCTGGCAGGCCTTTTGTTTCCGATGACTATTAATAAATATTTGTCAGCAGTTTTGCTTACTTTTGCTAGTTGCTCTTCAATGTCCTTGTTGCTGTTTCTTCTTTTGTTTCTAGACATATAAACAGTGTACCTATTTACCTTCTTCCCCATCCAGTCATTTCCAGGTTCCTCTCTTAAAGCTACTCTTTTAGTCCATGTTCCATTAAAGCCTAGTTTATTTGAGTTTCAAATCATTTCAGTCTTTGTGAGATCACTACAGGAGAAGGTCCAGGCAAACCCTCCTCAGAGCACTGGGAAATTTAAGGTCCCTTCATAATGCTGTTCTTCCTCTACATCCTATTAAAGGGTCCAATTTGATTTCTCACTTCTCCCAAGCAGGAGTCATCAGCAGCCCACCATCTGCACAGATCATAAAGAAAAAATATGTTTCTAAAGTGCTTCAGGATTGCATTTAATTTCAGCAGTTCGCATATAAGAGAAAATGCTTCCAGAAAGACTCTGGCAAAGACATTTACGCTTAGTTAATCATTAGCTTTTGTTTTCAAATTTGCAAGTAAATATTTATTTGATGCTCTTGATTACCTGTTCTTTTTCAGATATTGTATGCTTCTTGTCATTGATTCCTCCACCCACCAGCGTAAATCTCAAGACGGAGCATCTGTTGATAATCTCTCTCTGCGTGAGCCTGTACTTTCATTTGAAGAAACCGCACAGGAAATTAGACTCTGCTGACCAGTTTGTTCTTGGTATCCATGCAGCATTTATAAAGCTTTAAGGTCTTACCACTTTAAAAGAATACACCAAAACCAATTGACATCTGGGAGACTGAAAGCTTACTGTATGAAAGAAGCAAATACTGGAGTACATTATTAACAAGGGGCATGTTCCAGACTGCACTGACCTCAGAGTCAGCAATTCTGATTGTCCAAAGGGGCAAACCCTCTGTGAGAAAAAGTCTGAAAATCACATGGTTCATCTCTGTTCTGCAGTGACCTCTCATGATGGCTGTCCTAAGAAACTGTTAAGATGCGGAGGCTTATGAATGCGTGAGCTCAAATGAGACTATATTTTGAAGCAGTTCTTAGAAACAAAATTAACTATGAGTCTTAAAATTTTTGTACCCAAATGTAGCATAGCATTTATTTTTAAATTATTTAGTTTCCCTCCAGTCTTTGATTTATAAATACACAAGCCACCCTCACTCATCCAATACATGCAGACATAAATTAATTAATTGTTTCCTCCAACAGCCTTAAAAAGGAAAGAGCGAGAGACATTTCTGTTCCTAAATACTTGGAAGCTGCTACTATAGGGATTTGATAATTATCAGAGTGGCAAGAAAGAAGCAAGTCTTAATACGGGAACAGTTATCATATATCCTTGAATTGTAGGATCTGCAATAGAATTTTAATCATTCTTCCCATAACAAGGCATTATGGTTGTAAGACAAATCAAATGGTAGAGATAGAGGCCAGACACTAACAATTTCAAAACAGTGCTTTTTTCACTAAAGAGCAAGAGATGTAACTGGGTATCTGGATGCATTTCTGGACAGTCAAAGGCATGATCTGCACTGGTCCCAATTACATTAGTGAAGTGTGGAGAACATCTAGAGGCTAATTTTAGATGGCAGTACTAGGGAACAGAAATGTAGAAATACAGACCTGGCAGATATATTCTGGGGCCTGGACTCCCAGCGCCTTCACCAATTGCACCTCAAGATCTTTTCATAAATATATCAAGAACCCCATTCACAGTAAGTGTGTTTTATTTGCCCTTGATATTCTTTCTAACAGGTTCTTCAATATTCTCTCATAAACATTGTTTAAATTTCCAACCAAATTTAATCAATTTAAACCAATCTGGTTTTGTGCTTGCTTTTTCCTCTGCACAGATCACTCTTTTCTGTACTCAGTGATGTATTTACAGACAGCAGCTGTTCTCAGGCTGGGCTGAGCTTAACAGTTTATAGAATCATAGAATCATAGAATCGTAAGGGTTGGAAAGGACCTTAAGATCATCTAGTTCCAACCCCCCTGCCATGGGCAGGGACACCTTGCCCTAAACCATGTGGCTCAAGGCTCTGTCCAACCTGGCCTTGAACACCGCCAGGGATGGAGCATCCACAACCTCCCTGGGCAACCCATTCCAGTGCTTCCCCACCCTCACTGTAAAGAACTTCTTCCTTATATCTAATATAAACTTCCTCTGTTTAAGTTTGAACCCATTACCCCTTGTCCTACCACTACAGTCCCTAAGGAAGAGTCCGTCCCCAGCATCCTCGTAGACCCCCTTCAGATACTGGAAGGCTGCTATGAGGTCACCACGCAGCCTTCTCTTCTCCAGGCTGAACAGCCCCAACTTTCTCAGCCTGTCTTCATATGGGAGGTGCTCCAGCCCTCTTATCATCCTCGTGGCCCTTCTCTGGACTCGCTCCAACAGCTCCATGTCCTTTTTATGTTGAGGACACCAGAACTGTATGCAGTACTCCAAGTGGGGTCTCACAAGAGCAGAGTAGAGGGGCAGGATCACCTCCTTCGACCTGCTGGTCACGCTTCTTTTGATGCAGCCCAGGATGCAGTTGGCTTTCTGGGCTGCGAGCGCACACTGCCGGCTCATGTTAAGCTTCTTGTCAACCAACACTCCCAAGTCCTTTTCTGCGGGGCTGCTCTGAATCTCTTCTCTGCCCAGCCTGTAGCAGTGCCTGGGGTTGCCCCGACCCAGGTGTAGGACCTTGCACTTGGCCTGGTTAAACTTCATAAGGTTGGCATCGGCCCACCTCACAAGCGTGTCAAGGTCCCTCTGGATGGCATCCCTTCCCTCCAGCGTATCAACGGAACCACACAGCTTGGTGTCATCGGCAAACTTGCTGAGGGCGCACTCAATCCCACTGTCCATGTCACCGACAAAGATGTTGAACAGGACCGGTCCCAACACCGATCCCTGAGGGACACCACTCCTTACAGGTTTCCAACTGGACATCGAGCCATTTACCACAACTCTTTGCGTGCGGCCATCGAGCCAGTTTTTTATCCACCGAGTGGTCCATCTATCAAATTGATGTCTCTCCAATTTAGAGACAAGGATGTCATGTGGGACAGTGTCGAATGCTTTGCACAAGTCCAGGTAGATGACATCAACTGCTCTGCCGCTGTCCATCAGTTCCGTGGCTCCCTCATAGAAGGCCACCAAATTGGTCAGGCAGGATTTCCCCTTAATCAGAAGATCAGTTTCTTCTGATCTTATTGGGTATTCCCCAGATGCCTTTCCCTTCCCTCTACACCTCTTAGAACTCAAGTGCCTGGGTGGGTGACCGTATGCAACTGAGTGGTTGGCGTTGTGGGGGCACTGCAGATTAACAAAATCTTGCAGTGCCCATCCATGGATCATTTTTCTGAGCAACTGTGTTTCACTGGCAACAGCAATCAGTCACAGATCCACTGTGGTCTAGTCTTCCTCAGTCATTTCCCATGGATGAGCTCCTGAATGCCATTTAATTGAACTCCACCTCATTTCATCTCCTATTTATCTATCTACTCCCTTATGTCTCCTTTTCTTTTATGGAGATATTACCTTATGAGATTTTGACCATTTTCTACATGAGAGGTTTCCTCAGCACATTTCTTTTTTTCCTTTTGTACCAAGATCATTACTGAAAATATTAAAAAAGGCTGCCCTGGAAAAATACCCAAGAACTCCAGTAGTCTCCCTCGATCCAGCCAGGTACTTTCCCTTTCTACTTTTCCTATTGCTATCTCCCCTCTAACTAACTTCTTACCCAGATTACAGTTCCTGCACTCTAATTCCCAACTTTTCCACTTAACTAAATTCCCATGTGACACTGCTTTGTTGATATCCAGATAAATATTTTTATTCCCCTTTCAGGTGTCTAGAAAATAGATTATCATAGTAAAGAAAAATATCATTTTTTTTCTGCTACTATCTATGTATGGTAAGCCCCATTTACTATGATATTCAAAATACAAAATTCCTTCAGGAAAGAATTCCCTTATAAGTGGGGTGAGAAGCTCTGCATTCTTGAAGAGCTACTCAAAACTGGTGAGCAAAAATGGTGATGCAGGCTAGGGAGAAACCCATGTGCAAGTCTTCATTGTTTCACCTCTTATATGAATGTGTACACAACACTTTGCTTTGAAGTTGGTTTTGAGCCAATTTAAGCAGAAATTCCAAGGAGACTCAAACTTGCTCAGTTAACAGCAAATACGCAGACGGAGGGGAGATCCACTCCAAGAGTGTTACATAGGGAATTTGCCTGTTGCTAAGAGCTGCTCTTGTCAAGGATATAGAGATTTGCAAAGCACATCCCTCCCCATGATAGGAACAGATATATGTCCCTAAATCTCCTGAAGAATAGAAAGCAATAAAATCAGACCTAGGGGACACATTATATGCTGGCTGCTCACTGACACGCATTTTTAAAAGAATGAATATAGCAGTTTAAACAGGCAAGTAGATAGAGTCTGATATGTTAGAGCAAGACTCTTGATTTGAATTCCTAAGTTCTCGGCAATACAAATTATTATTTTTATCATTAATAATGATAACAGTAATAATAATAGTATCATAAACACTTTTATAGCATAGCACAGAATTAAAGATGAAAGTCATCTTTGACTCATAGCAAGGCTGCATCAAGTGAGGAATATGGAAAATACCTCAAAGACTCAGTAAAGCCCTTCAAGGCACGTTTAGTGGGTGATCTGTATTTGAGAAACCAATATTTCTTTAAAGAAATAAAGACAAGTTATCTCTGGGGGATAATAAGGTAGTGGTGAAGTATTTTTCCTTTCTGCACCAGCAGAGGTAGTTGCTCATGGTCAAGAGAATGAGTGCTGCCTAGCCTCATCTGTGTCAGATACAGAACAATCTTTATCGACTGTTCTAAACCAGGTCTCAGGCATATCTTTTCATGTTTCTTATGCTTTCCGACTTACAGATATCAGCAGCTTCCACTCCAGTGAAAATGTTTTTCTTTCTGCTGCAATGTGAATACAGTTCTGCCCATGTGTCTATAAACCACTGTCAGTTTCCTTATGTATTTTATTTATAGCATTACACTAGCATTAGAAATTAAGTGACCCCTCTTGGAATTTGAAATAAATAAATCCTCATCTTATTAATCTAATCCCTCTTAGGAAAAACAAATAAACAAACAAAACCCCTTTCTTTTCAAAGAATTTCTATATTCTGAGCGGCAGACCTCTATCACTGCAGATGAGCTGCATCTCTCACCTCACAGAGGTCGATGCAGTGCAGTGAAGTGCAATGACAATTGATGACTTTTGTGTAATTTTTTTTGAGTATCATCAGCCCACAGCAGCCAAGCAGCAAGGTTGCTCAGAGCAGCGGTCTGTGCTGGATAACGCATTGTCATGGCAACCAAACAAATGGGTCATCCCACTCCTGCTTTGTTTCATTGTTGCATAGAGTTTAAGAGAAATGACAGCACAAGCATGAATGTGTCTTTGCGCTTCTGCAAGACTGAGCCATATTCCCTTCCTGATCTGCCCTTGGGCACTGTACCTCTTGGGGAGTCACTGGGCTTGTATGCCCACTAATGGACTCGCAGATGCTTAGGTCTGTGAGCTCAGAGGGTGAAGACAGGGGCTTTGGAGTGAAAGCAACTGCCAGGAACCAGTGATGATGATCTCTTCTCCAAGAAATCATACAGTAGTAGAGGGAAACACACTACTAAATCAAAGGCAATGAAGTGGGAAGGGCTGAGCCAAGTGCTGGTGGTGGAATAACTGGGAAATATGGTGATGTAGTGGGACAAGTGGATGATGGAGTCCTCTAAGGAGTGTGAAGCGGTGTGTCTGCTTAGCACTGATTTCTTTTGACTTCTGTACTGTGCTTTCTTCACTGTTCCAGTCTTGTTCTCCCTCCTCATGGTTTTTCTCATTCCCATTCTTTCCTCCTTTTCTGCTTCCCATTCTTTTGTGTATTAATCCTTCACTGACATTTCATCTTCTACTCCTGTAGTCCTATTAGCTCACACCATCCTGCCACTCTCCATAGCTTCTGGTATTGACTGTTTCAGCATCACTTATCTTTACATTGCAAGATACTTTCTATCATGAGGCCTTTTTTTCAGACAGATGAGAACTTTATCAAGCTTATAGCTATTCCACCTGGAATTGTGTGTACCAGACATCTACATGAAGAAGGTATTTTCTCGAGGTTAATGCAATTATTCTCAGCCAAAATTTGTAAAACATTTCCAAGATTCAGGATAGGCTTGACATGGAGCTGGGACAAAGTCATGGTAATCTTAAAAAAAATTAAAAAAATTTCCCACACTTTACCCTATCCCCATGATGCAGAGCAGAGATGTGCAGCATTATGGTGAAAGGTTTACTTAAAGGTCACGCGCTTCTATTGCGACAGGAATTGGAGCTCAGTTTTATGGAACAGCCTGAAAATGAATTATGGCTGTGCTGTGAAAGATATACATTCTATTGGCCCACAGGCCAGAAGGTGCGTACAGAGGGAAGTAGAAGGAGAAAGTGTGATCTCTTCATAAAAGCTTCATCAGAATTATCTTCTACCCTGCCTCTCTCCATGATGTCTATGATGCTAGGCAAGTCACTAGAGCCAAACTATTCCTGCGTGACAATTATGGTTTACTCTTTATCTGTATCTCTCACTTAAGCCTGAATTGATAAGGTGTTGTGTTTTCACCATTGCTTTTCATGTCTTTAAGAGCTGTGCTTGGAATGCTTAATGTGCTAAATGCACTGAAAAGAAGTCTTCCAGCAGGAACTGTTTTAATTTCTTTTGTTCCCTGGTCCTCCAGGTATGAAATGGATGTATGGATAGTGCCTTATGCTAGACAGGTGCTCTGAAAATATGTTAATTTCTATTTGTGTAGCTGTTGGATAATAATACAAACAGTAGGAAAAGTCTCAGAGAATGTTCAATAATTGTCTTTAGGACAGGTTTTGAAAAGTGCAAGAGATAAGGCACAGGAGCTACATGCGTAAACAAAATACTGAAACACTATTTAAAAGGTGAGTACCCAATCAGGCAGGTGTGTTGTGAAAAACACAGTATTTACTAATGCGATTGCAGATGGAATTAGAAAGCATAATCACAAAAAGCCAAATTAAGTTTGCATAGAGATCTTCATTCTTTCTTTTCCTATCTGTTGAGGGCTTGAGGTTTCAGCTTTAAATATAATAATATGATATTGGTTTTCTACATACTCATACTTTCCACAACAGTTCAAACAAATGTTAAAATGAGAAGAAAACCTCATCCTTCAGAGCCATAGGGATAGCGTACTCTTTTCTAGATCATTGTGGTCATGTTATTTGGGTGTTGTATGTCAGTCTGTTGTTCTGTTTTCATTTTTGTGCTCTTCCACATTCTTTCTGAGTAAAAGTGGACCTTTCTGTATTTATACAGTGCCCTGCTCAGCCAGATTACAGACCTGCTTGCAGCTGCAAGATGTTTAATACAACACAAATAGTAAATCATCTTGGACTAGGAGCCCATCACAGAGACCGGTATTTTAGAAATGCAATATAAAAAGGCAGTCCTTGAGCCAAGGAGTTTATAAATTTAAAATAAGACACAGCCATATAAGTAAGACACAAACACATTAAAAAGACAGAAGCAGATGAAATAATAATAACAATATATGCTGGCCATATCAGAAAAAAAAAAACCAAAACAAAACCCAAAACAAAACAGTAGTTTTCTGCATTTATGCAAATATAATTCAGAGCACTGTTATATCTTTCCTATCAGACCTGCTTACCACTGCTGCCCAGAGCTGCATTTAAAGGGTTAGCTATTTACTCTCCTCCTTGTCACTGGAGGCTTTTACCTATAGTAAGCAAAATGCAAGCCAGTGATCGCATAATATATGATAGATTCTTTGTTCTGTTTCCAGTTCCCAAAGCCCTGTTGTGTTCACTGTGTATTACCATCTAAAAAATTAATTTTTTAAGTTATAACAAAAAGGGAGAATAAATAATAATATATATTATAGTAATTATGAACATTGCTAAATGAGAAAACTAAGTTCTCCAATATTACTGCATTATGCAAGAAGGCAGGACCCAAAAGATTGAGGACACATTTCTGTTTGAAGGTGGGAATAGTGGTAAAATCACACTTTTGAACAAAATGCCTAAGGATTATTGCACTTTGAAGAGAAATATCACATCTGAGTTTATTTGATTTGCAAAAATCTTATCAGTTATATCTGATTCCGGGAAAAACAAATCACAGCTAATTCAGTCTTGTCTCAGCCACCTACTTAATCTTCACTGCTAAGGGATGGAGGTATTTCAGGTACAAAAACAACAAACAATGACATTCCTGCTTAATTAATTTCTAATTTTAATCTCAAGACATGCTTTACAAAATCATTCCTATCACTGAACATTCTACATTAATATGTATTGAGTACTGGATCGGCTTACTGAAGTAGTTAAATTGTCTTTCCAAAGTTAGTTACAGAATATTTCAGGACTGACACAGGAAATACAGAGCAAAAGTTGTGCATTTTGTTATGTGAGATTTCAGGCTTTCTGACTGCAAGTATTTATCAGCATTGACAATTTTAAATATATTATTGTGGTACTATTATTGAACATCTGTTCTTCACTTGTAAATACTTTCATTCCAAGATCAAACTACAAAGAAGAAAGATTTGCTAGCAAATGCAGAGCTGAGACATAAAATAAACCAAGGGAAACAGGCTGTATATCATTGTGAAAATTACTTTCTCGATATTGTGTATAAAAGTATATTTTGCCAATCTCTATTTTTCTTGTCCTTGGTGCTAGACTGAGGAAAAGAGCTTCTGGATATGGCAAAAAGGACTGCTTCTGGCATGCTCTGCTTTATTATTCCCATCAGATGTTCCTCTTGTTCTTTTTATTTTTCAAATAATTATTTTTATGGCACCAATTATTATAAAATATTATCCTCATGTTTATAACTGGAACAATACTCTTGAGCCAGTTTCTTTATGTGTCCCTTACCCAGGAGGTAAAAATGCATTGATAGAGAACAGTAGAAATACCAAAACAGATCACTTGCAGCTGAAGGTTATATAGTATCCTGTAATAAAATAAAGATTAAATAGACCTAGACAAAATGCAAGGTAAAGATAACAACTCAAATATAACATAGGTTAGGTTCCATTTTATAGTTTAACATTATCATTAAAAAGGGCAATGAAAACAATAATGATAAAATGGCACATAAAAAAATAGCAGCAGATAAACCAACCAGAAACAGTATAGAAAAGGAAAGACTTCTACAGCATAGCAATACTTGTAAAGCAAGAGGGGGGAACCAAAAAAGACGATGTGAATAGGACTATGAGAAAGTTAAGCTAACCTGATATCAAGTATAAGTAGATGTATATAAAAAAAACAGGAATTCGAGCAAATAAACATATATATATTGGGGAAAAAACAAACAAACAAACAAACAACAGAAAGTGAGTGAAGTTCTGGTTTCTTTGTCAGAAGACAAACAAGGAACACTCTGCATGAGACAGGAAACAGCAGACCATAAATACCCATGTGTGAGTGTGTATAAATAACAACAATGGAACTGTTACGAGTCATATACAACACAAGTAAATGCAGAATCTTTCCTTTAAAATGACATAAAAGCAGAGAAAGCACTAAAAGTGAAAATAACAGCTTGCTTCTGTAGTTAGCAAAAAAACCCAGCTGAGATTAAGACAAAATCAGACTGATTAGCAGCTAAATTCTGACAGCAGTAATATGTCTAGAAAGGCACGTGGATTGTTCTTCATTTATTTTTTGCCAAACACCAAGTTCTCCTTGGGCTATTGCAAGCACCTAAAGCCTCCGTCACCACTAGTTCAAAGCTTTAAAGACAGCAGGAATTTCTAAGTATCTGAGTTCAGGTGGAAACTGTTAGTAACAGAAGATGCTAGAGGTTTTAGGGTGTAAAATTTTTTAAGTTGTCAGAGTACCTCTACTTTTTTCTGATAAATGATGTTTTAAAAAAAGATTTCTTCATGCATTTATTTTTTCTGTTATATACTCCACCTATATCTGTTTGTTTTCCTGTTCACATAAATATCGTACATAGAATATCATATATAGAATACATAAATATCATATATAGAAGTGTAAATTATAAAGATCATATATAAGTAGATTCTTCACACGGAAAGATATGGCAATGCTTTCTCTTTCTGGATTATCCATACATTGACAATTTTCCCAAAAACTTGAACAGTGGTTCAATGTTGAATTTCCCCTCTCTCAGACATGTAATCTTTGATGGCTCACTATCATTTCAAACTCAATGTGGTTAAAACTAAACTGTTCATTTTGATACATATCTGTCTCACAGAAAACTGTCCATTTTTCTTTATAGATTTCCCTTTCAGCCATAAGACAGAATCATTTATTCTGTCAATTCAGAAAATGATAAGAACTCAGTGCCTTAATAGACTGTTTCTCTCTCTCTTGTTTTATCTCCTGTGTACACACAGGCAGCCCCTGCCCTGAAATGAAGTCTCAGATCTAGCTATGTTTTATACTGGAAGTAAAATTACTTTTCTAGCCTCAGGAAAGTATTTAAAAACATATTATAAAATGTAATATCACTAACATGGTGACAAAACTGTTCTGTTTACTGGCTGACTATTAAGAATCTAGGTGCATATTCATTGCACCAAATCTTTCACACTGCAGGAAAATAAAACATAACAAGATGGCATGAATTACAAACTGAACATTATCTTCATCTCCAAGTGAGTAAAGTGTTTTGGATATGTTGGACATATTATGATGCAAACTCTCGAGCTAATATTAACATCTGTCAGACGGTCAAGCACCATTTAAAGATTCCTAAGATTCAGGCTTTTTTAACATCCGTGTGCAAAGGAATGTTTTCCTGACCAAAAGGTGTTGTGGGATTGTCCTGGGTTCAGCTATAGCAGTCATTTTTCTCCTTCTTAGTAGCTGGTGCAGTGCTGTGTTTTTTAACTTTTAGCCTGGGAACAACGCTGATAACACTGATGTTTTTAGTTGTTGCTAAGTAATGTTTATTCCAACCAAGGACTTTCTCAGTCTCATGCTTTGCCAGGGAGGAGGGGAAGCCGGGAGGAAGCAGAGACAGGACACCTGACCCAAACTAGCCAAAGGGGTATTCCATACCACAGCACGTCATGCCCAGTATATAAACCGGGGGGAGTTACCCGGAAGGCCCAGATCACTGCTCGGGTCGGGCTCGGTATCGGTCGGCGGGTGGTGAGCAATTGTGTCCTCTCCCCTTGTTATTTCACTAATCATTATTATCATTGGTGGTAGCAGTAGTGGTTTTGTATTATACCTTAGTTGCGGGACTGCTCTTATCTCAACCCATGGGAGTTACATTCTTCCGATTCTTCTCCCCATCCCTCCGGGAGCGGGGGGAGGAAGGGGGGGAGTGAGCGAGCGGCTGTGTGGTTCTGAGTTACCGGCTGGGCTCAAACCACGACAGTTCTTTTTGGTGCCCAACGTGGGGCACGAAAGTTTGAGATAACGACAGATCTGACCAGAGTGTATTTAATCATATTTGTGATAAGCATTCATTGTTACTACTCGTCACAATGGTGATTATTTGGCTCTCAGACTTGTTGCGCTTGATCTCAGAGTTTCAGCATGTTGTACTTTACTTACAGCCACTATTTGCTGTTTTAGTGTTTATCGGCTGGGGGGCCTGGGCTAAGGTTCTTGTTTCACTGTACTTCATGGTAATGACTTGTAATACAATAGACTCATTGATCATGAAACTGGTCTGGTTTGTGCTTCCAGCGTGGCCATCACCTCTATACGTTGGGAGGTATATAATGAAATATTTTCGCAATTGCATATCTTTTTTTTTTTTCTCCTCGGGGGGTAAACTTACATTCTCTTTCACCCCCCGTTCCCCCACCAGCCTATTTGCAACAGCAGTTGAGAGTTCTGAAGGTTTTAGATGGCCTTTGAATACCCTTGAAACCTGCCTGCTGATTGTGCTGGGGATCAGCATGTTGGCAAACATACGGAGTGTGTTTTACCCACGGCCATCCCGTCGTAGGAACATCCTATTTCGTTTAATCTCAAAAATTCCGCAGTATCAGGTTCGAATCTGGTCTAGGGTTAGACGACGATATAGGAGGACCACCAAGAGATTTTCCCTGAGGCTGGACAGTTATGAGTGGCAGGGTGTGTGGGATAGTATGGGCAAGTATCTAGGCCAGTGGGCCCCTCCAGTGCTTTGGAACTTCACCACTGAACAAGTGCAACATCCGGAAAAACTAGTAAAACACTTAAACGAGGTGTGCTGTCGTCCTGGTTATACCAGAGAGGGACAAATTTTGGCAACGTGCTGGGGCTTGGCCTACGCCTACAGAGCCCTGCTCAACACTATCCAGCACCTTCAAAGGGAAAAAAACTGTCTCTGGATCTGATGGCAAAGCAACAGACAATGCAGCTATGCCAACTACAAGCACAGCAGCTACTCAGACCCTGACCACAACAGACAACACAGCTACTCCAAGTACAGCAGCTACATCAACCCCAGTGACAAGCACAACAGCTACTCAAACCCTGACCACAACAGACAACGCAACTACTCCAACTTCAAATACAGCAGCTACACCAACCCCAGTGACAAGCACAACAGCTACTCAAACCCTGACAGCAACAGACAATGTGGCTACTCCAAGCACCACAGCCACACCAACCCCAGTGACAAGCACAGTAGCTACTCAAACCCCGACAGCAACAGACAATGCAGCTGTTGGTGTTACTCAACTCCCAAGCACAACAGCTGCACCAACCCCAGCAATAGACATTGCAACCACTCCAATCCTAGTGGCAGACACTGCAGCCAATCCAACCACAGTGACAAACACTGCAGCTAAACCAAATGGCCAGTTTGTGACAATGTCTGTTGCCCCTGTAAGCAAAAGCAGACGAGAGGCACAAAGAGCAACCCGCGAAGCGAAGAAAGATGAAGACCCAATGCCATTACTACATTCAACAGCATCTGAACAAGAGTTACTACTACGTGGGTCAGAGGAAGAGGAAGAAGAAGAAAAGGTCACTTCTCGACCCCGGACCTCAACCAAGCTGCGGAATATGCGGAAAGATTTCACCCGTCTTCCAGGGGAGCACATTGTCACCTGGTTGCTCCGATGCTGGGACAATAGGGCCGACGGTCACGAACTAGAAGGTAGGGAAGCCAAGCAGCTGGGATCACTTGCTAAGGAAGGAGGAATTGACAAAGCGATTGCAAGAGCGAAGTGAGCCCTCAGTCTTTGGAGGCGGCTCCTGGCAGCTGTGAAGGAAAGGATTCCCTACAAAGACGATATTACGAGTCGCTCAGCCAACTGGACCACAATAGAGAAAGGCATCCAGTCCCTGAGGGAATCAGCCATTATAGAGATGATCAATCGTAGGCCGGATGCCAGGAACACATCCGTAGATCCAGATGAAGTCGAATGTACACGACCCATGTGGCGGAAACTTACACAGAGTGCGCCATCATCATATGCCCACACATTGGCATCAATGACCCGGAATGACGGAATATCACCAACAGTGGATTGCCTGATTCGTCAACTCCGAGAGTTCGAAGACAATCTCACCCCTTCCATCATTTCAGCTGTGGAAAAACTGTCCCAGGAGTTCAAACAATTGAGAGACGATTTATCTGATCTATCCAGCTCCCCACGCGTACCAACCCATGTCTCAGCTATTAACAGAAGGCGCCCTACTGCTCGAGAAAGAAAATATAGGAGGTACACGCCACGGGCCACCCTATGGTTTTACCTACGGGATCACGGAGAAGACATGAGAAAGTGGGATGGAAAACCTACTTCAGTTCTGGAGCAACGGGTGCGTGAACTGAAGAGGAGAACAATGGTCAAGGATGATCCTCCCAGGAAAGCTGCTGCTCCAGTCTCTGGAGAGCAGTTTCCCAGATGGAGCGAAAGAGCTGATTTTACTCCAGCTCCTGTGATAAGGAATACTAATCCCTTTCTACAAGACAGAAGTGCAGAATTTTATGATCACTATTAGAGGGGCCCTGCCTCCAGCCAGGTAGAGGAGAGGGATAATCGGGTTTACTGGACTGTGTGGATCAGATGGCCTGGCACATCAGTCCCACAGAAGTATAAGGCTCTAGTAGATACCGGTGCACAGTGTACTCTGATGCCATCAAGGTATCAAGGGGTGAAACCCATTTATATTTCTGGAGTGACAGGAGGATCCCAAGCGTTAACTATGCTGGAAGCTGAAATCAGCCTGACTGGGAGGAAGTGGCAAAAGCACCCCATTGTAACTGGTCCAGGGGCTCCATGCATCCTTGGCATAGACTATCTCAGGAGAGGGTACTTCAAAGACCCAAAAGGGTATAGATGGGCTTTTGGTATCGCTGCCTTGGAGACAGAGGAAATTAAGCAGCTGTCCACCTTACCCGGTCTCTCAGAGGATCCTTTTGTTGTGGGGTTGCTGAAGGTCGAAGAACAACAAGTGCCAATTGCGACCACAACAGTGCACCGGCGGCAATATCGCACCAACCGAGACTCCTTGATTCCCATCCATAAGCTGATCCGTAGACTGGAGAGCCAAGGAGTGATCAGCAGGACCCGCTCACCCTTTAATAGCCCCATACGGCCAGTGCAAAAGTCTAATGGAGAGTGGAGATTAACAGTAGACTATCGTGGCCTGAACGAAGTCACACCACCATTGAGTGCTGCCGTACCGGACATGCTAGAACTTCAATATGAACTGGAGCCAAAGGCAGCCAAGTGGTATGCCACAACTGACATTGCCAATGCATTTTTCTCAATCCCTTTGGCAGCAGAATGCAGGCCACAGTTTGCTTTCACTTGGAGGGGCGTCCAGTACACTTGGAACCGACTGCCCCAGGGGTGGAAACACAGCCCTACCATCTGCCATGGATTGATCCAGACTGCACTGGAACAGGGGCAAGCTCCAGAACACCTGCAATACACTGATGACATCATCGTGTGGGGTGATACAGCGGAAGAAGGTTTTGAGAAAGTGAGGAAGATAATCCAAATCCTGCTGAAGGCCGGTTTTGCCATAAAACGGAATAAGGTCAAGGGACCTCCACAGGAGATTCAATTTTTGGGAATAAAATGGCAAGATGGACGCCGCCAGATCCCCACAGACGTGATCAACAATGTCTCCACCAACTAACAAGAAAGAAACACAAGCTTTCTTAGGTGTTGTGGGGTTCTGGAGAATGCACATCCCAAATTACAGTCTGATTGTAAGCCCTCTCTACCACGTGACCCGGAAGAAGAATGATTTCAAATGGGGCCCTGAGCAACAACAAGCCTTTGAACAAATTAAACGAGAAATAGTTCATGCAGTAGCCTTTGGACCAGTCCGGGCCGGGCCAGATGTGAAAAATGTGCTCTATACCGCAGCCGGGGAGAATGGTCCTACCTGGAGCCTCTGGCAGAAAGCTCCAGGGGAGACTCGAGGTCGACCCCTTGGCTTTTGGAGTTGGGGATATAAAGGATCCGAGGCCAGCTATACTCCCACTGAAAAAGAGATACTGGCAGCCTATGAAGGGGTTCGAGCTGCCTCAGAAGTGATCGGAACTGAAGCGCAGCTCCTCCTGGCACCCCGGTTGCCTGTGCTGGGCTGGATGTTCAAAGGCAGGGTCTCCTCTACACATCATGCAACTGATGCTACATGGAGTA